>NC_134570.1:29908862-30508862 GCF_050947875.1 Dermacentor variabilis | reverse complement strand
ATGTTATATATGTGTTCTTGTCGAAGAAGAAATAAGAGACTAGGCACTGCCGTCGTGTACTACGGTATACCAGCAGCTACCGTATGCCACCCGGTGGCGCCGCACACGCTTTCGGTAACCTGATGTTCCGCAAAGGGCAATATGTTTACGGTGCAGTGTGCGCTCCCTGTTATACAGTACCGCCTGGAGACGTCGACGGCAGCACTGACCGTCCCCGTTACACTTGTCTGCTGGCTGGCGTAAACCTGCCGGCAGAGACGCCATCATCATCAATAAAGTATTTTAGTGCATTTTCGAAGAATCGCGTAGCTGCGAAAAAAAAAAAAAGGCTTTTGTCCGGCGATCTAGGCCAATATATTCTAGTAAGTAGCTAAACCGGCGGGTATAATGTAGGAATTGCTCTTGCTTAATTTTATTCCTTTACTACCATACACCGCTTGCGGACAGCCGACCCTAATGATGAAATGGGTGCAGCGCCGCTCGGACCACCGAAGAAAAAAAAAAAATATATATATATATATATATATATATATATATATATATATATATATATATATATATATAACCGTTACGTTATCCCAGACGGGAGGCTTCAGGATGGTATCGCAAGACCTATATAATTATTAGCCTGCGAGAATTTGTTCATTCCACCGTGCACATTGCCGCAGTAAACATTTCGTCGTTTGCAAAAAAAAAAAAAAAAAAAAAAAGTTCTCAATCTTCCTGTGTCGCCATCGGCGTGCGCTTTCCTGTGACAGCTGCAAAAAAAAAAAGAGAGAGAGAGATGCTTGCGCAAGGAAATGCGCCGACAACCGAGCGTACCGCAATATACTGTTAAAGGAAATGCCGTCGCGTCTTCTAAACAGCCCAGCCTCTCGAGATAACAATTATGTAACCGCGCCCGGCGTTCGACGCCGGCCGGGGGGGGGGGGCGCTCGTAAAAAAATAAAAAATAAGAAAGAGCATCACGACGCGCACGTCAGAAACAGATAGGGTTTCTTTTCTCTCTAGCGCGAGCGTGGGGGAGAGCTATATGGCTTTTATAGATTACTTTTTGTTTGTTTGCCGCTCACTTCTCAGTTCCTCCCGCTGCTTTTGCGCGTTTCGCGGGGAGCGACATTGCGTTCTATTTTGCAAACGAGCCCTACTTTGGACGCGGTGCCATATCCGTGTAACGCCGCGGTTTCCCTTGATTTGATAGGGGAACAACGGGGTTCTTCTGCTAGACGGACGCATAGCTGAAAGCGCACTCATGCGCACTCCTGCACGTGTAACGCTCCCTTCATAGAAAGCGCGTGGTACTTATACTCCACCGCGCTCGTTTCTTAAATCGCGAGGGGAGTGGGTATAAGAAAGGGAATGGAATTTGTGTGGAATAGGGGCGACCAGTAGCGGGGGGGGGAGGGGTCGAGTGCCCGGTTATAAGCGTCGGGAGGCGGAACGTCAGGAGCGCGTGGCACGCGCTCTCTTCGGCGCGTGCGATACGTGGCTGGCCGTAATTTGCCTGCGGACATATCTCGTGCGCTCCATGCGAGCGCATGCGGACTCGCTGCTGCTCATATTATTCCCACTGCGCGATGAAGGACGGCTAGAATGTTTCAGACGCGAAGGGAGAACGACGTCGTCGGGGAGGGGTGTGTTGCTCGCATTGCGTGCTTGTGTTCGGTGCTTCTTCTCGCGATCTCTGTTCTTGGAAACAACGAGAAACTATCCCATTTTTTCGTCGTGTGCTCTTCACGGTCACGTGTTCCTACTTTTATAGTCTGCAGAAGTAAACGATCAGGAGGAAGCTTTGGTGCGTTGGAAATTCGTAGAAACAGCACGCATGCGTGCAGCTACCTTGGTAGATGAGTATAAAAAAATAACTGTAGCCGCGTTTGCGTCTGCATGGATACCCGTCTCGCGCGTTGTGTGCTTGCTGCTTCAGAAATCGCGCTTGAGCGCGAGCCTTGACACGGTGCAGGACGCCTTGTGGGGAATCCGCTGTCAATGCTTTGTGATGGAACGTTGTTGCAGAAGCATTGCAAAACATAACTACGTGCAGATATCGCTCAGCGTATGAACCCTGCAGTGTTATGCGAAGCTTATTGAAAGTAGCTGCAGCTATCTAGGACTGCTTGTAGTTCCGCAGTGTTACTAGATGGCGCAAATGCTACGACATAGGTATACACCTTTGGGCAATCCCGAAGGGTGCACTGTCGCATAACGCATCAAATGGTTACCTGCAGCGAGGGAATAACAGAGGAAACTGGCGCTCTGTCGCACGAAGAGAATTGTTGCTACGCGAATTGACAAGAGGGGCGCCAGCCGTTCCAATAAGTGCTAGCTTGCATGCACGTGAGATGGAGCGTGGCAAAGTTATTCTCTCGCTCCACGCAGGCGCCTGTGGCCTAATGGGTAGAGCTTCTGTCATTTGTACACTTGTTAATATCCCAGCTGCGGACATGTAAATTTTATTTGATGAGGGTCCAAGCGAGATGAGACGGGAACTTACACAACGAAGTGCCTGGCAAGAGGCAAAAGATGCTTAGCTTTAAAAAGACGACGTTGTTAGGCCGCTCATCTCTCGAGCATGCAGAATGGACGGTGTAGGGCTGCATGATTGTTTTGTATATACTTTTGCAGTGCCGCGAGTTGCCCATGTGTTTTGTGAATAGGGAGGCGTCCACCCCTCAGCGCGTCGGGCAGCAACCGTTTCTGTTTCTGAGGGGTCGGACGGCCCGCGTGGTGTCGGGTGACGAGCCGCGGCGCGCGCCGGAGGGGGCGCGGTGCGGATGCGGAAAACGGATTCGGAGGACGTGCTCTTACGCGCACTGTACTGGCATTCCGCCGATGGTCATAATAGGTCCACGCAGACAAATCTCGAGTGGGACGGCGGTATATGCGACGTTGTGGCGCCGGCTCCGGAGTCCCCTGCTGGTTAGAGACGCAGCCGAGGTTTAGGGGCACCTAGCAATGTTGACCACGTGTTGCGCGTACAGAGCGGGGGTTCACGCCCCTACGCATCCGGGCGGCAACCATGTACATCTTGTTTTGAGCGCTGAGGAGAGCCCGCTTGGTGTCGAGTTACAACTTGCAGTGCGCGCCGTAGAGAGAGGCGCGGTGCGCATGCGGAGGCCGCGTTCGGAGAACGTCGTTTTAAGAACACCGAGTCCGGATGCCGCCAGCGGTCATTATTTTTCCACGAGGGAAAACGTTGACGGGGACTGCGGTACGCGGTGTTGGGACACCAGCGCCCGAGCCCCCTGCTGGCTAGAAACGCCGCTGAGGTGCGAGATGGCCTCAATAAATCGTGCGTGTCTGGCGTGTTTGCCGAGGCCGTCACTGACTACGTGGAAATAGGAGAGGGAAACGAAGCTGTGGAAAGAGGGAAAACAGGGTTGTTTTCCAATACATTTACTTTTGAGAGTAAGGCCATCCCTTTGGGTTGTGGCTTGTTTGAATCCCACCGATGGCAACGGTTGTTGTGGTCGCACCGATGGTACGACCTGTTGGGAACTCGGCGCTGACGCCCGTTGTTGCACCTGGGTCGCAAGCCCCAAGGGTAGCGTTGGCCTGGCGGCCTGGGGTACAACTGGAAGCATCCGAAGGTCCCGGCAAAGCATGAGTCGACTGGTAACAACAAAACAACTTGTTTATTCTAACATCGCAAAGAGTTGGCGGTCAGGTTGACCGAAGTAGAGAGACGGGAGTGCACGTTACTCAACAGAAGAAATCGGAGCCCTCCTTTTGGCGTCCGGGGGCAGCTGTTTTTATACTCTCGCAGTTGAGGGCAAGAAGGAACCCCTCAATAGACGAGCACGTGATTGTACAATGGGATAAGGTGACGCATACTGTCGTAGCGCCGCCGGTAGGGCACAAAGACTGGGAGGAGAAGGTGACTCCTACTGTCGTATCGCCTCCGGTCGGGCACAATGGCTGGGAGGAGAAGGTAACTCCTACTGTCGTATCGCCTCCGGTCGGGCACAATGGCACATACACTCACACACGCACATGAAGACACGTGGCATCGGAACATGCCTGGACGCGCTTGGCGGGGAGCGTAGCGGCGACGCCGAACGGGCCAAAATGTCTGCCGCTTTGTTGCAGTCGCGCCGGCTAAACCGCGCGTCGTAGGCGAAACGTAACAGGCTTAAGAAACTCAATTCTCATTGGCAACTGCTTCCGTGGGATTGGCTAACGACCCTACCGCCCTTTTTCTTTGTCTCTTCCAACTATAACAATCGAGACGAGGTGCTTCTTCTTCAGTCTAGGCTGTAATCACTAAACCTGATAGAACAGTAAGACTCCGTACGATGCAATGTTAGTCTGGGCCGTAACCACTTAGTGGTAGAACAGTGAGACTCGGTTGGTCGTATGTAGTGACAGTTGTCCTAGGCTCTAACTTAAGAGAAAGTAGAAGAGTAAGGCGCTGTTTACTTGTGTGTTTTGCATCAGTGTTCTTTTGCTAACTCTGTATTTGACTGTGTAAATATTTTCGTTGCAATATATCTTCAAGTTTTGTTACCTCCAACATGCCTCCTGCTTCATCAACGCCAATAATCACCTTGAAGAGACTTTGGTCGACTTCAAGGAGAAAAGAACTAATACTTAATTGACGTTATATAGTGCACTGTTATCGCGGAGATGGGGCAGTTGTTCCGTCAACACGCAGCGTTTTAAAACCAGGGGCCGAATTCGCAAAACCTTTGTTTCATTCGTAAGTGCTCTTTTCCTTTGGTCAGCGGCCTTCGCATCAGCATCAGGGCTGGCTGGTATTTGCTGTTACGCGCGATCCTATCGCGCGAGGTCTTGTGAAAACGGGCCCAGTCTGCAAACAGCGAGCATTCTTTCAAGCGTATACTTTGTAGCCCTTGAGCGCCGTGTACATTGAAAAGAAAATTTCACTGGTAACAGTCGGGTCGTAATGGTAAGACCCGCTACGTCCTTGCCTTGTGCTTGTGATTTTACGTTCAATCTTTTGGTAGAATTATTCACCGGATGGGCCCGGCAGTTGATGACGTGGACAAAAGACGGCGTGCTCGGCTGTATGCACGGGGCGATGTCAACGTCGCGATGGAGCTTCTCGAAGCGGGCGGCGGCTGGCTCCGGGTCGGCCAGGAGACGGCGCGGAAAGCCCCAGTGGACGGTCACCACGTACACACTGCGCCGCTTCGGCCGCCTGCAAGGCGCGAGCGCTGCTTTCTGTAAAAGCACGGCTCTCCGTCGCCGGGGTGATGGTGTTGGGGAGAAGTGCCGCTTCCTTGACGGCTTCGCCGAGAAAGAGGGTGGATGGGTGGAGAGGTGCACGGTGCCGTGCCGTTCCGAGAGGCATTTCGCGTCGAAGCCCTCCCGCCTTTATACGACCGTGCCGTGGGTCTCTCTCGAGTCTAATGGCTTCTTTATTATTTCGGGCCTGGAGCGTGGGTCTCCCTCTGTGTGCTCGGTCGGGCTCGTAGTGGTGCCGGTGGTACTACAGTGGCAGCGGGGAGAAGCTCCTTCGGAAGAGCCCAGCCTTCCGGCGGCTGCGGCGTCAGGTTTTCGAGGGTGCTGGGGAGAGGCGCCGAGAGGAAGCAGGAGGCGAGCGTGGTAGTCTCGGAGCCTTTATTCTGTTTTTCCTTTCGCACAGTTTCTTTGCCTCTCTTCGAAGAAGAGCACGCCGCCCGCATCGGTTGGTGCTGAGGGGGCGCAACAAATGATGCCCTCCCCTCATTCTTCCGTCCTCCTCTCCCTCCTGGTGTCTCTCTTGTTACCACGACGGCCGCACCGTGTCCGACTAATACCGTGCAGCGTTGCTGAAGCCTCGAGTGTCGGCGAAGCATCCACTGGTGCTCGGCAGAAAACTCCGCGATGTATGCACACTGCCGACACGTTGGTTGCTGCTTAGATTAATCATTCATTCAAATCAACCTAGGCGGTGATTGAACGGCAGGAACAGTCTGAGGCCGAGCACGAGGTGGTTAGGTCGATTTCGATTCTTGGCCAAGGAGCGTCAGTGTCACACGGGGCGAAAAGGCGAGGGCCTAGTGCTTAGATTCCAGTGCTCGTTTCGTAATGGACTCGCGAGTGACGCTACAAGGTAGTTATTGTAACCCACCGTGCAGATTTTGGGCATATACCCGGCATACCTACCAGATACTAGTTGCGTTTAACCGTCCACGTTCTTGCGGTGTGTGAACAGATGACGGTACAGACGTCGAAAGGGACGTTTACAACGGTCTTCTTGCTTCCCTGTGGCTGGCGCGAGCTTCTGGCTCTCCAGTAGTGCAGCCTGGCAGCCGGCTGGCAGCTTGGGCTCTCCGCCATGCCGCCATTCCCAATTCTCTCTCGAGCGGGTGGCGCGAAGGTGAATTTCGACATGAAAGAACAACCGCGGTTACTTGGATATCAGACACAACACTGTTCCGAAATGACGTCCAGATGAGCATGGTTTTTACCTCATGCATTTTCATTGTACATAATATGCCTCTCACATAAAGCTGGGCTAGTTGGATTTCTGGTAACTTCTGCAGTTACAGCGCTTCAGAAGAAACAACAAATCCAGAGACTACCAAAGAACAAGACAGGGAAGACACTGGCTCCGTGTCCTGTTCTTATTTACTCTCTGATATTTTTTTTTTTCAGTTACTTCCTAAACGATGGAAATGCAGCAGTTATAATATGCTTCTTGTGCGAATTCTGTTCTCTCCGAAGGAACAAACCCGACAGTTGCTGTACATTTGAGCGCGTCTTGAAAAAGACGTGCGCGAAGGTCCGTCATGCACGGATGCATGGAGGATACCTTTGTTGCGTTGTCGGCGTCGCCATGCCGTGCACAGATTAAAATTTGATAAGCCGGTCGTGTCCGCACACACTTTTTGCCTCACAAAAACAGTGCAACACTGCCAATGCTGCAGGGTAATGCAGATTCCATCAGTAGCGTGAGGGAAGAAAATAGTGCCGAGTTTAACCAGCCCTTAAACTGTACGCGTGCTGCTCTTCGCTGCACAGCATTCGACGAACAGATTGGCTAGACGTCATGCAACAATAGCGTCGTCAGCTCTCCAGCAGGGGCAGACGACGTTTTTGAAACACGTCTGCTTCATCAAGAGCAGGCGACGCAGCCGCTGAAGAATACACGCTCGCTTTTACCGATTGGCGCATCCTTGCTACAGAGCGTTAAACATGCTGCATGACTGTCACGAGACAGAACTGAATGTATTAATGAACGTCAGCAATGCGGGAATGTAAGGGCGAACAAGCAGTTGGGAAACGCTTTTGTGACGTTCCGCGGTATAAAACAAAGCCCCTGATGCGAGAGGCGAGCGATGATCGGCTGCAAATTTCGCCCGTCGCGGATGTTAGCTGCTTCTTGACACCTGTATATGTTCTGAACGTGCTTCTCGGATAATAACGTGTCCCACTAGCTTCCAGAAAACTAAGAAACTGTCGCTCGAGTAATATATACAAATTAGACCATGAGACGTCGATATATATATATATATATATATATATGTATTGCGAACGCCGCTATGTGAACGAGAAAATACGCGCGCCAGTCGAGTAGACGACGCGCGATGCCCATAGAGCGGCGTTCCCCCCTGGCAATGGTCTTTCTCCTGCTGCCGTCGGCGTATAGATATCGCCATCATCATATTTTCTGTCCCCTTCTTTTTTCTGTATACGCGATATAGACTCGGGGGAGAAAAAAAAATCAGTCCGACAGCGGGCTCAGTAACGGCTGCGCGGTACGTCGCGCTGGTGATAGATTGTGATGGTAGCGTCACCGCACTGATGCATAAATAAGGGCCGCACGTCGACTTCGTTTCCAGGAGCCAGACGCTAACGTCTGCTACTGCTGCTTCCCGCGGGACCAGACGACGCGCGCGAGAGACCGTAGAGATTTCTTCTACTTTGTTATTATTGTTTGTTTTTGCTGTTTATTATTTTTTTCCTTCGTTGAAGTGACGTATGAAAGAAAGGCGCCTCTCGTCGTCTTGTGCGTAGCGTACCGACTCAAGAGCGTGACTTGCGTTGCGTAACGCATTCATGCTTCTTCGGAGTTATACCACCGAGAGGGTCCTGGAATCAGGGCGTGCTTCCCGGAAAGAAAAAAAAAATTTCTGGCCTTCTCACTTTTTTTTTGCTTGTAGTACAGGGCATTCGCTCCTTCTTTTTAATGCGAAATCATTACTTGGCTCATTGTGCGATCCCGCCGACATGAGAAAACAGTGGCAGAAAAACGGCGAACAGAGTACGTCAAATTCATCTGACAAAAAAAAAAAAAAAAGTGGCTATATACGGTGAGCATACGATCCACTGCACCGCCACCACTGCTACCGCTCCGTAGCCGAGTGCGCTAACCACTGCGCCACCATTGCTTTTCTTGCTCTCTTTATTACCGGCTTGGCAAAAGGAGCTACATTGTAAATATTACATGGTCATAAAAACACTAGTCAGTGCCTGACCAGTGTGTTGTGATAAAAGCGATGTAGGTTGGTCAGTTTGTCCAAAACAGGTAGCCAATCAGGAGGATCGCTCTGTGCACAGGAGAATTCGCGTATGTATAGCACACTTTCAATGAAGTACTGTTGGGCAGGGGTCTCAGCAATTTGCTCGTGTTTGATATAAGCAATACGCTCGCGTTCTCCACACGCTATGCATGCACAGAAGTATTAACAGGGCGCAAGGCACTCTCCCTGGTTCAGCGCATGGAAGGAAACGTATCCCGAATTGACTTATCGGCAAATCCTTTTTAATGCCGCGTTTCAGGATATCCCACAAAACACACTGAGTCATGACAGTCCATAAACATATGCTCCATCGTCTGCGATTTTTTGCATATCAAGCAATTCACAGGTCAAGGCACAAATGTGCATTTGCTTTGCAGCCACGGCTTCACTGGGAGGGTGCCTGTTTGTAATTGGAAAAAGAAAGATTTAACAGAGGGTCTTACCGGCATTCTTTTAACTCTCTTATGAACATCTCGTTCTGAACCTAACACAAATACTGTACGATACAAAGGTACAGGCAAGCATACATCAGCAAGATCTTTGTACAATTTCTTACGAGTAACAGCGGCCAGATATTCACTTAAAAAACTCGTCGTTAGTACATCAAAAGACGCGAACACTTCCCGCAATAATACACTTAAAGCCATCGGCCCCGTATACATGGACGACACTACATGATCAGGCAATCGAATTGAATCGATTACGGAATGAATCGCGTAATCGGGCTTGTATCATTGTTCTCAGAAAAGCATCCTTTTGATCACGCAAAAAAGCAACCTGGTTACAATCTGCTTGAGGAACAAATGTGACAACCCCAGCCCTTCATTCACCACTCTACGAAACAGATTACTACGACTTGTACGTACACATGTTGGCGCCCAAATAAACGTCGCGAATACTCCATGCAGCTTTTGCAGACATGCTCGTCAGATATGACGCTTGCATCACGTAAAATATTTTAGTAACCAAAAAGAAATTGCACACTGTGGATGTTGCGAACATCGAAAAAAAAAGTATGCCCTCCCCATTTGCCAGCTACCATTAGGAGTGATGAACATGTTCGAGTCTGTGTATGTGATTATGGGCCATTCACTAGGTGGCAGAGCGAGCGGAAGCCGCTCGCTCAGCCTTTCGCGTTGTCGGGGGCCCGCAGACGCTGTCGCCGAAAGCCATGAACGACGATGATTAAGATGCGACGCGCACTAGCTATACCCGTCGTCGAACGACGAAGACTACGACATCCCTCCAGAGTACGAGGTGAAGCTCGCCTACGAGCCCGATGAAGAAGTGTGTTGTCAACACGATGACGCCGTTCGGAAAAGTACTGCCATCGCTCGGCGAAGTGGTGCCACTGAAAAAGAACACTCAACGCAATGTGCGTGAAACGCTACTTTAACGAGAACTCGCAAATAAAACTCGGCTGACAGATCGCAATGTGGCGGCCCCGGTTTGTTGTCTTGCGTTGTCGCGACCTCGTAAGCGGCAACATTACACTCGGAAACACAACTCAGCAGCACTAAACTCGGCAACAATTTGCCGCAACACTAAGCTCGGCGATAAGTAATGTTCTCCCATTTACACATCATGATAATTGTTTAGGTGTACCCATAGCTTTTCTTTTTCTGTGGCTAACACACACACACACACACACACACACACACACACACACACACACACACACACACACACACACACACACACACACACACACACACACACACACACACACACACACACACACACAAAGTTTTCGTTCGTGTGTGCCCTTTGGCACTGTTGCTAATATGGAGTCATAATTGGCTGGAATTTGATCTTACGTGGAAGCTTTAGCTCGGGCGCTCCTATCTAAATACATGTAAAAGGAGAATTAGTTTTTCTCAGCAACCACTGCACCGAATTTTGCAAGATTTATTGCATTTAAAAGAAAAACTTAAAACCTAGTGACTGTTGGTTTCGAATATTTGATTTAGATCCACAATTTTTTACTAAAAATTGGCAAAAATATAAAGTTTTCAGGAAATGAAACTATCAAGTTTACAACTGCCCAACTCAGCAAGGAAAATTGATATCACAATTCTGTGAAATCCATCTGATAGTACATCTAAAGCGGCCAAAATTGATATGTTACGCATCAATTTAGAAAAATTCAGTAACATGTAAATAAATGCTTTTGCAGAACCTTTGTACACAACGTAACAAATTCACATAAGATATAAATTGACATATCGAATTTGTCCGTTTTAGATGATTTAATGGATGCCGTTTACAGAAGCGCGATATCTGTTCTTGATGCCGAGTTATTAATTTATAAACGTCGTGCGTCTATTTTTTTTTCGATCTTTCGAATGTTTGAAAATCGTTTTCACAATATTCAAGGCCTAAATCGAAATTCTGATTCCAACAGTCACTAGAATTTCGCTTTCTTTTTCATATACAAGAAATTTCATCGGAGTTGGTCCAGGGGTTATCTCAGAAAATCGTGTTTGCGTTTTACATGTATTCGAATGGACCTTGTCGGAGTTGGGCCCGAGCTAAAGCTTCCTCTTACTAACATATCTAGCGTAAGAGTAGGTACCAGCCAACCGTGATGTTGGACATATTAGCTAATGCGGTCGGCCAATGGCTAGCACCACTCTTACGGTCAAAAGGTGTTCGGTACTCACGGAGTGGATGCGCCATGACGTCATGTTACACTGGCTCGCTCACTTCCTGCTGTTGCTGCGGCTGCCAAACGCAAGTGCAGCCAGAAGAAACACGTGCGGCACTCTTCCTTATAATTATTATAATAACTATAATTATGTATTCACGCCTAGCAGTGTCGCTACTCAAAGTGAGCAAATGTTGTCCCGCCGTCACGACGTCGTGATAATGGAGAGTTTTAGGGGACGCAAGGGGCTTGCGTACGCAAGAACTAAGGGCTACGGTACTGCGCGTGCGCAGACGCTGAAGTAGGGGTCTGCGCATGCGCAGTACCGCCGACCCCAGTTCTTGCGTACGCAAGCCGTTTGCGCCCCCTAAACTAACACTGTCTAATGTCGACGACGCAGCTCATCTCAGACCACTCTTAAAATTATATAGAAATAAATAAGGCCAACTTTAGCCTCGAATTAAATTAAAAGTATTTCCGAACCTTCGTACTTGCTAAGCGTCATTCATTTGCGTGCGAGAATCACGTGGCAGAGATTTACGAATTCGAAAACATGTGTGGATATTCCTTTTAAAGCTTTCTTTAGCTGCATATGCGCCATTGTCGCGCGCTCAGCGTCTGCAAGTAGGCGTGTCTTCAGTGGCGTAGCCAGAAATTTGTTTCAGAGGGCGTAGGTTGGGGAAGGGCGCGCACCCGGTACGCCACCCCCTGGGTTCGCCACTGTTTTCCCCCTTGCTTGTTCCCCGTCTTATCAAGAACCACTTCTATTTCTCTATATGCTGTTTCCGTGACCAGAACATTGCATAGGCTTACATGCGATGGTTACATAGGTTGCATAGGGCTACATGTATTAGCCAGTGTTTGGACACAAGAAACAGCTGCACTTTGAGGAGTGTGACGCACGTCGCAGTCGTTTTTCGAGGGTTGTAACACTGCTCCCTGGGAGAGTGACGCCCACCACGACAGCTTTCTTCAGCTGCCGCAAAACAAACGGAAGAAATGAAAGTAAACGAAAGTAGTTCATGTCGATTATCTGGCGCCCTGCGTCGTTGGAGCCGTGTTTGGGTGGCGGCGCCGTTGCCGCCTTTTTCCGCACGGCGCATCGCACGCGCCAAAACATTTTGACGGCGTCGGTGCGCGTTCCGGCCTAGCTCTGGGGGAACGTAAAAGCAAAACAAACCAAGAGAGAGGGGGGGGGCTCTCGGTCGGCCGTCTTCTCGAGGCTAGACCGTAATTTGACTGCAATCAAGCAAGCCCGCCCGCTCGCGCGGGCACCCTGCCCCCCCATTTCTCTATCCTCACTCTCCCCGCCGCCTGGATATCGGGTTGTACCTTGGACTCGCGACACACCCAGGGTTGGGACGACGGCAACTCACGCCCCGCCGGCGAAAGCGGCAGAGGAAGCATCGGCCCTGCGGCAGCGAGCTCTCAGAAGTGCACAAAATGCGGACAACGCCCTTGGCATTCCCTGCTTGTTCGCCTCTTTCTCTCTTTCGCTGCCTTCCAAAGTTCTTCGCATGCTACAGAGCCCCACTTCCCTCCAAGAGCGGAATGGTTTCACCCAAGGTCGCGCATGCGCAACAACGCAGTCGCTGTCTGCTCATAAACGCGCACCGTCCCCCCTGGGAGTGAAGTGGTTTCGCCCAAGGTCGCGCATGCGCAAAAGCCACGTAGTTCACATTGCCGTCCGCTCGTGCCGCGTGGGGCGTTCGCGGGTGAGCCGGCGCTGGCGGTTGAGTGCGTGATGTTTGTCGGCGCAGTTTGTAACGGCTGACTGCTCCTCTCAATGGTTTACTGACTGATCTTCTGCCTGTGCTGTGGGAACCAGCCTATCGCCTCGTCTATCTTTGCCGCCGCGTGGACCAATGGTTCGGCCAGTTCTGCGTAGCTCCGGATATATGCGAAGCTCCCCCCGATACGGCGGCCCACGCGCTGCTACTATCTGGAGTGCTGGCTGTCGATGGGGTGCTTGTCGCAGAGAGATCTCTGTTGTCATAAAGGGAACAACAAGGTCTTGTGAGCGCCTCATTTGGGCAGTGCGCACCTTTTACTTTTCCCTTGATGTCGTAAACTTGTACGAAAGTCGTGCAAGCACATCCACCGCAGCTGACCATTCTAACGCCACTTTGATGCGAAGTTAGAATTTTCTGTAGTAATCACTGTAAACTAGTTACCCTAAAGTCTTCATATTCATATCTTGTGTGATAATGTTGCTGTACTCCCTTGGTGCGCTCGGAAGTATTTTCAGCGTTGTCGCCTCAATGCCATGATCAAAGACGGTCGCTTGAACGCCTATGCACGGCACGTTGTTTTTTCATCCACTTTCATTGCCATTAATTTATCATTTCCTTAGTTTAGTTAGTAAGCACGAGCAATTTTCCCTATGTTTTCCTTGGTGTCTTTGTTTGTTGGCTTCTCATGATATGCATGGTTTGTATTTCGTACAATTCTTTACGAGGTCACTTGTATTTAATAACTTACAGCAAGACTTGACATAGTATATCTGTTCATTAGCCTTAAATATCAATCGTATTTACTCGTACTTGGCGATTTGCTTACCATTGAATTATTTCTCCATTTGAGTGCCCCAGCTGCATCCTTCTCCCTGAAATCATGCGTTTCATGACGTGTCGCACAGCCTGTTCAAGTTACAGCAAAAGCCAGAAATCCAACCTAAGGCAATTAAGGCGTGTATGAGATGTATAGTACTCCTACCTATGAGGGTCTTGTTCACAGTGAGCAGCTGAGCACTCACTGTGGGTCACAGGCGTTGGTCAAGCACCCCGTCACTGCAGTGAAACAGTGCAACCGCTACAATGATTAGTTCCGAGCCTGGTAAGCCTTCCTAGTAAGTGAACAGCTCTCAGCAGTCATGCTTTTCGTACAGCACCCACCGTGTGCAAGGGACCGTGGATATTTAGTTGAGCAAACTCTGAAAAATAAGTGTGCGATATTTATTCAATAGAACGAACTAATGAGGTCCAAGCAGGGTGGGCAGTGTAGAGGAAAATACAACAGCGATACACAGCAAAACGAACAGCAGCAATGTAACCACGATAATTTTTCGTTATCTCACAGTTTGTGGTTCACAACAGTGTCATTCACGTATCGTCCTTGGGGAAAAAAAGTATAATAAAACAACTCAGCACCTGCAAAATATGGAATTAGTGCGTTTTGTTGGTGATGTAGGGTGGAGTCCCCATGCACTATAGCTAAATGTCATGAGCATAGCGATGCATCTTTAATACTGTAAAATTAGTAGATAAATTCTAGCCTAAAGATTTGCACTAGCACTTCTAATAGCGCTGATGTGATTAGGTTCTATTAGTTGCGAGGGCAAGTCTAACGCCGCAAATTTGCTAAATATCAAATTGCAGTCTTCTCTCGAAGTCGTTTAAGGCTATGGACCTATAGACTGATAAAAGTATTCTGCCTTAAAACGACAGTTATGTATGAGAAACTGTTGACATATTTTTTTTCGTATTTCACGAATAGTGGTGACCTTCATTTGACGGCATGCAACAGCAGTGCCGCAATATCCAAATTATAATACTATGCCGCCAGTGCACATTTGCGGTCGATAGAAACCTGAAAACTAGGTGGGGTGGAGAAATGAGGAAATTTGCAGGCGCAAGTTGGAATCGGTTGTCGCAAGACAAGGGTAATGGAGATCGCAGGCAGAGAGGGGCCTTCAGAGGTCCTGTAGTGGACATAAACAGGCTGATGATGATGATAAACCTGAAACCTTCGATTGTTCCTTGTAGCTTCACTATTAAATTGGGAAATCATTGCAGCATTGGGAAATCCGCGTTTGTTTTCTTTATATATATATATATATATATATATATATATATATATATATATATATATATATATATATATATATATTAAATTATGGGGTTTTACGTGCCAAAACCACTTTCTGATTATGAGGCACGCCGTAGTGGAGGACTCCGAAAATTTTGACCACCTGGGGTTCTTTAACGTGCACCTAAATCTAAGTACACGGGTGTTTTCGCATTTCGCCTCCACATATATATATATATATATATATATATATATATATATATATATATATATATATATATATATATATATCCGTGTATTGCTACACGTGTGACTGCGTACGTAAGGCCGGCGGTGACTGTAGAATGAAAATTTCGGGCCTCCATCACAGCATACTATATCTTCGCGGGTAGTAAGGTCACTCATTAACAACATACAAACGTCGACGCATCAATCTTTCATCCGCAGGCACGTTTCCTGCACATAGTTGGCTACGTTCCCTGTGTGCTTCCTTTTCTTCTACTTTTATGTGTTCGTTGCCCATATCTTTTAAGACAGCCGCGTCCTTCCGCAGCCGATATATCTCTGTTCGCTTCCTTCCCGGGACGTCCGCTCGCTCGCCTTCCCTTCCGTCGCACTCGCCTCAAATGTCCGATACGGCGGCCCCGGGATAATGACGAAAGCAATAATTACAGACAGGAGGACGAGATGTCCCCGCTACCTGCGGCGACACGCAGCGAAGATTGACAAGAGAGGAGGCTGAGAGAGGGGAGTGCGGTTGAACGGCGCGGGCTGCGATAAGGCGAAGCTTCCATCTGCGCGAGCGAGCAAGAGAAAATTGTGTTGCCTCGAAGAAAAGCGAAGGACGACCGTGCTCGTTTCATA
The DNA here is from genome assembly GCF_050947875.1 of Dermacentor variabilis. Taxonomy (NCBI): domain Eukaryota; kingdom Metazoa; phylum Arthropoda; class Arachnida; order Ixodida; family Ixodidae; genus Dermacentor; species Dermacentor variabilis. The sequence goes on along the minus strand of NC_134570.1, from coordinate 30,493,073 downwards.
GCAAGCCCCTCCCAGCGGGCATCGTCGTCCGATGGCGGAATAAATAACGATCGTTACCTCATATCGAGGACGCCGGTTGCACACCCCACCACGCCGTGAGCACGTGGGTGCTCTCGTCAGAGGAGGAGGAGCGCGGCGCGCCTTCTCCGATCTAGCAGACGAACAAGGATGCAGACGACGCACGTGTGAGAAACGGAAGTGGAAGGGGGCTCCACTGTGTATGTATTTTTTTGAGAGAGATAACTTCGTTCTTTTTTTCTAATCTTTTTTTCGGTCCGGCAACGAAAGAAGATTAACGGACGGAGAGCGCGGGGTAGGCGAGGGTATTGACGACAGAAATAAGAAAACGCCTCCGTTGCCTTTCTTTTTCTTTTTTTTTCAAACTCTGCTATCGACCGCTCGAGGCTTCTCAGCTCGCCCTCGCTTCCACAGGCTCGCCCTCTTAATTTCGGTTTTTCCTCATTTAGTTTACGGCGCCTCTCTGCCTTCCCGATATGTGATTCTGCCTCTCCCCTCCCGGTGCCTCCTCGTCGCTCCCGTCCCCCCCTCCTCTTTCATGTGTCCCCCACTCAACGCTCGCTCCTTCGTCACCGGGTCATTTTTTTTTTCTTTTCGCAGCGCTCGCATCGTTTGGTTGCGGTTCCGCGCGGCCTCCTCTGGCTTGTACGTGGGATTGCGTGGGGGGGGGGGGGGGGGTCGTCGTTTCTTGATATTTTTTTCTTCTCTCGTTTCGTCGTTTCCCGGTACACGCTGTTGCGGACCCCCTCCAGTGGCGGCTTGTTTCTCCCATCGCTCTCTTTCCTTTTGGAAATGACGTTGATTATTGGAAGGCGAGTCGCGCGGCCGAAGGACGCCCCAGGGCACGAAGCCAACTAACGAAGGCCTGCGCCGCTCCCCACCGGCCAATGAGGGGTGGGTCCCGACGCGTGACGTCAGGCGCCGAGCGGTAGGCCAGAAGCCGCCGGTGGGACGGCTGGCCGCCGCTCGCTGCGCGCCTGACACGTTTCGTACTCCCCCCCTTCCCCCCTCCTATCTCGTCTGTATTAGAAGTTTTGTTTTTCTTTCTTTCCCACTTGCCTCCCCCCCCCGTCCGTCTGTATCGCATGGCTGCGTCGCGCTGAGCACGCGTGCTACCCGTCCCTCTGCATAATGCAGGCATCTTTCCGAGAGCGCGCGCCCCGCACGCTCTAATGATAAGCCGCGGACCTTGGCAACGAACGGGCGGGACCGCGTGAGCGTACGCGCCGCGCAGGCGGGCGCGAAATGCCGTGCTGCATAGTTTCGGGGGCTTGGCACTCGGTGGCATCGTTGCCGTTCTGTCTCTCTTCGTTTTGCTTTTTCGTTGCTTTTGGACAATATCAAGCTCTCCTTTGATTGCTTTCGTTTTTCGTTGCATTATTCAGACGTTCCTTGAACGAACATTCCGTGCGTTCTCTTCTTTTACCATGGGATGGATACCACGCAGATTGACCATTTGGTGGCGGAGGCGGACTAGGAGCGTTTGAGGGGGTTTTCTGCTTTGCATCGTATTTACTCCTTATGTCTCGTAGCCGCGCTTTTTAACGCCTGACATGCTTTCAGGCTACGGGTTGGTACGCTATTGTAGGATACAAACAGCTTGAACTAAAACTCAACAGGCACCCGATGATACCACGGCCTGCGCGAGTCCTGACCACAACACGTGGGGAACGACGACTCCGGACGGTTTCCGCGAAGCTCAGTAAACGCAGATTGTCCTCTGAATCACGAGAAACTGACTTTATTGCGGAAAAGGATATGAAATGCGGGCAAGTTGGAGTGGGTTCATAGCTACTTTAGGTTGCGACAAGAACTAGGACAAAAGAAGGAGTGAACTGACAGGATGATGAATAACTTTACTGCATTCATAGCCACCACTGCTGAAGAGTTCAGTCTGCTGGTGCAGTTTATTCTGCGCTGCGAGCTTCGTAGTGCTGAAAGTAGGGCGGTCATCTTCCTATGGACGCCATTGTAACATTCACGACGACAATGTGCATTCGCTGATGTGTTTGTATGGTGCTTCCTCACTGACTATGCATGTGTGCTTACGCCTTTTGAAGTTTTGGATTTGTTTGTTGGTACGCTATCGCGGTCATCCTTCCGTATATCTTAAAAAGTAAGTACGTAATCGTAAGTGAAAACATAGAATAAAACCTGTTTCACAGTGCCTCAAACTATTCGATTGTTACTATCGGTACCCTCAATATGACTTGCCATAGGTAGAAGGCATTGCTCTTTTGAGAACAGGAATCCCCCGGACTACGCCGAGACTTGGTTATTACGTACTGATTAAGGAGATGTACCTATAGATTTGCAAAAACCGTTTACATGCAAGGACGAGTCATATGATTTGATGCCTGCTGATAATGATAATCAGAAAGAGAATAATAAATCAGAAAGAGAACGTGAGGAATAAAAAAGAACTTGTCAATCCGCATTCTATTTCCTGAATGTGTGTGGCTTGTGCGCGTGAGCTGTCAAGACAAACTACAAATTAATATTGAAATGTACTCGTAAATTACTGTTTTGCAACAGCAAAACCACTCCCGTTACCGTGACAGGAGGCTTTGTAAGGCACTTACTTCGTAATATTTGTAATCTAAAGATGCTTGGTGACGCCGTCCGAAAGTAAATAAATTACCACACCCGTCACATCATGGATTTCGACAGCGTCTACACGAGTCTAGTTAATTGTTTACTGGTACAAGGAGTAGTACATTCCTTTCAAAAGAAGCGAACCCAGCAAATTTTTCAGATTAAATAAAGAATTACGCCAAACCGTCCCAAATACGAGAAGATACTTGAAATCCGTGATATCACACTGGTGTACCGTTGTCGAGGTTACGGCACGAAATGTGTAGAAAATAAAGTTTGGTGTTCCAGTACTAATTCAGTACTAATCCAGTACTGTACTAATCCTCCAGTACTAATCAACCTATTTACGCCTGGTGAACAGAAATGAAGTTTCCCAAGAATGAACGTGTAAACATATTTAGCGTTGCTGTTTAGTCTACCTTTATTATAACCTCTCGTATTTATCAGTGCTACCACCGGCCCGCCGTTTATAGTTCTGCTGGTCCTGCTGCAGCTGTCCTCTTACGACGCAAGGATTAAGAGGCGTATTTGCTTCTTATCGGAGATAATGAAAGCTACAATTGCGCTGTTCAAGCGGTTCCATACCATTCTGGCGAGACGCCAGAATGGTATGTACGCCGACATCCGATATGTATGTTCGCCGATATCCTCCAGACTTCAGGTATGCCCATTTACTATTCGCTCGTACGACACACCGTCGAACACAACACAGGCTCAAAGCCGTACGTGCGACAAGGCAGCTCGCACTTTCGCGCCAGCGTTTCCCACGTCTTATGTCCTGTTCGTGCTTATCGTGTGCTTTTTAAACTGTAATGACTTGTGGTAGCTCACTTCACTAAACACACTAGCGCCAACGACTGTGTACACGTTTGTGTACACATCATTCATCCGATTCGATTCATATCAGTGACCTGCCAAAATCCTACTTAAGCTTCGAAGTTTAATGTATTGAAAGGTCCAGGAATCGGCAAAACTGAAAAGCAATGATTGAAAACGCACTAACCGGAAATGCCGTTTGTTTGCTGCGCCTCTGCAGATATCTTCCAACATTTTCGCCGATAGCGTCGGCAGACCTGCGCTGCAATCTTTTTGTCAATGCAGCACAGTGATGCGCACTGGGGAGAGCGAGTTCGTGAGCACTGCCTAATCAGCGCGTGAGATTTCTGAAACACGGAATCTAGAAAAAAAAAAAAAAAATAATTCCACGCTGTTTCCAAGCGGACCTCTCTGCGCGGAATCCACGGTAATGGTAGTACTTGAAGTGGCGGTGCCTCCATCTATCAGTTCGCGTTTGAAATATTTGCCCTCCGGAAACTAACCTAGCGCCATCTATCTTAGGGTAGTCAAGTTAGCTTTTTCACCTCGTCTTCCAGCCGATTTCTTGCCGTTCTTGTCGCGGCTCTGTTGTATTCGCTTTCTTTTTGTAAGATCGACGTCTCAGCCTTCCCGTTTATCGTCGGACCGATGTGCCGGAGGTGTCGGCTATCGCACGTAGCCATCGCTAAATTCGTTCTTAATGTCCCAACCGCCATGGCTGCCGACGGCATCGTTATAAGTTTCCGGTCTCAAGTATCCACAGCAGTGGCGTAGCTAGGTCGTCTGGCACCCGGGGCCCATAGGTCTTCTGTCACCCCCCTCCCCGGGTGTAGCTGGCGGAAAGAGGGGTGTCTTCAGACGCATATGACACCCCCCCCCCCTCTCTGGCCCCTTGCACCCGGGGCCCACGGCCCCCCGGCCCCCCCTGTTGCTACGCCACTGATCCACAGCCTCATCAACAATTAAGGAAATGTAAAGAAATTGTACGCGGTTGAGTAGCGCGATGGTTGTCGAAAATAGTACGAGGAGGGAGGGCTCTGGCAAGGAAAAAACCGCAAGCAGAAAAACGAAAGAAAAGTCCAGAATTGAAGAGGGCATCACCAATGCGTTCCCATCAGCCATCATGTATGCAGATAGCTCTGCGAACCAGATGCCGGGTTCTGCCGGAGTCATTAACGTCATTAGCAGGCCGTTAAATCCCGCACGAATTTCGGCGAAGAACAACGTAAAGATGCGACGAATGATAGGCAAGAGAAGGCCAACATAAATATCGAACTCCATGCAGCCCCTCGCAGTGGGGGTTGGGAGGCGGCAAGGAAACGCACATAATTTTTTGCCGGAATTAAATAATTAAACAAAATGTATAGAAAAAAATATATATATATGAGGAAAGGAACGCGCGATGAGCGGAAGGGGCTTGGAAAGGAAAAATTTAGCGCTGCCAGATGGCGGTGTTTGTGCTGGGCGCTGCGCGAAGCCAGAAGAAGCGGATGAAGCGAAGCCAATCCAAGCACGGGAAGTGCGGGGTGCTTTTGCGAAAAGAAAAAAAGAGGAAAGAGAGGGAGAAAGAGTAAGACGAAAGAGCTGGAGATAAACTCTGAGGTGGAGGAGGAAAGAAAGATGGATTGGTGGATAGATAGATGAAAGTTTGAGCAGAGAGGGACTGCGTTGGAGAGAGTGGTGGAAGAAAAGACTGCTGCAGGCAAAGTTGGAGGGCGAAGGAAACACAAAAAATACATACAAAGGGAGAAAGAGCAGCGATGCGAACAGAAAAAGAAAAGTGCACAAAGGAGGCCGCTTTGCTATTGGGCTCAACCTCCTCTCCGCCGCAGTTGTGGGCGGAGCGAAAAATCCATTCGCTCCCACCCCGCTCGGCCGACGTGGCTCGCTCGGGGCGGCATGGGGCTCTCTTTAATTTGCGGCGCTACGCGTAGAGGAGGTGGTGCGCGTCTGCGCTCTTTGTCTAGCCCTTCTTTCCTCCCCACTCCCTCTTCAAGCTTATCTTTCCTTCTCTCTTCCTTCATGTGACCCTACCTACTTCATCCGAGCGGCACGGCGTACAGCCGGGTAGCCTGGCGTTTCCACATAGGTTGCCTCCCCCCTTGCCTCCCCCCTCATTCTTTTCCCCTCTTCTCGGCGTTGCTTGGCTTGCACGACGAATCGAACACCGCGCGGCTTGCTTGTATTTTTTTTCCACTTGGGACGAGGAATGAGCGAGCGCTGTCGGAGCTCTGCTTTTTTTCTTTTTTTCTGTTTTGCGTCGCCGACGAACTACGGGAAGAAGAACCACGCGCGCCGCCCGCCCGACCCGAGGATCGCTGGCTGCGTGAACTACCTACCGACCATCGACGAAGTTCGAGCCGCGTGACCACGTCGCCGCGGCAAGTACTGACATTTACGAATGCGACGTCGCGGTGTCAGCATGGCGATGAGTCGCCTACGTACGGGCCCCGGCACCAGCCGAAATAAAGGGACGGTGCTGGCAAACGAAATCGCCAAATAGCTACCGTGCTGTGTCGCGCTAGGCGCCAGTATGGCGACGAGGAAGCGATTGGTTGTTGGTCCGTCGATCGATGCTGGCTGTCGCGAGTGCGGATTGGCGCGGATGAGCATTTCCTTCTTTTATTTTCACCACGCGCCTTTTTGGTGCGTGAGTGCAAGCACAGCTGTTCCACAGTGCACGAGCGCTGCCCTGCGCGGTCTTTTGCCAAGCACGTTTCTCGTGAATTTTTTTCTTTCTTTTTGGCACTTTGTTGCGCTGACAACCAACAGTGTGATGCGGCATTGTCATTTTTTAGTGAACATTCATTGGCAAGTTTCAGCTTGTCTCGTTGGTTGTTTGATGTGAGCACTTATCTCTAACATCTCGGGTGAAGCCAGAAGCTTGGCAGCATTAGTTGATTAAAACTCTCTGCTGGCCTAGTTCGTACATAGCTCAAGGTTAGGAATGGCACGACACAACATGCACAAAGTTGGCACTCGTCCCCGTCACTTGCCATTCTTAACTTTGAGCATTAGCTGAACATACTTGCCTCATCTTCCACCCTTCACAGCATGTATGTTACGAAGTGTAAACACTTTTATAAATCGTGCGTTACTGAATAGTAAAGGAAAGCAAAGCTGGGAGAACTTCATTTTTTTAAAACTGCTATTGAATTCACAACAATCCAGCACATGCTTTGCTTTGTGGTAGACTGGAGGATCAAAATTTAACGTGCCTATTTAACACGCAGGGTTTGGCCATGCTTTGTGACATCTTTATTATTAGCGACATGGCACATGAGGAATGCTCACGAGCTATAGATTGCTTGTGGAGCCTTTATAAAGGTCACGAGAGTTCTGTGTTAGCACTTTGTTTAAGGAATAGTTCTTTTACATATAGCATCCCATCCTGGTCATTGTTAATAATGCGTAGTTACCTCTCATTTCGGCTGCCCAACAGAGCGTGTGAAGATGGTAGCGGTGAATTAGTGAAGAGGAGGCAGGCCTGCTGCACCCAACGGGATCATGGTTTCCACGCAGACTGCCATGCCACCGCCCGCACCACCGCCTGCCGTAAGCTCACCCATGAATGCCCAGCAGGTTGGTCTTGTGTTGAAATAACAATACATAAAACTTGAAAATAATGAAACTGCTGAGGATTGACTGATGTAACTATTCTAGTTCAATTTTATTCATTTTTGCACTTCATCAATGGTTCGAGCAGCACCTTGCTTGCGTGATCACCTGACTCTGACAGCAGTGCAGAAAGGTGTATGATAAGGTGGGAATAATGTCAGCAAGATAGAATTGTTACATTGTGCTGGTTGTGAATGGCAGATAGCACTGTGCTTTTGTTTGTCTGGCAACTTTTATGGCATCCTGTGCTAAATTGTCATCTTGCAGGGAAAGAATTCAAGCACTCGCAGAACCTTACAAAAATGTGCATGGAAGCTCGCACATTCGTCTTTCATTTACTAGGTACATTCATTAGGCTGCATGTCATAGCCCCCCTTAAGCGTTTAATACCCTAAGATAGTTTAATACCATAAGCTCAACGCTTATCAAGCAGTAGTAGATCTTTTGTAACTCTCATAAAATATATCTGTAGTGTGGGTTAATCTACATTCTGACAAATGACAGCATGCTTGAAAGCTTATCTTGTATGTTGCTACTAAGGTGTGTGTGTGTGATCAGTAGTCGCTATACTCTCCGTGCCAGACTTTGTCGGACCAAATGTTGCCGAGTTTGGTGGTGCAGTTGTCTACAGTACTCTTGAGTGTGAAAAAACTTCCACAAGAGAGAGAGAGAGACAACTTCATGTAGTCGCCTGCAGAACGACACCATGACTAAATGGCGCCAATAAGCACGGTTTTTCCCATTTTTCAGACTAGCTTGGGAATATTTATCTCGCACACCTGGCTTGACCGCCAGAATATTCCAGTGGGACGCTAAGCAGAGCCACTGCTATGAGTACAAGCCTTTAGAGAATGTCATTTTCTCCAATGAACTTGTAATTCATGGTGTGCTCGTGCACAACCTGCTAACACACCATTTCATTTCACACCATGCATAGTATTAAGCATGAATCCCCAAAAGTCTAATAATGAAGCCAATATGGCAGTTGATAGAGCCAGGTGTGATTATCATTACACCACTATATTATTTACTTTGCTTGCAATTTGAAGATCAAGACCATTAGAAAGTGTTGCATTGAAGTGCCTTACTAGATGAAAAGTCAACGTGAAGATTGTTTGGTGACATGATGATGACTTTTGCACATCATATGATTACGTCTTTTTTCTTTTGTCCACTGTACTTCCTCCATTAGAGCTTGAATGTCACTAGTGCCTGTTTTTGTCTGCATGTGTTTACGACTCTTTATTTTGCGGTTTGTAGAAGTCTGCCTCGTAATATTTGCCACAGCAGCAACAACAGCAGCAGCAACAGACTCAGCAGCAGCAGCCACAACAGGTTGTGGTCAGTTCACAGCCCAACCTGGCATCGCCCACCTCTGTGGCCGTGACCCAGGTTCCCAACCAGGTCACCATGACCACTAGCGCCCACCTGCAGCCTCAGCAACCACAGTCACCCATCGGTGGCCCCATGCCCCCGCACTCGTCGACATGCACTGTCATCCCCCAACAGGCGATCCAGAGCATGACCCAGTCACAGTTGCAGCCCGTAAGTGGCTGCCACTATTGTGATATCATATTATGCCCATTGTCTCCATCTTGTGAATTCCTGCAGTACACATTTGGCTGGTGTATTGTTTCAAGCTATTCAGGGTCTTCCAGTTATCGAATAGCTTAATTTGTTGTCTACTAGCATCTTAGTTGGCTCTACTGGTAGTGCAGTTGCCCTTATCTTGGGTGGGTTGTGTAACTTAGGAGCAGGTTTGGATTTCTTCCAATTGTGCAACTGCTATTTTAAGGCACAGAATGTGTTCTCTCTGTAGTGTGCATAGGTTGGCGAGGTAAACAGAACTTGCTCAGGTGGCATTCAAAAATATATGTTTAACTTAGGCCTTAGTCGGACTCAGAATCATTAAAATCGGACTCAACCGGGCTTACTTAATCTCAAACACGCCAAAAGCAGACTCATTTGGACGCAGGCTCACTGGTTACTGTCCAAGCTAGTCGACTTACGAATGAGTTCGCCGACCTATAATAGTATATTATGTTTGATGGGTGCAGTACCAAGGAAGTTAGCTGTTTCAAGAACATGTCTTTAGTGCAGAGCAAGAATGGTCCGTGAAGGAGCTTGGGTGCTAGTCCTGCAAGGTTATAGTGTTGAGTGACGATAAGCCATGCTGGCATATTGGCAGATGCTTACAAGCGCATGCACTGGCAAGCAGGGCGGATGGCTAGTACAATGCAAAAAGAGTTCATTGCACAGTGTTTCAAAAAAAAGGCTACATACTGTTATCCAAAAAACATTCTGCTACAGTAAGGACAAAAGCTAGTGTTTCATTTCTTAAGTTGACAGAGGTAGAAAAGTCCATAATTTTGGCATGCGCCATCCATTGTTTCTTGTAATTTTTTATGTCATGAGCATTTCGTAATAGCTTGTTTGCCTGTTTCTTCAATTGTATTGCATGCACCTTGAGTGAATATTGCTATGCATCATCATTTTACATATTCCAAATGACTGCTCTGCCAATTTCTTGCTATTATTGAATTATCGGTCTCACACATGACATACTACAGTATAGCAAGTTTTGTGACCATTGTTAGAAATTTAAAGCTGAGAATACTTATCGAACTAATCACATGTATGATGTGACCAGTGTTTTACATTCTTGAATCTACTTGAGCACTATTGATTTCTGTGGAATGTATGGTGGTGCATGTTTCATATTGCTATTTGCATCGATGGCTTCTGCGTCCACAGTCATGTACGACGTGGTGAAATAAGCCACACATTAGAAATGAAGCCAGTATGTGCCTCACAGAGTGACATCTATCCCAGCATGCCTCGCACTCACGAAAATGGCTGATTGTCGCATTCACGCTCATTTACGTGCAGTGATACTTGTGTGGAGCAGGTTCTCTAATGAAGGCCTCTGTTTGGTATGTGCAGGTGCAGGTGATCCAGCAGTCACTACCTAACCACTACCTGCCGCAACTCTACTCGACCCAGCAGCAGATGCTTTTGCCAGGCAACCTCGCCATACAGCAGCACAGCATGGGGGCCCTGCAGGGCCTGAACTTGCAGCTGCAGAGCAAGGCCCACATGGACCACACTAAGCAGGGTGGGGCAGGGGGACCGCACGGGACGACCACGATCATCCCAGCCGTGTCCATCGCAAGTGTGAACCCAGGAGGCAAGGTGCGTACCAGGATGCATTTTCTGGAGCTGTATTTGTACATGTTGTCTGCAGTATGTCAGATGTTTCATTTTGTATTCAAGACTTTTTTTTATTTTTACCATGTAGATCACCACATTATAATGTAGGGGACAGAGCCATGTCTTGCAGAGTATCTTTCCCAGTCTCTATTTTTTTCTTTGGCTTGGGCATTGATCGAAACAACCTTCTCATGGATATGGTAGGTAATAATGATAGCGCTCTCTTTTGTGAGATCTAGCTACCATTATACTATAACCAGGAACTCTTGCCATTTGGATTATTCTTGTGGCACAGTAGCTGATATCGTATAAGCATGATGTTTCTTAGATTGTATTTATTGCACTGTGTTGTTTGTCATGCATTTACTACCACTCCTTTCTGTAGTTCCTCTGGCCCTGAGGGTATGACAAATAAAGATAGTTGTACACTGAATTGAATACACATTCAATAGTCGCCAATTTAGGTGCTGTTTGTTATGATGTTTCTGGAATGCATTAGAAAAGTGTACGAAGTCCAAAATTGATACCGTGGCCAGTACAGTCTTAAGCGGCACACGCATGTCGCCAGCTGGCACAACAGCAAAGGAAACATGCAGGCAGCGTGCAATACAAGGCATGCATGTGCATCTATGAATTCAATTGCTTGAAGTCTTGCATGGCTGCTACCACCTAGTTTTGCTTTACATTGACAGCCGCTACATGCTATTTCCCTTAGTTCTAGTTGCCGTTATGTATGGCCTACACCGCGCAAATCTGAAAGCAGAAACTGACAGAGAAGAAAGTGAACTGTATCAAAATCTTTTAATAAAAGATTTGACACAAATTTTCTCGTAGCCAGTCTCCTAGCTGCGCCTCAGAGCCATGACAGGTTTCTTGTCACTGCCAAAAGTTCCGGTCTTGCTTACAGTTTACAATCTCACATGGACTACATTTATGCTCTCAATTTGAGCCTGTGGAGATAGCGAGGCGACACTTTCGTCTTTATTACTTGTTGGTTAATGATTGCCGTTGCATACAGCCTGAATTTACAGAAATGATAAAAAAGAGGACAAACTACCGTATTGCCTCTTCTTTGTCCTTTCTGTGAATTTCCTGGCTGCACAGTACAGTGAAATAGTGAGCTGCTCCAAAATCGTTAGGATGACAACAAATGGCCATTAATGGAATCATGTATTTCCATTCAATATGCTATGGCTAGTCCATTCAGCATTTCTCTGCGAAATGTTCATGAAAGTGCAATTGTCATCAAGGCGTGTCAGCTTGGAATCGGAGGTAATCTTGCATAAAGTATGTTAAACAGAGGAGACACGCATTCCTGCCTACAGCTGTACTGTTCAGCCTCAAGTGCTCCTTTGCGTGGCCCTTCAGAATTTTTCTTCTAAAGCTATGTATGTTAATTTGTGACTCGTGTGCATTACTGCCTTTGTCTGCTTTTATGTGTGTGCGTTGCTGTGTGTGCGTGTTCAGGGATTCTTGACAATTTTTGTGCTGGGATTGTTGAAACTGCGGGAAGAGTGACTCATTGAAGAAGGCTAAATGGTGGGAGCAAACATCAGCAAAAATAAGTAAATATAATTGGTACATGTGAAAGGCTCTGAGGACAAAGCTGTTTGAGATGGTCTGCTACTGCATGTGTCTGTGTGTTACTTGTGTGTATAAATGCATGCATTGGAGCGAGAAAAATGCTGAGAGACTAAAGAAAAGTAAGTTGAGCTGCATTACTAAATTACCATTTTACAATGCTAGAAAAGCCCCTCTGACCATGAGACAGGCTTGGTAAACCAGAAAGGATGCAAGAACGAGATTGGTGGTGATGCCGCCTTGAAGTTCCTGCACCCGCTCGCCATGACGTCATTGATGTCAACGAGGGGCATAGTTAATTTTTCATTGATGAAAGTCGACTACATTGTGCCCTAATATAGCCAAAGAATGAACGTGAAGTTGTACTGAGCCACAAAAGGCCCACATATGAAAGAATGCTTGAATATTCTTTACATCAAACTGATGTACCGGCACATAGGTTTCAGTGAGAAATTCAGTACATGGAACTTTGATTTTCATTTTTTCTTCTAATAGCAAGCCTGTTGCCTTGAAACTAGGAAAATAGTGTTATGAAAAATACTAAACTGACTTAGTACTTTAGTGTGAAGTTTGCCTAGCTGATGGCCTAGAATACTGGTACTGGTGCTTGGTAAAAAGTTAATATATATGTACGCAGGGATCACGTAAACGGCACAAATATTTACAGATGCACGCATATACTCAAACTGTTCATAAAGTCTCATTAAGGCCTGTAGTACATGTTGTATGCTAAAGCTTTTGCATTTCTGGCTCTTCTTTGGTTTCCAGGGGGTGACCATCAGCAGCGCACCAACACTGGTGACCACCAACTGCCACATGATGAGTGCTGCTGGCAAACCCTGCCTTCCTACCGGTCAGATGATCCACAAGGGCACCACGGTCATGGGCCACGGTGGCTATCAACTGCCATCCACCAGCACAAGCCAGCAGACGCTGGTCATCAACCCTCTGGGACTCATCTCGAGCCAGAGCATCCTCCCAGCTGCCAATCAGGCCAAGCAGATGGATGCTAACAAGGCCAAGCCTTTCGTAAGTTGCTTCGGAATCCACGAGCATCCGGTTTCAATGTGGCAACATCAGCAACAGGTTCGACAAGACTTGTTTCGTTTTGTGCTGCCAATTTTGTCTGCATTCATGCAGGGCTTAAAGTCAGGGAAGGCTCAGGAGAGCTGGGCTCTCTCACCAAAAATTTCGGGAATGTCCTGGCCTCTCCTTGCCTGGCAATTAGCAATACATACATCATACACATCTGCATATGTATGCACACGCAGATGTACGTCGTACATACAAGCAGCCCATGTATGCATGGGAGCCCCTCCTCGAACAGAGGGAGACTTTGAGACTTTAAGCACTGCATGCGTGTTTTACCTGTAATTGTACAGTGGCACACTGTCACCGTGGTCTGTCACAGAGCGCTGTCTTCTTTTTGCTCACCTACATAATTATTGATTACCTTTTGCTTTGTTTATGAAGAAATTCATCAATTCAATCATTGCGTAATTCAGAGCAGTCCTCTGAGTCTTAATTTAGTCGACCGGTTTACAGCACTGTAAGCCTGACCTAATCATTATTGTGCAAACGAAGTGCTTCTTGAGGGACCCACCTTTAAGATCAAACATCGAAATGTTCCAGATTTCCGCACCAAGGGATTCACTTTCTTTTTGTTTGTGTGTTACTTGTAACTGAGAGCATTGCAAACACATAGTAAACAGAACATGCACGTGATGTAGCAGGTAGCACTACAGCATGGTTGATAGTTACATATGTTTTGCATGTAGCGAGTGAAGATGTATACTTCACTGTAGAATATCGAGTAAGTGCCCGTGGTTCATAAGTACCAACCCTCCTATTGCTGACATGGCAAGTGTACCACACCATTATTTGGAGTTATTAATGACGCACCAAGCTGAGGTGCTCCTGTCACAAATAACTTTTCCCTTTGTTTTATATGTAAGAATTTATCATCTTGAACATTCCAAGAGGACTAGTTCAATGGCGTCATTGAGAAAAGAAATGCTAATGAGCTAAAGTAACTTAAGTCTTCTGGATACTTTTTTTTAGAAGGGGTTTCAGCTAAAAATCATAAGGGAGTTTTAGAGATAACGTACCCAAAGTTCTGTGCCCCGCTTGCATTCTTTAGTATGCCATTTCGCTTTTGTACTCTAGGCAGTTTGTGCCCCCCTAACTTTGGGTGCGTAAAACCTAAGACTTTATTAGTGCAAGCTAAGTTCTCATGGAATTTATTTCTCAGACCAGATAAGCACACACTTTCTCTCCTGTAATCTGGTCTTGCATTTCTGCAATGTGGCCAGACAAGCACACATCCCTGTCCTTCTTACCAGTGACCCTATCACTTCTGGGTAAACGCTTGCTCTCTGTGTTGTGTAACGGGTGTCCCTGGCATGCTGATTTTTTTGCTTCCATCCCGATTGGCACTGCTCCTCACAAGGGGTGTCTGTTGTGTTATGCCTGTCTCCCCTTTTGGTTGGCCCTGCTGTACATATTCCTATTGTGTTTGTTCCTCTTCTTTCCCCATGCATCCAGATGGTAAAGCATGCTTCCTTGATGTCCCAGAAGGTACACACCCCTACCTCTTATGCTCAGGTCAGCCCTTAGTGACACTTTTGTTTTTGTTACTATATTATTATACATTTACAGTTGGACCTTGCTATAATGAAGACAGATATAAGGAAATATTGTATATTGCAAAGTAAATAAAAAAGTTGGTTGGCCTTGTTTTGTCTTGTGAGTGCTGTACAGTAAAACCTCTTTAATTCGACCCTCATTAACTCAGAAAATCGGATAATTCGAACTTGTCCTCTGATTTTGACAGGCGTGTGCATTATTTAATGCAATAAAGGTCTCGTTAATTCTGACATATTTGGCCGCACATCGATTAATTTGGACAACTCTCGGGGCTTGGCTAGCATGGAGTACCGCAAATGTGCATAACAAAAGAGCAAGAATGGTGCTAGCGTCCATCTAAAACAAAGTGAAAAAGTCTGCATTGCAATTGTATGTGAATGACTGCAACACCACAATGCTTCGTGCCCATTTGTGCCTTTAAAGCCTTTGTTCTTGTGTTTACTGCAGCACATAACACTGCGTTGACTGCGTGCCTTCATAACTGCATAGCGGCCATTCATGAATGTGTCAATAGCCCCACAGCTTTGTCCACAGTAGTTGTGGCAAACGGCAGTTTCATTATGAATTGGGGTGCACATCAGCCGCATGTCTTCAGAACTGCAAGATTGCCATCCATGATCGCGTTGCTAGCGGCCGTGTTTTCTTCTGCAGCAGTTGCGGCAAAGAATTTGAACGCACCTTTTATTTAAAAAAGTGCACTTTAGAATCGTGCAAATATAGTATATTGGGAAATGAAAACGCGCATAGAGCTGCGCTCAAATTTTGTATTGGGGAGTATTGTATTCATCGGTGAAATTTTTCTCTCGGTGCAAAGCTGTTGAGGATGAAGAGCTCTGGCTACATCAGCTACATCACTGGTGACCAGCCCACTGGTGAAACAATAATCAGGATGTGTGCACAGTAGTGAAAAGTGTGTCTTAGATGAAGGCATGCGTCACGGCTGCTCTGCGAAGGAAGTTGTGAGGCCTTCACCGCTGTGAGAGCCAATCAATCATGAGATGATTAGTATTGCAGATTCCACACTGCTTTTGTGCAAAATAGAAACGGGGTTTGCTCATTCATTCAGTACATAATAGCATGTTGGTGTAGTAAGCATTCATTTATTGTTTTCTTGATACCCTCGATAATCCCACATTTGGTTAATTAGGACATTCTTTTGGTCCCGCAAAATCCGAATTAATGAGGTTTTACTGTATAATGAAACCGAAAATACCAGATCTGAGACAGTACCACTTAGAGCAAAGCGAATATTTGTACGCTCAAAATATGTATTCTAAATATCAACTACTCAGCAAGAGCAACTCAAAGCTGCGTATTCTGCACTCACATGCATGTTTTCACAATCGGTTTCACTTAGCTGACCAGCAGTTGGCAAGTGAACATGCCATTACCATGTTATCACTGGTCGCATCGTTGCATTTTGAAGGTGCAAAACAGACATTTGTAATTTAGCATTTTTCAGGTGCCTCACATTGGCATGGCATGCCACCGGAGGGCTATCGAAATCTACAGGAGGCCCTTTACTGGCCGACGGGAGGCACCATACTTTCATTGATTTTGCATAGACTTTATCGCAATTTTCTTTGCTAGTATCGGCTTGCACCTTGATCGCCATATTTTTATTGTGAACGTTGGCTTTTTGCCTTTACAACAAATATTGCATGTAAAAGGTATTTCATGTTCAATGTGACTTCATTGTACCAAGGTTCAACCATTTTTATTTTGCCATCCCATTTTGCTTCTCTTCCCATGTGTTCCCTGTTGCCTTACGGTTATCCCTGATGCTTGTGTGATACTTGTATGCTTTGCAGCTCTGGCATTAAGCTCGTTACATTTAGTTGAATGAAAATGCAGAAATGTAAGTTGTTTAGGGGAAATTGTCTTGCTTGTCGTGTTCTGTTGCCTAGCAAAAAAGTTCAAAAGAAAAACCAATAGCATATTATATTACTCAACATATTGTTGCTAAAATTGTATTGGCAATATGTGTGTATTTGTTCTATAGGTGTAGTGGTTGTATATGTGCATTGGTCCTATAAGTGTATTGCTTCAATCAGCCTATTAGTCCATGTATGCATATTGGTCCAATCTGCTATTGGCTTGCACCATAAGGTGACCCACGGATGCTAGCATGATACGAACATTTACTCCACGGTTAAGCTTAACGTTCTTTATTTGCACTTTGCAGGACGGTACTTACCCAAAATGTGTGCAAAAATAACCACAAATGAAGAACTTAGGCAGGCATAAAAAGTTCAACATTACACTGGACTGTGGCAGAACTAAGCGAGAAACTACTAGCACAGGCTTAGAACAGCCTTGGAAGTTCGGATATGTTCAGAGAGACAGCAAGAAATAAACAAAAAGCACACAGCTCCTTTGAACCACAGGAATTATCAGTAACACACTTGGTAGTATCGCTCCTTATATCAGGGCACCGCGTCTATTTTCATAAAAGTCATGTCAGGTCACGTCAACATATCGCCTATCACAACATGTGCTATATATCGACATTGCGGGACGGACTTTTGTAGTACGTAACAGATGAGGCAGTGAGCATGTTCAAGGAGGATCCGATGGTCAGTCGGCATGCATTTCGTGCTTTTGCAGGTAACATCGTAGCAAGCGTTAGGAATAGGTCATGCCGGCTCTACTTCAAGTTTGGTGTGACTGACTGTTCTTGTTGTATTCACCTTACGGTTGCCAAAATGGTGCTTCTGTGTGGTTATGGACTGCATACAACAATTGCAAATTGACGACACAAATTCCAGCAGACACTGGAAAACCCAGGAAAGAACCACAAATGATTGAGGAGCCCAAGTTGCCACTGCCAGCGCCTGTTAATCGTGCGGTAATTTTCATAGCGATGGTGCATCGATGGACACACAGTCAGGCACAGTTTCACAGCCTCGTTGCACTTACACACCGATTAGGATGATTTGGCATAGCAGAGTCGTTATTGGAATGCCAGCAACACAACTGCGCATATGTGGGCTCCACTGGCCCAGCAAAGTGGTGGGGACTGCTGTCAAATCAAGTTTACCTTAAACAAAACTGCTACAGTCTCGGTGCTGTTCCGTAATTAACCAACACCGCTCTATCGTATGCTTTTCTGTGTGGTACAGGGAAGTATCTTGGGAAATTGGTCTGCTAGGTAAATCTTCAGCTCCATAATATTTATGTTTACAAATCGGTCCAATGGGAAACAAATAGACAACACATAGCTCATTGGACCTTCTTGATACCAATAAGAGCCTCTCGATCTTAGAAGTGAGAAATAGCTGTCACCTATTGGTACCAATGCAATCTCTATTGGTCCTATAGGCAACAAGTATATGTTACCTTATGGACCCTATTGGTACCAATAGAATCCAAAGAAAACCCATAGAGTTCCAATAAGTTGCATATAGTAGAAACCATAAGACTGCTCTGTTGAACCAATAGAAAATTCTATTGGCATTTTCAGAAGGGTTATTTTCTTACTGGTTTAGTAATGGCATAACTGTGGTTTAGTGCACATTTGATGGTTTCAGAGCGCAACAAGTGGTATCAATATCATTAGCAATCTCTAAGCTAACTGATTTTTTGTAACTTTGGTTAACCTAGAATAGCTAAAAGGTTTTCCAAGCAAAACGTGCAGTCTTTCTCTTATCTGCCAGCATTTGTTGTGGATCTTTATTATTGGTAGAGGAGTGCTGGCACGACATTTTCTTCTTTCTTTTCCTTCAGATAATGAAGGCCTTAGCCCTCCAAACCTTTGAAAATATACTCACATGTACGAGATTGCCCTGAATAATTAACTGTAATGCTTGGTTCTGCAGACCTGTTTCAGTTTTGGTACCCAAGAATGGATGCATTGTGACCTCACGCTACAGCGGCTGGCTCTGTTATTGTGACCGCTTACGGTTGCTACACATGAACACAGCCAGAAAAAACATGTGCAGCATTCCTGTTTATTCTTTTATGAGAAATATCATCATACCTAACCTCACTGCTACAGTACGTGAAGAAAATCTTTTGTCTCACGATCACGCAATAATGTCGCTGAGGCTAGGTCCAGCATTTCAGAACCAACTTTAAGGCCAATATAAAGTACCTTATAAGCGTTTCCAAACTTTAATACTTTTAGGTGTCATCCATGCTTGAAGCATTTGTACAGTTTCCACATCTCTGAAAAAATGTGTTGGTACACCTATATTAGCGAATGCAGAAGTGTCTTATTATTATTTTGTGTGTTAATAATTTGTAGTCGCATTGTATGTTTGCTTAGATTGTAATGTCGCCTCCACTTACAGGTGATGAGTCAGCAGACACCACTGCAGCCAAAGTCACCGCTAATGGCCAACACAATAAATGCCCAGGGATCAGGCCAGATGACCACTGCTCAAGTGATCAACACCAACCAGTTCAAGCAGCTTTCCCAGAACAATCCTCAGATCATCTCCAGCCAGCAGCCCACTGTCATCAGCCAGGCACAGCTTCTAGGTTGGTTTGAACTCAGGGCCAGAGTTCAGAGAACACTCTACCATATACGTTTGCACAAAAATGTGTCAAGTGCCGTCAGGACAGTAGAGAGTAAAAAGAGCCGATGAATAATAGTAAATTTAACAAGCTGAGTCAGTTATATCAAGATTTTCAGCACCGTTGTTTGGGGTAGGGATAATCTCTGGGGCACTTCTTCCCAGCTACTGTAAGAACTGCTCCCTGTGATGCCTGGCACGGTGCAAGCTCTGCTCATGCCTGGAATTCCCAGGTGACACAGCTGGCCTGGCCCTGCAGGAGGAAGATTAAGCCTTAGCTGCTTGTGGTCTCGGTTTTCTTAAGGGCTACAGGCTGAGCCCAAGATCGCAGGTCCCCACATATTTATAAAGTGATTTTTTTTACGTTCCTGTGTCTTCTGTAACTATTGGAGTGCAAATAGAAATTTTTGAGACCTACTTGAGTACAAACTGAATGATGCCAAAAGTAAATTGATCTGAGGAGCAAATCGAATAGGGCAATTCGTTATTTGAATGTTTTGAATATTCATCGCTCCCCTACTACTGATAACTCCTGACACATACAGTGTCTGCAGGATGAAGTCTTTTCCCAGTTATCTCCAGTCATCCTTGCAATATGCTGGTTGACTCCACTCAGTGCCTGCAAATTTCTTAGCGTTATCACTTCTATGTTGTCCTCAAATGAGTTTCCCTTTTCTAGTAACCAATTCTGTTTTTCTGTTTGCCCACTGCTAACCTTATCCTTGTACATGACCTGCCCAATCAAATTTTCCCTCTTGTTTTGAACTAAAACGTCAGCTACCCGTCTTAGCTGTGTAATCCACACTGCCGTCTTTCTATCTCTTCATGTTGCACTAGTTGTTCTTGTCCTACTGCACATCACGTTGTCTTAACCAAGCAGTCAAGGGGAACCCGGACCATGAGAACAAACTCTTCAGATGAATAATAATGACAAAAAAAAAGCTCGTCTCTAGACTTGTCCAACTTTGCATAATCAAAAACCAAGTTCCATTGAAGCAAAGTTCACCGGGATGATGAGGCTGAGGTGCCCTGCGCATTCCTTGTTACAGTCAAACCCACTTATAGCGATAGCGTTTTTAACTATATATTGGTTATAACAATGAAAAGCTTTTGCACCGTCAACTTTGTATGTTTTCTATGGAGAAATAAGCCGCTTACTACAATGTCCCCATGCTGCATTATCAGTTATAACAATAAAGTCTGGCTGCCAAAAGGTAATGGAATGTGAAATCCTTGAAAAGAAAAAAGAAAAAGTGAAATGCAAGCCGCTGCACCATCGCCCGCCACTGCCACTGCCCACTTCTATGGAGAGAGAGATGCACGCGCATCTCTGCCATCGCTTTTCCACCCCTCTGAAGACAAATGGGCTGTGCCCATAACTCTGCGCTGTGCCACCCTTCCGACACACAAATGGACTGCCCCAACTGTGCTGACAACGCTGCCGGTGCTGCTTCCAGATTGCGTGCTGCGTCCTCATTCTACGCAGTTATGCTAATGAATGAAGTTGTACGTCTTTGTCTTTGTTTGTTGCATTGAAGTTGTTCCTGGCCACATAGTTTCTTAGCCTCGTTTGACTCGCCGCCGAAACGGAACATGGCTGATCCGCCTGCTGATCATCGGCAGTGAACAACATTGCTGGTGAAAAGAAAGCGAACTGCTATAGATTTGGAAAGTTCTCCTAACCGATGAGGTGATCGTCGCGAACATGCCTGCATCGCATAGGAACAGTGACGGCCACGATGGCAGTGATGACACGGTAGGGCAGGCTGCCTCAACACTGTCCCCGCGGGAGGTCCTGTAGGTGATTCAGTCCCTCATGGGCTTGTTTCCACAAGGGACCTTCCGCTTCACTACATGGAGCACCTGGATGCCTTGGAGAAGGATGTCGGCAAGCTTCGTGTAAAGCAAGCAAGGTTGAGGGACATGCGGTTTTCTTGTGCAAGGCAGTGGAAAGTACGTGGCGAGATGCTTGTGGTGATCTCGTCCCAGCATTTCTTCTGGATTTCTCAAGCTGAGATCCTGCCGCGGCAACCTTCTCGCATTCTTTAAATGGTGCCTCTTTGGGCCACCAAAGCAATGCCTCGGTGGAGCCCGTATGCCACTTGCTGCCCATGATCCCTGTTTGCAGTTGTTATAGCAGTGCCATTCTTGAACGCCCCCAGCCGCGGCTTCTTAACAATGCGCCATCGCAGCGCACAGAAAGCAGAGTTAAACAATTAGGCGAGTCAACACAATGAGAAGCTGGATGGAGGAAGGTGGTGGGGAGGAGAACTGGCCTCCCTGCCATTATAGTTTTCTCGGAAAAGCCATGCCATCCCTATTATGATTTGTTTTCTTTTTTTCATCGATCCAGTTATAACAATTATTGGTTACAACAATGGAATTTTCGTGGCACTTGAATGTTGTTATAAGTGGGTTCGACTGTATGTCCTCGCAACGTTTTCTATTCAAAAAGGCGTTTGCTGCTCAATTTTCTGACTCCAGCAGTTCTATTGAAATTAAGTTTCACTTTCATGTTGAGGGGAGAGAATTTTCATCAACACACATTTTTCTACTGCTTCTACTTGCACCAGAAGCTTTGCTGTAAATCGGGTTGGATCACATTCGACAAGGGATTCCCAAGTGGAAGAGCTTTGCTGCATTGTGAACCTTGTGTGTGTGTCCTCTGGTGCGCAGGCTCGCTGCAAGCTCTCAACGCCACGTTCCCGCATGGCATCACGTGGGCTCAGCCAGGGCAGCTGCAGAGCCCGACATTGCTCACCCAGAACCCCATCTACATCCGGAGCCAGCAGTCAGACGTCTTCCTGCAGCCTGGACCCCAGCAGGCCCTTCATGCCCTGCCTGTAGCTACTGCTCAACCCACCGTAGCTCAGGCGCAGCCCCAGGCCCAACCCCAGGCCCCCCAGCAGCCCACTGTGGCACTGGCTGCCGCCCCTCCCACGCAGCAGCCACAGCCGATCCAGCAGCAGCCATCCAAGCCCAAGCAGGTATGGATGCCGTTTTCCTGCAATGGCAGCCATCCATAGAGATGTTTAGTCATTTTACCAGTTGCGAAAGTCTGTTATAAAAACCTGCCTCAGTGACTGTTTGTTTGTTTGTTCAATATTCCCAGTTTCCTGTTTCCAAGAAACTAAAAGGCATTCACCACACCCGACTAGGTCCCCAATCTCATGCGTTCTGTACACGGAAGGCAGCAACAAATGGCACATGTACAGAACATTTTTAGCCTATACATTATACATGATAAACTCAGAATTAATTTCATTGCATAGAGTCATTGGTGTTTTGCCGTTGAACGAAATGTCATGAATTTAATCCTTCACCGTGGTGGCCGCACTCTGATTGTACTGGAATCCGCATCTAAATTTACTCTTGTTAAAATTGATCCGGAGGTCTCCACTATGGAATGTTTAATAGCCTGTGTGTTGCTTTTGGTCATTTAACCCCATAATTTGATTTTGATTCTCAACCATGGGAGCCACACAATGATGGGGACAGAATGCAAAAATACCCTTGTATGGAGCAATGGATGCGCATTAAATAAAACTCCAGGGGGTCAGAAAAGTTGAACCATCCATTATGTTGTCCTTCATTGCGCCTGTGTTGCTTTGGAACACTATCCCAATCAGTCACTCAGTATGTTTCCAAAATTTGAGTTGCCATAATTTTAATACCAGTTGTGGTTGGGGCCAGTTTCACAAAACAAGCAGATGTGTGACCTTCTGTCTTAGTCGCGAAGATATATATACTAATCATGCAAATATCTGGTTTGCACTTTCTGGAGACTAGTGCAGGCCACAGTGCATAGTTAGAAACTTGCTTTCTATTTACCTCAATTAAGGTAGGTTCCCACTAAAAAGGCATGCTAACTCGGTACTCGTGTTACGACTATTAAGATCTTATCTTCATTTAGAAGTGCAAAATTGCTTACTTGTCATTGCTAGATCAGAAAGCATGCAGAATCTTTGAAGAACAGAACACAGTCAACTGATGAAGTAAATAACAACAGTCTGTCTTCTTTTTTATGGCGCCTTCTTGCAATGGCTGCATTGCAATTCATGGTTTTTCCTTCCCTATACTCAGGTTCGTCCAGCCAGCTCAGTTGCTACTCAGACTGCCACCTCAACTTCTGTCACCGTCAACTCTCATGTCCTCCCGGCACGAACACAGGTGTGTATACATGGATTGTCATTACAGCATACACATAAACATTAGAAAAACCATGGTGAGATACTGCGTCAGCTTTCTAATCATTATCAGTCATTTGTAGCCATTGTCAGTCAGTCATTTCTAGTCCGTCCATGTTATGCAGGGTGTGGCTATTGAAATGACCCACTTCATTGTGTGGCCTCTTTCATTTGGCAGCCATTATACATCCCCTTGTACCATCATGAAAAATTACAGTAATATAAGCATTACCATATTTTCATGAATATAAGCCACACCTTTTTTTCAGTAAAGGTTAGTCTGAAAATAGGCCTGCGTGTTACCATCAGATACAAAACCTAATCTGTGTTCTTAATGTTGGCAACAGCCTACCGTCAGAGCCATCAGGCGTACCGTTATTTCCATCACGAGATGGCGGCAGAGCATGTTTTCCCGAAGATGGCTATCGGTTCATTTTGTGCTCAACTATGATCGCTTTCAGTGCTATAGCTTGTGCAAGATGTCGCAAGGCTTGGTACCGGATGCATTGGCACATACGGCCACCATCATTCCTGGAGCTATGGCATGCTTTCTATCTGCGCAGACTAAGTTTGATACAGAGCGACGTAAAATATTGTGAGAGTGATAGTACCATATTTACATGATTTTAAGCCGACTCGAATGTAAGTCGACCCCCCATATCGCTTGTGAC
The DNA here is from genome assembly GCF_050947875.1 of Dermacentor variabilis. NCBI lineage: Eukaryota > Metazoa > Arthropoda > Arachnida > Ixodida > Ixodidae > Dermacentor > Dermacentor variabilis. Next base: position 30,469,214 of record NC_134570.1, on the reverse strand, counting down.
AGGGGATAAAAAAAGGAAGAAGGTACCTGTGGGCGCATTCCATAACGAAAATTTATTAGTAGCTTTCATGGTCACTGGACTACTACTCCTCACTAATGCTGCCATCGTCATTGCTGCTACGGTTCCAAAGCACGTCGCCATCCAGCGAAATTCCGCATCTGCATACACCCACAAGTCCACGCCGAAAGCACCCAACCACACAGAGCCGTCAGGGAGGCTCTTTTGACATGTCCGGTTGGCGTAAGTTCGCGGTCTTCTGCTGCCAGCCACTTGTACTCACGGCAGAGCAGGTCCTTAAAAGACGAAGATCCAGGCTTGTCTCATGACCATGTCGCATGTTACTGGCAGGGACCGATCACACATTTCGGTGACGTATGCCACAAGCTTGGCCTTCAGCTCTGGAAAGCGTCCCAACTTCGGCCCACGGAAAACTCTTCGCTTGCCGTCACAGGTGAAAATTTGCTTTGCTGCCATCGCCACTCTCGCAGCACCCATTAAGAAACATCAAACTTGCGGCCCGCTGCGCAGTTAGTTGTTTCTTCAGCGTAAAGGATGGCAGCCCTCGTCAATGCCACTGTGAACAAGCGCCGAATGGTTAGTGGACTCTGAGCACTCATGAAGACTGAGGAAATGAAACTAAACACATGAAACTAAAGAGCTACAGGGAAAGAGAAACATGCGAGCCGCGAGCGGTGTCTGCTCTTCCATGAACTATTGATACTCCCCGCAAGCGCTGCCATTCTGGAGGTGCCGCCGCAAATGGAACAGCGGCACTTCCATGAACTATCGACACCCCCACATGAGTGCTGTGTGTGCTGTAAAACTCTCAAAAATGTTGAAAAACCCTTCCGAAAAGCGAACAAACGCACAGGATAGCGGAAAGCTACGGGTGGGTTTGCAGAGCAAACATAAAATTGGAAATACATTGTAGCTCCCCTGATATCCCATTGGTTTCGTTTTTTTTTTTTTTCGATGCCAGGTTTTGGTTTCGATTGTAAGTCGACCCCCCTACTTCAGATACTCGAAATGTAAAAAGGAGGTCAACTTACAATCATGTAAATATGGTAGTATCTCTAAAAGTTATTGCTTGAAAATTCTGCCTTGTGTGCTTGGTATCTGTGGCCAGTGAAGTGCAAATGGTGATGGCGATTCACCGCTTTCGATGAGGATAGCTATAGGGGCTTGTTGATACGGCATATGTTATTTTATTGTGGAGTAAGTTGAACGACAAGGACAACAGAAAGGCACATTTGATACACACAGCACTATAAAGCCCGTTGAATAAGAAATGAAACTCTCTGAATAGCACTGCATGTTTCAAATGTGCCTTTCTGTTGTCCTTGTTGTTCGGCTTGCGCTACAACAACATAAGGTAACTGCTTTCATTATGGAAGCTCACTTTAAACAAGTTTCCCTTCTGTGAAAGTAAAGTCTGCCCATGTTGATATTTTATTGCGAACGTAGGGAGCATACTATACATATTAAAAAAAAAATTTGGGGAAATATTACATGCAGGAGCATGTTTACATTCAGCTACACTTTTATTTTCTTACATTGAGCCCATGAAAATTGGGTGCACATTAAGATTCAGGTGCTTCTTAGAATTGTTTAATTATGGCAAGTGTTCACAGAGTGACACTGTCTTCACAAAAAACTAGCTGCAAAACATAAGTGCACTTGGAATGTTCCTGCTATGAAGCACTCGACTGTCCACCAACCACAGTTGCCAAGTGGCTATGGCGTTCTGCTGCTAAGTACAAGTCGCATGTTTGAGTCCTGGCCAGGGTAGCCAACCGGAACTGCCTCTGGTTAACCTCCGTGCCTTTCTATGCATCCTTTTCTCTCTCGAGTCCTGGCTGTGGCAGCCACATTTAAATGGCGGCAAAATGCAAAAAGCAGTCGAAATTTAGCTGTAAATGCAAGATAAATGTGTTGGGGCATTACCTCACACCTCTTTGGGGTCCCAGATCCATGATTTAAACCGCGTTCACCACACTGCAAAGTGTTCAGGAACTTGACACGCTTCCTGTCTCTTCAATGGGCGAAGTGCAATTGATGGTGGTCCAGAGCAGACCATTGTTAGTTGCACCACACACACACGCACACGGTGCAGCTGAGGTTGGTCTGTTCTGGACCACAGTCAGTTACATCAACTGCATCATCAGTTGCACTATGTGCATGCGTCCACCCATTCGCGCACACACACAGATTTTCCACTTTTGATGCTCTTAATGCTAACACATTAAAGTGTCTGTGTACTTGGATTTAAGTGTGTCAAAAAGCCCAGGAGGTCAGAATTAATCCAGAGCCTTCCGCTATGGTTTATCATATAGTCCCACTGTTGCTTTGTAATTTTGAACCCAACAAATCAATTAATGAATAAACCAATCTATGACTTAGTTTAGCATGCAGGCTGGTCTCGCAGTTGGTATCACTGTGCCATCGTAACTATGGCAGTTATAATCAGTCCAGCTTGTCAGATATGTTAGCACCACAAATTGACGTGGAAAGTTTCGTTTCATTTTCCTCCCACAGGCCAATGTAAGTGCAAAGTTAGGAGTTTGCGTTGCAAGAAATCTTTCTCTGAAATTGCTGATAGGTAGAAGTGTCACGCAGATTTTGGTAATTCAGTGTTCCTTGCTTAATTTACTGTTCCTTCTTTAGCTAACTTGCTAGCCCAAGATGTGTTGCACATCCCCACACTGATGCTTATTACTGGCATCTTAATATTGCTGCAAATGTGTGAATGTTTTAGTTTGTAGTAAGTTCATTTAACTCCTTTTCTTTTTTGCTCCCCTAACAGGCCAAGCCGAGGATCAGGGCGCAGACAAACCGCACTTCCCCAGGTCCTGGGCAGCAGCAGAACATGATCCACACTCAAACGGCAAACACACAAACACAGACGTTTGCCGTGCCATCTCCACAACAGCAGACGACTGCGCAGCAGCAGCAGCAACAGCACCATCACCATCAACATCAGCAGAACCTTCAGCACCCGCACACTCACCCTCACCAGCATACTGCTCAGTTTCAGCAGCAGATTCATCAACAGATACACCAGCATCAGCAGCAACAAAAAGGTACGCGGGCTCTTGTGAATGGCCAAGCTTGGCACACTCGCTTCAGGGCATTTGTGTTAAGGCAGTGAGCTGGGTGAGGTGACATTACAGGCTTGATGGCTTACATATTGTGGAATTGCATCCTGTTCTACTTTGTTCACCTGTCTCGCATTACGCTGGTGAATGAAAAGCCTATAGATTTTACTTTCCTTGAAGCACCCCTCACCAGGTTTGAGTGGTGTTCACAGACAAGCGCAGCGCATATATCATGCAGTGGCAATCCTGTCTGCAAATTGTCTAATGGCTGCATGGTGCCAAAACACATAAAATTTCAAACAGAAGCCTGAGTGCCCTTTTTCTCAAGGGAGCCTGGCTTCCAGCCGGGGAGTCAGTCGCATGCAAAATGCCTCTACTTAAAACTCACTGCCTGCAACGTCACCGGTGCTGGTACATGACCTTGGTAAATTGTCTAATGCAAAACATGGAATACCACCGCTCGAAGTGCACCGTGCAACAGAAAAGAAAGAAAAAGAAATAAATAGGGCTTATGATGTGGTACCTTGGCAGTGGTATCAGAGAAGGCACGGAATGAATTTCACTTGTGGAATTTAGTCGACGCAAAGGGGGAGAGTATCCACATTGGCAGTGAAGCTTGCCTCCTGTCAGCAGGGCAATGCAGCATTTCAAATTTTCTTATCTCGTTTAATAATGAACCAATCTGAAAAATTCTTGCAACAATATGATCCTTAGACGGCACTGTACCACTTCAGTGCATAACCAAAATTTTCTGTGGGACGTAGTGAAAGTAAGCTCTGCTGAAAGGCAGCACTCTGGGAGCATTTGCCGGCAGGTCTAGCGAGGCTAGATCTGCCTACAGTCAACAACAATATCCAGCTTTAATTCTTGCAGGTTAACTTCATCAAGCTAGCAACAGCAAAATAATCTGTTGTAGCCCTTAAGAAGACCCTGACCAGCGGAAAAATTGATCTCCTGCACTTCCTCTTTTGTGGTGACATTATCATCCTAGGCCGACTTCTTGTTCATGTTGCTACGGCCATGATACCTATCGTAGAATTGGTCTGTCCTTGGCCATTAGAAACCTTCCATGAGTGTTTGGGCACAGAACTGTCATGGCTAAAAGCACAAATTTACAGCATGATTCGGGGCAATGAGAGACCTAAAGGGTGAGGACCTAATTGTTATGGCAGGCTCTGATGCTCTCGTGCACATCTATGAGAGCTTGTGAATGGTAGAGAGAGCCAAAATAAAAGTGAGGTTATTTGGTCATGTGCCTGCTCATTTAGATGCTTACTTGTTGACTATCCATAGTCCAAGCCTCTTTGGTGTCATTTAAAGCCAAACTGCATTGAAAGTTTGATTTGGATAAATTGGTGATAAATAAACAGTACTATGTACTACTGAAGTAATCTTGGCAAAGTTGAAGGACTGGTAATTGTCTAATTTTCTTATTAACAGCCCTTAAATAGCAGTGCCTTTTAATGTGTAGGTTTGTCACATTTGTCAGAGTTTAATTTGGTGGTTTGGAGGAGGGGGTGGGTGGGGTGAGGTAGCACTAAGTGAAGCTGATTCAATTGGCTGATTACAATTACAGTCGTAGCTTCCACACCATTGTCACATTAGTGTGAAATACGGTGTTGGCTATGTGCATCAGAACTCATTGCTCAGCTTATTTAAGCGTTCTTCTCTATGATTTCACCTAGGAGCTGATTACAATACATATTGGCCTTGGAACTGGCAACAAACACAGTTTCTCGTGTTTGCAGCCGATGCAGCCAATCAGACAACAGTCGCCCAGCAGCAGCAAGTGCAGCAACAGCAAGCCCAGCAGCAGCAAGCTCAACAGCAGCAAGCTCAACAGCAGCAAGCTCAACAGCAGCAAGCCCAACAGCAGCAGGTGCAGCAGCAGGCACAGCAGCAGGCACAGCAGCAGGCGCAGCAGCAGGCGCAGCAGCAGGCACAGCAGCAGGCACAGCAGCAGGCACAGCAGCAAGCGCAGCAGCAGGCACAGCAGGCACATCAGCAGGCACAGCAGCAAGCGCAGCAGCAACAGGCACAACAAGTGCAAGTGCAGGTGCAACAAGTGCAGCAGCAGCAGGTGCAACTTGCACAACATCCAACCCAGCAGCAACAACAGCAGCAGCTCCATCACCATCACCACCACCATCACCAGCACACTCCTATTCAGCCACGTATTCTTCCCGAGATGAAGAGCACATCCACTCAAAGCACAGTGAAGACATCAGGCATGGTGAACATTGAGCCAAAGCCAGCCAACATGCAGCCCAACCTGACCCAGAGTCACCAGCAGCAGTCACAGGCTCAGAACACAAACATGGCGAACCACGGAACACCTGGCCACGCCGCCACTGCCAATACTCCTGTCCCGAGCACAGCTCCCTCCCACTCCACGCAAAGCCACCCTAATGCCAGTCACAGCACGCCCAGCCACTCCATCACAGGTCACTCGACTCTGGGCCATGCAGCAACCCCCACCAGTCATGCAGCGTCGCCAAGCCACCCAACGAGCAATGTTACAGTGACGCCCAACCATTCTCCTTCCATCCACGTCAGTCTTCCTAGCTCAACAGCGCACGGAATCACCAGCCATTCTGGTCCGTGCCACACAGCTGCCAGTCATATGACTTCCACCCACGTATCCGTGACGCCTACATCGGTGACGCACACGTCAAGTACCTCACATTCGACCATGGTCCATGCGCCGGTGGGAGGTCACATTGCTGCTGCTCACATGCCGGGACCTCACATGACTAACCACCACTTGACTGGCAATGCTGTGTCCGGAGGTCTCAGTGTTAGCAGCCACGTCGCCGTTGCACCTCAGCAGAAGGCAACTGTTGGTGTGCCGTCTCCTCCAGTGGCAGCACCACCACCAACAACTGTCAAGGGGTCAGCCGAAGATAAAGTTGAAGTAAGTTATTTCTCACTTCTGGTGCACTGGGCTTCACTTTAATAGTGGCCAAACAGCTGTAGGTAGGATTCTTCAAGCAAAGTAGTCATGTGGGTAAGTCTCAGTAGCATGTAGATTAGCATTGATTGATCAGCCAGGATGAAGTACCTGGTTTGGGAAAGCTGCATAGCAAGTGATGAAATGCAAAAGCATATCCATAACATTAGGAGATCCAAAGGTGGCAGTGTGGAATTAGTGATTAAATGCATGTTGAAGATCTCTAGGTGAGAACGGGAGGATTGGGGAGGTCACATGATTGCCAAGGGAAGGGAAATGTAGTTGAAGGTTATTGGATGTTGCAGGATGGAAGTTGCAGGATATTGGATGGAACCATGAGAACAGGGAGTTCGCTAACATTGAGTGGTTTGAATTTGCGCAGGACAGGACAATAGTAATCTAACATTTCTGGAATGGGCCGTTGTCCTGCAGCAGACTTGAAATAGGTTTCTTTTTCAGGCATCTTTTTTCAGAAAAATTGAAAAAAATAAAAAAAAAATTACATGTGCACTGATTCTAATGTGAAACCACTGCAATGGTGGTGACAAGCTATTCTCATCAACATAAGAAACTTCCTTACTCCAGTCCAGATGTAACAGCAGCTGTGGGAGAGCTGTGGTAACTTTGTGCCCACTGCATAAGTTACTGAGGCTGTTATGGTCTGCAAGGCGTTTAAGAAATGCTGTATTTTAAATGCCCTAGATGCCACTAAAGATTTGATGCTTTGACACCGATGATGAATGATATCCGGTCCACTGTAGATTGTATGCAATTTTCTTTATCTAAGAACCAACTATTGGACCCACTTTTACCATCAAGAACTGGGGAGTGAACATTCCAGAGTAGTATAGCATTTATAACTTCTTGAGGTAGGAAAATCGAGGCGCATGCTACAGTAGAGGGCCTTGCACTTTTCGCTTCTGTCCGTAAAAATCGGTGCGCATTAGAATTGAGTAAGTACAGCAATTGCCGTCTGTTGCGGCAATAGACCTGACTTCCAGTGATACAGTCCATTGGGTTGCAGGTTTCGGCTCCGCCAGAAGCAGCCATGCCGTACGACAAGCAAGGCGGCGAGTCTGGCCAGAAGCCTGAAGCCATGACCAATGGCGGTGCGGTGACGCCTCAGATGACCATGTTGACGGCATCAGAGCCTGTTCGCCAAATCTCCCAAAAACCGGTGGTCAAGCCTAATGTCTTAACACATGTCATAGAAGGGTACATCATTCAAGAGGGACCTGAGCCATTTCCGGTGAGAACTCATCCACGTGTTTTTCTTTTTTTTTCATTCTTGTATGCAGGTAAATGTAATGATTGTGAGATGTACGTATTCGCAAATGGTTAGTAGCTGCGCCACTGCTGCAGTTCATTTGGCTGCTGTATAACTTCAGATTTTAGGACCTTCATTTTAATTAAGGACCTTAATAAGGCTGGAGAAATTATTCTTTGCAAAGTGTCTTTGGCAGACGAACTCTTTCTAGGGTTTTCCAATTTCCAGTGATGGTGACAGATGTGATTCTCTTCACAGCGTTACCGCAGGAGCCTTTCTTATAGTAATGGTCTGTAGTAATACATCTGCTTAATAAAAGCAAGGAATGTGTTCAATGTGTGTATTGTTTTACATTACGTCTTTTTGTTAATGACGCTTGCAAGACCATATAGTACAGTGTTTTAACTTTAGCTATCTGAAACAGCTGAACTAGACTCTTTAGCTTCATATTTTTGGATTATTCTTGGAGCTGTGCAGCCACATGTGAGCATGTCGAGTCAGCATCATGTGACAATGATGCTGCTGTCATAGTTGAAATGTGTTCCATAGGGCTATACCCGCTTTTTGGTACTGAATGGCACCATTCTGGGGATGCAATGGAATTACATTCATGGCTGCTGCTTTACATCGCAGTGTTTGCGCTTTCAAAGAATTCAGTGAGTGCTCATTAACCAATTTTGTTGTTTTATGGTGCGGGAAATTTCTACATATTCGTGCGGCATTTCCTGCACACAGGTCAGCCGCTCATCCCTCGTTGCTGAAACTGAATCGCCAAAGCCCTCTGTGGAGACGAATGGAAAAGCAGGGAATGATGAAATTCAGCACATTGCTCAAGGTATGCCTATTTGACTTTCTGCGCTCTTCAGATAATGCAAAGCAATGCTGCTGCTATCTAGTGCAGGCTGTCTAGCGCTAGCTAGTATGGGCCATAGATTAATTTGTTTTCAGCTTGCGGGGAGGGGACAAGTCACACTCTGTTAGAAAGTATCTCTCACTTTCCTGATCCTGTATAACCTTCACTAATGGTTCCTTATAAGCTGCACACAATTTTAAACCCAGCTGTGCCTTCGGTATTTATTGCTCCTAAAGCAGTTCACCTGATACTTCATTTGATTATACAGTGTAGTAGCATGCTCTCGCATACGTGCCTTAATTAAAGAGGTCTGTGGAAGGCTTAATCATCAATTCTTTACTCTAAAAGGAAATGGGGAAGTTCCTAATGCCACTTCAAGACTCTTCTGCCTCTCTTGTACCTCTCTTGCATTGCACTAGCAGCACTTTCTTTTCAAGCTTAACACAGCGCAGACTCCTAGTAGTGGCGGCTCTCTGCTTTCATATTTTTTTTTTTGTCGCAATAGGGCGGTGTTCTGGAAGGACCACTTTCAATAATATACTTTCTTTTTTTCAATATTCTGCAACATTTCCTAGATTGTTCAACTACCTCATAGGGAAGCATAACAGCAGCAATGTTTCTCTCAAATATTTTTTTGTAAAAAGTGTGCGACAGACTTCTTCACCAAAACTTCTTCATAAACTCTTTCAGCCTAAAAGGATAACACCGGCACATAAAAAACACTTACAAATCCATGCAAGACAAAAGGTCAGGAGGAAGATGGATACGAAGTGATCAACATTAGCCAAACAGGAAGGCCTCAGTCTGGAGCCAATGTTTTGACAAGGAAACTTGGAAAAGGGGACTTACCCTGACAAAGACAAGTGTTTCTGTCAAAACATTAGCTCCACTATGAGGTTTGCTTGTTTAGCCATGATTGATCACAGGCATGTGATAAATCAAAGGCAGCTGGTGAAAAAGTTGTCTACTGGTGTCTGTGCACAATAAAACTCCATTGGTGAGCGTGCCGTGCCCACCCAAGAATTCATTCAGTCATGTTTGATTTCATCACTTAAGCCAGTTTCTCTTAAGTGAAAGCAATAGTATCCCCGAAAGTGGTTGTTCCATGGTACATGGCCTTCAGTTCTTGCTTGTCTCGCAAACTGCTTACTACAGCCTCTAGCACCTCGCCTCTTCTCACTTTCCCATCACCTGCTTTGCTTGCTTGTTCACATGCAAACTGGTGCATGTTCTCTCTCTCTTTTTCCTCCTCTCCCTCATTCCTTGGTGCTCCCTCTCCACTGGCCCGTGCAGTTCCTCCTTCAGAGGCTGAGCCTCCTCCTTCGAAGGTCATGGCTGCTGGGCCGGACCGGGTGGAATTGGCCAAGTGTGAGATGTGCGGCAAGCTAGGCACAAAGTCAAAGTTCAAAAAGTCCAAACGCTTTTGCTCGTCGTCATGTGTCAAGCGCTATAACTTGGCATGCTCTGAGCGGCTCGGTATATTTGCCTTCACCTCGGAGCCTGAAAATGAGGACGAGCTCCCAGGTGAGGCCACCACCCTCCCTCCGCGCCAGCGGGCTCTGTACACTGCTTTTGCATGATTGAAACTGAAGGGGTACTGGCTTAGGAATTGAGAATATGAGCTATATTTACTTCCCTTTTTTGCTTATCTTAATGTACAAACTATTATCAGTATAATGCACTGAAACTCAATCTGCAAGTCTCATCACCTTACCTGAGCTGTAATCAGCATTTGAATACTTAATTGATGATCCCCTTAAGTTTGTCTTGTACTTCCTGTGCTGTGGCCATTAAGTGAGAACCAAAGTCATGAGTAGCCGGTAATGTACTTACTTTGATGCTGAAAAGTGCTACAGCTGGCTAGCATGCTCTCATGTGAGATTGTGTAGCATGTTTTAAGTGCAGTGGCAGTAGATATCACTTTTCACAGAAATTTTGTAATGTTTATTGGATGCTGCAACTTTTTTTGATGTTCATGGCACTGCTACAGTGACATCCAGCAGGAAAAATGTTTTGTGTGAATTGTAGGCAACTTGAAGAAAAGAAAATGGGAAAAAAATGTGTTGGAAGTTCAATTTCCCTTCTGTGGTGGATCGAACCATCATTCCTGTACATAAACGTATTGTCAAAGCCAAAGCTTGTTAGCCAGCTTCTGAATAAACTGTAGACTGGACAAGACATCATACCTGGATACAATGTTTTGCGTTCTGCATGGTTCCAGTTGAGTAGTCTTTGTCCTCAAAATGTCCAAACATAGCCTGTGGTGACTGGGGCTGGTAGTTCTTTGCACAAAATCGGGAAGGGACTGGAGGGAGGCTGTTTGCTATTCCTGCCAGTAATACTGCATTCTCTTGTACTCCTTCATGATGATTTAATTACTCCCAATTTATAGAGAAGTCTATGACTTTTATTTTCATGGGTATTGGATTAATCTCTTGACCAGCTTTTGATGATAATGAATGCAGTTTCATTCCCCAAAGTTAAGGTGCAACCAAGGGCGAATAAAAGCTTTAGGACAGGAAAGAGCATCACTTGCAACTAGTTTATCGAAAGCAGACAATTCCTGCATGTTCCTGCAATTCCTGCAGATCTTTTCCATATCTGCATTCTTGGTAAAAGCAAAGATTCCCTGGCACAGGAATGAATGGAGGCCTATTTCATCAACATGAAATGTGACATCTGTGTCAACGATACATCTGTGGCATTACGTAGCACTGAACGACAGTTTCTGCACTGTATGATTGGATAATGATGCATACTTGTTTGAGTATTATGCACAAATGTATGTGCACACATGGCCACCTTCACCTATAAATACGATCCTGTCTGCTTTCAGTAAACTAGTGCAAGTCATGCTCTTTCCTGTTCTAAAGCTCTTTTCCGCCCTTGGTTGCGTCTTAAGTTCGGGGAATAAGATGAACCAACTAGCCAAGCAACAAGTTTCGGAATACAGTTTCGCTGGAGCATGGCACACATAAACAGGAAGAGCAGTCACTGTGAAGTTGAGGAGTCTCTGGTAGTTCGGAGCCACAAGTTGTCCAGTATGCTTCCAGCACAGCTGTGCCTGCCAGGGGAGACAGAGCCCCATATTCTCACATGTTCCTAGACTCGTAGCGGTTCTTGCACACCACCACGTTGAGCACAGCGCCACCTCTTGTCTGATCAAGACGCTGCACTTCTGACAAATTGTCGTGGATGATCATGAAGAGCAGGGACTACTTCTGCCAAGGGGTGGTGCTGCTAATTTCTTGAGTTGAGGTGGAGTGTTGAGTTCTAAAATGCAGGGGTAAAGCTCAGAGTCTCAACAGGCTTGACTGTGACAGAGTCAAGACTTCATCAAAAACTCAGACAATCCCACAAAGTTCAGTACTGCTAGGAACCCTATTGATTGATGACCTTGTCAAAAATGAAGTGCAGTTGGATTCCTTGCTAAACTGATGATCTTATCTCGTTTAATGCTGTTTTGCCTTCCCATGTAGTATCAGGTGGCCATATTATTTTTAAGAAGTAGGCTGAATGCTTCACAATATTTTCTTCTTAAATAATACATTTTCTTTTAATGCAGGGAAAGTAACTAAGAAGAAGAAAATGGGAAGAAAGAACTGGCGAAAAGTTCAAGGAAATCACTTCAACGAGTACTCATCTGAAAAATGGGTGAGTAATACTGATGTCCTTCTTCCCCTTGCCTCAGCAGCATGGCTTTGTGGTATAGCTTCAAGTAAATATAATCGGTATATCTAGCTGGGATAGAGTATAACAATGACTAGTCTAGAAAGCAGTTGTAGAAGCAGCAGTATATGAAACTGATTAAGAGGAAACTTTAGCTCGGCCTCAACTCCGACGTGTCCAATTCAAATACATGTAAAATACAAAAACATTTTGCTGAGATAACGCCTGGACCGATTTTGATGAAATTTGTTGTATTTGAAAGAGAAAGTTAAATTCTAGTGACTGTTAGAAGTGGAATTTCGATTTTGGGCCTGAATTTTGTTACGAATATTTTGAACAATTCAAATAATTGAAAAATATAGAAGCACAAAGCTTACAAATTAATAGCTCTGCATCAAAAACAGATATCACATTTCTGTAAACAGAATCCATTAGATCATTCAAAGCGAACAAATTCGATGTGTCTATTTATATCTTACGTGAATTTGTTACGCTGTGTACAAGGGTTCTGCAGAAGCTGTATTTTCATATTAGTAAATTTTTTATATTCATGTGTAACATATCATTTTTGTTCGCTTTAGATGTATAATTAGATGCAATTAACAGAATTGTGGTATAATTTTTCATTGCTGAGTTACAGAGTTGTAAACCTGATAGTATCGTTTTCTGAAAATTTGCGATATTTGCCCATGTTTAATAAAATATTGACAGCCTAAATAAAAAATTCATAACAAACAGTCACTAGATTTTAAGTGTTTCTTTTAAATGAAACAAACCCCATCAAATTTGGTGTAGTGGTTGCCGAGAAAAACGAATTCTGCTTTTACATGTATTTATATAGGAGCACCTGAGCTAAAGCTTCCTCTTAACATGCCGATGTTTCAGGAATGACTGTCTGTGACAGCCAAAAATTGGGGACTCGGGATAAAATGGTAATCTTTAGTGATCGAGCTGTATAGTAGTAACAGATATCACAATTTGAACAATAATTGCCAATGTGATTATTAACAAATTTTGCTAATTAACTTTCAACATATTGACTTTGGGAGCAAGTTATAGTTGTAAAGTTAATGACATGCTATACTGAAACCATAGCTTTTGCTAGAAATCTTGTTCCCCACACCAGTTTCAAGAAATACTGACTCAAAGTGTGCTGTCAAATGCATTGCTGTTTCAGTTGACAGTTCATGGCACTTAATTTTTTCACAGTGCATAAACATGTTAACCAGAGCACCAATAAATTCTGCTGCAGATGCTGACTGTATTTTACAGCGGCAGTGTGTCTGACTACCAATGGCAACAAAGCAGCAGTGTGCAATTTATGTGTTGATGTGTCAGCGAAAGTAAGCGCACATCTACTAATGTGAAGATTGGCAGTTGCTTTATCAGTAGATGCCATTAAACGAAACATGTGAAAAAAAGCCTTTTGCAATTGTTGGGACAGTATTCTTGGTCATTGACATTCGGGAGATGTGACAACTTTTGTAAGATTTGGCACGACTAGCGCTGCACTCTTTGGCATCTGTGAGAGACAGTGTTCTTGGCATTGTGGTAAGACGATGTGTTTGTCGCGGTGCCAGGACACTGCTGTAACCCACTCATGCCAATACGTCTCCTGCTAGTCACGCAAAATATTGTGAAAATGTTTGTATCCCCGAAAGTGAACAGCCGAGAACACTGCCCCTGAAGCGACTTGTAACATATTTCCTGCCACAAGATAGCACCATGCAAGAAGGCTTCAGGGGGGTGTTGTGACCTTGTGGGCCTCTGCCCAGAGCTGTGTCGTTGCCTAATTTTGGCCAATTCCGTTTTATTTCTCTCTTTTCATGCCTCACAGCCACACCAGCAACAGCAGCAACAGCAGCAACAGCAGCAACAGCAGCAACCACAGCAAGCACAGCAACAACAGCAGCAGAAAGCGGATGTTCCCCAGCCGCAGCAGCAGTCGCAAGCACAGCCACAGCCACAACAGCAGCAGCAGCAGCAGGCTCAAAGCAAAGATGTCAGCATGGACAGTGCTGAGCCAGCCAAAGAAGATGCCAGCACGCCCATGGAGACAGCTGCGAGTGCCTCGGTGCCCGAGCAGTTGCTAAGGCCTGAGAGCTCAGTTGAGTCGCCTACGCCTGCCCCCCCTGTGGAGATGGAAGTGGATGCACCAGAGCCTGCACCAGTCTTGCCAAGCAAAAACCCAAGGAGTTGGACGGTGAGCGTGAATGCACTGGCAATGCTTTGTAGGAGAGAAAGTTGAGGGAGTCGGTGGATATGTGGACATATCGAAACAACAGTGTGAATGCCAAAAGTGGCAAGTTCAAATTCGAGTTGCTGCAGCTGCATTCTGATTGGGGATGGATTGGAAGTGTGTCTATGTGCTGCCTAGCTTTGGGTGCCCATTAACCCTTTGAATGCCGGGCATTTCCACCTGCTGTACCTGGTGTATCTTCGAAAGTGTGCCAAATTCAATTTTTTATATAAGGAGCATGTTAGGAGACTTTAGGTTCAAATGGCATTTACGTGCCGACATAGTTGCTGAACGTTCTACAAAGTCTGTTGATCTGAGTACTATCTTTTGAGACTAATAAATATGTTAAATAATGATTTCACAAAATTTGGTTACATTTTTTTGCATTTCAAAGACAAAGTTACAGATTTTTTAAAGACAAGTCTACAGATATTTTGGGAGTAGAGTAGAACAGATGAAAAGCTAGCTGTTCCTCTAGCTTTAAACCTATTGCTCATAGTACCTTGTGATCTGGCTAATAGAGTACAGAGCATAGAGGGTTGGAATCACATGGACTGCAAACTCTTTGTTAATTGTGTAATGATGCACCATGATGGCTATGGTGTTCTGCTGCCGAATGTGTAGTCACAGGTTCAATTTCCTGCATATTTAATTGGCTGAAATGCAAGAACACACATGTACTTAAATTTATGTGCACATAAAAAAAAACCTCAGGCAGTCAAAATTAATCGAGTCCATTACGGCATTCCTCGTTTGACCCCATGGGTTACTCAGTCGGTCTATCAGTCAGTCAGTCGATGATCATTCCCTGTGCCAATTTAGATTAAGCAAAGAAGGGTATTCATTTAGGCTTGCTGGTTCACAACTTTGAGTAGAAACAGCCCAAAAGTACAGCAATGTAAGAAAGAGATATAGTTGCCTGTCCCTTCCTTGCATCCTGTTCATTTTGCTGTTTCTGCTCAGACGAGAGTGTGCTTATGTCATCACCCATAAGTGATGCAGAGGCTTTTTGATCCTTCGACTTTCTGCACTTTGTCATTCCTGATCCCTGAAAGCCGAACACACTGCATTTAACAACTTTTACTATATACAGTATCTTGTACTATAACATTCATTGTAAACCCCTTTGAAAACTCCAGTTTGCTTCCTACTATAGTACTCACAGTGCCTAAAACAGGGTAGCAGTGCTAAGACAGCATACAGCTTGTATTGAATGACAAGTGCAATTGGAGGCTACCATGTATTAGGCAATACGGCACTGTTTGAATGTGGCATTAGCTTTTATTTTAAATTTATGTGAATTCCTATTTGCAATACTTTCAGGTGCAAGAGGTTGCCGACTACATTCAAGAGCTTCCAGGCTGCACTGATTATGCTGAGGAATTCCGCTCCCAGGAAATTGACGGTCAGGCGTTGCTTCTGCTCAAGGAAGATCACTTGATGACAGCCATGAACATCAAGCTTGGCCCAGCCCTCAAGATATGCGCCAAGATCAACGCCTTGCGAGAGGAACAGTAGTGCACGCAAATTCATACAGCCTCTCACACCGCTTGTGTTCGGACTGTGTTATATTTTTTTTTTTCCTTCTTGTGCTCAAGACAAGCTCTCGAAAATCGAACTGCGCCCTGTAGAGTCATTTCAGTTGGTTTGAGTGAGCATCAATAAGTGTAGTCAGTTATGTGTGTGATCGCTGTAGTGTGTATGTAGGTTGATTCTGTGATTTTGTGGAAAACGTGGAGTGGATCCCCCAGTGAGACACTGCGAACGAGTGTGATCAAACTTTGAGGTGGCAATTTTGCACCGTGTTGGTTGTGCTTTGTGGACTTTGGTGCGCGAAACGCGAGAGGGCAAGTTCATCCTCGCATCACAGTTTTTCATCGACAGAACTTTTTCAAGCTGTGAGTTGTGTCCTGGGACGCTGTGTGTGGACACTCATGTTCCTTTAAAGCAGGCTTGAGTGTGCTGTTTTGAGGTCTTCTTCTAGTAACTCACTTGGAAAAGAAGCATGTTCTTACTGGACATTATACATATGAAGCTACGCTCTATCATCTCCTCATGATATCTGGATTATGATCACACAAAATGAAGGAGGCTGAAACACGTGCAGCTTGATGAGCCAGGACACTGTGCAAACTGACGAGATTCACCTACTGCTTGCCGTGTGCAAGGACGTGCGTAAACTGCACTTCCCATTTCTTACAGCATCTTTCTGCCTCTACTGTTGTGAGTGTGTGAATTCTTAGATGACATTCCCTGCACCCTGTAGAGTTCCCGTAGTGCACAGCTGCAATGTGGGTGAATGGTCGTTTACGTTTAATTTATTGTTGACCCACATAAAAATTATTGTACATCCTAGTTCAGAGTTGAAAGATAGATCCTATTCATTTATGTGATTTTGTGTGAAAGGTGGTGAAGTGTTAGTTATTAAGCTCACTGTGTGATTCGTGGCAAGAGCGAACTGTAAATCTCATCATAGCTGGGGGAGTGAAGCTAACCATGCCTAGCAGTGAGCATCTCATGTACAAAGTTTAGCGTGTCCATTGCAAGAAAGTCCTCTGGTTAGTTTTTTTTAGTGATGTGCGTAAGTGTGCGTGCCTGCTTGAGTGTAAGAGAACACATTTAGTGGTGACGTCAGTTTGTGTAAGATACCGACCTGGATATTTTTCTTCATAACTGGTGAGGCAATCTCTGTATTCCATGATGCCTTGGAGCATATGATGCCTGTAGCCTGAAAACCTGTTGATTGGTTGTGTATGCTTTCTTTGTAACTATCTTTCATGTAGGAAAGCAGAATGAATGTTTTTACATTTTGTTTGTTTCTGCAGCTTGCCATGTGAAGCTGCAGTGCTGAGATTCATACTTATAAAATCAAATATTTCATATTTATTTGTCATGCTGGAAGAACCACTGTGTAATTATACTTAAAGTACTTGCCCAGATGTTAATAAAAAGGCTGTATCCTCACCTATAGGCATTCTCCAACTACTACCCATTTCGGGGAAGTTTGTTGCTTTTTCTTGGGGAGACCTGTTGACACATGTGCTCTAGCTCTCTTGGAAACTTGGTAAATAATTTTGGGCGATGAGAAACTAGAAGTATGCTTCTATGGAATGTAAACTGAATGCCTTTGTATCAAATCAATGTATGTTGCTATAAGTGTGTTTGATTTCTTAAAAAATTTGATTATGCTAGACTATAATGGGGTTGCTACGATTGTTTGGGCCTGCCAATCACTGAAAAAGGTTCAAATAATTTCCGTGATTTGCTTCAGCGCTGAGGAAATTCCTTGGTAAACTTTAATCCTCCTCCATAAATCCTCCTCCTCAGTGACGCGTAATTCAGTTTTTTGACATTTCCTTGGTCTTCGAACAAAATCACGTTTGTCGGCAGTACTCCCCAAGATATTCGAAGCCGTTGCTAAACTTTCAGTCCAAGCATTCCGAAGTAGTAAGAAACGGAATTGTCATGTCATGCCTTAAGTCTTCTCTCACCAGATCCTGCATGCACAAAATGAGCGCCAGTTTTAATGCGCAAGTCCGGCGCCTGTTAGAAGCAGGTTATCCTAGTGTAGCAGTGGCCACTGTGGCTGAGCGCCTAAAGAAGGCGGTTTCAAGGGGGACGGACGGGATTACAGAAAGCAGTAATAGCAAAAAAAAGAGTAGTGGCTATTCCGTACATTCATTCAGTGTCGCACAGGCTTAAAAAAGTTGCAAGTAGATATGACAATGTTGCTTTCACTGCTCCCAATAAGCTAGGTAAGATATGCGCTGCCATACAGAGGAAAAAGGAGCAGGTAAAAGGCAGAAAAAGAACAGATATTTGTCCTGTGAAGCACAATAAGAACAAGTTTTACTGGCTGTCGTATGGGTGTGGCTTATAATATTCCCCTTAGCTGTGGCCAGTTCTACGTAGGGCAAACAGGACGTTGTATCAATCAGAGGCTAATGGAACATAAAAGGCCGTTAACCGGCGGATCGCCTTCTAATCTTTCGCTACATTGCCAAGATTGTAACTGCACGCCAGAGTTATATGAATGCGCCATATTGCACAGGCATAAGAATGAAGATACGCGTCTAATGGTAGAGGCATGGCATATCTATAATGGTAGAAGTGCATGCGTGAGCCAGCCTTCGATTACTTTACATAATGAAGAGATGAAGTGCCTTAACAGTTATCTCTCACGTAGACCGGCACATGTACCCGACTGACACGAGGTGATACCATCCCTGAGCTTGCGCAGATGAGTTTTGTGCCTTCTTTCTTTATTCGCCTCAGTGCTCCCTTCAGTTGATAGTCGGCGTTCGTGTTGTCCACTTCTCAACTCTTGTGTCCTGTCTGCACGCCTCACCTCCTTTTTGCATGATGAATCCTTACCAACTAGCTCAGCTTTCTGTCGTTCTATGCTTTAGAGGTACGATATGGCGCTTTCGGCTTCGCGCCGTACGTTGCCTCCGTGAAAGTGCATGCGTACGAGACCATTACACAGTTATAGTATTGCGCGCGTACGTGGGGAGCCCTGCGTGCTGCTCTCGTGGTTCTCGTTTGTTCGGGAGAGCGCGAGACAAAAACGAGTTTCGCAAAATGGTGGCGTCAAAGGCGACCGGCGGAAGGCTGTACTTCTCAGTGGCCTACGATTTGGCTTTGCCGCGTGAAGTGAACGCGCCGAACCAACTTCAGGATCCTGCACGGTGGGAATGCGCAGCAAAAACTATGAACTTTGTTTTTGAGAAAGTGTTCAGTGCGCGCCGTTTGCGCGAAAGTTGCAAATGACCGTGCCAGCCTCAGAAAGTGAGTACTTAGTTATTTTTCTCGATACGATTCGTGTACTGCATCCGTATTAAATGAAGCGTCTTTTAAAGGCGTGAGACGCGCCGCTACGTTCCGCGAAGCGCTTGCGTGCTGCGTACGTATCGTCATGGCGCAGTACTTACCGCTTCCGCCATGTTACTGTGCGATCAGCTGTTGGAAATGCAACTGGGTGTTCGCTAACTCACTATGTTCCATTCATGCTGTAAATGTGGAACAGTTGAGGGAAGGTGTGTGGAGTGGCTAGCTGACAAAAATTGTGACTGGCATATTAAGTATATTATGGAATGAATGTGCGTAACCAAGTCGACGGGCCGCTGCTACATAAGGACTGCCTGTCTTACCGGCCTTTCGCGATGCACCGCTTTCGTTGGGGATTAAAAAAAAAAAAATCACTCATCCACCAGCACTGTCGAAACGTCGGCAAGAGTGCAGTACCGCTCGTTACATAGTTACAAGGGGAGTAGCGCCGCTTCCTGGAATATTAAGTTTCTCGCGTGTTATTTACACACATCCACCCCGCTCATACGCATACTTACGCCCACTTTATCGCCAACGTTTCAAGAATAAGTGAATGAGCGCAAACTTGTAATCAGTGCGGCGAAGCATGGATGACGGCGACTACGCCGACAACACACGAATGTCCAAGCCTTGTGCGCAGCAAGAACTAATCTATTGCTGCCCAGTCACCATCTACTATATCCGCCGAAGCAGGTGTTTTCTGCATCACACCCGGCCTCATGCATATACATTGTGAACATCATAGACTGTATTCCAATACTCGCCGTAGACGGCTAAGTAGACATACAATGTACTATAGAATGCTTTGTAGTAGACGGCTAAGCAGACAGCGGTCATCTTAAGTCTCGTTCCACTCCTCACGAAGACGTCAAAGCAGACTGCTTCGCGAATCAAAAACAATGTCCAAACAAGATGGCGGCTGAGCAGGACTCTTGGAACAGCTTGGAAACTCGACGGGAAGGTCATCTGCGCATAAGGAAACGTAGACACGCTGTGAGGGTTGGGGTCGGGCACGAAATATATGGTAGCTGGCCCATGCCGTCGTCCGACTCATCCACGCTAAGGACGTTGTTGAAGGGAGGGAATTGTTCTCATCGAGAACGTGGAATTGGGATTTATTTACAGTGTCTACATGAGGGTGGAGAACGTTACATTTCATTAATCTAGCATGACTGAAAGAGAGTGAACCTTGAGCAGCTGCCAACGGCTGCTTAAAAGCACTCTGTCCTCCCTAGATCCCTAGGTGAGGGAAAACTGCCGTTCAACTTTCGTCCAATGGGAGAGTCATCGTAGTTGACCCGCCTTTGAGGGGGAGGGTTCACACACTCACTCCGTCACTTTGGTTTCACTGAACACACCGAGGGAAGAGGTTGTTTCTCTCTCTCTCTCTTGTAGACAGGGGTCTTGAACCGAGAAGGCGCCTCTTGATCCCGGAGCTGACACCGCAGTCAGTAGCCGCCACGTCTGTGCACTGAGTGTGACGACTTCTGGGGCCCGTGAGATCGCACCGCAAAACATCCCCTTCCAGGAGTTCCCCCGCTCCAAGCGAACCGTGAAGGCGACAACGAATCGACTAACAATACTCGGTCCGCCAAACGTGGCTAGACATGCCGGCGCCATCGGGCTGTTGAAGAGGCGCATTGTTGTCCTTACAAAGCAAGTTGTCGCAGCGGGCTGGGAAGGGTTGGGAGGTCGCTTCTCCGAAGATCGCGAGCCCCCGTAGGCCAATCGTAACAACGCTATCCTAAGCCCCCAATACAAGCTGCATCGTGTTTTTCATGGGTTTGCAGGCGCAAATACTTAAAATACAAAAATAATGTGTGCCTTTCTCAACTTTTTTTTTGTGTTGCCGCAAGGTGGCGTCACGTCCCAGAAGCGTCTTCCGTGCGTCTACCAGGCGGTTAGAAACGCCTTCCATTACGTGGCCTCGATGCTGTCTCGGCTATCTCCTTAGCTGTCTACGTAGACTGTCTCCGATGCTGGCCGGAATTGGAACACACCCATATGGAGACAGCAATGGAGGCAGTTGAGCTGAGCAGTGAACGCGTCACCACGTGACCAAAAATGGCGACCCCACGGTAGCATCGTGAAACATGGATAGGGAATTCTAGCCACCCTAACATGGAGGAAAGAAACGAAGGCTGTGTTCCAAACCCGCGAAGACGACAAAGTAGATATGAAGTAGCCAGCTTCGCGAAAACAGCATCGAAGTCAATAACGATGCAGGATACTTTGCTGTCCAAACAAGATGGCGGCTGAGTAGGACGCTTGGAAAGCCGACAGGAAGGTCATTTGCGCACAAGAAAACGCAGAAACGCTTTCCTGCGCCCTTAATGTAAGTCACATCGTGTTTTTCGTAGGTTCGCAGGCACAATGACATAAAATATAGAAATAATGCATGCTTTACTCAACTTTTTTTTTCTCCCCGCCTGGTGGCATCGTGTTGCAGAAGCGTCTAGGAAGAAGCAGCATGCGCTTGCTGCGGTAAGGCTAGGGAAACGATGGAGCATGTTTTATTAGAATGTGAAGATATTGCCCAGCGGTCGATTTAGGATTGACTGGTCTCCTGGAAGCCCTTTGGTTCAGCGAGAGCAGGGGGAAAGTAAACATGTCCGCAATAGAAATTAGTAGGAGGCGATTTGAAGATTGGTGGAAGAAAAGTAGGGAAACGACAAACAACGGAGGCGTACAAAAACAAAGTTAACAATAAGGGTTCAGAAACTTTTATGGGAATTCGTTGTGGTTTTTATTCCTTTTATTTTTTGTCTCCTTTAACATAGGTAGAACATTAGGCAATTAAATAAGGGCTTGGTGGCGCAGCCCACCGCCCCGTTTCAAAGGGGATGATCATAACATCCATCCATCCGTCTTCCAGACGGTTCGGAACTCGTTCCATTACATGACTTCGAAGCTGTCTCGGCCAACATTGGTTTCGGCTGTCTCCTTCATAGAGTTTATTGTATGACACTCTACGGTATCCTTAACTGCCTATGTAAACTGTCTCCGATGCTGGCCGGAATTGAAACACATCTTAGGAGAGGCTTTGACGTATACAGTCAACTAGAATATATTTCTCTATACCCTGACGTCACGTTTTTGAAGCTGGAATTGTAGCCATGTTGGTGTGCCATCTCCCTTTGCGCCTCCAGTCAGCTCGCCGGAACAGATAGGCGCGAGCTTTGAGCCGCTGGAAGTTTGTGCTGCCGACGAGCGTCAGAACAAAGCCTACGAAAGTTCTGTAACCGTTTTAGTGAAGCAGACGTGCTCCTGTGATTTACTGCGGCACGTTAGAGACGACACCGAAGACCCGCGCCGTAAAACTTGAGTGTCTGTTTCTGGCTGACAATCACACTCATAGACCATAAACACAACTTTCAACCTTACATACCACGCTCCAAAGTCAGCTTATCTCGCGAACAGAATGTGCTGCGAGGGAGACATGGGCCGAAAAGTCTTATTTCGCTTTTCAGAGGCTGAGAGCAGCAGCGAGAGCTTCAGTAGCTCGGTTGATATGACAACTTTGATGTTTGTCTACAAGTCCCAGTGCTCCTTTGCGAAAAATAGCACGTGACTTCTGCCACACTTTCCTTTTTTATTTATTGCCTGTTTTGTACTTCTATATCAAACAACAAATGACTTGAGAAAACAAGATAAATTAGCAAGTTTTCAGCACCAAGTGTCAGCCTTACAGGGCTGACTAGTTTAGAATTCTTTGAGCGCGGTCAAGGGTTCCACCCTTGACAGCTACGCAGGTACACAATCTTGTACTTTCTGAATTTCCACAAATCTCGACATGCATTCTCGGAAAAGCATTCGTGCAGGCCGAGCATCCGGATCGCAGTGATACCCCGCCATACGGGCGCGCCATAGACATTGTAGGCCAACTAGCATAATAAGGTCAAATGGCAGTCCATCATCGTTTTCTATAGATAAATATCTAATACCCTGTGGATCTAAAGGAAAGTCCTTTCTGATAGTCCTCTGAAGTACATCCCAAAAGAAAAGACACCCGCCCAACAATCTAGAAATACATGATCTATAGTTTCTGCTTTCTTACAGATCAAGCAGTGCGAGCCCCAGGGTAAGAAAAACCCACGATCTTCTAAAAAGGTTTTGACATTCAACGTACCCGTATGAAGCTTAAAAAAGAAAGACTTGGTCTCTGGCGTTCCTTGCATTCTTTTCACCCGCTTAAGCACGTCTTGCCCTTGGCCTCCACTGTATATTGCCCTGTACATTGGCACAGGGAGAACTACGTCGCATGTATCTTTGTACAATGTTTTCTCCAACACACTTTCTCCAACACGTCCAGGCTGGCTGGGGCCTCTCCTACGCTTTCCTTCCACCATGTCGTGAAAGTATAGTACCTAGAATATATTCGAGGCCATGTGCAGGCACTGTATCGAAAGGAAGTAAAAAAAAAAAAAAAGAATCTAAGAAGCCCTTGATACGATCTAGGCCTGGTGACGTGGGTCTTCACCGCAAGAATCAGGAAACGACGACGAAGCCAAGCATCGTGGAGATGAAAAAAAAAAAGTAGAAAAGAATGTATTCACTTCATTGGTACACGGTTGTGACTCTTATTCGAATCTCGAGCGGTTCTGAAAGACACGGGGACCAGGACGGTCTTAAATAATCCCTTGCAGTATTGTGGTGGTCGATATCTTCTTGGGGAGCCTGTGGAAGTATTAGTGTTTTCGTCAGGTTCTGCCGTCAATGACCTCCTGCCCTTCGAGTTTTCTTCTCTTCGTCCTTCTCTTTGTTTCAGCTCGGGGAATAAAAGGGGTGGCGCTGTTTCGGAGAAGAGGGCAATTGTGTCGACATGGTACGCCCGCTTGAACCCTTCTCACACTTGACAGGTCGATGTCCAGGCTTATCGTAACAGACTTTTCTGGGACGAGGCAACTACTCTTGTCATGCGAACGTACGCCTGAATGTCTCTCACACTTGACAGGTCGGTCATAACACCCTACATACTCCGCGCGCTAGGAGATTATGGAAGAAGTCACGTGGTATTTTTCGCTGTAGCGGCCATGTTGTCGGGGCGCAATCGCGGTTTTGTTATGGTTAAGGTGATGTGTGCTCATGCGCGTGCTACATTTGGTGCTACCCCGTAGGTCTCGTACCGTGGCAAAAGCGTCGTGTGTGCAGGATCGAGTTAAGTCTCCGTGTTTTGTTCCGCTGTGTTATCTAGACCATGCTCTCCAGGCTGTTAATGTGGCCAGGTTGGACTGGAAGAAGCAAAATGCGTGAAACTAGCGCCCGTGCAACGCCGTACACTACGTACAGAGGAAGGACGATATATTTTCTGTCTTCTGTAGATTCATGCTAACATGTCATTTCACCTGCAGACTCAAGCCACTGTGCTTCAGAACATGTACGATAAACACCTCGCAGGTGAGTGACAGCTGTGCAGTGTTCCTGCTTTTGATCCAATTGGCAAAATCAAGTCTGTTTTCAAAATTTCGGTCTTCAAGTTATTGGTGATGTACATGGTACGGGTGCATATGATCATTCTTTAAAATGCTCCGCACTGATGACCTTGAGGTTCCGGCCTCCGCACTGGCGTCGCACACACTACCGTGAGGGTTAGCAGCAAAGAATGACGAAACATCCGTTTCCGCTTCTTGAACTCAGTCCTGTGTCGCTTCCTTGCGAAGCTACCCGTCTCGCAATAGACTTCGTACGTTCTAATTATTGTTGACAGACTAGGGCGTCCTCCACAATGCCACATCCGGAATAGCTTGGCTGCCTTGTTCTTCTCGCCGTGCGCCGCCCGCATAACCAGGATCATTGTAGCCTTCTGATCATTCGTGAAGGGTATGACTGTCTTCTTGAAGAGCAGGTCACTGGCGTGGTACCGTTGAGATCCCCCTTTGTTGTTTACGCACTGACACGTCAAGCGAAAATGATTTACGTAATCGACAACGGCATATGCTGGCCGTGCAAATCCGCCAAAACGCATTAGGTGGACATAGCTTGTTCAAGGTTTGTTTCTATTGCTAAAGGGAACAAACGGAACACACGTTGTGGGCGCGCCTACCTACAGAACAACATGAGTGCGCAAAATTACTCCCAAGTTCGCCGTCACCGATCCCGGCTTCGAAATCGCCCCCCCCCCCCCCAAGGCTCTGCTACGCTTATCAATTGCTTCAGCGGCGCGTTCTCATGATGCCGCGACCATCACTTAGCGTGAAGCCCTGTATCGAGCTGCCGCCGCTATAGTAAAGCCCGTGGCTATTCGCTTGGGAGCGCTTGATTAGCGGCGCGCGAGCGCGTATATATATTTCGTATTTTGGATGTTTCGCACGCTTTTGTTTTTCCCGGAAAAACCAACGAGGAGCGCGAAACAAATGCTTGATTCGGAGGTTATTTGAAGTAACCTACAACTTTGTAATTGATATGTTTGCGATTCAAGCAATAATTAAAAAGTTCACAAATTAAAAGCAATTAATTAATTAATACTTCGTGATGAAAAAAAAAACATACTGGCTGTAAGTACACATGACTACGGCTACTACGCAGTCGGTACGATTTCTCTAGAGCGCTTGGGTTTTTTTTTTAAACCTTGGTCCAAGTCAACGGGGACATCCGGCATAGTCTAATCGAATGGTATTTGCTATTCAGATCGTATTCGACTTCAGAATTCACTATTAAAAGTTACTTTAAAAATTAATTATGGAGTTTCACGTGCCAAGACCACAATCTGATTATGAGGCACGCTGTAGTGGGGGACTCCGGAATAATTTGGACCACCTGGGGTTCTTTACCCTGCACCTAAATCTAAGTACACGGGTGTTTTCGAATTTCGCCCCCATTGAAATGCGGCCGCCGCGGCCGGGAATCGATCCCGCGACCTCGTGCTTAGCAGCCCAACACCATAGCAGGTTTAAAAATTATTGAATAGCTGTTTCCGCTAAAGTGTAACGCATTTTTAAGCACTTTTGAAGTCTCGAAGGTGTCGATGCTGCTGGAGAGTCGTGGATGTTGCGCAGAGGCGCCAGTTCCTGAGAGAATTAACGCACGGGTGTTAATCGGTTCTGCTTAACAAGTTCCTTGCTGTCATTCAATATAAACGCCCCCTTTTGGGGCAGCCTGTATATCTGCTAACTTGAGTCAGTCTCACCATGTCTGCAACCTATTAAAACTGGATGTCTGTAATGTGGTACCACACTTACCTTCTTCAGCGAACACAGCAGATCTACAAATATATCTACATGTATGTGAGGCATGCCGTTCATTTAATTGCTTCATTATTGCCCTTATCATAGTCCACCGGATAGCTGAAAGCAGCCGTTTATAATACAGAAGCTGCTTATATATGAGTGGACGTACAGTTGGGAACGGCATGACATTTAGGTATGAAATATAGGGTAAGCGTAACATGTTTTTCTCAAGAGAACAGACTGGTGGGCTAGTTGGTAATGCAAAACTTGAGGCAAAATGCAAAATTGCACGTAGGACGGCCGTTCTGTTGTCCTACGTGCTATTTTGAGCTTTGCCTCAAGTTATGTTTTTCTCGGAAATCATACTCGAGAACAATTTCTTTTGTTTACACCCAGTTGATGTTCGCCTCGATGTCAGTGAGGGGAACTTGAAGATGTTGTGGATGTCGCGAAGTCACATTACCGTAGGCAAGGCGATGAGGTTGATTGCAAAGGGGTTGACTGTTTATTAAGACAGAATAGGCAGGCGATTCAATGGAACCTATTTACACGGACATCAAACTACGAGTCAAAGGTTAGAATTTCGGTCTTCTTTCTCTTAGCCGGATCTCCACCGATCCCCTTCCAACGGCCCTGCACGTACCTAAAAGCATTCCCAATACTCTCCGCGCCCCATCGTTTGTACAATCACACTGCGTGTGCACACAACGGGGCTCCAGGGTGACACTATCCGTATAGTTCCAATACGTCAAGGCCGTTGCCACAAATTCTTTGTAGCGCCACGAGTCTCTTGTCTCGCAAACTCGCAAGACACACTGCGCCGAAGAAAGCACTTCCACGCCCCGTTGGGGCATCTGGTCCGTTTGCGTTATGTATCCGCATGGTGCGGTTCAGCAGTGAGGAGTTGACTTCAAAGCCCCGGCACTGCTTCTGCGAACCGACCGGTGGAAGCCCCGACTCACAGTCTACCCGCTTACGCGCTATTCGAAAACCACGGCTCCCCCACCGCCGAGGGCTATAACTCTCCGCCGCCGTCTTGGTGTCAAACCACGCGTCTCTTCTGGCCGCTCCGCGTGGCCCTTACGCGCAGCCGCCCGCACAAACAACGCTGAACTCCACTCACCCCCTAGAAAAAATCAGAAGCACGCAGCTACCTCCCTTTTTTTTTAATTAGACAAATTCTGGCGTTTTAAGTCTGGCGATATGATTATGAGGCACCCTGTTCAGTTCTCACCTCCTGGGGTTCTTTAACATGTAGCTAAGCAGAAGTTCACGAGTGTTTTTCCATTTAGTTCCCATCGAATTCCGCGACCAGGTTTGAACCTGTGAGCTCGAATTCAGCAGCACAACGCCATGCCCATTATGTAGCCACGAATTAGGCTACCGCACCGTTTTTTTTTCTTTCTTATTTATTTTTTGTTAAGCATGGACAAGACAAAAAAATTTCACATGGCTTACGAGCCAAAGCTTAGCCTATTTAATGGCTATACCTAAAACTGTTTTCGGCGCCCGAGGTCACACCGCAATAAATTAACCCGTACCAATATATATATATATATACATATATATATATATATATATATATATATATATATATATATATATATATATATATATATATATATATATATATATATATATACAGAAAGGCAGAGAGGCCGGCGTGAGCTATAGCTTGCCTTGGTCTGCTACTCTACACCGGGAAAAAGGGATAGGGAGGAAAAGGGTTGATGGTTGATGATGATGGTATGAGGAAGAGATGCGTAATCATCTTGTGGGCTGATCCTGGTGATAGTGCAGAAAGGGTCCAAGCTCAATGGCAGATACCCCTGTGGGCTCGGGGACCGCTAACGCGCCCTTGAACTACCTTTGTCACACGTGGGGCCCTAAGAAGTCCCAGGCACAAGGGTAAGAACAGATGCTTTTGAAAAAAAAGTTTTGTTCAACTTTTTCAAAAAGGAGTGTCAAAAAAGTTCTCGGCGCCAACCGCCCAAACGCGCTAGTGCCACTGCTCGAGCGTTCGTCGTCGTCTTCCAGGCTAGTTTATGATGATGTGAGCCGAAACGTCAGTGCATTATGTACAAAGTCGAAAGAATAAAAGTAAAATAAAATAGAAAGTAAACAAATATAAAAAAATAATACAATGAAGAAAGACAAAACAAACAACGAAGTCATGTATTCGTGCCCTTATTCAACCAATATAGCACAACCACCATATACAGGGTGTTTCATATAACTTGAAGCAAGGATTTACGAAGGAGTGATTGATCGCAAGCGAATGAAACCAAAGACGTATGGTTTGCCGTCATGTGGCGCTCCTTAGGGTGTTGTTTTATATTGAGCTTAATTAGTTAATTAACTAAGATAAATTATGCAATTTCTTTAATATTCACTTTGAATCCAAGTGCGTTTCGTTACGTTGCATTCGAAAACGACCGATCCAATTTTTTGTAGTAACGTACAGGCGCTCTCAGAATAATTCGGAACGCAACACACGCGGCCGCTCGCCGACGGAGCGCGCCCGTGGAAAAAGTAGTACCATGGTCTGCGCGTGCGCGGTCTCCCTAGCGAGCAGGGTTGGCTCCCTAGTGCATCTAGTTTGGGTTGCGTTGCTCCAAAACGATAGCCCTAGGTGCCCCTTAACGTTTTGTCAAGGGGGCTGGGCCGATGGTGTCCGTGACAAGCTGTGTCTGCGCATGCACTCGCGTTGGAGCATAAGCGCTCGTATCTGCATGGTCGGGTGCTTGGGCGCCTTTGTTTTTCATTTTTCATGTGGGCCGTATTTATCATTTGCTCAAAATATTTATGGTAGCTGACCGTGACTAGCGCTGGCAAAGGGCGGCGTTTGCGTCTGATGCAACCGTGATGATATCGGCGGCTCGATTGATAAAGAGATACGAACATATTTAAACAATGACAGTTACGCGAATTCCGCCCTATTACAATCGAGGCAACATGCCGAAAAAAGTGCCGATGAATGTGCGGAGAAATATAATTAAGCTCAGTTCACAAGATATACCTCAACGTGAGATATGCCGCCTCACAGGAAAGTCTATAAGTGCGGTCAACCGAATAATCCAAGCATACAGGGATGAAGATGGCCGACTTTAAGATGCAGCATGATCGGGACGACACCGATGCATGTTGCAAGAGTCCGACCTTCTGATTGTTGCTGCAGCCTTTGCCGATCCTTTTTAGAGCGCCCGCCAGATCAAGACAGCCCTCAAACTGCAAGCCAGTGAGGAAACAATTAGAAGGCCCATGCGAGAGGCTGGTCTTCGTGGATTTGTCGCGGCACAAAAGCCACACATTACGGAGTGCCAAAAACGTCGGCGCCTTGAGTTTGGCAGGGCATATGAGCGCTGGACGACTGTGAAGAATGGAAGGAAGTCATATTCTAAGATGAATCGACATTTTCATCTAGATGCGATTAAGAGCGCCGGGTATGGAGACCATACAACTGCAGGTATTTTCCTTTTCATTCTGATCTTTTAAGCACAAATTCTTCGGACGCGCAAGAGGTCTTTCATCTGAAAAGACCATTACCCACTGCCTCCTTTTCGTGTAGATATGAGCCTGAGTATGTTTCCGAGATCTACAACAGCGGCCACTCTGCCCTCAACGTTTGGGGAGCAATTAGCAAAGAGGGCCTCGGTCCGATAATCCGGCTGTCCCCATTGTTCACAGCTGAAGTTTACAGCGAAATTCAGGACTTCCACCTATTGCCATACGCTCTTGACGGGCCATTTAAAGATGGCTGCTACTTGTTCCAACAAGACCTGAGCCGGTGCACATGGCCAGAGCTGTGGAAAAACTTCTTAAAAATGTGGTGTTCGCGTTCTTTACTTGCCTCCGAAAGGTGCAGACTTCAATGTTATGAACGTGTGGGGCACGATGAAGGAAAGTTTATCCAAGCTGAATCTTGGAGGGGCAAGTGCCGACCAGCTCTGGCTCGCCATAACGCGCGAGTGGAAGGGCTTTGGTGAGAGGAGGGACTTCGTAGATGCGCTCTGCGAGTCAATTCCACGCTGCCTACAAGCTGCGCTTCGCGTGGACATCGCGAGATGTTGATAGCAGAACATGCCAACCGCTTTAGACGAAACAAAGTTACGTTTCGATTCTTTTTGTTTTCTGTGGAAAAAATGAACCGAGTGTTCTTCCTGTTATTTATATTTACTATGTTCTCCTTACTATATTTTTTTCATTCAGCTCACACAGCCTACCCTTGATTATCATTGTATATCCCCTCTGAGCAAAAGAAAATGAGTATGAAAATGAATATCTACACCAACAAACGCCGACACGCGATCAATACGTAAGAATACTCGCTTCCAATGATCCAGTTTCCGTGATTGATTGGCGCACAATATATGCGAACCACGTAATGTGGTGCGCCAATAAATGACTGGAGTCGTGAAGAGTTCATTAAAGTGCCCTTCGAATGGATGGATGGATGGATAAAACTTTACTGGATCTATTTAAATGTGGCTGGGCCCCTAGACGTCCGGGAGCTCCCTGGCGGACATCTCTAGGCAAGCACGGTCCACCAGCCAGAGCTGGTCATGCGAGCAAGTGGCCCGAAGAGCGGCCTCCCACGAGGAAAAGGAATGAGGTGGCCTCCTGTGCATGAAACTGGCCTTGAAGAACGTGCCGCGTTATTTCATTTTGTAAACTCTTTTATTGCCACTATCGCAGACACACCCTTTAAGAGGGGTCATGTATAAGTGGAAATTGTCCTCGTTTTACGAAGCCATTAGTACCACGGAGCGGGAGATAATTTATTAAGAACTAATACTTCGCAGGACAGGCTAACACGGTTGAAAAAATAGGGCAGCGAGGTCATTGTAGCCAAGCCGCCTCACTAGCACGTAATCACGCAAAGCATCGCTATTATCTCCCACACGGGATGCAGACCATGGCGAGAATACGCTGCACGGCGTCCACAAGCCTTTGTTTATAGATTATGGTGCATGCTGCGCTACAGACATTCATTCGCCCAGACCCCCCCCCCCCCCCCCCTGCACAATGCTAAAGGACACCTAGCGCTACCTTTTTGGAGCAAGACACCGCCAATCTAGAAACACTAGGGAGCGAAACTTGCTCGCTAGGGAGAGTGCGCATGCGCAGACCTTGCCTGTATTTATCCGCCGGCGCGCTCCGCCGACGAGCAGCTGCGTGTCCGGCGTTCCGAATTATTCTGGGGGCACCTGTACATGCTGCGTGGCGATTTTTTCCGGCGTTTAAAGAAAGCACGCGAAACACGAAATAAAACCACGTGACTGCGCTCGTGCGCTACCGTACTGCAGCGCTCTCAACCGTGCGTCCAGTCTATCGCTTATCAGGGACGGTGGTGCTTCCTCTCCGTGTGCCGCCGTCAAAGATGCTGACGCACTGTGAAGCCGATAGCTGCGACGGTACGCTTCGCCACGCGTCCGCGCGCACGATTCTTTCGCGAGAACCGCGGTTGAGAGCGCAGCAATGCGCGCGAGCGCCGTCACGTGGTTTTATTTCATATTTCGGGGGCCTTTTTTTTTTTTTAAATGCCGGAAAAGATCGCCACGCAGCATGTACGTTACTACAAAAAATTGGATCGGTCGTTTTCGAATGCCCTCTACAACGAAACAAAATGCATTTCGCCCTAGAGGGAATATTTTTTTAAAAAATTGCATAATTTTTCTTAGTTACTTAACAAACTAAGTGCAATATAAAAAGTACCCCAAGGAACGCCACATGACGGCAAACCATATGTCGTTGGCTTCATTCAGTTGCGGTTAACTGCTTTTCTTTTTTAAAATCCTTGGTTGAATTTACGTGAAACACTCTGTAGAACTTTATCCAGTTATTGAGCAATACAGCTTCGCTGGTCTTCCATCTTCACATAGTGGAAGGGCTCTGCATTTCTTAAGAATACTTCCCGTAAATCCTGGTACGGGCGCCGCATGGGGCAGGTGTATGCTTATTTGTTTGAAGCGGCAAGCAGGAAGTTTACATAAGCTTTTCTGTCTGCGTTTCGCAAGACCTAGTGATAGAAATCCACATGCGCAAAAATAGACACGAGACACGCATGCCGTTTGAAGAACAAGAAAAATATTTGTTCTCCAAAGGGAGCCGTACAATAACATAGCAGAATGAAAACCGACACTGCGGCCGCAATGCACGCGCAATCACCGAGCGGCATTAAAAAAAAAATATATGAAATAATGAAGAGAAAGACATGCACCCATTCCTAAGGCACATGTACATGTCATATGCAATTATGAAGACCTGCAAGCGTATGGCACCATGTTTGTTTAGTTAGTGAGCGAAAGTTTACTGCAATTTATGCGGCCTATAAAACCACGAACCTTATACCTTTTGTGGTTGTCTAATACTTTGCCATCAGTATCAGCGCTTCACCTTTCGTGCGAAACTGCGGTTTAACGGCGTGCGAAGAATGTGGGAGCTGCTGCTCGCTACCAGGGGAAGGTTTCCGCTGACGCACACGCTCATCTGCTGGCACTACAGCGTTCTAGAAGGTTAGGTTAACCACCAGAAAAGGTTTATATAAACCTATATAGCCTCCTTGGTTAACGCTGTATAGTTGGCACGCACTGTATCAGCACGATGCGCACGTGGTTGTGGTATGTCGCGGGGCAGACGACACAGCCCTGGCCTCCATGCACTCTTTGATGTCCGCTAGCCATGCCAAAACTGCAGTCGGTATTGGTAGGAGAGGTGCAGAGACAGCGATTTCATATTGAAATCCGGGGTTAGAATGTGCGCCGAGGACGTAGTTATTTTCTGTTTAAGCACATTGATCGTTCTATGCTAGTTACATCTACAAACTTACAATGGCCGTACGACCATGTCCTGGCTCCGTATGTTAAGGTATTCAAGCACGCTTCCTCTATTGTTTGACCATAATGTTTACATGACTGCTGGCACCTTAACCTAATCTAACGCTTTTTCGTAATATACATTACCAATATATGAAGGCGATATGCTTTTAAGTCATTGTAGATTACACGTTATAAAGCCAAATTGTTCTTCGGCCTTGTACAAGCAAAGCGGTGCTCTCATTGTGTTTGAAGATACCGAAAGCAAGCTAATCTTCTTATCTGCGCAGTATAACCGCCGCTTAACCTGCAATGTGCCCGGGTGTCGTCTCGCGTGCGACGCCTTTATTGTCGCGCCTTGGCGCGAGACACCGCGGCGCCCGACAAAAACGAAAGCTGTACAATTCAAACAGAAAGCGGACAAGTTCAGCATGCATTGCACGTCGTAATCCGCTGTAGCGCGGAAGGAAAAAGGTCCCGCCGCCGCTGACTTCCCGTAAAACACGCGTTGCACGCTCGCGCGCGAAGGGGGCCGAATTTATGTTCCCGCGACGGGTTCTCCGGACGCCGCTGACGTTTTCGGGTCAACGCACTAAATCCTGGCTGCCGGGGCGAAAGGGGGGGGGGGGGGAGGCTGGCTGCAGGCAAACGCACACCACCCAGACTACCGCCCCGAGCCCGGGCACCCACCTCCTCCTCTGGCGAGCCCAGCGAAAAGTTGGACGAGGAAAGGCGCTGGAATGAAAATAAATGCGCAACGCCTCCTCGCTCGCCGACCGAGAGGTCGGTTCGACGGGCTCTGCGACGGCCGCCAAACCCTGCGCCGCGCGCGATCCCAAAACATTGCGAACGGAAATGCCAGCAGCGTCCGCCGCCGCCGGTCGCACCGAGACGCCGCCGTCGCCGCCGCCACGCGTTGTGTGTACACGTGCGGCATTGCGCGGGCGAGGGGCGCTGATCGTTTGCCCGGAGCGCCGGCGATGGCGCTGCCGACACAGCCTCGATTCCTCAGGAACGGGAGTGTGGGGGAAGACGTTTGTGGGGGACTCTATATATCGGCGTCTCCCGTACGCGCGGAGGAGACGCACGGCGTAATGCTGCCGGGGGGGGGGGGGGGGGATGCATTTGGGTCTTATGTTTTGCTCGGATCCGCGGTTTCTTCTTTCGTCTTCCTCCGCAACGCCCGCATGACTCTCCGGATCGCAATTTGTAGGAGGAGTCGAAGCCATCGGAAACCGTGTGGGCACACGCGTTGTCGACGAGAGCTAAGGAGGACGCACAACGGTCTCTTCCTCGTGTCATGCAACTTTTTTTCTTTCTTTCCAGCCGGACGCGCTTCTTTAGATTCCTCTGGTTCGTCAGGAAGTATCGCCCCGTCTTCTAACACACATACAAGCACACGCACCGTTCCCACTTTGGAGTTGTTTCGCGCTGACTGACGATGTTCGATGAGACGCAAGACAGAAACAGGTATAACTTATCTGCCGAGGAGATTGTTTGGTCGTTGTTGTACGGTGCCTCGATGCCAGTGCCATGTTGTATTTAAATATCCTACATTTAGGGTACCTCAATACCACACGGCGCGGGCATCGCACTTAATGAAACAGACACAAGAAACTTGTATTATTTCAAATTTTCGTTTTCATTCATTTGCAATAAAAGAAAAGAATGAAAAAAATTAATTATGGGGTTTTACGTGCCAAAACCACGATTTGATTGTGAGGCACGCCGTTGTGAGGACTCCGGATTAATTTGGCCATCCGTGGTTCTTGAACGTGCACCCAACGTGCGGTACACGGGCGTTCTTGCATTTCATCCTCATCGAAATCGTTTCCGGCGTCGGGATTCGATTCCGCGCCCTCGGGCTTAGTAGCACAGCGCGATAGTCGCTACGGCGGGTAAACAAAAATTCGCACGTTCTAACAGACCTCATACCTTGACTTCTCAGTTTTTTTTTTAATTTATTTTCTGCGTGCAATAACAAGGTGTAAACGGTGCATGCTTTTCGCTAGTCCAAACTTACTCTCCCGAGTCATTTGTTAGTATATATTTAGGTTTTTCTTACGTGTAGATAAGTAGTTGTGCTGAAATTTCGACTTCGCACTGCCGCGCTTTATCCCCTACTGGCTACGCCTCTGCCTACACTCTACCATACCTGTCGCTGTATAACCACGCACACACGCATGTACAGCTACCACTTTATGTACAACCGCCTCAAAGTGCAACGTGAAATTGTATAGAAGCATGGCGCTAGTGAAGCAGGCGCACGTGGGCAGTACACTCGATTTGAGCCTTTATGCCTATAGGCTAAGAAGAAAAACGAAATTTAGCGCCAACACTGGTCCTTAAATTTTTGCACCTGGCTTTAATTGATGGCGGATATGATATGCGCTGCCAGGTATATACCCCTGCTCAAGGAGTGTGGTGGCCGTATATAGTGCAGTCGCCCAGGGTGTTCGTTTTGCATTACGGCGCGCCCATAGAACAAGCGCCCACACCTCCCTACATAGGCAAAGTACCATTCTTAACCTGTACGGTGCCATCACACTAATTATTATTATTTTGTTATTATTTGTTTTGAACACATATACACAATTAACAGGAAAGGGAAGCGAGGACCAGGCTGGCAACTGCCAGCGGCAGGGGCACAACGCCTGCCTACTCTTTAGAACGCAGGTGACATCAACAGAGAAATGGAAGATAGGAAGGAGGGGAGGAAAAAGGAAAGAAAGAGCAACAGGACAAATCTAAAGAATAAAGTAGAACACACAGTACAGACCACACACAGTAGGGCCGGTCACTGAAAGTCACGCTACTACAGAATGTTGAATAGAATAGTTTTGACGCTACAAACGTGAACCTAAGTTAGTTAACTCTAGAAAAGTAAGTGGAGCGCGATGAGCCTGATCACGTTTAGACGCACGCCAATGTTAGACGCACAATCACTGGCGTACAAACATTATCGTACACCGCAGGCCAAGGATCTCTCACTAGCGACACGGGCTGCGCACTGAAAGCGGGACACTCAAATATAAGGTGCTGAGGTGTCTCGCAACAGCCACAAGACGTACACGATGGACTGGCCACACGTCCTCGTCTGTATAAACGTTCGTGCACGTTCACGCAGCCAACCCTCAGCTTGTGTAGTTGCGCTCTAGCGCGACGAGGCAAGCCTCGACCGGGAACACGGGGCCGGAATGTTCCATTGGCGACGCGCTGGTCTGGATGCTGCTTGAGCTGGTGGCGACGAATCAGCGGACCAGCGTCATCAAGCTTGCACAAAATTTCTTCTCAGTCACACTAAAGGCATTGCGGATACACACATTGTATAACCAGATCGACCAACCCGCGCTTTTGATTGCACTGCCTCCTGGATCGGCCTGCGTTGCAAAATCTGGATTTGACCTTTGTAACGCTATCGCATTCCAAACATTCAAATACGAAGTTTCGAACTCACACGTATGCCCACGCAAATCTTCGCCTCTGCGGACTTCCTAACCTGACCTAAGTGTCCGACACCATTAAATTGTGAATCGCTAGTGTTGGCCGATTGCCCCAGAGCATGCTATCGATCGAGCGGGAGCTAGAACAGGAGTTTCCTGGCCTCCAAAACCTGCACCGAAATGTGCAGAGAAATATAGCGGTGTCAGAGAGATGTTCATTAGCAGCACGAAGAAGCGCGCCATATACCGCCTGTATCCGCGGCCCTCTTACATTCGTCGTACGTCCGGCGCCCATTACAGTCGGCGACATGCAACGTGCTTGGTATCGCGTAACATCTTTGAAGCATGGGAGCTCGGTTTCGAACACGCTCTTCAACTTACATCGGTGTTTACGCGCTTGCTGGCGTATCACTGGCATCTAGGGCGGATATTGGAGTCTTGTCCGAACACTACCACCGCCGCTGTCACGTGATTTACGCGATCAGCGTGAACTCACCATGTCGGGTCGACTGCCCCGTGCTCGCACGACCTCACCTCCACCCTAAGTCGCGGGGCCTCAAAAAGATGCTGCCGCCGCGGTGGTGGCAAGAACGAATTCATTAATACGCGTGTCGCGTGCCGCGCTTGCAAGGGGGCGTCGCCGTCACACAACGCGTCTCCGTAAAATCTGTCCCTACTCCTCGTGCGACCAGTCGTACAAAGAGCTACTACATCCAGAAGTTTCTAGGAGGTTCTAACAAGTTTCCGTCAGATGACACCACCTGCAAGCGCGGAACAGATTACATCAGGATTTGACAAGCGCCGAATGGTGATGCCGGGCTTTCTTCTTTTTCAAATGCCGATTACGTGAAGTTCCAACAAAGAGAAGTAGATTAATGGAGTTCCGACAAGTGACCAACAGATTACATCTGGTTCATACAAGCGCGGCAATGGTACATTAGGTTTCGGCAAGCAATCAATCGATGACGTCATGTTGATATAAGGGTCTAGCTGTCAGATTACATAAGGTTCTATTACAGAAATCAGATTACACAAGCTTCCGTTGCATACGGATTACATCAGTTTTTCACAAGCAGATTACATTAAGCTCCTATAGGTGTCCTACAGATCAGGCAACCTTCCTGGAAGCGACTAACATATAGCGCCATGTTAGTACAAGCTCCAGCACATTGCAGACTTAAATATGTTCTCACAAGCAATCAACAGACTACATAAAGCTCTTAGGAGCACCAAACAGATTTCGTAAAGTGCAGGCGCCCAGCTGACGACTACATTATTAGGTTTGAATGGGCGTCTAGCCGATTACATCGTTTCTACCGGCGGCTAACGGATATCATGGTTCCTATAGTGGCTCCCAACAGGTTAAATAAAGTACCAGCATCAAGTTCACAAGGTTTACTACAATAGTTATCAGATTTACAAGGTTCATCAGGTTACAACAACCGCTTATAGTAACCTTATTACATCAGGTTCGTGCAATCTCCAAACGCCATGGTGGTCCGTTTATAGCGCACTTGGACGAGGACAAATTATTAAGTAACCGAAAAGTTTGTGCTAGCTGGTATTTTCACATGCCTCAGTTCCTGGGTCCACAACTAGAGCTCATCACAAGAGATTATTAACGACTTCTCATGTTTGTTTCATATTCTCTTTATGTTAAACTAACAGTACTTAGAAAAAAAATGTATACACTTGTTTGTTCCCAAATATTTCACGTTTTTGCTTTGTCTATGATATGCCCCGGTTGTTGTTAATTTTATTCTGCTTTGTTTAGTGTTCTGTTGTATACCTTATCTAACTTATCTTTTGTATTTTGTTGAATATCGTTGCTTTTTCATTCTTTGTCTAGCTCGCACATGTATTTATGTAGGGAAAAGAAAGTGTTCATGTCCGTCTGCTAGGCTCTCGGCTGAGAGCGGCAGTATTGTAAAATAAATTAATAAATACGTTCTCGACCGGGTGAGGTAGGTCTTCACCGCAAGAATCAGGTAACGATGACGAAGCCGGGCATCATGATGATGAAAAAAAAAGTTAAAAAAAATATACTCACTTCAATGGTACGTGGTGGTGACTCTTATACGAGTCTTGGGCGGTTCTGATTTAACACAGGGGCCAGGACGGCCTTAAATGGCCCCTCTTTCCCTCGGAAGTTCTCGACGAGAACCCTTTCACTGTAAACTGGCCACTTCGTGACGGTCAGGAGGACGACGTTGCTGTCTTGAGGAGAAGTGAATGATGAGGCGTGAACATCAACCGTGACAGCTGCGTGTTGCTGGTGGGGCATACGTCCGTCGCCAGATGGGGTAGTCGATGGCTTCTTGGAAAACTTAGGTCGATCATAACAGCCCATCCTCCCATCGCCAGATGTGGTAGTCGATGGCTTCTTCGGAAACTGAGGTCGATCATAACAGTCCCCAGTCCTTCGTCACGCTTTCCGACGATGCTTCGTCGGAAAGCGCGACGAAGGACTAGGTACACAGCGTCTCGTGTATGTAAAGGCGCTGTATAACCATACAAATACCCAAAGTGACAACCACGTTATAGGGACTTGTGAAGTTACATGGAACTAGGAATTGAATTTTGGTTGGGTTACTTATGGTTCATTTTAGAACAGCGTTATAAAAGGAAAATGAGAGAAAGGCAATAATTCTTATGTCGCCTTTTTGTGAGTCAGGTTTTGCTGCAATGACATTTAAGTCTCGAAACTCAGTTTTCTGTGTCCTTCACTATCTTCGTTGGCACGCCATGACAACCGGCCGCTTTCTGAGCAGACGATCTTGGAGTGCCGGTCCCATATACGGTTCTCACACCAGAAGGCGCCGACAGTGCTACTGAAGTTCCTCCTGTCAACGACATAGTTGAACGACTGACAGACCCACTTTTTTTTTTTCGTATGTGTGCGCGGGTGTATGTGTTCTCTCTCTCGCTGCGTGTGCTTTTCCTTTATCTTTATATCTGCCCATGCCCTTTATCCAGTGCAGGGTAGGAAGCTGCATGTTTATGTTCCGGTTAAAATCTCGCCGAAGCAGTCAAGCTGCGAGGCTTCGTGCTCAGCTTCTTTCCTCATTCTCAGCTTAGTCCTCAGCTTCGCCATATAAGGTTAAGTAAAATGCGACTCGTTCACTACCGATATACTGGGTTCCAAGTCACATTCCTGAGTTGCTGTCCAGTGGTGGCCGGACGCGTTCACCACTGGGCCAGCTGTCGCGCAGCACCTGCGCTCGGTAATTCGTGTGCAGTTTTGCGTGCCCCACGAACTCCGAGAGAGGTGGTTTCTGTGCACGTATTTCGGAGGCCACAAGAGGCAATACTAAAGCAGACGCGAACGACATCATTTTCGCCGCAAAATAGTTTTTTCTTGAGAAAATAGTGGAGCCCGCCGCGAGAGCTCTGCATGCTGCCTGCATGTCGCCGTAAATCAATTCAGATGCGTTGCTATCGCTGTAGTCTGTTGATTATTTTATGACGTAAAACCTCTTTCAGTTCGGTCAGCATAGGGGGTCGCTTGCTAAAACCGGATGTAACGAAAACATGTTATACTATTATCGCTTATATGTGCGCAACCGTACAATCCATACGCCTTACTTTGGTATCGTTGTGTAGAGGAGGGAAGCCGTAACTCGGTCGTGCCTAGTTCGCGTGCAGAGATGACACCTTTGTCGCGCCATGCATCACGCAATTAGAGCTGTTTGGATCGGACTGCTGGTACGATCTGTTGGGAACTCGGCGCTGACGCCCGTGGTTGTACCTGGGTCGCAAGCCCCAAGGGTAGCGTTGGCCTGGCGGCCTGGGGTACAACTGGAAGCATCCGAAGGTCCCGGCAAAGCATGAGTCGACTGGTAACAACAAAACAACTTGTTTATTTTAACATCGCAAAGAGTTGGCGGTCAGGTTTGACCGTAGTAGAGAGACGGGAGAGCACTTCACTCAACAGAAGAAATCGGAGCCCCTCCTTTCGGCGTCCGGGGGCAGCTGTTTTTATACTCTCGCAGTTGAGGGCAAGAAGGAACCCCTCAAAAGACGAGCACGTGAATGTACAATGGGCTAATGGTGACGCACACTGTCGTAGCGATGCCGTAGCACCATGTCGAGCACGATCTCGTAGCACCCTGTCGTGGCGCTGCCGGTCGGACACAATGACTGTAATGAGAGGATGGTCCCTGCTTTGGCATCGCCTGTTTCGGGCACAATGACTGGAACGAGATCCCTGCTTTGGCATCGCCTGTTTCGGGCCCAATAACTGGAATGAGATCCCTGCTTTGGCATCGCCTGTTTCGGGCACAATGACTGGAACGAGATCCCTGCTTTGGCATCGCCTGTTTCGGGCCCAATAACTGGAATGAGATCCCTGCTTTGGCATCGCCTGTTTCGGGCACAATGACTGGAACGAGATCCCTGCTTTGGCATCGCCTGTTTCGGGCCCAATAACTGGAATGAGATCCCTGCTTTGGCATCGCCTGTTTCGGGCACAATGACTGGAATGCGAGGATGATCCCTAGGCGGTCGCATCGCCGCAGTCGCGCCTGGAAACACCTGGCGATGAGTGTTGCGGCGACGACGATCGGGCCAAAATGTCTGCCGCCCCGCCGCAGTCGCGCCGGCAAAACCACGTGTCGCAGGCGAAACGCAACAGACCGCCCCGCCGGGGGAAGGAGATCCCGATGGACAGGGGACTGCATCCGCTGTCCGGAGGGATGTCGCTCGATGATGCTCATAACCGAAGTCGGGCGTCCCTTGACGTTTCTTGAGCGCAGCGCACAGAGAAGGCCTCGTTCTCTCGTTCAGGTTCGCACGGGACACTGCAAAGTGACTTCGGGAGAGTTCACATTTTTGTTCTCGTTCCCGGCAAGCGTTAGAACTACGCTGAAACTCAACCGCTCAGTCAGCAAGCACGGCACAACCCTCACTAAGCCCTGCCAGGCTCTTTCCCCTTTTTATACCACTGCCTAGTTCCTTACAGTAGTCTAGCATCACTCAGAACGCGTCCACAAATTGAAAAATTGCACTAGAAAGCATATCATCACTTTGAAACACTAAACAAAAGCAATATGTTAAAAAAAAATCCTGCCTCAGGAAGAAAAACATCAGTAACAAACAATTTTGAGGCTGATTCCTACGTTAGGGGCTTCGACTTAAGCCATCGGCGTTACCGTTGAGACTCCCCTTTTTGTAACGCACCTCAAAGGAATATTGTTGTAAAGCGAGGCTCCAGCGCAGGAGGCGGCCATTTTTGGGAGAGATGGTCTGCAGCCATTGGAGAGGGCAGTGATCCGTCTCAATGATAAACCTCGAGCCGGCTAGATAGCATGACAATTTCTGAACGGCCCACACGAGACACGCACACTCTTTCTCGGTGGCGCTATACGCCTGCTCACGACTGGTCAGCTTACGACTAGCATACAGGACGGGGTGTTCTACTTCTCCATTTTCCCGTTGGCACAGTACAACGCCCATGCCTCGCTCACTAGCATCGCACTGAACAATGAACCCTTTTGTATAGTCTGGCGATCGTAGCACAGGCTGGCTTGTTAGGGCACTCTTTAGGGCGCTAAAAGCTCTTTCCTTGGTCTCGTCCCAGACGACTGTTTGAGGCTCTGTCTTTCTTAGAGCATCCGTCAGGGGAGCCGCGATATCAGAGTACCTAGGGATGTACCTCTGATAGTAGCCGGCGACACCCAAGAACGACCGAATATCGGTCTTGGTGCGCGGTTGCGGAAAGTCTCGCACAGCGGCCACTTTTATTTCAGAGGGGCGGCGACGACCCTGACCAATCACGTGACCGAGGTAGACAACCTCGGCCTGTGCT
Source organism: Dermacentor variabilis (assembly GCF_050947875.1). Lineage (NCBI taxonomy): Eukaryota > Metazoa > Arthropoda > Arachnida > Ixodida > Ixodidae > Dermacentor > Dermacentor variabilis. The sequence continues at coordinate 30,427,084 of NC_134570.1, read as the reverse complement.
AACTGGCACTTAGGAGCCTTGACTGTCAAGCCCGCTTCGCGCAGGCGGGTTAGCACTGCCCGCAAGTGTGCCATATGCTCAGACCAGGATGCGGAGAATATCGCTACGTCGTCTAGATACGGTAAAGCGAATTCTTGCTGTCCCCGCAACACTTTATCCATGAGACTTGAAAAACAGTATGGCGCGTTCTTCAAACCAAAACTCAACACTTTAGGACGGAATGTTCCCATTGGTGAAATGAACGCCGCATACCTACTAGCCTCTTCTGTAAGTGGAACCTGCCAATAACCCCTGACAAGATCTAGGGTGGAAATAAACTGAGCGCTACTAACTTTCTCAAGGCGCTCCTCGATGTTAGGGATCGGATAAATTTGATCCTTAGTGATGGAATTAAGCCTGCGGTAGTCGACGCAAGGACGAGGTTCCTTGCCCGGTACCTCAACTAAAATCAAAGGGGAGGTATAATCACTCTCACCTGCCTCAATAACACCGAGCTGTAGCATTTTCTTTACCTCAGCCTCCATAATATCGCTCTGGCGGGGTGACACCCGATACGCCTTGGATCGTACTGGCTCTGTGGAGGTAAGTTCTATATCATGAGTAAGTACAGAAGTCCTACCAGGCCTCTCAGAGAACAGACCTTGAAACTCTTGTAATAGCTGGTGTAGTTCGGTTTTCTGCTCGGGCGACAGCGGTGCTTTACTGATAAGGTCACTAATGACTTGACCGGTGTCTTCCCTGTTCGTCACTGAGCCTAGTCCCGGAAGCTCGACCGGAAGCTCTTCAGGAACGTTTACCATCAGGCACACCACTGCTTCCCTTTGTCTATAAGGTTTGAGCAGATTACAGTGGTAAACTTGCTGTGCTTTCCGCTTTCCTGGCAGACTTACCACGTAGTTAACGTCCGACAGTTTCTGAACAATTCGTGCTGGGCCCTCCCACTGCACGTCTAGTTTGTTGTTTAGCGATGTGCGCAATATCATGACCTCATCGCCAACCTCAAAACGACGGGCCCTGGCTGTCCGATCATAATAAACCTTGGCCCTCTGCTGGGCCTTTGTCATTGCTTCACCTGACAACTCCTGTGCCCTTCTTAAGCGTTCGAGGAGCTTAAGTACGTACTCCACCACGACTGGGTCGTCGCCCCTACCTTCCCACGATTCTCGAAGCATGCGAAGCGGAGATCGAAGCGAGCGACCGTACACCAGTTCAGCTGGCGAAAACCCCGTAGCTGCATGCGGCGCGGTCCGTAAAGCAAACATCACCCCAGGCAGACACAGCTCCCAGTCAGTTCGATGTTCAAAACACAACGCTCTCAACACGCGCTTCATGACGGAGTGGAGCTTCTCAACGGAATTCGACTGTGGGTGGTACACTGAGCTGTGTAACAGCTTTACCCCACACCTTTCGAGAAAAGTTGTCGTCAAAGCGCTAGTAAACACTGTGCCCTGATCTGATTGGATTTCCGCAGGAAAACCAACTCGCGCAAATATGGACAGTAGTGCATTGACTATCTCAACTGAGCTGAGTTCTTTAAGCGGCACTGCTTCAGGGAACTTTGTCGCTGGGCAGATCACAGTCAAAATGTGTCTGTACCCCGTGGCTGTTACCGGCAGAGGTCCCACAGTATCAATAACGAGCCGTCTAAAAGGCTCCGTAATGATAGGTACCAATTTCAACGGCGCCCTTGATTTGTCCCCTGGTTTGCCCACCCGCTGACAAGTGTCACATGTCCTCACGAAATGGTCTGCGTCCCGAAAACACCCTGGCCAATAGTACTCTTGCAAGAGACGGTCCTTAGTTTTCTTAACTCCTAGGTGTCCGGACCACGAACCCCCATGTGACAAGCGCAACAGATCCTGACGATAGCATTGAGGCACGACCAGCTGATCGAACTCCACTCCTCTTCGGTCTAGATACTTCCGGTACAGGACTCCACCCCTTTCCACAAAACGCGCAGTTTTCCTGGCGATACCTTCTTTGACATTGCAGCGCACGTTTTCCAGGCTGCCATCCTTTTTTTGCTCGGCTATCAAAGCCGACCGGCTGACTTTTAGCAACCTATCAAGTCCGTCTGACGTAGGCGCGATGAGCAAATCAGTAGATAGCTCTTCTAACTTTCCCGCATCGGGATTTTCCTCTCCGGTATCTGGTGCCTTTAACGTTACAGACTCAAGTTTATTCAGTTCGGGCGTGCTCTGAATATCAGCTTGCTGCGCCTCTGACCCTTTTTCGTTGTTTGATAACGTCGGCCCCGCAACTACCGCCTTTGCAGCGAGCTCCCGAACCTTCGATCTGGTTAAGGCCTGAACACTAGCTTCACCAAACAAAAGCCCCTTCTCGCGCAGGAGGTGATCGGACCTGTTTGAAAATAGGTACGGGTACTGGGGTGGCAGCATAGATGACACTGCCGCCTCTGTCTCAAGCGCTCCGAAAGGTCCTTCAATAAGCACTTTTGCTACCGGCAGACACACGCTATGAGCTTCCACGGCTTGCTTGATCCATGCGCACTCGCCCGTGAACATATGGGGTTCTACGTAAGACGGGTGAACTACATCCATCGTAGCTGCGGAATCGCGAAGCACTCGGCACTCTTTCCCGTTCACGAGGAGGTCTCGCATGTAAGGCTCGAGAAGCTTCATGTTCTCGTCAGTGCTGCTTATTGAAAAAAACACAACTTTTGGTGTTGTTTCCGGACACTGCGCCGAAAAGTGACCCGGCTTCTGGCACGTATAACAAACGCCCGCACGCCTCATCTCGAACCGCTTTCTGCGTTCGGCTTCGGCTGCCGCCGTCTCCTTAGGTTCGGTCGCACTGCTTCCACTCGCATCCGCACTACGCGTGTTCCCCTTTGCTCTCATGGGTGTGAACTTCGGCCTCTCAAACTTCGAGCCAAATTCACCCTTTTGACCGTCCTTAGCTCCGCGAGCTCGACGCGTCACAAACTCCTCGGCTAGCTCAGCGGCTCTAGCCACCGTACTCACGTCTGGCCTATCCAAGACCCAGTATCGCACGTTCTCCGGTAACCGACTATAAAACTGTTCTAGCCCGAAACACTGCAGAACTTTATCGTGGTCACCAAACGCTTTCTCTTCTTTGAGCCACTCCTGCATGTTCGACATAAGCCTATACGCAAACTCTGTATATGACTCACTTCTGCCTTTCTCATTTTCCCGAAACTTCCGACGGAACGCCTCCGCAGACAGCCGGTACTTTTTTAGCAGACTCGATTTTACTTTGTCGAAATCCTCTGCTTCCTCTCTATCCAAGCGAGCGACTACGTCGGCCGCCTCGCCGGGTAACAAAGTGAGCAAGCGCTGTGGCCACGTTTCCCGAGAGAACCCCTGCTTCTCGCACGTTCGCTCAAAGTTAACCAGGAACAAACCAATGTCCTCTCCAAGCTTAAACGGCCGCATCAGGTCAGTCATTTTGAACAATACGCGTTCTCCTGCACCGTGTGCCTGACTTCCATTACGAGCGCGTTCCATCTCTACCTCGAGACGCTTCATTTCCAAAGCGTGTTCGCGCTCTTCTTTTTTCTCTTGTTGCTCTCGCTCTTTCTGTTCTTTACGTTCACGCTCTTCTTTTTCTTTCTGTTCTTTACGTTCACGCTCTTCTTTTTCTTTCTGTTCTTTACGTTCACGCTCTTCTTTTTCTTTTTGCTCTTTAAGTTCGCGCTCCTGTCTTTTTGACCTCTCCTCAATAGTCTCAAGGCATTCCGACAGCTCGTCATCCTCAGCCTCTAACTCAAGAATAGCCTTTAGCAGTTCAGGTTTTCTTAGTTTGTCTGAGACATCCAGACCCAACTCTCTTGCAAGCTCCAACAATTTCGGTTTGCGCAACGACTTCAAATCCATGGCTGCTCTGAATGCTGCTTTCTCTACTGCTTACTATTGTCTTGCCGCAAACTAACCCGGCAGCAACGACAACCACAATTACCAGCTCTGTTTCTAACACTAACAAAAGCCTGGCAAAGCTCAGAAGAAGAAAGTCCCGCACTCACCAAACCTCGCAGGCAGGAATTCCGCGCAGTCGTTCCGCTGCAGGCAACCAGTCGTCACACAGGGCTCGTTGCACTGCTCCCGGATCGTCGTTGAGCTGCTCAGCATACAGTCAACTGCATCTCTTCGCTGCTGGCCTCCGTTGTCGCGATCTCGCCGCTGGCAGACAGTTATTTGAAGTCGTAGGCGATCTCACCGCTGCCAACCAGATGTTTGGGATCGGACTGCTGGTACGATCTGTTGGGAACTCGGCGCTGACGCCCGTGGTTGTACCTGGGTCGCAAGCCCCAAGGGTAGCGTTGGCCTGGCGGCCTGGGGTACAACTAGAAGCATCCGAAGGTCCCGGCAAAGCATGAGTCGACTGGTAACAACAAAACAACTTGTTTATTTTAACATCGCAAAGAGTTGGCGGTCAGGTTTGACCGTAGTAGAGAGACGGGAGAGCACTTCACTCAACAGAAGAAATCGGAGCCCCTCCTTTCGGCGTCCGGGGGCAGCTGTTTTTATACTCTCGCAGTTGAGGGCAAGAAGGAACCCCTCAAAAGACGAGCACGTGAATGTACAATGGGCTAATGGTGACGCACACTGTCGTAGCGATGCCGTAGCACCATGTCGAGCACGATCTCGTAGCACCCTGTCGTGGCGCTGCCGGTCGGACACAATGACTGTAATGAGAGGATGGTCCCTGCTTTGGCATCGCCTGTTTCGGGCACAATGACTGGAACGAGATCCCTGCTTTGGCATCGCCTGTTTCGGGCCCAATAACTGGAATGAGATCCCTGCTTTGGCATCGCCTGTTTCGGGCACAATGACTGGAACGAGATCCCTGCTTTGGCATCGCCTGTTTCGGGCCCAATAACTGGAATGAGATCCCTGCTTTGGCATCGCCTGTTTCGGGCACAATGACTGGAACGAGATCCCTGCTTTGGCATCGCCTGTTTCGGGCCCAATAACTGGAATGAGATCCCTGCTTTGGCATCGCCTGTTTCGGGCACAATGACTGGAATGCGAGGATGATCCCTAGGCGGTCGCATCGCCGCAGTCGCGCCTGGAAACACCTGGCGATGAGTGTTGCGGCGACGACGATCGGGCCAAAATGTCTGCCGCCCCGCCGCAGTCGCGCCGGCAAAACCACGTGTCGCAGGCGAAACGCAACAGAGCTAACTTTAGCCTCTCGCTCGGCGCGATACAGAGACATGGCTCGGCAGCACGCATTCTGGCCATAGTAGTTATAATCAATCAAATTCATGCCTGTGGTGATCGAGAATTATAAGGCTCACAAGTGTGCAAGTCGTTGCAGAAATTTGAAGGTTGCTCGGCTATGGCGCCTCTGCGTTCGACACGTAGGGTCCAGAAATGGCGCAAAGAGATAATCGAACAGTAGGACACAGGGATCGCTGATTCGCGCCCACCACCTTTTACTACGGTGTGCCCATGCACTACGAATAGCGAGCGAGCACAATTGCAAGTTTAGACCGTGGGATCCCGCTAGCTGAGTCATAAGTTCATCGTTGTTACGGTTGGCATGTAACACCCTAGGCAAAAGGGATGCTCTACCACCATACCTCATCGAAACGAAGGATGGATTCCTAATTTGCTATGGTTGTCTCGAGTGGATGCCGGTCTGGCGGACGCCCCGCAGTGTTCACAGGCCCCTTTGTGCTTGAAAACCCTTTCCGCGAACCAGACAGGAGCCCCGGGCTGCCGCCAGCGGAGGCACGCTGGTGAAGACGTCAAGTGGGACAATGGATCAGCCGCCTATCCACAACCAGACGTCGTTTCCACGAACTGTCAAGCTCTACGGAGAACTTCCGCGAACCAACGTCGCCTAGAAGAAAGGATAAGCGCCTACGACCCCGGACCTGCTGATTGCCACCTGCGGGGGCGGGTTCGTGAAAGGTCGCCGGGTAAGTGGGTGCCGCCGCCAAGCACCGTGGAACTCAGTGCATATCATGTGACGTTGACGTGAGGAAGATCCCACCTACGACTTTAGTGGGCCTATTTAAAGGGCCCCGCAATGTACTTTTACACTTCATTACCTTCTTCTTATCTTTCACCAACCACTGAATAAACCGTGCAAGTTTCGCACTAGAAGTCATAACGTCCCTGCCTGATCGCCATGGTCTACCGTATGCTTGCATCCCGCCGACAACGCCGCGCTACCCAATAGTAACGTCGGTCGAGCTTCGATAAACAGGCGTCGCAACAATTCGGCAGCGTTGGGGCAACAGCATGTAAGGTTTGTAATGCGTTAATAAATGTCACTTGTGTATGTTTGGTTGCGCACATTTCTGTACCAGTGCGCATACATCCTCAGCAGGGCGCACGAGTCATTGCACATATACCCCACTGCGACCCCGCTACAACCCACCCGATAATTTTCTGTGCACGACGGATTCCAGGCTGATCTTCAGCGTCCCTCGTGCACGTGTCGCGCGCCGCGGGATCTCCACGACGCATTCGCGGCTGAAATTCGTTCGATTTGGTTGCGCCCTCCGTTTTAACCACGTGGAACGACATCCGTCCCTTGACTGCATGACCGAAAGCGCGCAGCGTGATATACGCCGAAAATATGCCGGAAATGCGTTTCGTGTGCGTGCGTGCAGCCTTATGCACCAGCTATAGACGTTCGCGTCGATCAACATTCGTCGGACTACGTTTCGTGCTGCTACGCATCTGGCGGAAGCGCTGAATCATCAAAAAAGAGGGCCCTGATTCGACGGTGAGAACAAAGAAAATGACTCTGCTTTTTTTTTTGTAAGGGGGGATTTCCAGCCAGGAGGGGCTTTCTTCTTTTTCAAATGTCGAAAAAGTCTGGTGGGCCCTGCTTCCAACCTCCGGCGCTAATAATTCTGGGCATGCACTAAGGCGCAAACACCAATTATGTAGCTCTTAAAAAATTGCCAAGGGGAAGTTAAAAGACGTACATTTATGAAAGAAAGTAAAGAAGTTTATCTATAGTGCTGGAGCACATGCACAGAATATGTGGTATGAAAAGCGCATCAAGGGGCTCAAGGTGGTAAGGTAAAACCCCGTGACCTCGTGCTCCGTGACAGAATGCCGTGGTGGGCCTCAGCCTCGGGTGTGGAAGACACGTGTTGTGCAAGGGCAGTCAGGAAAATGGTCACTCGAAGCGATCAGCAGTAGGCAAAGCCTCAGACACGGTAGCCAACGTTTCGGCAAACTTCTCTGAGTCGGAATATTTTTTTGCATTTTTCTCTCGTGACTGCTAGCGTTTTGAGGCGCTGCCGTCGAGACGCTGAGCCACTGCTCGAAGACGCAGACGCTGTCGTATGAGATGCTGCGGTCGCAGACGTAGCACGGGGTTCCGAACGGGTCCTTGCATGGCGGTCCTTGCCTGGTTGCATGGATGTTAGGTTAGGTATAGGGGGGGTGGGGGAGCAAAGGGAACGCCACGCACAACACACAGTGCAACATAGTCGCGACCACCTCCCAAATAATCCTAAATGCAATCTTAATCGGGGTTGATTCTTCATATTTTCTTTTCTCTACAAAAATATCCGAACCTCAACATCATACCGCCATCCATATCGTTGCCCTGACGAAGGCAAGTCCTTTTTGTCGAATCGCCGCTCCCAGGCTGTAGATATAGCGCTTGCAGGGATCCAAGAATATTGCGCGGTCCCGAAAACTGAAAGCCGCCAGGACTGGCGCTTCTCGTTCTAGCTACCGCGTGTCTCTTCGCTTCCGCGCACCTCGCACGGCTCGCGGTCGTTGCCGTTGCGGCACGCTCGACTCCGCCGCAGTGCCAGCACGTCTGGCGGCGCAAGCAGCATTTCCTAAGGAAAAAAGAAGCGCCAGCTGCATTCGGAATTAATGCCGCCGCCGCCGCCGCCTCGAGAGACGGCAGAAACGCCTCCCGTGAAGGCACCTCGTCAACACCTCCTCCCCGGGACTCTTTCTCCCAAGCCTGGCTGCTGAAGCGCCGCGCGCTTTCGTCCTCTCGCGCAGCACCAGCTGGGACCGACTGCGGCGTCGAGCGAGCCGCCACGAGTCCTATAACGTGAAGGGGGCGCGACACCTCGTAAATTTCCGAGCCAGTCGTCGGCTCTCTTCTCTTTTCCACCCGTCGTCAATTTACTTCTCTCTCTTCGTCTTCTCCCCATCTCGACCTTTCGTGGAGCGTCGCGGTATTCGTTCCAAGTCCTTATTTCATTCCCCCCCGTGCTTTTTGTCTCTGCCTGCCGTGTCTTCCGCTTCCTCCTGGAAGAACCTTGGGGCTGCAGCATCGCGCTTCTTCGGGACGAACAATTTCGCGTGGAATCTCGCCTCCGCAGCTAGAGCGCGGCTGTAAGGCATTACGTTACGGGTCATCGCCACCTCAGCCTTCAGCGCGTGCGCACACACGCACACATCAATATGTGTGTGTGTGACGGAGAGAGAGAGAGAAGCGTACCCAATGATAGCAAGGGCATTACAGAAATCACGATGTGTTAATGCTTGGGGAATTGGCATTTGAACAAGTACTTAAAAGGAAACAAAAAATAAGTTTAGTCTGACAGATGCTGTAAAAAACAAAAAATACTTGGACTGCATTTTGTTTGGGAGGGAAGAAATGTGACTGTAACCTAACGAAAAAATGCCCCAAACTTCCTCTGTTTCTACTTCGCGCTCAAACGACAACAATGATGTCACAGAAGTCACGTGATTCGCGGTATTTTCGTGTTCCGGTCGTTTTATATGCACTTCACGGAAATTGCGAGGCTGCGCCTTTGTTGACTTTCTAATGCAGTGTTATCTTTCCTTAACAAAAAGAAGAAAAAAACAATGAAGAGAGAGAGAGAGAGAGATAAAGAAAGAAACAACTGTAGCATCAGGTTTGCGACCTTGCAACTCACCCATAAACAAACACACACGCACACGTACGCACACGTACGCACACGCACGCACGCGCACGCACACACACACACACACACACACACACACACACACACACACACACACACACACACACACACACACACACACACACACACACACACACACACACACACACACACACACACACACACACACACACACACACACGCACACACACACACCATTATTTTAGTTACACCTGTTGATACATCTAAAGCAGACAAAAATGACGAATTACAGGTCGTTCCAAAATAATACCGTTAATTTTGTGGGTAGGTATCTTGCGAAATCCCCGTGAACATTGTAACATTTGCACGTAAGTCTCCAAACTCATGCATCAAGCTTGTCCGCTTTAGATGCGCCAACAGATGGAGTTTGCAGAACTGCGATATGTGTTTTGTCCTTCAATTTATGCTTCAATAACCTTTCGGTCGCAGTTTTTCTAGCTTGCCAACTTTCGCCAAGCTTTTGTAAAATCTGCGAAACCCTAAATCAGAATTGTGTATCCTATGGCTTTCTCTTCAGCTTTCTCTCTTAAATGCAAGAGCATTCACTTCAATCGGTTCAGAAGTTGTCTAAGAAGAGCGTTTCTGTGTATCGTGTGTATATGAAAGGGGAAATTGGAGTTTCCCCTGATGTAAAGCTTTCTTTAAAAACTTTAAAGACCGCAGCTGAAATCGGAGGTATACAGAAGAAACGTGAGAAACGCATCTATTAAACATCGTTGTTGTCACCACCAGCAGCAGTAACGGCAGCATGACCGATTTGATTGACGGGGTTCGAGCGTCTCGTAGCAACCCAAATCCTATGTTATGTAACGACACTGGTATATATACACACATCTTACAGAGTACTACTCCTATATTTTCAACCCTACGTAGCCAAATTATTTCACAGCCTAAAAAGAGGCTTTGGCTGTTCCTAATGGCCGTTGATACGATCTCGACCGGGTGAAGTAGGTCTTCACCGCAAGTATCAGGAAACGACGAAGCATCGTGATGATTAAGGAAAAAGTAGAAAAGAATCTATTCATTTCGTTGGTACATGGTTGTGACTCTCATCCAAGTCTTGAGCGATACTGATTAACACGAGGGCGAGGACGACCTTAAATAACCCCTTGCGGTCTTGTAGTCGTCGACGTCTTCTTCGGGAGCCTGTGGAAGTACGTTCTGCCGTCGACGACCTCCAGCCCTTCGGGTTTTCTTTCCTCCGTCCTTCCCTTTGTGTCAGCTCGGGGAATAAAAGGGGTGACGCTGTTTCTGAGAAGAGAGCAATTATGTCGACGTGGGGACACCCGCTTGAACGCTTCTCACACTTGACAGGAAGATGTCCAGGCTTACCGAAACATCCTTTGCTGGAATGAGGCAAATCATATTGTCATAGGAACGTACGGCTGAATGTCTCTCACACTTGACAGGTAGATCATGACACCGTGCGTTACTTCCAATCATACATAGACAGAAGGTAGTTCAAGTTTTACACAGCCCATCAAGTTATACGTAGCTCACGGAAGAAATGGCCACTGCCGAAGATGAAACACAAGTGTTTTCGGCCACCTATAAAGGGGGCTCTTTAACGTGCGCCTAATGTTCAGTACACGTGGCGCAAGGTTCGTGGTGTCGCTTTGATGCTGCCGCTTATCCTGCTGCCAGGCAGGCCATCCACACGCTCTTCTGGTGGCCAGGCATGGCTCTCCAACCGCATTCCACCTGTGCCGTACGCGCGCATTTTCACCCCTCGAATAAAATTTTCACCACATTTAGCGCTCGGGTATTGTTAAAACAGTTCTTTCTGTTTTTCATTCTGAATTGTCTCAGGAACTGTACCCGTGGGTGACACAGAAATCTCCCTCACATTAATATTTTCTTTTTAAACTTATATATAGGAAAATGGGACGGTAGGCTTAGTAAGGGTCGGCTATCACAATCACGAAGCCTACTATCACATACCTTGCTCAGAAAAAAAAATATAAAGAAAGAGAAAGACGCCATTGCCCGAAACATGCTCTTGTTCTCTGGGACAGTCACCGCGTCATCATATAGGGAGAACCCCACGCAACCTCCCATTTTTGTCGCTCATTTCTTTCGAAGGGGAAACAAAGGAGAAAGGGTGGCTCGTTCCGGCGGACTCCTCAGCCGCGCGCGTGAAAGACGGTGGCGAGGGCAAGCCGTCGGCGTCCGCCCTCTCAATGCGCGCATGCGTGCCCGAAAAACCCCGCCCCGGGAGCCCGGCCTGAGAGACCCGGGCCCGGACTCAGCCGCGGTAGTTCGAACACGTCGGTCGCGCCTGTCACCGTCGCCACCCGCCGTGCGGAGCGCTCGACCGGGGAGCTTGTCAGTCACGCCTGTCGTCGGGAAGCATGAAACGCGCGCCACCAGGGGTGGACGAATATTTGCAGTTTTCGAATCACGAATCCAATACTGCTCACTATATTTATAACTGTTCTTATTTGTGTTCGAAAAGGAACTATTCGGTATTTTTGAACATTTCGCAACAACCGAATGTGAGACCTATAGGTTACAGTTCTCCGTCTCCTAAACGAAGTGTCGTAAATTATAGACGGGAGACGACAAAACCATTTGAAGTGAAACTGTTAAGTCGAGGATCTTTTTTTTTCATTTCCGTGTCCGAAGTCTACATTACAATCAGCGATTTTTGCTCGCACTCTGTCATTCTGTTTTTGGCAGTCTAGTCATGAAATTGTTTTGTCTGTTAGGCTACGACCTGTGATGCCTTTTTGCAACTGGCCCTTTTGCGTGGGTCTGTAAGTCTTTCAGTAGCCTAGCTTCTCTTTCTTTTTAAACAACTTCCGATATTTTTTTTTCTAGATCATTTATTTAGCGTTTTCGGAAAGCTAGTCGTACAGCAGCCATTATTTCTTGAATAGCTTTATTGCAACCAGTTTCTAAAGTAGTTGTGCGGCTATTCGTGCAGTTCTCATTATTTACAATCAGTTATCTAGAGTTTAAAATTGATCCTTTGTCCCTGATCGCCGTTATTTTTTTGCCCAAGTCACTACAAGCGTAGCGCTTGATTACATTAAAATAAATATTCCTGCCGCAAATATATACGCCTTTGTAAGGATTATTCCATATTCCATAATTACTATTCGCATTCGATTCGTATTAAAATAAGTTCATATTAACACACCTGTGGTCGCAAATCATGCTGTGGACCTGTATAGATACAGAAGGGTTTGGGCGCGAGCTAGTATGTGCAGATCATTCATTTTAAACAGTGCCAGAAGACAAGGACAAGGTCCCGTGCTCTTCCTTGTCCTTGTCTTTCTGGTGCTGTTTAACATAAATGATCTGTATAGGTCAGCAGAATGCGTTGGCGGGCTAGTTGGTGCGAATCCATAATTACTTTGTTTAGCGGAAAAAGTAATGGTCTGTATAGGCCCTTTCGAAACCGTTAAGTTGACTTCATCGCATAGCTCGGTGACCCGAATACCGATTTGCTCATGGGGGGATATTCCCACCATCGGAACGGCAGTCAAGTTATGTTTTATTTTCTTACAGCATTTTTCTTGCATGCCAAACAATTTTGTGTTCTTCGCACGCATACACTTCACGAAGAAATTCTCACTAGCAACAAACATATACGACAGATAAACAGTAAGCTGACCGCCAAGTTTGTGAAAAATTGAATTTATTAGGGCAGAAGGTGAATATAACGTACTTGTCCGGTCAGAATGACGCTTCTTCTTTTTCTTTTTAAGCAGCGGTATACGTTTTTCTTTTTCCCTTGTGTCATATCTTTTGTTTTCAGTACTTGCGTATCTTTGTGACATTTTACGATGTATCTCTCTTGCCTTCGGGATGCTCTACAACTTGTGCTATATTTATTATTTTCTACGCGACAAGGGGCAGCAGGCACCGTCTATAGTGGTACCAATACTTGCTTGTTTAGTCATGTCAGAAAAGAAAGAAAGACATCGCTGTTTAATTACTGGTGAAGCTGAGCATGGAAGCGTGCACGCCACCTCCCCTCCCCTCCCCCCCCCCACCCCACTTTCCCGTCACACACACGCAGAGATAAAGTTCAAGTTTATTCAGTAGCTGATTGCAGAGACAGTACAGTATCAGCATTGCAGTCGGAAGTCCCAAAGTTCGTGAACTCAATGTGCCTGGTAATAAAGTTGAAAGAACAGAGTCGATATTCGCCTCGATGTCACTGAGGGAAGCCTGAAGGCGTCGTTGATGTCGCGAGATCACATTACCGTCGGCAAGTGTTTGGATCCCACCGATGGCATCGGTTGTTGGGAACTCGGCGCTGACGCCCGTGGTTGTACCTGGGTCGCAAGCCCCAAGGGTAGCGTTGGCCTGGCGGCCTGGGGTACAACTGGAAGCATCCGAAGGTCCCGGCAAAGCATGAGTCGACTGGTAACAACAAAACAACCTGTTTATTTTAACATCGCAAAGAGTTGGCGGTCAGGTTGACCGAAGTAGAGAGACGGGAGAGCACTTTACTCAACAGAAGAAATCGGAGCCCTCCTTTTGGCGTCCGGGGGCAGCTGTTTTTATACTCTCGCAGTTGAGGGCAAGAAGGAACCCCTCAATAGACGAGCACGTGATTGTACAATGGGCTAATGGTGACGCACACTGTCGTAGCGCCGCCGGTCGGGCACAAAGACTGGGAGGAGAAGGTAACTTCGGCTCTCGTAGCGCCTCTGGTTGGGCACAATGACTGGAAGGAGAGGGTGACCCCCTGCTGTCGCACCGCCGCCGTTCGGGCACAATGGCACATACACTCACACACGCACATGAAGACACGTGGCATCGGAACATGCCTGGAAACGCCTGGAAACGCCTGGCGGGGAGCGTTGCGGCGACGCCGAACGGGCCAAAATGTCTGCCGCCCCGCCGCAGTCGCGCCGGCAAAACCGCGCGTCGCAGGCGAAACGCAACAGACCGCCCCGCCGGGGGAAGGAGATCCCGATGGACAGGGGACTGCATCCGCTGTCCGGAGGGATGTCGCTCGATGATGCTCATAACCGAAGTCGGGCGTCCCTCGACGTTTCTTGAGCGCAGCGCACAGAGAAGGCCTCGTTCTCTCGTTCAGGTTCGCACGGGACACTGCAAAGTGACTTCGGGAGAGTTCACATTTTTGTTCTCGTTCCCGGCAAGCGTTAGAACTACGCTGAAACTCAACCGCTCAGTCAGCAAGCACGGCACAACCCTCACTAAGCCCTGCCAGGCTCTTTCCCCTTTTTATACCACTGCCTAGTTCCTTACAGTAGTCTAGCATCACTCAGAACGCGTCCACAAATTGGAAAATTGCACTAGAAAGCATATCATCACTTTGAAACACTAAACAAAAGCAATATGTTAAAAAAAATCCTGCCTCAGGAAGAAAAACATCAGTAACAAACAATTTTGAGGCTGATTCCTACGTTAGGGGCTTCGACTTAAGCCATCGGCGTTACCGTTGAGACTCCCCTTTTTGTAACGCACCTCAAAGGAATATTGTTGTAAAGCGAGGCTCCAGCGCAGGAGGCGGCCATTTTTGGGAGAGATGGTCTGCAGCCATTGGAGAGGGCAGTGATCCGTCTCAATGATAAACCTCGAGCCGGCTAGATAGCATGACAATTTCTGAACGGCCCACACGAGACATGCACACTCTTTCTCGGTGGCGCTATACGCCTGCTCACGACTGGTCAGCTTACGACTAGCATACAGGACGGGGTGTTCTACTTCTCCCTTTTCCCGTTGGCACAGTACAACGCCCATGCCTCGCTCACTAGCATCGCACTGAACAATGAACCCTTTTGTATAGTCTGGCGATCGTAGCACAGGCTGGTTTGTTAGGGCACTCTTTAGGGCACTAAAAGCTCTTTCCTTTGTCTCGTCCCAGACGACTGTTTGAGGCTCTGACTTTCTTAGAGCATCCGTCAGGGGAGCCGCGATATCAGAGTACCTGGGGATGTACCTCTGATAGTAGCCGGCGACACCTAAGAACGACCGAATATCGGTCTTTGTGCGCGGTTGCGGAAAGTCTCGCACAGCGGCCACTTTTATTTCAGAGGGGCGGCGACGACCCTGACCAATCACGTGACCGAGGTAGACAACCTCGGCCTGTGCTAACTGGCACTTAGGAGCCTTTACTGTCAAGCCCGCTTCGCGCAGGCGGGTTAGCACTGCCCGCAAGTGTGCCATATGCCCAGAGCAGGATGTGGAGAATATCGCTACGTCGTCTAGATACGGTAAAGCGAATTCTTGCTGTCCCCGCAACACTTTATCCATGAGGCTTGAAAAACAGTATGGCGCGTTCTTCAAACCAAAACTCAACACTTTAGGACGGAATGTTCCTATTGGTGAAATGAACGCCGCATACCTACTAGCCTCTTCTGTAAGTGGAACCTGCCAATAACCCCTGACAAGATCTAGGGTGGAAATAAACTGAGCGCTACTAACTTTCTCAAGGCGCTCCTCGATGTTAGGGATCGGATAAATTTGATCCTTAGTGATGGAATTAAGCCTGCGGTAGTCGACGCAAGGACGAGGTTCCTTGCCCGGTACCTCAACTAAAATCAAAGGGGAGGTATAATCACTCTCACCTGCCTCAATAACACCGAGCTGTAGCATTTTCTTTACCTCAGCCTCCATAATATCGCTCTGGCGGGGTGACACCCGATACGCCTTGGATCGTACTGGCTCTGGGGAGGTAAGTTCTATATCATGAGTAAGTACAGAAGTCCTACCAGGCCTCTCAGAGAACAGACCTTGAAACTCTTGTAATAGCTGGTGTAGTTCGGTTTTCTGCTCGGGCGACAGCGGTGCTTTACTGATAAGGTCACTAATGACTTGACCGGTGTCTTCCCTGTTCGTCACTGAGCCTAGTCCCGGAAGCTCGACCGGAAGCTCTTCAGGAACGTTTACCATCATGCACACCACTGCTTCCCTTTGTCTATAAGGTTTGAGCAGATTACAGTGGTAAACTTGCTGTGCTTTCCGCTTTCCTGGCAGACTTACCACGTAGTTAACGTCCGACAGTTTCTGAACAATTCGTGCTGGGCCCTCCCACTGCACGTCTAGTTTGTTGTTTAGCGATGTGCGCAATATCATGACCTCATCGCCCACCTCAAAACGACGGGCCCTGGCTGTCCGATCATAATAAACCTTGGCCCTCTGCTGGGCCTTTGTCATTGCTTCACCTGACAACTCCTGTGCCCTTCTTAAGCGTTCGAGGAGCTTAAGTACGTACTCCACCACGACTGGGTCGTCGCCCCTACCTTCCCACGATTCTCGAAGCATGCGAAGCGGAGATCGAAGCGAGCGACCGTACACCAGTTCAGCTGGCGAAAACCCCGTAGCCGCATGCGGCGCGGTCCTTAAAGCAAACATCACCCCAGGCAGACACAGCTCCCAGTCAGTTCGATGTTCAAAACACAACGCTCTCAACACGCGCTTCATGATGGAGTGGAGCTTCTCAACGGAATTCGACTGTGGGTGGTACACTGAGCTGTGTAGCAGCTTTACCCCACACCTTTCGAGAAAAGTTGTCGTCAAAGCGCTAGTAAACACTGTGCCCTGATCTGATTGGATTTCCGCAGGAAAACCAACTCGCGCAAATATGGACAGTAGTGCATTGACTATCTCAACTGAGCTGAGTTCTTTAAGCGGCACTGCTTCAGGGAACTTTGTCGCTGGGCAGATCACAGTCAAAATGTGTCTGTACCCCGTGGCTGTTACCGGCAGAGGTCCCACTGTATCAATAACGAGCCGTCTAAAAGGCTCCGTAATGATAGGTACCAATTTCAACGGCGCCCTTGATTTGTCCCCTGGTTTGCCCCCCCGCTGACAAGTGTCACATGTCCTCACGAAATGGTCTGCGTCCCGAAAACACCCTGGCCAATAGTACTCTTGCAAGAGACGGTCTTTAGTTTTCTTAACTCCAAGGTGTCCGGACCACGAACCCCCGTGCGTCAAGCGCAACAGATCCTGACGATAGCATTGAGGCACGATCAGCTGATCGAACTCCACTCCTCTGCGGTCTAGATACTTCCGGTACAGGACTCCACCTCTTTCCACAAAACGAGCATTTTTCTTGGCGATACCTTCCTTGACATTGCAGCGTATGTTTTCTAGGCTGCCATCCTTCTTTTGCTCGGCTATCAAAGCCGACCGGCTGACTTTTAGCAACCTATCAAGTCCGTCTGACGTAGGCGCGATGAGCAAATCTGTAGATAGCTCTTCTAACTTTCCCGTGTCGGGCATTTCCTCTCCAGTATCTGGCGCCTTCAACGTTACAGACTCAAGTTTATTCAGTTCGTCAGCTTGCTGCACCTCTGACCCTTTTTCATTGTTCGATAACGTCGGCCCCGCAACTACCGCCTTTGCAGCGAGCTCCCGAACCTTCGACCTGGTTAAGGCCTGAACGCTAGCCTCACCGAACAAAAGCCCCTGCTCGCGCAGGAGGTGATCGGACCTGTTTGAAAATAGGTACGGGTACTGGGGTGGCAGCATAGATGACACTGCCGCCTCCGTCTCAAGCGCTCCGAAAGGTCCTTCAATAAGCACCTTTGCTACTGGCAGACACACGCTATGAGCTTCCACGGCTTGCTTGATCCATGCGCACTCGCCCGTGAACATATGGGGTTCTACGTAAGAGGGGTGAACTACATCCATCGTAGCTGCGGAATCGCGAAGCACTCGGCACTCTTTCCCGTTCACGAGGAGGTCTCGCATGTAAGGCTCGAGAAGCTTCATGTTCTCGTCAGTGCTGCCTATTGAAAAAAACACAACTTTTGGTGTTGTTTCCGGACACTGCGCCGATAAGTGACCCGGCTTCTGGCACGTATAACACACGCGCGCTCGCCTCATCTCGAACCGCTTTCTGCGTTTGGCTGCCGCCGTCTCTTTACGTTTGGTCGGACTGCTTTCACTCGCATCCTCACTACGCGTGTCCCCCTTTAATCTCATGGGCGTGAACTTCGGCCTCTCAAACTTCGAGCCAAATTCACCCTTTTGACCGTCCTTAGCTCCGCGAGCTCGACGCTTCACAAACTCCTCGGCTAGCTCAGCGGCTCTAGCCACCGTACTCACGTCTGGCCTATCCAAGACCCAGTACCGCACGTTCTCCGGTAACCGACTATAAAACTGTTCTAGCCCGAAACACTGCAGAACTTTATCGTGGTCACCGAACGCTTTCTCTTCTTTGAGCCACTCCTGCATGTTTGACATAAGCTTGTACGCAAACTCTGTGTATGACTCACTTCTGCCTTTCTCATTTTCCCGAAACTTCCGACGGAACGCCTCCGCAGACAGCCGGTACTTTTTTAGCAGACTCGATTTTACTTTGTCGAAATCCTCTGCCTCCTCTCTATCCAAGCGAGCGACTACGTCGGCCGCCTCGCCGGGTAACAAAGTGAGCAAGCGCTGTGGCCACGTTTCCCGAGAGAACCCCTGCTTGTCGCACGTTCGCTCGAAGTTAACCAGGAACAAACCAATGTCCTCTCCAAGCTTAAACGGCCGCATCAGGTCAGTCATTTTGAACAATACTCGTTCTCCTGCACCGTGTGCCTGACTTCCATTACGAGCGCGTTCCATCTTAATCTCGAGACGCTTCATTTCCAACGCGTGTTGACGGTCGCGCTCTTCTTTTTTCTCTTGTTGCTCTCGCTCTTTTTGTTCTTTAAGTTCGCTCTCCTGTCTTTTTGCAGTCTCCCTCTCCTCAATGGTCTCAAGGCATTCCGACAGCTCGTCATCCTCAGCTTCTAACTCAAGAATAGCCTTTAACAGTTCTGGTTTTCTGAGTTTGTCCGAGACATCCAGACCCAACTCTCTTGCAAGCTCCAACAATTTCGGTTTGCGCAACGACTTCAAATCCATGACTGCTCTGAATGCTGCTTTCTCTACTGCCTATTATTGTCTTGCCGCAAGCTAACCCGGCAGCAACGACAACCACAACTACCAGCTCTGTTTCTGACACTAACAAAAGCCTGGCAAAGCTCAGAAGAAGAAAGTCCCGCACTCACCAAACCTCGCGGCCAAGAGTCCAGCGCAGTCGTTCCGCTGCAGGCAACCAGTCATCACACAGGGCTCGTTGCACTGCTCCCGGATCGTCGTTGAGCTGCTCAGCATACAGTCATATGCATATCTTCGCTGCTGGCCTCCGTTGTCGCGATCTCACCGCTGGCAGACAGTTGTTTGGATCCCACCGATGGCATCGGTTGTTGGGAACTCGGCGCTGACGCCCGTGGTTGTACCTGGGTCGCAAGCCCCAAGGGTAGCGTTGGCCTGGCGGCCTGGGGTACAACTGGAAGCATCCGAAGGTCCCGGCAAAGCATGAGTCGACTGGTAACAACAAAACAACCTGTTTATTTTAACATCGCAAAGAGTTGGCGGTCAGGTTGACCGAAGTAGAGAGACGGGAGAGCACTTTACTCAACAGAAGAAATCGGAGCCCTCCTTTTGGCGTCCGGGGGCAGCTGTTTTTATACTCTCGCAGTTGAGGGCAAGAAGGAACCCCTCAATAGACGAGCACGTGATTGTACAATGGGCTAATGGTGACGCACACTGTCGTAGCGCCGCCGGTCGGGCACAAAGACTGGGAGGAGAAGGTAACTTCGGCTCTCGTAGCGCCTCTGGTCGGGCACAATGACTGGAAGGAGAGGGTGACCCCCTGCTGTCGCACCGCCGCCGTTCGGGCACAATGGCACATACACTCACACACGCACATGAAGACACGTGGCATCGGATCATGCCTGGAAACGCCTGGAAACGCCTGGCGGGGAGCGTTGCGGCGACGCCGAACGGGCCAAAATGTCTGCCGCCCCGCCGCAGTCGCGCCTGGAAACGCCTGGAAACGCCTGGCGGGGAGCGTTGCGGCGACGCCGAACGGGCCAAAATGTCTGCCGCCCCGCCGCAGTCGCGCCTGGAAACGCCTGGAAACGCCTGGCGGGGAGCGTTGCGGCGACGCCGAACGGGCCAAAATGTCTGCCGCCCCGCCGCAGTCGCGCCGGCAAAACCGCGCGTCGCAGGCGAAACGCAACACAAGGCTGTGACGCTGATTGCAAGTGGTTAATTGTTTATTAAGATGGACTATGCAAGCGATCGAACGGAAACGTTTTACGCAGGCACCTAAAGACTACGAGTCAAAAGTTACAGTGAAGTTAGTGTATGTGTCTTCTTTCAGTTTTCACTGAATCTTCCTCCGATCCCCCTCCCAGCGGCTCTGCACTTACCCAAAAAGCTTTCCCGACGTCACTGCAAGCCCCATCGTTTGCTGAACCACACTGCGGTGCGCCCAGTTTCCATACAAAAGTGCGCCTGGGTGACGCAATCCGGAGTTCCGATGTGTCTCGAGGTCGTTGCAAATAAATCCTTTGCAGTGCAATGGGCCTCTTGTCTCACCACCTCGCAAGACACAGACCTCCGAAGGAAAACACTTTCACGCTCGTTGGGGCAGCTGGCCCGTTCGCGGAATGACTCGAGGGGGGGAGGGGGGGCGCGGTCAAAAGGCGGCGGGTTGAATTCAAAGCAACGACGGCACTGCTTCCTTCCGCGACCCGAATGGCGAAAGTCTCGTCTCGCTCCCTCCGTAAACCACGGCTCCCCCACTGGCTATAACTCTCCGCCGCCGGGCTTGTTGTCGGGCCATGCGTCTCCTTTGACAACAACCGCTCCTACATGGGGCCGCCCGCGCAAATAACGCTGAAACTCCACTAACAGCAAGTGGTATGCAATATATATATATATATATATATATATATATATATATATATATACGCAACGTTGTACGGGTTTACACAGAGAGAGAAAGAGAGAATCGCTTCGAATACGTTAATCGAAGTGGAATAACCGGTGGCTGTGCTGTTTCGGGCGGCTTCAACGTTTTGGAAAAGTAAACTAGATATCGCTGGGGGGCTTTCGCGCGCGACATGAATGGCGTTAAATTCGTTTGTTCGAAGCTACCACAGCATTATCCCTTGAAAACAAAACAACCATTGGGGCGGGTGGCAGGCAATTAGGAGAGAAAGTAAAATACATGCGATCCTTGATAAAGATACATTGTTCTTTTCTGCAACGCCACGACGAACAATACGCAGTGCGTAGTTGATAATCAAAAGAGTAAAAGTTCATGAGGCAGATTAAAATTTCTGGAGGCTGTGTATACAAGCTGCACTGAAAGTTGAAGCTTCCTGTGGGCCCGCGTAAATAAAACTGAATTATTAGAAAAACTATACATGTGCATCTTGCTCCCTCTCGAATGAAGCAGTGCTTAGCAGCGCCTGTGATGTGCATCTATGCTTGTTTTTCATGGTGGTTGTGTCTTAGCGCTGCACTTCCAAAAGCGGCCCCCCAGTTAGCTCGACAGCATGTTAACCTACACAGAATCATTCTGTAGTGAAATTTGTGAGAGACCGCCAAAAGCTCGAGCAACAGGTAACACATACTTAACTAGTTAGTTGGCATCCCTTGTTTAACTATTTGTTGTGATGTGTCAGAGGCAGCCAAAATGAGAATTCGTAAAGCCTCAGCGGCAACGTAACATAGCCTTCTTGACTCAACATCTGCTGAGTTAATTAAACTGGTCTTCATATAATGTAGTAATAATCGATGGGTTAATTTCAACATAAAGCAAACGGTTGGAAGTAATTTCACACGTCTCCTTAATGATTCGGCAGACAAGGTTCGTGCTGTAGAACCAAAAGAGGATACACAACGCTCAAAAATTCTATGCTGCAAAGTGCAGTTGTAGAGAGTCGTCAAACGCATCTGCACAATCACTTTGAGGCTAAAAATCAGCTGTGATGCCGAAATAGGGTCATTGCTGTTGGAAAACGTCTTTGTAATCATTGCATAATAGAACATCTCTTATGCGTCCTCGAAACTATATTCCCTGGTGGCTGAAAAAGTGTTTAAGAATTTCGAACTTTTCCAGCAACCTACCTATATAGCGGCTTTTGCATTGCAACATGAAAGCGCATTTTGTTTAGTACACAATTTATGTAATTCAACCTGTCGTACTGTCGTACCACGTAAAGAAAAAAGAAAAGAAAGCGTTCGCTTAAATAGAGTGTTGTCTTCGCCTCAGTGCAAGAGTGTTTGTGGAAGAAGCCAACTTTACAAAACTATTTATTTGTGTATGGACAGGAGTTGAAACGAGAATAAGCGATAAAAAGAAAACTTATGCTGATCAAACGCACACCTTAGAATCAGTGTGAATGGTTAAATAAACGCTATAAAAAATAAATGTGATGTGCCGATACAAGTGTCTTTATTGTCGTTGTATGCAAGTCTCATGCAATGTTTATGTATATACATCTGCACAAGTGAAAACCTTGTCATACGAGGTTTTGTTTATGCACGTCACCGTTATCAAGCTATGCCGAAATGCAAAGAGCAGTTCATACGACTGCGCACACATAGGCGTCGACGACGCAGTAGTGTTTCAAGGACGAATGTGACGTTTGATGTTTGTCGGGAGAAGACTGTTGAGGAGGTGTGTGTGTGCAGAGAGAAGACGCGAAAGACTGTGGTAAGGTTGACTATCCGGCTACTTTAACCTGTGCTATGTGCTATGTTAACTTTAACTTTTTCACGTGCTATGTGACGGGAAGCACGTGTCAACCCTCTCAAGGAGATTGTGGGTCTTGCCACGAGAGTGGCACTCGTGCGTTTAGCAAGAGATGGAAGGCGTAACAGATACGCCTGCAGCTAAGAACGGTCTTTATGTAGCAGTGTGAGTCGTGCTCTATCTGTCCGGACAAGGAAACCTCTGGAAATTCTATCAGTAGTACTTGTTTTGTTGTGAAAAAGAGGGGACGGATTGATGTGCTCCCGCCGTGGGCGCTGTCGTCTACAAGAGAGCCGTTCACACCTGTAATTTGTATGTAACTCCTTGTTCAAATAAATATGAAGGAAAGAAAATAGAAGATTGCGGCTTTATGGTTCGAGCATCGGGCTGTTGTGCTGGGAGACTGAGGTTCAATTCTATTATTTTAGGTATATGTTATAAAATATGAGTTAAAATACACTCATTTATTTACAGGGATCCATCTTGACCACTTCTTTTTCTTCTTCCCCTTCCTGTTCTTGTCTCTTCAGTCTTCTTCTTCGCCGGAACATCACATCCTCCCGGACTTCGGTTTTCATCTCTCCTGGGATGATAGGGTATGATATTTTTCCCTGTTGCTATTTCAGTTTTTCCTTCCGGTCCTAAATAGTGTAGCGATTTCAAGATTCCTTGTTGCTTTATGTTCTTGATGGTCGTGTAGGGCCCAGAAAATCTTGACTTCGGTCCATCTAAACTCCTTCGGACTAAAACTGTATCTCCAGGCTCTATTACAGGCATCTTCGAGCTGTCGCAGATCGTAGTGTCTCTTCATGGTTGATCTGTTGTGTGTAAACTCCTCCTCCGTTTTGCGCCTTTCCTGTAGATCTACTTTTCCAACGATTCCAAGGTCGTAGTCTGTCGGTAGCCAAGTTACTTCGCCTGATGCAGCAAAGTTAGGCGTGCATCCTAATCCCATGGTATGAGAATTGTTGTGGTGCCTGACTCCAAGGCACACTTCCATCCTCCGTGGAAATAATGGTAAATTGCGATGAACGTTTTCAAGTCCCGAGTGAGCCTCTCAGCTAGGCCGTTTCCTTTTGGATGGTAGGGTGCGGCAAATCTCAGGACAATTCCTCTATCACAGGCCAATTCTTGAAGCTTCTTACTGTGGAAAGCTGGCCTGTTGTCGGACACCACCACCTTGGTGTTCTTGAACATATTTCGCTCCAGTAACATCAAAACAGAACTGGCGTCTTCCTTTCCTGGCTTTGCAGCTGCCATGCGTGTGCATTCACCTATTGCAACAAGGAATGCTTGATTCTTACTGACTCCCTCGCCTCGCTTTTTTTATTTCGGCAAAATCTAGATGAATTATTTCAACTGGTACTTGTGAATGATTACCGATGACCATTTGATTCCCTCTTGGATGATACTTGGCCTTGTTGATCTGGCACTGGTAACAGGTCTGCGCGTAATTCTTGATATCTTCCTTCATATTTTTCCATGTGAATCGACTTTTTATCTTCCAATAAGTTTTCCAGAAACCATCATGCCCTTCTGACTCTGGGCTGCTATGGTAAAGCTTCAAAACCTTTTCACCAAAGTTCCTGGCACGCATAATTTGGCATTATCGCAAGTCAAGTCTTTAGTGCCCTCCCACAAGCTGTAAACGTGTCCATGATCAGATGTTCTCACTTCTATGATGTGAAGCCTAGAAAGAGCATCTGCGTCAGGGAGCTTATCACCAGGTCGATGGCTTACATCGAAAGTGAACTGTTGTATTTCACTGATCCAACGCTCCACCCTGCCCTTAGGCTGGGTTAATCTCAAGAGGTAGGTTAACGCTCGGTCGTCAGTGAAAAGCCGGAAATGACCCTCTATGTAGTTTCTTAAATACCGGAGTGCCATCTCAACAGCCAGAGACTCTTTCTGTGGTCGTATAATGTTCTTAAGCTTTTGAGAACGTAGAAGAATAATAGCCAATCACTTTGAGTTGCCGTCCTTGATGTTCCTTTGTGTCTCGTTGATACAGAACGTCCCCTGTACCGTATTCTGAAGCGTCCGTGTACAGCTCGAAAGGGTTGTTGAAGTCAGGTAGCACAAGTCCAGGATCCAACGATATAGCTTCGACAAGGTACTCGTACGCTTTCTCGCACTCTTCACTCCACATAAATGGCACATCCTTTTGCGTCAGCTTGGTGAGGCATCGTGCATTTGCAGCGTAATCCTTAATGAACGTACGGAAATGACCGGCGAGTCCACGGAAAACACGGAGTGAGTGTAGGTCATATGGCTTGACGAGCTTCTGCAGCCTTTGTACAGACTCCTCTTTTGTTGTTTTAGTTTTGCCGTCAAAAACTCTTCCTAGAAAGACAACATTCGTATGAAAAAATTCACTCTTTTTCTTGTTTATCTTTGACTTGCTGAGGGCTTCTAACACGCACGAAAGGTGTTTTTCATGTTCTTCTCTTGTACGTGAGTATATGACATTGTCGTCAATGTATACGTTACAAAACTTTCCCAGGAACTCAAGAATGCCATTCATCATTTTCTGAAACCAAGCTCCAGAATTTTTCCAACCGTATGGTAAGCGGCTGTACTCGTGCACATCGAAAGGGGTTACAAAAACAGTGTACTGCTTGTAATCGTCTTGTAGTGACACCTGCCAGTATCCTTTACAAAGGTCGATCCGAAAGAAAAAGTTTGATCCACCAGTTTCATTGATAATCTCGGCTATTCGGGGCATGGGAAAGGGAAACAAATCAGTCTGGCCGTTTATCTGCCGGTAATCTGTGCAAAGGCGAAACGAGCCATCGTCCTTCGGTACTATGGTGATTGGTGACGCGAAAGGGGAGGTCGAAGGCCTTATAATACCGGCATTTAGTATTTGCTGGAGTTCGGCCTTTAGCCAGGTCTTTTTGTCGTGGGAGAGACCGTACGACTTCTTACGCACTACTGTGACGTCACGAAGCTTAAAAGGTACCTCGACGACATCTGCTGCTGGCGGGTACGTCTCAACACAAATAAGTTAGGGAAAATTTGTCAGTACCTCGTCAGCATTTCTAACTCTTCGATGTGAATTTTCAATTCCACACAAATTAGGCTTAAATGATCCCTCAATGGTCACTTCGTCTCTCCAAGAAATATTCATCTTCAATCGCTTCATGTCCGGTTTAGATAAAATAAACACCAAGTCAACACCCTGCATGACAAGGGCATCTACTTTCAGGTGATGTCCACCAAATCCAACTTCTACTTCTGTCCAGTGTTGCTACCTTCTAGTTTTTCCATCATAGCTTTGAACACTAACTATTCTTCCTTCATACACCTTGCTCGGTTGGACAAGTTCCTGATTTACCAGGATTACGGATGCTCCAGTATCAATCAGGGAGTGCACACTTCTTCCATTTACCATCATTTTAGCCTATAAAAGATTTGATTTCAAAAGGTATACATTTTCCACCGTTTCACAATGGTCCGACTTCGTATTAAGATATTCTACCGTTTCGCCATGTGCGTTAATGCTCGGTAGTAGTGTACTATGCCTTTTGAAGGGGCTATCAATCAGACAATCGCTGGACACATACTTAAGGCAAGCAAGTAAGTCATCCGTGGAGGTTGGTCGGTGTACACGAACCACTCTTCACGATTCGTTAGTCATGCCTTGAATTATCGGCCGAAGGATTGCAGAGTCCGGTATATTAAAATCGGCAATGTAGAGTAAACGTCTCTTCTCGAAAAAAATAATCCATGGCTGTCCCTTCTCTGTGTCTGAAAGCTATTGCATCGTCCCATCCGTCAACCGGATTTCGCCCAAAAGCGGGAAGAAAACTATCTTTCCATTTGTGCCATGAATCACGGCATTGACTGGCGATTCGCATGTCCCACCATTTTTTGGGATTGCCAGATGAAAAAACGGCGCATGTTACACACTTTGTCGTCCAATGACGTCCAGTGGTTTTGCGCACATGCGTATTCATAAAATCTGTGCCACAAGTTGGCGGCAATGGACGCCCCGTAGAAACTATCAGGCTTAATCTCTTCTCGGTGTGGTTTCTGCGCTCTTAGCGAGTCGCACACCGCTTTCAGAATCACTCGCTGTTGCTCATACTGCATGGTCTGCTGCTGCAACAGCGCTTGCAACAAGGCGTTATTCGTGTGCTCAATTTCGTTCTTGGAATCTAACCTTGAATGTGCCAGAAACATAATCTCAAATTCAGACATATAATCATCGATTGGTACAGCACCTTTACCAACGAGGGCCGCTTCGTTCAGTTGGCTCTTCTCAGTGATGATGCGAAGCAGTTCCGATGAAGTCGCTGATCCCTGAAGAAGCGCTGGGTCTTCCCCATCAAGCTGGTAAGTCTTCACGGTCGCCTGCCCATCTGTTCTTCTTACCAACGTTACTTCAAGCCACATGGTCGGCTGCGCCAAATATAACATACGAGTTAAAATACACTCATTTATTAATAGGGATCCATCTTGACCACTTCTTTCTCTTCTTCCTCCCTTCCTGTTCTTGCCTCTTCAGTCTTCTTCTTCTTCGCCGGAACATTACATATAGATGATATATGCTTATCCATGCAGTGTGTGTGAGTTATATTGTTACACTATTCAATCACTAAAATTGCTCATACCTGGTCTTAGCATCATAATCATCAGTAGCAGCAGCAGCCTATTTTATGTCCACTGCAGGACGAAGGCGATCTTCAATTATTACCCTTGTCCTACGCCAACCGATTACAGCTAGCGCCTGCGAATTTATTAACTTCATGACCGCAGCTGGTCTTCTGCCATCCTCGACTCCGCTTCCCTCCTCTTAGCACCCATTCTGTAACCTTAATGGTCTACCGGTTATCTAACCTACGCATTACATGACCTGCCCAGATCCATTTCTTTCTCTTAATGCCAATTAGAATATCGGCTATCCCTGTTTGCTCTCTAATCCACAACGCTCTCTTCCTGTCTCTTAACGTTACGCCTAACATTCTTTGTGCGGTCCTTAACTTCTTCTCAAGCTTCTTTGTCAGTCTCCAAGTTTCTGCCCTATAAATAGAACGCACTGATTGCACACCTTTCTTTTTAATGGTAATGGTAAGCTTCCAGTCAGGATCTGATAATGTGTGCCGTATGTGCTCCAACCCATTTTTATTCTTCTGTAAATTTCCTGCTCATGATCAGGGTCCCCTGTGAGTAATGGACCTAGGTAAATGTACTCCTTCACAGACTCTAGAGGCTAATTGGCGATCCTGAACGCTTGTTTCCTTGCCCGGCTATTGATCATTAACTTTGTCTTCTGCATATTAATCTTCAACCCCACTCTTATACTCTCTCTGTTAAGATCCTCAATCATTTGTTGTAACTCGTCCCCAATGTTGGTGAACAGGACAATGTCATCTGAAAATCGAAGGTTGCTAAGTTATTAGCAGTTGATCCTTACTCCTAAGCATTCCCAGTTTAATAGTTTGAATACTTCTTCCAAGCATGCAGTGAAGAGCATTAGGGAGATTGTGTCTCCTTGTCTGACCCCTTTCTTTATAGGTATCTTCCTACTTTTCTTGCGGAGAATTAAGGTATCCGTGGAATCTCTGTAGGTACTTTCCAAGATATTTACGTAAGCGTCCTGTACTCCTTGATTACGTAATGCCTGTATGACTGCTGGTATCTCTACTGAATCAAATGCCTTTTCGTAATCTATGAAAGCTATATAGAGAGGCTGATTTTATTCTGCGGATTTCTCGATTATGCTGTTGACTAATTTATTCCTCAAAGTTTTGTGAATGGCAGTCCACAAACAAATGTCATGAAACATAACATTTTCTCTGTGTGAACTATTCGACATCATCAACGTCGTCAACACAAGCTGCTGCTGCTCCAGCATCAGCAGCAGCAGCAGAGCAATACGCCACCGCCGCCGCCGCCTCTTCGGCGCTACCTCCACCCTGAACATTTCCACCTATCTCATAATCTTGTGGCACAAACACAATAATGAAAAACAATGTCCTGGAGGTGTTAGAAAGCTTTTCTAACACCTTTCCAGTGTTATCTAACACCATATCTAGTGTTATCTGCTTAATGTGCAAACGTCAGGATTATTTCTCCATGCCTACACTCACATAATAGGCAGTTGCCGCCTTACATTCTAGAGAAAGAGAAAATAACAAAACATTCGCTCTACATAAGAAGCTATTTCTGAAGAAAAAGAAATACAAAAAAGTGGTTCAGCGGTTGGTCGTGAAGCTACGTTCAATGCTGTAACACGTCCCCACAATTGTAACACCTCCGCCACTGCTGTCTGCGCGCGCCGCTCCACCACCTGTGCTTTGTGTTATCTTTTATGTTTGAACTTTAACACATCCCGACGAATCTGCCAGGGTTTCTTTTCCCGTTGCCCTAATCCTCGCCTTTATGTGCGCAAACGGTCGCGATCGAAGTTTTTGGCCCGTTTTCCCCGAAAGCTCGCGTACCCTAATCGTTGCTTTCTTTTTTTTTTCCCCGTCCATTGCATAGCGGCGCTCGCTGCCCACCCTTTCTCGTTCAGCCTTCCGGGTGTGCCTTTCCCCTTTCTTTCCTTTCACTTTTACCGCTCTCTTTTCGTGCGATCGGTTTCGATTATTGCTACACCCACCTCTGCGCTTGCGTCCTCCTTTTGTATTTGCGTACAGTTCACTTCCCCTTTGAGAGGGTTGGCCTCCAAAAAATCCCGGAAAAAGCCTCAAGGTTACCGAAAATTCGGCAGCCTTGGAAAAGAGTTCCCTCCGCTGACATGAATGCGGGAGGCCGGTGTATGCACCCGAACGGTGCGCACGCGTGCTCCTTTTCCCCGCCCAAGTAGTTCCCTTTGTGCGTTTTATAGCCGTGTCATCTTGCGGTTACAAATGTTCCCTGGATAGCGTACACTCTTTGTGTACTCTCTGCAGCAGACGACGCGGTCCGCGGCGTCTGCATCGATCTTTGTTATTTCGTCTGCTTCGTTAGATAAGCCCCCTTCACTATGCCGTCTGTCTGGCCGAATTCGAGGTCTGCACTTCTGTTTTCTATTTGATTTTCTTTTTCGGCGCTTTTTTTATGCACGAGCAGAGGACCATTGCGCGTGCCCAAAGGCTTTGTGAAAATCCGAAAGGCTTCAAGGTTGCCGGAATTTCGGTTAGGAAGGACGCAAAAATGCAGCTGCATGGGGGGTGGGGGGAGTGAGATGGATACGCAATTTCATCCTGCTGGCTCCCATTTTCTGTTTACCCCATCTCTCTTATTTCGAGGAACGACAGCAGTCCTCCGGGAGAAAAAAATGAATATACAATTAAAGAAAAAGCAAGAGGTTCAGAGAAAGGAAGAAAAAAGCTTTCCTAACGGTCAAAATGGGGAAACGGCCTTATTTTTCCTGTTCGTATTTGCCAAAGCGTTGTAACGCCCATGAGCGGGGGCGTAACAGGGCCGTTGAAAGATATAACCGCTTTTTCCTTGTTGCTTTCTTTCTCTTTCGCGTTAATTTTATTTTCCTATTTTGACGTGACCCATTTCACTTTAAACGTGCAGTTTTATAACTTTGCCTTCAGATAACGTTGCCACAAAACGGGTTTACGTCACTCGCAAACCTATATAACGCATCGTCGTGCTGTGGAAATGGTTTAGAAGTTGAATAAACGTTTCAGACGTTGAGCTGGAGAAGTACAAGCAAGTAGCTCTAATGTTGAACATCGTCTTTCTATATCCTTGTTCGTTCGCCGGTACGCCTGCGAAGACGTGCAGCTTAAACAAAACGAATGTTATACTCGGCGCATAGCGTCGCCCAGAGCGGGACGTAAGAGCGATCATCTTTTCAGTTGCTCTTTTGGTTTTACTCCTCTTAAAGTGTTTTATGTCGCAAAACTGCACAGGGAGGTGGAAGGCTCGACTGTGGCGTTCCTCGACTATGATGAACGCCATAGTCGAGTGCCCCATAACAATTTCGGCCCGCTGGTATTCTGTAACGTGCAATCAAAGAATGGTATATGAGCGTTTTAATGTGATTACCATTCTTAGCGTACTCCTCGCGCTTTCCCGAGTCTGTCTGTCTGTCTGTCTGTCTGTCTGTCTGTCTGTCTGTCTGTCTGTCTGTCTGTCTGTCTGTCTGTCTGTCTGTCTGTCTGTCTGTCACTGTCTGTCTGTCTGTCTGTCTGTCTGTCTGTCTGTCTGTCTGTCTGTCTGTCTGTCTGTCTGTCTGTCTGTCTGTCTGTCTGTCTGTCTGTGACCATTTTCTTGCCAACTTGAGTCACCGGGCATGTGCCGCTGTTCAGCGACTCTGTTTGGTGCCAAGTTAGAGCACTGGTTATGTGTCACTTGGTCTCTCCCGCTATTCAGTCAGTCTGACGACAAATCGGGTCGTTGGGTGTGCGCCGCCCTTTAATAAACCGCTTTGACGCCAACTTGAGTAACTGGATATGTGCCACCACTCCTCGATGACACAAAAGACCCTTTAAATTTTCCGGTGCTCGGCGGAATCGAACCTGCGCCATGCGCGGACTTCGCGGTGGCGCCGCCAGATGGTGCTGCATGTGCAGTGCAGCGTGGGCGCGAGGAACCCGGCTTGCATTACACGTTTGGGTGTTGGCGATACAGTGTCGCTACATTGGTACAATGCTAATCTCATTAACGTCGACGTTCATCGGGAGATGTCTTCTGCCGGAATGTTTTCTTTTTCTGCACTCCGCCCACACCGGAAGGCGACAGCCGGGGCTGGAAATGGAACCCACCACCTCGTACAAATCACCGGAAAAGCATAACTCAGCCGCTTAATCACTAATTGAGCTCTTGCTGTAAGACAAAGGCATTAACAGAGATAAGCAGACTATCGTAAACAACACTACAAAGATAAAGAGAGAGAGAGAGTTCTTAATGGTGCCGGTTCACAAATGATTATTGTTAAATGCGGGAAGCTTTACTTTCTACCTAAGTAATGCGCGGACTTCGTAGTATCAAGGTACATAAAATAACATGAATGAATATGTTTGCAAGAGAGAGAGATCAATGAGATGCGAAATGTCGTCACAGAAATACATGAAAGGATTTTGTGTGTGTGTGTGTCTGTTTACGTGTGTGTTTTATAGGAAGGTTGAAGGCAGTACTAGTAAGGAAAGCGTCAGGCGCGTTTATCCATTGTTATTCATTGAGTGTTTCACGAAGTTCTCAGGACGTTTAACTTATAGAAAAAGTATTATGTTACGTGAACTCCCGGAGGTATGATCAGACAGGACACAGCGGAATTCACGCGGCACAGACACGCGTAAACGCCAAACGCAGGTGCCATGTTTCGCCTGCGCGCATGTTCCCATTCCCAGCCCCCGTATAGTTTATTTATTTATTTATTTATTTAAAAATCCTCACAGGCTCCAGCAGAAATATTGTGTGAGGGGGGGATTGTACTGTATACATCTTCATAAGTGGGAGCATTACAGAGAAGAGATAACGAGTATATGAAACGTATACTAAGGTACATAAAACGAGGTGACGTTACATAATAGTTAGCGGAACGCGATATACACTATATATACACATACACAATATATACACATATATGTAATTGTGTATGTGTATATATACACTGTATATGTATATATACACATACACAATGTAAGGGTACATCTCTTGACAATGCCAAATACAGAAGTTAGCGAGAAGCGTGTACATAATTAAGAAAATCGATTAAAGAAACTTGTCACGAGAAAACAGCGGTTACGTTATGACAATGCGTAACAGGGTCATGAATGTGGACAGCGTTATCAGGGAGACTATTCCGTAGTTCAGTTGCTAGCAGTAAAGCTGATGAATTGAAGGCGTTTGTGCGCCCAACGATACGTTTGAAGGAGCGGTTGTTGTGCAAACGGCGAGACGTTCGTAACGGTTCGGAGAGAGGGAGGGCGGTTTGGTGCTGACGGTTTGTTATTTCATCAAATCAGCAGATTAGAGCAATTTTTCTGCGTGATTCTAAGCAGGATTAGGACAGAGAAGATGTAATATTACTAACACTGGAATGACGGCTGTAGTCTTTGGCGATGAAACGCGCAGCACGATTTCGAAGATGTTCAAGAGCGTTGATTAGATAGGTTTCAATAGGAGACCAAATTGAGGACGCGTATTCAAGTTGAGGACGGACGCATGTTAGATATGCTAGTGATTTGGTCGAAGTAGGAGCGTCGTGAAGGTTTCGTTTAAGGTAGCCGAGGGCGCGTGATGCCTGTGCTGCGATTTTATCTCTGTGAGTTGTCCAAGAAAGTTTGAGTGAAAGATGCACGCCAAGGTACTTGTAAGACGTTGTACGTGCTACGTGGCAGTTATTACGAGTGCAGCTGGATGCTGGCTGACGTATTGCGGGTGAAGGTCGTTAGTTTACATTTACCGGTATTAAGAGACATTTGGCAGCATGAGCACCAATTATTTACGAGATCCAGGTCCTGTTGAAGAGCAAGATGATCAGCTGAAGAAGAGATCTTACGGTAGGTTACGCAATCGTTTGCGAAAAAGTCGCATGTTAGAGGAGATACCCGCTGGCAGATCATTAATGCAAATTAAAAATAACAAGGGGCCCAAAACGCTACCCTGGGGGCCGCCGGAGGTGACATCACAAAGAGTAGATGAGAAGGAATTGGTAACAGTGCATTGCTTACGGAAGGAAAAAAATTTCTCACCCAGGATAAAGTTAAAGAGTCTAAATTAAGGGACGAAAGTTCAGAATATTATACGACAATGTGGAACGCGATTCTAGGTTATTATCCGTGTGCATTAGTAAATCATTGGCAAATTCTAAGAGTTGTGTGTCACAGGAGAAATCTTTTCTAAACCCGTATTTGTTTGGGTAAACAAATTTTTGGCTTCTAGGTGCTGAGCGATGTTGGAAGCAATGACATGTTCAAGCAATTTGCATGGGACATTCGTTAAAGATATCGGACGATGATCGATAACATTAGATTTCTTGCCTGATTTGAATATTGGTATTATATTTCCGGTTTTGCATTCGTGCGGTATTTCACTTGTTGATAATGATTGTTGAAAAATGCGGGCGAGTATGAGACTATATACTGTGACCATGTATTTAAGGATTTTAGTATTAAAATGATCAATTCCTGCGCATGTTGATACTTTGAGGTTGTTAATCAGTGCTGCAATTCCGGCAGTAGTTATGACTATGGGATCCATGTACCTGTAATCAAATAATCGACTTCTCCCGTAGACGGGATGTTGGAATGGTCTTCCTTTGTAAAAACACTCGTAAAGCAATTATTAAATGAAGCAGCGCAATCCTCCGGTTCAACGTTTGTCCCGTCATCATCCACCAATGAAATGATGTGAATGGCAGTGTTGGTGGGCGAAATTGGTTTCCAAAACTTTCTAGGGTTATTTTTAATAAGCGATTGACGATAAAATGACATAAATTTGCGTTTGGTGTTGCGAAGAGCACGACAGTACTCTTTATCCACAGCATGGTGTTTCATCATCCAAGACTGGGGCATGCCCCTGAGCTTTGCCGTCTTGAAGAGCCGTTTCTTTTTATTTTTCATTGCGCGTAGCTACCTGTGGAAGCATGGTTTAGATAAGTTCGTTTTAAATGAGATACGTGGTATGTGCGCCTGAACCAAATCAGTTAGCTTTTGCTGGAAAACAGACCACTTTTACGTGACTGAGCGAGAGGAGAACGATTGAAGGAAGGATTTGCAAAAGATTTCAAGGCCCTGGTTAATAGCATAAAAGGTTGCTTTGTTATAGTTGGGAATATGTTTTTTTTTACATCGTTACGCGAACAGGCAGGCATCTCGAGTGCAGTAGACAGAAGCAAGCAGCCACTGAACCCAGTTGTAGAGAGGTTACGAGGAAACCACTGTAAAGAGGTTACGTTATCGGGCGCAGATGTGAAAATAAGATCTAAAGTGCCCACTTGACGTGTGGCTTCGTAAACAAGTTGAGTAAGTGAGAAGTCAAGGGTCAATTGAATGAAATCGCGAGTGGTACCTGAGCGTGACGTTAGGTCGGTTCAATCCGCGTCAGGGCAATGGAATTCGCCAAAAAAGTTGATTGTAGCTTCGGGAAATTTATGTCGAATAGAGGCAAAGTTATTGTAACGATTGGAAACAAAGGAAACAGAATTATCTGGCGGTCGGTAGCACACACCGAAGAGATATCGAAAAGCAGATGAAGCAGTGCAGATCTATAGAATTTCCAATGGGCTGCTGACATCAACAAGGAAACTGGAAAAGTGTTTTTTTACAGCGATGAGCACGTCTCCACCTCTCCTACCATCTCGGTCTTTCCGATATATGATATATTCATCTGTGTCCCCTAGTACATCAGAGTTCGCAATATCTGTATGAAGCCAGGTTTCTGTTAGCAGTAGAATGTCGCAGTCACTATTATGTAAATAGGAACATAGTTGGACCCGCTTTAGAATGAGGCTTCGTACATTAGTAAATGATACGGATAACTTTGTTACTGCGGCTGCGCGTGAGGTTAAGGGTTTAACGGGTGGACGTTGTTTAGAGGGCCGCGCTAGTTATCGAGGTAATTGCCTTACTGTATCGGTTGCGGCACCGTACATGTACACTGATTTGTGCGTTCACATTCCGTCAACAGTGAGTCTGCATGTGGCGTTTTTTGATCGTGCATTCTCCAGTAGTTTCTTTGTAGCTACACGTGGTTTGCAAAGTGAAATTCTCGCATATCGCGTATGGGCTACCTTTTAGCTTGAAACCCTTTTCTATCACGCGCTGTTTATCTTTTAAAATAATGCAAACTTGACGATGATACGTCTGCATCTTTGGTCGTAGCATCGGCCCAGGCGGTGCGCTCGGTCGATTTGGGATGACGCGCTAACGAGATGTCGAGGTATTTCGAGCATAAATCGATTATATGGCCCTCAGACGTGGACCAAGATTCTGACATGGTTATCGGGAATTCCAAAGAATAACAAATTTGAACGACGTAGTCTGTTCTTGGAGTCGTCACAACGTTGTTCGATTGATTTCAGTTTGCCAAAAAGTTATGCGTAATACCTGCGCATTCGAACGATGTAGCCACGGGGTTCGTTTTTAAGGCAACAGCGTTGGCTTCTATGGCGCGTACTCTGGCCGAGCGCTGTTTAAACTCCACGTCAAGGGAAGCTTGCACGTGCTTAAGCGCTTCTAAGTCTTTTGAAATGGCGTTTCGACAGGCTTCATTCCGTTGAACAGTCTCTAAAACCTTAAAGGGGCCCTCACCAGACCCCATAGCCAATTTTCGTTATACGCTGGTAGTTGTTACATGTCCTCTAGGGAGCGTTCTGCTGCAAAAATTTTTCAGATCGGCTCATCAATAGCCGATCTATATTTCAGTGCCGCGAACCCATGATTTCAGCAGGTGAGCACCACTGCCAAGCAAGACACTCTCTCCACGCGCCCCGTCTAGCCTCTGCAAGCGAAATTCTTTCCCTGTGTTCTCCCATACCGGACCTCCAGGATCGCATGACGCATACGTCACGGGCGCAGCTATCACTTTTTTCTCCTCGTTTTCTTTTCTTTTTGGCGCTGCGCATTTCCGTTGACGGCGGTGCGCATTGTCTCGTTTCGCGCAGCACACAATTTTGCGCGCTGTGCACACGAACACATGATTAGCGGTGTAATTCAGTGATACACGAATATTGAGGCAGAACAAGCGGATCGCAGAGCATGAACACGCGCTGCAACACGGTACAAAATAGCATAGTTTTGGTACCTGGGCACGTGACTGTACGACCGTGGGGACAAGCAGACGAAGCGGAAACACATTTCTCTTGCTTCGGTGCGAAGTAGAAGAAAAAAAAAACATGCAGACATTCCGTTTGTGTGTTTTATTATTGCTCTAAACTTCAGTTCGTCAATTCAAGCAACAGATCACACAAATAACAGGTGTTGCCTTGAATATTTCTCGAAGTCACGTGTCACCACGAGCGACGTCACATTGCGAAGCGAACACTAGTACGTAGGCGCAGGGACACGAGCACGTCACCGTCCGGCTTAGAGCGCGGTCGCGGCGAGGGAAAGGGAAAAGGGCGTTCGGATTGAAATTTCAGACCTTTCGGCAGCGCGTAGCGATGTAATTCTTTGCAAACACGATCGTTAGCGCGCATTGGATGCTCTGCGCTTGTCAGCTCAAGATGGCCTGACGTGGTGAGGGGTCATTTAAGAAGTGTTGAACACGTGTCCGGTCTGGGGTTAGTTTCAGCGTCGCCTGAAAGGATTAGCAGTAGGATAAGCAGTATAATAAGCGCAATAGATGAAGTATAACATACCTTTAATTAACTAGGCCGGGTATACTGCCTTTCAAAAAATGTAACCGTAAACTTGTACAAGAAAAACTTCCTCAGACAGTAATTCTGATCAGCATTGTTCAGATACGTATGTAACTTGAGTAAACTGCTGAGTTGAATAAAAAGCAGAAGCGCAAAGATCTGAACAGGCGAGTTTTGATGAGGGTTCGATTGTAACAACAAGCAAACTGATTATACCGACAAGCGTGATTACGTAATCTCTCTCTTATTTTCCTTCATATCAGTATTCGTTTCCAGTGGCGTCCAGCCCTGTATAGGTGGCTTTAGTTAAGAGTAAGCGATACACGCTGTTGCCTATACATTCGGCATTCTACGCTAACGCGAGGAATTGTCCACAGGGAAATAGTCGTTTGCTATAATACCGCGTGACAGAGCGTGAATTTCAGTTGCTGTCACTACGGATATTTTGTGCGTATACCGTAGTTCAAAGACTGACGTGGCCGCACTCACCAACTTTTCCGCCTGACGACGGATGAGCTCTTACAATAATACTATGCGCATTAGAAATGCAATTTCAGAAAAAGATTGCTGAAAGAAAGAAAGAAAGAAAGAAAGAAAGGCGACGCGTGGCGTTAGTCATCCGTCGTTAAATTTGCTTAATAGTGAAGTGCACTGCTTGAGAAATCTGGGTTTCCTTGCCTTTGTCCGCGTATATCCCTAACGAAGGTGCCTGTAGACGTGCTAGAATTCCTGATAAGCTTTTGTAGATTTTAATAAGCACTCTTTAATGAACTGACAGAATTTTAAGCTGAACTTTTGCCACCGGTGAGTGCGCATGTGCGTTATGTTCATCTTCTATTTGTTTGTTTTTCGGTGTTCTGTATAATTCTTTTTGAAGTCAGCGCTTGTCCTGTTCATTTACCTTGCTTCGTGTTCTCGTTATTTTTCGAACTGTATAGCCCAGAAATGCAGTATGATACAAACTCGTTCTACTTTCCGTGCCTCTAAACTTAATTACTGGAAGTAACAAAGTTGTTGGCGTTTCCGAGCGAAGATGGTTTATCGGCAAGTGTACAGACAGTCCATGGGAGCGAGTCTTTGCAAAAAGATGGCTAGGTGGGCTAGTTGGTAAGACATTATTAGAAAAAAAAAAAACTTAGGGCGTTATAAACACACAGGACGTATAGAAGAAACACACACACCACACGCACACCGCTCCTTGTTACATATACGAGGCATTCATCGTAAAATCGGGGGACTGCTGTGTCCTTTTCATAGAAATAAATAAACAAACATCAGGGCAGGCAGGTGACGGATTGGGTCCCCGACCCCTTTCCTAAGCCCGCCTAGGCACGCGATACCGGCAGCCGCGAAGACTCAGGTCTGCAACCCGCAAGGGTCGCCGAATGTCTGTCCAAATGAAGACGGAGAACCAGAAATTCCTCGCTACATATACCTGTTTTTTTCTTCTTGCGACCGAATCCGCCAGCGTATGACTCGGAGGCATGTTTTATTGCTCCGGTGCAAGGTTCAAGAGCCATAATAAGCGCAAATACGGCAATTCCCCATACAGCGCAAGCTATACAACTTTGAAATTCCTCGAACGTTTTCTCACGAGATATACACACTTTGTTCCTTCCAAGTTTTCGTCTTGGTGCGCGCGACAGGTCCGCAACGACGCGTTCTTGAATAACCCGTAAAGCTCAAAGCGTAGTTAACGTATAACTTCGGTTATCTATAAAAACATGCCTTAAATGATTCCTACTGTGCCCCCGCAGCACCCGTACAATTTTCCGTATCTCCGACAAATTTGATTGCGCAATAGCTTGAGCGGTTATTTCAATACGTTTTCTTCGACATGTGGCGCATATGTTTGGAAAGCACGTTCTAAAGATGAAGTTTCAAATCGGACACTTTCAGCCCGTCTAGTTCCCAATAACAGCTCCGCTGTAAAAGAAAGAAGGGCGGGAGGTGCTAGTGTGATGAGGTACTTAATTTTCCGTGCGATATATTTTCCATGCTAATATTATTATTATTTTATTGTAATAATTGATCAGTGAAAAGTAAGTAATCCTCGATATCTATCATAACCACCTCTTTCTAAACATATTTCTTGAAATTCTTATCATCATCATCATCATCATCATCATCAGCCTGTTTACGCCCACTGCAGGGCAAAGGCCTCTCCCATACTTCTCCAACAACGAAATTCTTATAACATAACCTAAATCAGGGCACCATGCACCTTCATCATATATATATATATATATATATATATATATATATATATATATATATATATATATATATATATATATATATATATATATATAGGAGGAAAGGGAGTTAACCGGGCGGCTCGATTTTGAATATGAAAGTGGATGAAAAAACAACTTGCCGCAGGCGGGGGACGATCCCACAACCTTCGGATTTCGCGTGTGATGTTCTACCAATTGAGCTACCGCGGCGCCGTTTCCCCATCCACTCTTATTTCCATTAATTTATCGTTTCTTTATTTCATTTATTAAGCACAAGTAATTTTCCCTATGTTGTCCTTTTGTCAGTGTTTGTTGGCTACTTATGATATGACTATATATATATATATATATATATATATATATATATATATATATATATATATATATATATATATATAGGGCGTGTTTTTTTTAACTTGCACCAAATTTTAAAAATTGCTTGTAGCGGATAGCAACATTATAGTCATCGAGCAAAAGTGCTCGATGAGGCGGCCATTACTTCTACAAGAATCAATATGCTTAATTAATTTATTTGTTAACATAATTACGCGAATTGAAGTTTTTAGTTAGTTACTTTACGGCCCATATTTCCGTCTGAACATTCTAGCAGGTGAGTTCGCAAGGCATATCCATTTGGAACGAATTTTGAGAACGGCATCGGCGCCCTCAAAATTGCGGTAAAAGGTACAGTGTTGTTCAGCTTATTTTTAAAACGGTGCTGTTCCATGCATTGAAGCACAAAAGAAACTGAAATACCAAAGCATTTCGTCGGACCCTTTGAAGATTAATATCCCGAAACTGGTGTGTGTAATTAGTTCCAAGTGGTTACGCCGAGCAAACTCATCGGTTACAACTTGTAAGCTTAAATATGTGCTGTAACGTAATTATTTAGGAACTTAATTAGTGTAATTATGTTAATTATTCCATTAAGCATACTGATTTCTCGTAGAAGTCATGACCACCATATCGAGTAATTTAGCTCAATGGTTAGAATTGTGCTATCTGCCATAGCAATCTTCAAAAATTTGGTGCAGTTGAAAAAAAAAAACACCCGGTATATACTTTTTATTTTTATTTTTGTACCGTACTACCATTCGAATCTCGGCATGCCCCCCGTAGTGGGTTGCGCCATTTCACTTGGAATCAAGCAGTCGATGGTGCCGTTGTGGACATTGTTAAATTCCGCCATGTTGTCAAATTCTGTAATGGCGGTGTTTTGAGCCAATCAGAGAGGCCGCAGCAGCCCTCTCGGCCAATCAGGGCAGAGAAGATGGCGGAATTTGACAATGCCTAGAATAGCTCCCCGAGTAACTGACCGGGAACGAAGGAAAAGCGAGAGAGAGGTATCAACTTAATTTTACAAACAGCTCAGCATGATCGGGAAGAAGGAGACGCCGGTCAAGAAATGTTACAGGAAGGCGAAACAAGCTGCTGGCGTCGCTTGCTGGCGGACATCTAGGCATCTATCAGGGTACCGGGTCCTTCCTCACTTTAATTTTGCCTCACGTTTAGGTACCGGTTGACCATTAAAGTTAGATGTCTCGTTTTCATTTTATTTGAGTGGTTATTCAACGTGTTCGATGAACGATAACGCATTGATGTGCGAGAACGAAGCGACATGCAGTTAGTCTTTGCTTTCCATTCTATATGTCTTCAGTTTGCTGTGAATGGCTATAAAAGGCTCTGGCTGATATACCGTGAGAAGGATTCCATTCTGAGCATATGAAGCTACAATATATGGGTCAAGTGACTATTTCGCGAAAGGAAACGCGCCCGCAACGCTTCCTTAGTTTTGAGACTGTAAAACGCACTCTGTACAACGGAACTGATAGAATCGCCGTCATGAGACTTTCCAACATATTTACCTGGCATTTCTAATCTTAAACCTTTCTGCAATTA
Organism: Dermacentor variabilis; assembly: GCF_050947875.1. Taxonomy (NCBI): domain Eukaryota; kingdom Metazoa; phylum Arthropoda; class Arachnida; order Ixodida; family Ixodidae; genus Dermacentor; species Dermacentor variabilis. The sequence continues at coordinate 30,386,291 of NC_134570.1, read as the reverse complement.
TTTCATTATAAGCAGCTTTTGCTGCAGTGGTGCTTGCGAACGTCGTTCGAGTCTTAGTAAAACGAGAGAAAAGCAGAAATGAGAAATTGAAGTCTATAGGTCATGTACTGGCATCACGGAGTTTGAGAACTCACGCTTATCTTTCTCCCCTCTCTCGTAGTTTTGACATCCGCTAGAAATACACGAATGGTCGCTAAAAATCCATTTTTCGAAGTCCAAGGTTGACTCATTAGTAAATCTGACGACAGCCGAGATGCGGTCGTTCTGAAATTAATCCTGATGGTGTGCGTCAGGCCTGTGATCGCCATCCATCTCAGGCGCATTCGTTGGACTGTATAAGCATACTTTCTCGTTCGTGACACAGCTGCAAGATGTCGGGGCTAGAGATGACAGTGTGGATTTGAAACTTTACAACTGATCTCAAAGCTGATTGGCACAGTTGCTGCCCCTGCGATCGACAAGCGATTTCGCGTCGCTATGTATGCGTACATAAGCCGACAAGAAGAACGGCTCTACCCGCCTCCCACACCCTGAGAACGCAGTATATTTACGACGTTTATGTAGGGTAATCGCGTGATGCATGAGCGCGGTGTTTTTTGCCGTGCGCTTCATACCGCGGTTATAAAGTTAACCTCGTCGAGCGCGCGTTGATGGAATAATCAAATTTTGTAGTTGACACATAAGCCGGTAAATAATGTTTGCGTGCGTTCTGCTGCGCGTAGAACTAATGCGTGCGTGCTGATAAAAAAAAAAGAAAACGGCATTCGCACCGCTTGCGAATCTTTCCCTGTATCTGTCGCGTCATCGCTCGCCTGTCGGCTGAACGTTATTCAACGAACTTGTAAAAGGAGGCGCACTCAAGGAGTGCAAAAGGGGGTTCGACGACTTCAACCTAAAGATAAAAAAATTGTGCAGATACAAAGCACGGTGGGAATCTATATACGTTATGCCAAGCATTATGAGGTGCCCTCACTATCCAGCATTGTCTGTGGCTGCACAAAACAATAACAGGTGGACCAACGTGTTCCTGCAAATTGAGTAGTTGTGTACGTGGGCCACGAGCGCACGTGTGTGTGACGTCAGCAGCACGATGACGACCACGTTCAAGACGATCGCATGGCCGCAATGGCACGATTCCTTTACGCCGGCCGTTCGACCTGAGCTTACGACGTGGCGACTGTTGGGTTCTACACAAGTATTGGACGAGCGTACGCGGGAGAAACGGGTATTTTGACGTCATCAGCGACTACGTGTTATACAACTCTGCGAACCTACATAGCTATGCCATGTGGTGTACATCAAGCGACCATGTCAAGCGACGAGGGCATTTGTACTCCGGCGATGAACTGTTAAAACATAATTAACTTGGTTGCGACTTTGAGATCGGTACAACGTCGCAGTGTTTCTACGTCACGTAATCCGCTGCGAGGAAAATACTGGGAACAGTGTGTCTACCCCGGAGATAGTGCAGACTAACGCAGCGCTTCGAGCGCGAGCTTTCACGAGGAAAGAAGGCGAGAAATTGGCACGAGGCGCACACGCTGAGTGTTTCAAGCAGCTGGCTGCCTATGGAACGAGGGAAGTATGCTTGCGGTTGTGGCCCAGTGGTTATTCTTATCTTCCTTTTCTCTTCCCGATGCTGTAACCACTTGTTTCAGTTTTCTTCTTAATGAAAGGAAGTGTTTTATTTTAAAAAAGTGGCCTAATCGCTAGAGCACCAGGCTGCTGTGTTCGACGGCAGAGGTTCAATTCCGCCGTCGGTCACACATTATTTTTTTCTTTATTAAAGCGAAGCGAGACCTTCTACCTTCCGCAAAATGCCAAGAATGAGGCAAGGAATGCTTCTCATTAAATTAAGGCAGATGGATATATTAGAAGCTGGAGTCAACACCTAAAGAAGATAGTGAATATACCGAAAACAGCAGTCTGCCTTTTGTTCTTAGAAGTGGAAAGAATTGTCTTGATTTTGTCTGGATATTCTACTGATATGTATTAATTACGCCATTTGATATTGCATTTAACATTTTTGGTTTCCCCGCAGCTCATTTGCCCGGTTATGCTTTCAAACTATGTAGAGTGTTTATGCTCTCTCTCTCTCTCTCTCTCTCTCTCTCTCTCTCTCTCTCTCTCTCTCTCTCTCTCTCTCTCTAATCCCCGAAGTAATGCCAATACGGCGGTGCAGGAGTCCTGTCAGTAAAACAAAATTGTCGAGTGCCTCCCCGCCAAATATCTGAGGCGCCGGTCGTGCGCCTCAGGTTTTTCGCGCACTGTCGGTGACATAATTTTATGGGCTCACTGGATGCGGGAAAAAAAGATGAGTAGTATTTTTGCAACCTGGCCATACATATATGCGATCTGGTGTTGGAATTTCCAGAACGCACCGCACACGCGAACGATAGTGTTGCACGGTTTTACTGCACGCCTGCGGTCACAAGCTGCTCGGAATTAACTCGACGTCTTATCAGTTCCCGCCGGATCCGTGAAATTTTGCCGCCATCTGTATCTTACGTGTCTGCGTATTACTCCTTGCGCTACAGCTTGAATATCTTGAGGATGCATAGAATTGCCCACAATTTAACAAAACGGGGGAAAAAAACAACAACTGAGTATTTTTCGGTATGACAAACGTTGTTTCCAGTTCGAGGTGTAATACGCTATAAAAGAGGTCAGACGCCCTACGCAAGCATGCGTATTCACTGTGGAAAAATCGTGCGCAACACCGAATACGGACGCTAATAAAGAACACTGGTAAGGCGCAGCTTAGCACGCTTGCCCCTTCGTGTTGAACTGGCGTTTCCATAACGAATCATCATCGTGTATATCAGTGCTCTGTCTCACTCACTTTCCTTCGTATCTTACTGCCTTCGCCTTTCCTCGTCCCCCATTGTAGGGTAGCAAATCGTACATTCTGTTCTAATTGACTTCCACGCCGTTCTTGTTTCCTTCCTCTTTCTACCTCTTTATGTACTCAAAAGGTTATCATTTTCTTTATTCTGCAGGACTTCATGCCAAATCTACCCTGCTGCCTGTGCCTGAATGCTAACCAGGTGTTTTCCCAGATGTGAAGACCGACCCTGTACATTTCTATCTCGCAGTTTTCAGATTTAATGATATATCCAAGTGCAGGAGCGCTACGCGTTGAAGTGTGTGGCAGTGGTGGCCCGCCTCGTTGACTTCTAAAGCACCTCTCACGGAGGGGAGGGGAGACCGTTTGCGTTTCACCCCGCTCGCTTCTCACGTCGTTATTACGCCAAGAAAGGCACCACCCTCACTCTGAGTGCTACACGAGTGCCGAGAGAAGCTTTAACACCGCGGCGGCAAGTTGCGGTCGGCAAATCGACCTGCCTGTGGACGCGCCGCACAACAGCCGCGAACGAAGCGAAACAGTGTCGTAGCTGCCGCAAATATATATGTGAGGCCGTACTGAATGTGTACTTCAAGAATAGCACCGTGACCTAGGACACGTGCTTAGACAACGGGATATAGTGCCGCCAGTGCCTTGCGCTACAAAGGCGCTTTTAGCTTATGCGCGAGATACTCGTGTCAACTAGATACCTCAGTTATGCACGTTGCTTGTTTCGTGTATGTTATGTGTCTTTCGTATGTCTCGGGCCCATGATTTGGTCTATAATTGTATTAACCCGAGGAAGCATGCTAGGCGTTGTTATATACGGGACCTTTTCCTGAGCCTCCTTCGTGTTCACCAGACCACATCGAATCGCGTCACACCTAATTAAGGAGCGCAGAAGCACATCTGCCACGTTCCCGAGGCGCGGCATGTCCAAACAAGTTGGCGTCCTCCACCTCGTGCGCCGCATGTGGAGCTGTTGTCCCACTGCTTGACTCTTCCCGAAAGTGTAGCGGGAGCTTGGCACTGTTCCAGATAACCTGGGTCCTGAGGAAAGCTGCTTTGCAGCTCTGAAAGGTCGCTCGAAGACAACCCATCTCCCCCCATCCGCCTATGGTGACGGCGCTTGCAAGCCGCGAGGCAACGACGGCCGTAATGCACAGTGAAGCCCTGGGAGCAATCCAACCCCCCCCCCCCCGTCTGCCTTTGCGACTGCAGTTGCAGACCGGGAAGGCAATACCGCAGACAAGTAATCCCTCGGACAATTGGAGCCCAAGGAGTGACTCTCTGAGCCGAATGTGACGTACACTCGCTCGGGCGCCTACCATTGGCCGAAAATGACGACACCTGAGCGGGCTCGCCGACTGGCCGAACGGGACGTAACTTCGAGACACCGAAGGGGTTAAAAGCCAGAGACCGGGAGCAGCAGAAGAGCTTTTCCTTCATTCATCTCTTTCGAGCTTCTTGCCACGGGCCGCAGCGTCCGAGTTGCTACCGGCCCGTAATGAATTTATGACTGTTAATTTCTTTTTACTATCACTGTAAAAAATGTAAATAAACCTCCACTTTTCATCTCAAAGTCCTCCTCAACCTCGGCCAACTCCCGCACCTAACGGCAAGGTCCAACAACTGGGGGACAGCAATTGGGATTGTCCTCCAAATCCAACTACCTCCAGTTTTCATCCCAAAGTCCTCCTCAACTTCGGCCAACTCCCGCACCCAACGGCAAGGTCCAAAATCTGGGGGACAGCAATTGGGATTGTCCTCCAGATCCAACAGCGTGCCGCCAGGCAGATCTCTCCAGTTTGAGTTAAAAAACATCTATCTCTCTGCACGTGGGTGCAAAATAAAATAAAGTAAACAGCCCGAACATGCGAAACTACTATGGTATACCCAAGTGGCGTAGCGAGAAACATTTTTTTCCGGAAAGGGGGCACCCACTACAGCATGGACGGGGAGCGGAGGGAGAGGGGCTGGGAAACCCGCATAGTAAGGCAGAAATTTCCCAGGAGAGGGGTGGGGGCACTTGCTCTGTGTGTCGCACCCTGGCTACACCATTGGCGTACATATATGACGTCACAGTCTCGGTGCTTTTGGGGTGAAATTCAACGAGCCGAGTTATGTCTTCACATCCTCCACTAATCGACAACCATTTTTCGAACCTCTGCTGCTACTAACCTAATAGTAATAATCTACTACTAATACTAATCCGAACTTATGCAGTGCTTCTCTTTAGTGGCCTTTAAGGCGAGAAACAGCAACATCCTCTGTAGACGTCATCATGTTGGCAAGCGATAACTTCGAGTACCAGCGTTACCACGACATCGCGAGTAATTGCGAGCTGCCTAAAAATCGGAACGTAGGATCCAAATGCACGAAACTTTAGCATAACGTCGCCTCTAGAGTTCGAGTTATACTGATGTCCTCATTGCGCTCGTTCGGCGTCCGTGCTCAGGCTCTCTCGACTGCCGCAGCGAAGTGCGGCTTTCGAAGAGCGCGGCACTCACAGGTGAAAGCGAAAGTGAATAGAAAAAGAAAAGCGCTTCGCGGCACAAGACGAAAGTGAAAGGAGACAAGCCAGAGAACGCGTCAACAGGGAACGGCCGAGTAAAACAAGCATGCAGAAAAGAAAAAAAGAAGAACGTTGCGAGACGGAGGGGCACTAAGAAAGAGGCGGAAAAGGAGGGGAGCCGCGCAGGTGAACGACATCCAAGTAGGACGACAAGAGCGGCCTTGGAGGCGCGTCGCGTCCCGGCAGATGCCGCCACCTGGCGACGGACGTCACAAACGGGGAACAACTGCTCGTGCTGACGATAGCTGCGGCCGTTTCGCACGCCCGACTTCCAGGCATCCATACAGAGCTTCCCCCAAAAAATTACTAGAGGGAATTTAGACGCTAATGACACGGATTTGTCACACACAAAAAAGCACCGTTCTTCTGGCTTCAGACGGCCTTGTGACTTCGAAGATTGTTCATTTTTTGTACAAAATATCGCGTTTTGAGTACAACAGCTCGCAATGATTATGCATATGAGCAGTGTCTTATTAGCCTTCAGGCGTTAAAAAAATGAATGCTTCGTAATTTAGGCCGATAAAGTGCAGTAAACAAAGAAAAGCCGCAGGAACGTCTGAAGCCACAGGCATAAAGTTCGGACAAATCCATGTACTAACCATCGTTCTCTTAGTAGCTGACAGATTTGTGGTGCCCTAGTTGCCTCTAGTAATTTTTGTAGGAAAATCTATGCCGGCACCGCGACAGCGGGGACGTAACGAGCTTTCTTTGAATAATTACGAGAACGCGAAACGCGCTCGTCCTCTCCAGTGCGGCTTCTATCGCAGCATCTGTGTTGCTCTGCGACATTAAACCTCGCAGATCAGTGAGCATATTTGGCCTTGCACCACGTAGCGGCTGCATGGCCTGTGGCGAAGCGCTGTAGCACAAACAACACTTTCCTTAGAGGCTTGCAGAGCGGACTGTCTCAGCTGCTTTCATGAAGCCGTGATGTCACGTAACTCACTAGCGCCTCACAGAAGCGATCCACGTACGTCCTTTTTCGAGTACTCTTCGTTACTCGCGAGTGGCCTGGCAAGACCTCTCAAGTCACCGCGCACGCCGGAGGAGCTTGCCGAAATATTATATTGAAATTTATTCAAGTTTCTGATAACTTTCACACTTAAAAGAAGGGCAAAATGCAACGTTTCGTGACAAGGCCCTCTCTTCCGTAGCACTAAGCATCGCGCTTGAACGGATGGCAGAACGGCAGACCCCGGAGCTTAACAAGGTCACATTAATATATAGAACAATATCACGAACAAAAAATTAAGTACAGAATATATATACTTACACACAGATATGTACAAAATAAAATATTTACGAAATATCTAAGCTGCTTTTATGAGTAATGACTATCTGAAAAAGGAAGAAAAACAACGTGCCAACGGCCAAAACTGAAAATCCAGGAAAGCAAATCACCATAGAAAGAAGTTGGTTCTCATTTGCTTCAATGTTTGCTTAGGTTTACAGCATATTATTAGTTCGCCTAGGCGTTTTCGTGTATGCCATCAAGGCCGGGGGGTATTCTGTAATAGCCCACCTAGTGGACACATTCATTTCGTCTTCTGCATAAGTGCTGATTTGCTGGTCTAAACTTAGGGTACTCGTAAGAAGGATACAGGCGCACCGAGCCTGCAAACTACAAAGCAATGTTGCGTGTTTTAGCGGCTGCTTGTTGACTGCCACATGTCCAAGTCCACGTCTCGCGAAGTTGGGCAAAAGTTCCATACCAATATCTTCTCGTATTTGCATTAGCGTAAATGTGTCGGCGCCAGTACGGCCTTCGCTCATTTACAATGTCAGCAAAACAGCAAAGGATACCAACAGTACGCGCCCCAACAGGACGCTCTAGGACGTGAAATCGCAAATGTGCGTAGAGCATGGATGGTCTATATAGCATTGCGGACTCAAATAACGCAGTGCGCAGTCAATCCATAGCCATATATGTATATAGAGTGTCATAAAAGTAAAATTTTGTAGTCCATAGATTGTCTGCGGACTTCTTCAAGATAGCTTTGCCTTCTTGTAGACCGATTTTTCATGGGCGCCGCCACACTTCGTACGCAGTGGCGCCATCTATGGGCGGTCTGCTTGTTGGCTTGAGTGAGTGCTCCGTCCTGTATGCCAGGTATACGGTCAGCGGCAGCTTGTGGTGGTTGTTCTTGCGTCGCGGAGTCTATTGGTATGACGTGGCAGCTTCTACGTCGGAAACGGTTCTGTGAAACGTGCTGATGTGATTTAAGTCAGCATGGCCGGAGTTTCAGCGGCTGTGACGCCGTCGGAGCACCAAACGCGATGTGCGCGCGCGTGTTTGAGCCTATAGTCAACCTCGGAGATCAGTTTTGTTCATTGTCAGATTAATTCTGCCATATTTTTTTTAAATGTGAAAACAGACTAAATCGTATTCTGGAAAGAAAGTTCGTTTCACTGATCTGACCTTACTGCATGCAGCATTCTCACTGTAATTCTAAGCAGAAGTTTACCAGCAATTAGTGATTCCGAAACATATGAAGATCCCAACGGCGTGGATATACTGTTCTGCTACGGAATAAGTACACTGCTGTTTATCTGACAGGCGTTAAACTTGTTATGTGTGGATATATTTTGCGTTAACCTCGTTTGGTGGGTGAGGTTTCCGCCCACGAATAAAATCGTATTTGTTAGTCATAACAGCGTATACCGTGCAGTGCGGATTACACTTGTCGAGTGGTCGCCGGACCGTCTGCGGACTGCGCGACCCTCCGAAGCAGTGGCAGATGCTGGGTTATAGATCTGCTTGTTCTATATAGCGCGCATCGTCCAATCATGCGGCATGACCATGCTGGTAGGCCTTATTGCGGCGTTAACACGTTTTCATGCTGTGTCTCGCGAAAAGGAGGATGCGAACCAATTTTTGTTTCTGTCTTGTTCGTCCTGCGCTCCGCGATGCGTTTAACCCTCCTACGGAAATTATGTCCTCGCGAATCTATAGCCGCCGTATCCTTTTGATGCGATCTGCTTGGGATATTCCTGCTTTACAGGGCAAAAAGGCGATGCCAAAGCACAAAGCTTATAGCAAAACTTCTTCTTCATCCGCTACAACGCTGCCCGCTACGGCCTCCGAAGTACACGCACGGGCGCGGTCACTTGCCGAGTGTGTGTGGGGCACAATGACCCCGCAAAGATTGCCCCGCGCGCATGTTCAGCGATCGCTCTGTCTTTCGAGTGCACATGCTGAAGCATTGTCGCCATGAGTTCGTTGCCCACTGGCGACGGTGTCGGAAGTATTTCTTTTTTTCTCTCCATATTACGAGGTTGAAACAGAATGATTCGGCGGTCCGCCTATAAAACTGTATACTACGGCGGCGGCATGACGACAACGGCGCATGGGACGGACGAACACGGCAAACTCAGCATTCGGCTGTCAACTGCTGTATAGCAGAAAGAAGCGCATCGCCCGCCTTTTTACCTTGGCCCGAGGAAACTCTCCCCTTTCTGCCGAAAATTTCCCACTGTGACTCGCGGAGCTATGTGCCTCGTATGTACGCTATAACTGATGGTCCCTGACCCTTGTAGAAAGGCGACGTCGCAAGACCACGACCCTTACACCATGCGCACCACCCAATTCACGGACAAGGACCTTCGTCAGCACCGTTACGCCATTTCTTCAAGGGGGAGGAAGAGAAAGAAGTGCCGAGGGCTCACTGGTGCTCTGGGCCTCTCGCTGTTATGCAATTTTTTGCGTTTTTGCCATTTTAGTTAGAGTCATTTCATCGAGGTTGAGCAAGAAGACGCTCCCACAACCATTCGAACAAGGTCAGTCGTGTGCTTCATCGCTCATATTTGTAAGACCTGCCTTTGGAAGCTCGGACCAGCTCAATTCCTGGGAGAGCTCAACGCCAGAAGTCATGGATTCCGACAGCGAGTACACCATGCATAGCCATGGGCCGCCGCATGAAGAAGATGTGCCGTATGTCGACTGAGACAACTTCATCGAATCAGAGTGAGCAGGAATCCTTCATGGTTTCTTGCGCGTTCCGCTCTCAACGTCACACAGCATGAACTCCCTCAGCAGGCAGTTTCTAAGCGAATATCTTGAAAGTGTGGCCCCTGGGCAACTGAGCGAGATTAGGATTAACGCTTGCAAGAACATCCTGACAATAGGTGTGAAAGATTCAGCAATACTGGACAAGTTAAATACCATTCAACAGTAACGCACAATCGCCGTCCGCTCCTTTATTATACTTACGGGAAGGAGACAACGTTTGGTGTGATTTCCGACGTGTATCTTGAAATCAAGTATGCGGACCTCAAGAGTCTTCTGAAGTCATCGGTGCGCATTCTTGTGATTCCCCGCTTGGGGAAATCACGATGTATCAAGTTTATATTTGCTTTTTCGACATTACCGGCGTCTGCCAAAGTGGGCTGCGTGATACGCCGTGTGCGACCATTCGTTCCGAGGCCTCTTCGGTGCCGGAAATGCCTAAAGATAGGACACGTGAGCGCTGTTTGTAGAAGTAAAGCCACCTGCTCGCGTTGCGGCGGAGAGGATGATACCACCGACTATGGTGCCTCTTCATGGCTCTCACGAAGCAACTTCGAAGGAATGCCCGAAGATGAAAAAAGAAGTTCGTATTCTACGAAAAATAGCAACAGACCAATGTTCACGTAGAGAGGCTGTTCGATCTATTCGTCAAAGTGACCAATGCTCGCGAAAGAAGCGTCACAAAGCCATTTCAGAATAACTACATAGAGGGGAACAGACGCCACGACCACACCTGCCTGTGCGTGCATCGAGGACGGTAACGGCGCCTACTGCTAATTCAAGGTCGATGAGAGCACGCGGCAAACATTCGCCTCCACCGGCTGATACAGACACGGATTGGCCTTCGCAGCCCTCTAGGGCCACGGCCATGCCAGCGGGTCCTAGTGGTCCTCTGCACTATGAAGCCAATTATGGTAGGCCCAATGAAACCAGTGAAAACTACGGGCAAGCAAGGACCAGTGAAAACTACGGGCAAGCAAGGAGATGGACACAATGAGAAGGAGAACGTGTCTCTAGTCCGCAGTGTTCTTGTGGCCATCCAGACGAAGATGTGCATCATCTTCTACTCGAGTGCACGAAATACGACCCACAAAGAAGGCTACTGCAAGCAAACTTGTTGATATTAGACAGAAGACCATTCACTCTAAAAAAGATACTTGGCCCATGGCCAACTGCGGACCTTCAGAAAAGAGCACTTCTTGCTCTGAAAAAGTTTTTAGAGGGCACCAACATTTTGGGAAAATATTAAGTTTCAGATGATCCGAATACGCTAAACGAGTAACATAAATGTTGTTCGTGGTTCATAACTGGTTTATGTGGTGATCGCAACTTTTACGCAATATGTATAATTCTATTCTGTACTTGCAGTTTATTATATGTGTGTTTTGGCTGCTCAAGATATCTGACTTTATATGCGTACGAGTACTGAACTCGTGCACAAAACTTTGCGATTCATGTACTGTTGGACTGTATATTTTTTATTCATCCAGTGTTCTACTGAGTGTCATATACTGTGTCGCTATTCTCCCTTTTTACGCAAATTTGTTTCCTTTGCCAAGTGACAAGGAGTAGCCGGTGTCACCATAAAGGCGCCAACCTCTCCTAATATCCACTTCAATAAAAAGAAAGGGGGGGGGGAGCGTTCGGGAAATGCTGAAGCACCTGGTAGAGTCAATGAGCGTGATTCTTGGTGGTCTCCAGAACCCGGCCGCTAAATGTGCCCTGCAAGTGCTCGGCGTGCTGTAGCCGCTTATCGCTGCTCTTTGCATGCTGTAAAGCTTTTGTTTGGCGCTTGTGCTGTTCACGCAGGGGAGGCCCACACACCAGCTTCGTCTTAGCGCTTTATATTGAAGGTTCGTTTGATTTGGTGACTACAGACTAGATACGGAACCCGATAGTGGCTTCATGGATGAGATTTCTGAATGTTTATCGTCAAAATGTTGAACTTGCTTTCACCGTTTCGCATCCCTCTTGCTGTGTCATCATCATCCCTCATCACACCTTTCTGTCCCCGTTCCCCCTCCCCCTGTGCAGAGTAGCAGACTAGAGCGCGTTAGCCCAAGCCGACCTCTCTGCCTTCTTTCAAATAAATTATCTCCTCCTCTCCTTCATTAGAATTGCGCAACATACCGTTTTCCGACGGCATAGCCCGTGCCCAACAACCACGCCTTTCTGCCATATATGTTCGCCTCCTGTTGCGTTTCGCCTGCGACACGCGGTTTTGCCGGCGCGACTGCGGCGGGGCGGCAGACATTTTGGCCCGTTCGTCGTCGCCGCAACGCTCCCCGCCAGGTGTTTCCAGGCGTTTCCAGGCATGTTCCGATGCCACGTGTCTTCATGTGCGTGTGTGAGTGTATGTGCCATTGTGCCTGAACCAGGCGATGCGAAAGCAGGGATCACCCTCTCATTCCAGTCATTGTGCCTGAACCAGGCGATGCGAAAGCAGGGATCACCCTCTCATTCCAGTCATTGTGCCTGAACCAGGCGATGCGAAAGCAGGGATCACCCTCTCATTCCAGTCATTGTGCCCGACCGGCAGCGCTACGACAGTGTGCGTCACCATTAGCCCATTGTACATTCACGTGCTCGTCTATTGAGGGGTTCCTTCTTGCCCTCAACTGCGAGAGTATAAAAACAGCTGCCCCCGGACGCCAAAAGGAGGGCTCCGATTTCTTCTGTTGAGTAAAGTGCTCTCCCGTCTCTCTACTTCGGTCAACCTGACCGCCAACTCTTTGCGATGTTAAAATAAACAAGTTGTTTTGTTGTTACCAGTCGACTCATGCTTTGCCGGGACCTTCGGATGCTTCCAGTTGTACCCCAGGCCGCCAGGCCAACGCTACCCTTGGGGCTTGCGACCCAGGTACAACCACGGGCGTCAGCGCCGAGTTCCCAACAGATCGTACCAGCGGTGCGATCCAAACACTCCTGATAGATGCAGAGCGCAGTCGGTTTTGGCTTCAACGCTGCATGCGTACTTTTATTTTGTCGTCCCTACCTTTCCTTCCTTCTTTACCTCCTCCTCCTCCTTAATTTAATCGAATACTCTCGCTGCACATGATAGTAAAGGTTGGCAAGCTCCTCACCATCTTACCACGTTCACGAATGTGAAAGAATTTAACATCCGTATTCACAGACGGACCTAGAGAGAGAGAGAGAGAGAGAGACGAAAAGGCAAAGGTGGGGATGTTAACTAAGGACGTGTCCGGTTCGCTACCCTACACTTGGGGAGGAGAAAAGGGAAGAACATATAAGAAGGAGAGAGAAGAAAAATAACACGTTAGTCATCCACAGAGCCAGTCGCAGAGGAATGTCCGCTGTCACAAAAGCTTGTACAGTTCAAGAAGTGCAGAAGGGCTATTGTGGCCTTTCGCATGCAAGACTGCATAGGCCATGGTCCAAGTATCTTTTCCTCCGAGAGCACTCTATTATCTGCTAGGCTGAGCTTAGCTTGTAGAGTTCGTCGTTGAGCGTCAAAGAATGGGCAATGACTCAGAATATGCCCTAGGGTCTCATCGCACCCGCACAAATTGCACGCAACACTGTTGGTCATTCCTATTAGGAATGAATAGGAATTTGTAAATGCGACGCCCAACCACACGCTACACAGTAAAGTTGTTTCGCGGAGGGATAGTCCAGGTGGCAGGCGAAGTCGCAAGTTATGGCCGAGAGAGTGCAAGCGTGAGTTGGCGAAAACCGGTGAATTCCATCGTAGAAGTGTGATGAGGCGAGCAAGGGATTCAAGTTGCCGCGCAGCGTCAGTTCTTGAAAGTGGTATAGGAACCCGCTGATGTTTTTGATGAGCTGAGCGCGCAGCTTTCAGCGCTGTCGTTGCTGACAATTCCTTAGTGGCTCGGCAACCATTGAAATGCAATGTCGCGACCTTTCTCGAACGCGTGGTGATAAGCGTGCCTTATTTCGCAAACTAGCTGCTTGTGCAACCCAAGACTCAGGGCAAACTGCACAGTTTGTCGGGCTGCACACGTCACCCTCAGGTGGAGAAAACGATGCGATTCAGTCACGCTCCTTGGAGATGCAACGAAGGGTTACTTGAGAACCGCCTCTCTATACTCCGGTACACTTGTGTATACGCGCTGAGACTACTTGGTTACGAAGTACGTCCTGCTGAAAACTATATGTATATCAGTGCAGTGAATTCTTCAGTCAATGGGAGTGGACACTGCATTTTATGGACTCGACGGGAAGTTTCGAGTGAGAGAACGTTCAACAGCTAGGGGATAAGCGAACAACGTATTTATCGTGGGGTTTCACTCGACCACCGACCTCATTTTCGCCGAACGTCATCCGCATGTGAGGTGCATGTACGGTGCCCCTAACTTTCTGTAGTGCGTCATCAGCGAACCACACTGCGTACTATATGTGCCGAAGTGATATTGCCGCGTTAGAACGCAGTAGACAGAGATAGGCAACGCGGAGTGACTGCACCGGTAACGTAGCAAACTGGTCTCGTTTATCGCCGCCAGAGATCGCCAGCTTGACGCAGTACCTCGGTTGACGCCCACTGCAAAGTTCGCGGGCCTCGTTTTATTCCGATTAAACTATTAAATCATAGGTTCACAGTAAACAATCCTATGTGGCCAAAAAAATTGATCTGGAGCCCTCCACTGTGGCGTAGCCTAAGCGTTGCCTTGGAACATTAAATTTTATAAATCAGCACCCGTCGTTATATTCCTTTCTCTCTTTCTCCTCCTAAGTGTTTATAAGCATCTCAAGCGTTGTGCCCGCGGCTACGATTAACCGCCGTGCCGTGGTCAGCCGAGCAAGCTCCGTGTCACCTGGCTGCAACCGGGCTGCAGCAGTAGGGTCGCAGTATACCGTACTGTTGCAGCTGAATGGTCTTGCTGAACCATATACGAAACCACGCCCCTGTAAACGATCATCTTACCAAACGATAACCATGCCATGTTACGCTGTAGCATAGCATTTGATACCGAATACCTGCCGGTTTAGTGCGTGTTTTACGCGAAGAGGCCAGACTAACCAGGCCAGCTTAGACTACAATGTGAACGAATTTACACCTTTACGCACTTTTAGGGGTGCAAATTAGTTTACAGTGTAAGACAGTCGATGCAAGGGCAGCAGGCCAGGTTCACTATTCCCGCCGAAATTTCCGAAATCGAGCCTGTTAGATATGACAGCATAGAGTCCTATAATGTCGCGCATACGAGAACCCTGCCGGGTTTCTGAACAACGACGAATTCCACGCCGTACGAATGTAGGTCTCAGCAGAGCTTGAGGCAGCCAGCCATCCAGAACTGAGTAGTAGCAGGCCACCGTGAGGTGTGCACGTGTATATATACTCTCAATTGAGTGCGTACAATCAACGGCACGGAGCGACGCGTACGTGAGTGCGCGCGTAAAAGGTCGCCCCGCTCTGCGCGCCCGGGGGGGGGGGGGGGTGGGGAGGACGGCCTTACCTTCGCAGGTCGGTCACCCCGTGTTGACGACAACAGTGGCGAAACGGGGCGGCCGCGAAATAAAACAAAAAGTTGGCGCGAGAGCGGGTGTATACGACACACACACACACACACACACACACACACACACACACACACACACACACACACACACACACACACACACACACACACACGCAAAAAAAAAAAGGCGCGCAAGGACCACCGCTTGCGGCGGCATCCTCCTACGGCGCTCTCGAAGGTTGCCGACTCCTCCCCTCCCGCCCCATTCTAAACTCTTCGTGTCAGCGGCGGCCATGAGATAGCACTTTGCTTCGAGCGCGCATTGTCTCGCGAGAACGCGTTTGTAGCGTGCTCCGAGCGGCGGCGGCAGCAGCAGCGTGGTCGTCGAACGCCCGGCCTTCGTTCGCGGCGAACAATGGGGAATTAGGCCCCGGAAAGACTCAGCTTGCTGGCCCCTGTCATTCCCCGCGCTCCGTTTGCATGTCAGCCCGGGGGCCACGCCGCTGGCAATCATCTCCCGCGAGAGCCTTGGGCGAGCCTCCGCTCTCGCTGTACTACGGGCTTGTCGCTTGTCTTCGGCGGTGCTTGTAACCGTTTAGGCCGCTGACGTTATTCGCGGTGCGAGACTGCGTGACCGTATTACGGAGATCGAGACGTAACTGCGGGTATATCTACCGGCGACCGTTGAGCTGTTGGAGGGCGCCCGTGGCAAGCCCGACCGCCGAGGTGGTTTCTTTGCTTTAGCTTTCACGTAATGACGCGCGGCCGCCACGGGCGCTCTAGATTGTGAGGTTCGGTGATTGGCTGCACATCGATCACGTAAGTGCCTCGCAGATAACGGGGAGAATTGTCACCGTTACGGCGTCACGAGGTCAATCTTTCGGTCTGTTGCGATTGAAGGATGCTTGCAGTGGATGACGTTCTGTGTAAGCGTTCTCTGTATAGTTGCAAGTTAAATGTCGAGATTAGCTGCGAAGCTTTCGTTCTGTAGGCAGGACCAGTATAGTCATCTGGGCCGAAACGAGTTATATGGCACAGGGAAAGCCACTAAGGGGATAGATTAAGTGTCTGCTCGTAATAAAACATTCTAGATAAGGTACCTTCCTTTCTTTTTGTTCTTTGTCGACATCACTTGTCCGCTCTGTACGCTTCATGTCTATAAGGCTTCCGAGAAAACTGACTGCGTAAACCTGTCAGCAATGACGTCTAAACACCACCGTCACTTTTTGTCCCTCAACTAACGCCAGCGAACAAATGCAATATGCGATGCGCGCTGTTGATATTTGAATGACTCAATCACTGTAGGCTGGCTCGTACAATTCCATCGCCCCGCCCCATTTGGAGAGCGCTGAAATTCCCGTCATTAAAAGCCCTGCCTTTATTAGGGATCCCAGCGAATCGGTCTAATGCACAACACGACGTTAGCGAGAAACCGCAGTGGCGAAAGAAGCGGGCACCACTGCATCATGTCGTGCACATTACTACACAGCGCGGAAAACCCTGGTCTAAAGTGCGCTCGTCCCGGGTGCTTGCGTCACGTGTTTTTTTCCGAGCGATTCCTACACACTGCCGTGCGTATGTACCGCGCGCGTTTGAGTTACAGTCTTTCTCGCCCGCTCGATGGACGTTTGTCGGCCGCCGATGTACACGGCAGCCCGCTTGTTGTTCGCCTCGGCGCCGCGGTCCATTTCAGAGTAATGGCACCTGTGCGCCTGGTAAAAAGCCGTTTCTCCGTCGTAAACACTGGACGGAACAAACGCAAAGGCAGAGAAACAAGCAGGGAGAAGGCCTAACAAGCAGCCTGTGCGAAACAGGCCCGACCTACAGCCACAGCAAGGGGGCGCAGGAGAAATAAATGACCATTCACACACACACACACACACACACACACACACACACACACACACACACACATACACACATACATACATATATATATATATATATATATATATATATATATATATACGCGGCCCGTAATATCGGCTGCCGCACGTGCTTTTGCTTCGGCGCATTATACGTATACGCGGTGTCTCGCAAGAAACCGTGCAGTATTGGAGAAGCTGCACTCTGTGCCGATGCAGCCTTGAATATAACCAGCGCCATAAAACATCGAATGCGTTGCCTCATAAAGCAATTAAGGCGTTCCCAATTACTTGTGTGCCTCTTTGAACGCCTTAGTTGTCGTATGAATTGTGCCACATGTTGCTTTTCTATAGCCCCGTGTGCAGAATAAGGGGCACTCTTGGGGAATTAAACCATTTTGTTGTGTGTGTGCGTTTGTGTGTTAGTCTAGCTGACTGTTACTGACGGTCTCGCTAGGTCTTTCAGTCCTGATTCACAATTCGAGCTTTTGTGGTGAAAGTGAGGAAAGAAAAAAAATGAACGCAAACTGCGTGACTTTCTCGGATTGGGGGGAAGCAGTACACACACACACACACACACACACACACACACACACACACACACACACACACACACACACACACACACACACATATATATATATATATATATATATATATATATATATATATATAAAGAGAGAGAGAGAGTACATGCCCGTTGCTTTCAAAGAAGGCGCTCTTGGATTCCAAGCGACAGAAAATGACGCACTGAACCTTTTCTTTTTAATTATGGGGTTTACGTGCCAAAACCACTTTCTAATTATGTAGCACGCCGTAAAGGGGACTCCGGCAGTTTTGACGAGCTGAGGTTCTTGAACGTGCACCTAAATCTAACTACACGGGTGTTTTCGCATTTCGCTCCCATCGAAATGCGGCCGCCGTGGCCGGGATTCGATCCCGCGACCTCGTATGGTATGAGCCCAACACCATAGCCACTAAGCAACCATGGCGGGTGTCACTGAAACTTTCTAGTGTAAACAGAAATAGTAGGTCAAATTGAGCTCCTTGGGGACACTGTATCTTAAAGAGCGTGATCAGTTCACCAAGGAAGAGTGGGACGCGCTCCTGCGAAGTTCCGTCTTTGAGGACCAAATCCTGGCTGCCCAGCACGCCCACGATCGGGCCGGCAGACTAGATCTGTCAGTCCCGTCGTGGGATTAGCCGGGTGCGCGTTTTATCGCGTTTTGCTGGACCAAATAAATGTTTATTCACTCACTCACTCACTCACTCACTCACTCACTCACTCACTCACTCACTCACTCACTCACTCACTCACTCACTCACTCACTCACTCACTCACTCACTCACTCACTCACTCACACGCATTAATTCATCACGTATATGTGCTTGACGTTGCTTGATTAAGCAGCTTTAGAAGACCCGATGAGCGTCTTCGCGCGCTGTTACAGACGGATTTGCTTGTGTGTGCCTGTTTGCTCCCGCTGTGAGCGTGTTCATCGACTCTCGGTCACCTCACCTTTCTTGCCCTTCATTTCGAGCAACGTATCAAGCCTAGCTTGCCACCATGGCGACATCTCCGTTAAAAGGGAGCTCAGTCGTATACCTTTCCTTTCTGGAGACGCGGAAAGCGGCCGACTCTTTCGGTAGAGAGGACGACGCAGTATATGCACGTATTTGGCCTCGTTTGTGCACATTGTCAACTCGACGCGAAACGCGCTACGCAAAAACAGGAGACGAACTTCGTTCACTCTGGTCATTTCTTTCGTCGCGTCGTCAGGCGACGCAGCTGCAGCGGCCGAGCCGCGTTCTGTGGGCGCCACGCTCGCCGTCCTCCGCAAGCAGCGGTTCTGGCTTGCACACGCTGCACGGTTTTCGCGTATGCGCGGGCGACCGCTGAAGGCAAGCGGCGCGGCAGCTGCGCGACGGCGATTCGCGGCCGTGCCTTCGAGCCGGCGCAGCGCTCATCAAAGCGTCGTCGTCGCCGTCGTCCTTGGCGGTGGGGCCGCCGCGTTTGATAAAGAGCCGCGCCGGTCGGGGTGGTCGGCCGGCCCACACGCCGGCGGCGCGCGCGCTCCGCGGCACCCACGACGGCGGCGGCGAGGAACGTGGAATTTGCTGCGAAAAGCCGTTTGAGGGGTAGCGTACACTCGAGTATATGGGCAGCGCGAGTTTGCTTACGTTTCCATTCACGGCTAGGAGCAGAGGCATGCGAATGTCTCGCATGCATGTATTGCGGTACTGTATTGCGGTATTGCGGTTTGTGGAGTATACGTTAGAGGTAACCAGCTTTTGCCCTGAAGAAGACGAGTTCCCTTTGCGAAAGCTTAGCTCCAAGTTCATACCTCCCTCGTTCGGCCGCTGGCGATCGCTCTCGTATACCAGTTATGTGACAGTTACGGTAAACTGTGCCGTTCAAGTGAACCACGCGTTGTGCAAACGCGATAATGAACTAGCTGCAGAAGAACGCATGGCAAATTACAGCGCCAGAAAACGCACATCAGAAGCGTAAAGGCAACAACAGCGAATTCATGCAAGCCGCTGCCGAGTGGCGTCGAATCGAGGGAAGAGAGAAAGCGAGACACCACCCTGCGACTCGTTCTCGACACCGGCCACTTTGTACCAGGTGTTTGTTTCAGCGAGTACGTTAAAAAAATTTCAATGGTTCTAGTTCGTGAGCTGGTCTGCCTGAAGAGGCAGCCATTGTTTGCACAAAAAAAATTGAAATGCATAATCGACTAATATACAAAATTCACTAATTAAGTGTTTAACTAATTAGCTTATGGCCCATATCGAAATTTATAAATTCTAGCCGTGGAGGTCGCAAGGCGAATGGATACTTGGAACGAATTCTCAGGATGAAACCAGTTTCGAGATATTAATTTCCGAACTTTGCGGAGAAATGCATTGGCGTTCCAGTTCGTTCCTTAAAAGAACGTCGTTTTATGCATCGAAGCACAGAAGTAACTGATATAACACACAAACACACGAGAAGAAAGGGGGTTAACCGAGGGGCCCCATTTTTATTAATCATATCACGAGAAGTCAACAGACAAACACACCAACATAGGGAAAATTACTTGTACTTACTAATTGAATTAAAGAAACGGTAGATCAATGGAAATGAAAGGGGGTGAAAAACAACTTGCCGCAGGTGGGAGCGATCCCACGTCTTCGCGTTGCGCGTGCGATGCTCTAGCCAATTGAGCCACCGCGGCGCCGTTTCCCCATCCACTGTCTTGGGTATTTATGTTTGAACGTGACACCGTTCTGCCTGTGCTGGTCGGAATGCAATCAGCAGAGCGACGCCACCTATATGCTTCTTCTGTGTCGTGTGCGGCCACTGGTCACGTCCAATCATTGGGGCCGTGTAATCGATACTAATGAAGGCAGGCGGCAAGAAGGTTCTGGCACTGAAAAAAGAAAGAAAGCAAGGGAGACAGACTCGAAATGTTTAGAGAAACAGCCTTTAGATTATTGATTGGCGTTAAGATTAATTTACGCTTAACCTTATAGCCTTCAGGCATGCGACCGTATATATGGTAGTCGAACATTCGTCGCTTTCCTTCTACTTTCTTTTCTTTTTTAACGCGTCGCTCTCTGAACCTTTAACAGTTTCCTTCTTCATAATGAGCTGTAGCATAGATAGCATTCCTCCTTAAAGGTGTAAATCTCTCTCGAGATGTTATCTTCCATTTAGGTTAATATACCTCCTCGCTTGTCAGCTGGCGCCAAACCTGTTTATTTCATGGATTCACGGTCTTCTGCGCGGCATTGACGTTCTGCAATTAGGCAAGAGACCACTATTAATTTTTTGGGAGGTAAACACGGGGTTCATTAAATGTCACGCGAAAGAAGAGAAAAAGAGCTTAGGCAACCACTGGTCAGGTGGTTCTCGGATAATGTGCCGTTCTCGACAGTCGTATTTACAAGCTACATACGAAGAACACCATTCCACGCGAGTTCTGTGATGCTATGTCCTATAATGGATCGAAATCCAACCCTGAGAGCGCCTTTTTTTTTGTAAGAGCGTTTTTTCGAAGCTTCGTGATCAATATTAATGAATCAATATGCGAACAGCGTATACGCTTCTATGATGCCTGGCACGATAAATTTAAGTGCACAAAAGCAGGCAGTTTGTCTTCTACTATTACAGCACTCTGTTCTGCTGATAACTCCAGAATTGTATCAGCATTTAGCACATGCGCCAGCCGACAAACATGGCTGATCGCCGCGTTGATTTGGTTGTCTCAGAACTATAAACGGGAGTTGCCAGCTATTTCACAAGGCGCCACCTCTGGCATGATATAGCTGGGGTACTGATATGACGACAGCAATATGGACTTGCTGATGGGTCATCTTCTAATTTGTTCTAATTGCTTAACGGGACTTGCTAAAAGAACCAAGGACCTGACTTATCAAACTCTCTTCCTGCACCAAAACAGCAGGATTACAAGAAAGTAAATGCTCTGTAATCCGTAACGTCGCACTGACGTTCCGGCGCTGAACATTTTTCTCGAACAAAAAACAAATGTTTGGCCTCCATCTTCTGCTCTATTTCACGACTTCCCCTAAAGGAATGCAAATAAAGCTTTTAAAGAATACTTTAGCAGTCCGAACTAATTTACTGTTGGTATCAATTACCACCTTGAAGTGGCAGTAAAGAGAAAGTGGCGTTGCATCCATCCTTCGGAGATGATTGGCAACCTTAACGGTCTTGGCAATCCGTCTTATGGTCGGTGGGTAATTGTTGTTGATCTGTTTTATATAATGATTATCATGAAGCGCGGCGCATACCCAGCGACCAAAGTTGGCACCAAATAAGTTTATTTTAGAGCGTTTACTATTTTAGTTCATTATTTACTAAGCTAGCGTCAAAGAGGTTCATTGAATAGCAGCACATGCCCAGTGAGCCAAGTGGAATCTGCCGCTTCACCAAGATAACTTCCTGCGTTACACTGACCCAGAAATGAGACCGAAAATTCCTGGAGCAGTTCCTCGACACTTAGAGACATTGTACCATCGTCTTCGACTGAACGTGGCATACACGAACAATTATCTGTACCGCATAGGACTTACCACTAACCCATACTTTGATAACTTTCGCAACTTCGAGACAATTGAGCATGTATTACTAGAATGCCCCGCGTACCGCGACGAGAGACAATTTTTTGAGCAACAAATGGACATGATTTGCCGCGAACGGTTGACGTTATCGAGCATCTTAGGTCCAATGCCCGGCCCTTCAAAACAGTGACGGGTTTTGGATTTATTGTTCAAATACCTGTCAGAAATTGGTCTAATAGGAAAGCTTTAAAAATTGCACACTCCATATACAAAAGCCTAAATTTACCCGCCATGTCACCTGTAAATATTAGTATCAGGTCCACTCGGACATTTCATATTTATTTTTATCTTCCTTTTCTCCCACTCTCTTCTGGAATCTTTCAATCCCATTCCCCATCCCTATACATAGTAGCATGCCAGCGGTTATATGCGCGCCGGCAAAATTCTATGTTTTTCTAATAAAGAGCCCTCTCTCTCTCTTTGACCGATTCACTAAATAACATACGATGCTCACCACCTATATATAATGCTCGACACCTGATGCTCTACCCAATAGACCATGGACAACCGGTGACCTTCGTTGGCGGAAAAGAGGTAACGCGCGGGGGCGTGGATACATAGAGGCATACCGCGAACTGGCTGAAATTCCCGAAGAATGCCAATAACAAGTATTGAATGATAAAGTATTATTTGAAAACTCGGTTTGCAACAATTACGCTGCAGTAGCTTGATCATTTTAAAAAATGTACGTTAAATAACTATTCCCCCCTCTTTTCTTTCTTCTTTTCTTTTTGTAATTTGAGGTCGGAACCACAGCGCCGGTACGTCAGTGTGACTTGAAGCACTTCAATTTAATTTTCATGTTTCGGTTACTGTTACAGAGCAACAGTTCTTCAAGTTATGCGAAGTTGTCCTTGGCTCTTATAGAACACTATGTAGTTCGTGCTATTATTCCATGACAAAATAAGCAGCACCGAGCAGACGTCTGAATTCGTGATGTCACAGCTACCTGGTGAGGGTACTTCAGGGGTCGTCTCAACCCGTCTCTATAGCTTCTGCGTCAGTATTTCGGCTTACCAAACTTCTCAGTATAAGACCACCTTTTTTTTATTGTAGAAGGGTTAATTTATTTACAAACACAGGCTGAACAAACAAAAAAGAATTGTCTTTACTGTTGTCAACATTGGACCACGCATCGCGCGCAGATGTTGTAAAAGCGCTCGCATATACCCATTGACACAGCCCTGCAGCGCTCGCGTCCAGAAGCACTAAAGCTGGTCAGGAAGGGGATCGGTGACACATTGTCCTTGGCGATGTGTGACGGCACGCTCTCTTTAGCACATGCCAGGCACGTCAGGGAGCAGCACACTCGGCTAAATACAAATACAACGCGCTCAGAGAGCGCCAGGCACGGCAGCACGTGCGCTGTCCGAGGGAGAGGAGGAACGTGTAGAACAGGGCCATAAAATCGGCACACCGCATGGCACCGCGCCATACGCATCCTCGTCGTCAAGCCATCGGATGTCCAATGCACGTCCCGCACAGAGTTCTATAGACTGTTTTTCACTCGCGTTGCGCATTCTGTTCCTTGTTCTTCGTCTTGTCCCCGCGCCTTCTCGGTGTCTTCTCCGAGCCACTTTCCAGACGGTAGTTACGAATTCCTTGACCCGCGCGCAGCATCTGTTGTTTTTGCCTTGCCAAGAGGTTGTTTGTCCGCGCCTGTGTGCGCAAGGCTCTGTACGCCGCCGTCGGGGTGGGCTGCGTACACAACGAGCTAAAGCGAAACTGTCGAGGAAAGGGCTCACGTTTAAACCGAACGCTGTTTTAAATAATTGCGTGCATGGGCATGCATATTCTTTCTCATTAGCGTAACGTACTTACCCCGGTAGACTGAAGCTGTGCTACTGCAGGCACAAGGATAGGTAAGTTGAAGGCGCAGTCCTGTGTAGGCAGAAGCTTCGATCTCAATTCTGCATGCGAGGCGCAGGGAGAAAAATGTCTTAATCCTCCTCTTTCTCCTTACTGCCGGTAACGGGCTTCCGTTGAGGTCAGTAAGCCTTTATTTCGGGCCTTTCTTGAAAAGCTGACAAGTGTGCGTGTGCGTGCGTGCGTGCGTGCGTGCGTGTGTGTGTGTGCGTGTGTGTGTGTGTGTGTGTGTGTGTGTGTGTGTGTGTGTGTGTGTGTGTGTGTGTGTGTGTGTGTGTGTGTGTGTGTGTGTGTGTGTGTGTGTGTGTGTGTGTGTGTGTGTGTGTGTGTGTGTGTGTGTGTGTGTGTGTGTGTGTGTGTGTGTGTGTGTGTGTGTGGACCTGCACAAACGTTTTCGTATTGAAGGCGCGTTAATTAAAATTTCCTATGGCACATCTTCAGTCTCGCAAATGCATTTGTGCCGTGAAATCCCGCAAAAACACGGCTTCCATATGACTACATCCATGGTAACGAAGTACAATTGGTGTTCCGGAAAGCAAGATCCCAGTTTCCTGGAAGAGAGACAAAGTCAGCAAGAATTATACGTAGGGAACAGCAGATTATAGTCCAGCTAGGCAAAAATGAATAGAAGCGCAGTAAATTTCAGTTTCTGATGCTGCGGAGAAATTTCGGAGCGAATACATTCTGGAGCGCTATACATCATTGGGTTAGCTTACGCAAACTCAACGCGAGTGAGTTGCGCCGGAGGACGAATTGACCTGATGTCTGGTTTGCGTGTTTTACCGAGCGGTTCAAGCGAGAAACTTCCCCCCCCCCCTTCGTAGTCGTAAATGAGTCAGCCCTACGCAACGTTAACTGCAGGCCCGACCCACCGGCGTTTCCATGAATCGAACGACTGGAATTCGACTCGACAAACCAACTTGTCTTCGTTGGGTTCAGTAACCGTAGCTACATAGCGTGTGCTTGTCTCCGCAGTAAAAAAAAAAAAAAGAAGAATATATATATATATATATATATATATATATATATATATATATATATATATATATATATATATATATATATATATATATATATATATATATATATATATATATATAGAGAGAGAGAGAGAGAGAGAGAGAGAGAGAGAGATAAATCAAGAAACCAAAGAACGACAGATTATAGATTTTTGCTTACGCAAAAACCAAAGTAACACATGACCAAAAAAATAAATAAAATGTTCGCACAGGAGTCGAATTCCACTAGTGCAAATGAACTATTTTCATGTGTGTGTCTTGGGCTAATTTTTCCCTAAGCGTTAGGTAACTTCAACGCACGTTTTACCTTGGTTCACGCTTATGCAGCTAGAAAAAGAAAGGCGTTTCTGCGTCGCTAGAGACAGCGCGGTGCGGTTACAAATTGCAGTAAATTTAACCAGTGCATTCGCTCGGCTATGCTGGAAACGTTTCCTCGTGTATAGTGGTCAGGTGAACCAGAAGGAGATCGAGAGTGCTGTTTAAAGGGTAACTCGAGTAGGCTTAGGCAAGAAGGAAACGATCGGCAAAAGCGCGGCACGTTCCAGGAAAATCACTTCGCACGAAAGCGCACGCGAAGCAGGCAAGCGGGAAAGAAAAGCGATGTGGCAAAGTAAAAGCAAACAGTGAAAGGAGTGGCGGTTTGTTTCGCACACACATATACGTTAAGCAAGTTGAGCATTTGCATAACTTATACGTAACCAACATTTTTTAGAGTGTTAACTGCAACCCAGTAAAGAAAGAAAGAAAGAAAGAAAGAAAGAAAGAAAGAAAGAAAGAAAGAGCAAGAAAGGCGGGACGCCGGATAAATCAGTGAAGAAGAAATTGTTGCAACCACGCCAGCACTCAGTGCCATCTCCTCGCGAGGTGATTATGAGCGCACAGCTGAAGATGCAGACGAGGACTGACAAAGGGTCGCTCAGGCTGGTTCATTTCAAAAACTGCACTAGCGCACGCGATTACTGCCCAGTCCAGAAGCTGTATACAGCGGGACATGAGGGACGCGGTGGTCTACGGAATAATCTTGCGTACTCGGCGTTCTTCATCATGCATCTATAGCACGGTCACACATGAGCGTTCTTGCGTTTCGTCGCCATGGGAATGAGACCGCCACTGCCAGCAAAACGAACCCGCGACTTCGTTGTCCGCAACAGAACTCCGTAGATACCCAATGAGCCACCGTGGCAAATTGGTGCATGCATGTGATAAACTTATGCTACAAAAAAGTGAACTTAGAA
The DNA here is from genome assembly GCF_050947875.1 of Dermacentor variabilis. Lineage (NCBI taxonomy): Eukaryota > Metazoa > Arthropoda > Arachnida > Ixodida > Ixodidae > Dermacentor > Dermacentor variabilis. Next base: position 30,360,315 of record NC_134570.1, on the reverse strand, counting down.
ATGTCGCGTGAATACAACCATTGCTTCAGCGGAATGTAAGCACTCTATGTATCGGGTGCGCCGTATACCAAAATGCCACGGTGCTGCGCGTGCATAACGACCGACGATCATCGATGGGACGAAGAAGAGGACGCAGTGCTGCCATGGACTGTCCGCCATGCTGGTTGTGCCCAAGCTAGCTTGTGGATAGCGAACACATTTTTATATATATCTTATCTGTACCGGTATCAGATCAGGTGGAGGTGCTAGACTTCGGCTCAAGACAGAACTCCGCAGTGGACTTGCCCTCGACCGTGCTGCCATGCCGACAAACGAATATTAGGAAGTGTCTTAAGGAAGCAATATCACGCGTTACACGAAATAACAAGAAAACAAAAGCTATAAATTGCACATAAGAGCACTGAACAAACGAATGAATTGAACTGAGCTTTGTCTTAGCTTCATCGCACATCGAAGCGAAAAGAGCCACGACGTCACTGCTAATAATAAACGGTGACTTTTAATTTAAGAGGAAGCTTTAGCTCGGATGCTCCTATCTAAATACATGTAAAAGGAGAATTCGTTTTTCTCGGCAACCACTGCACGAAATTTCAAGACGTTTGTTGCATTTAAAAGGAAAGCTTAACATTTAGTGACTGTTGGTTTCGAATTTTTGAGTTAGGTAGTCAATTTTTTATTAAAATTTGGCAAAAATCAAAAATTTTCAAAAAACGAAACTATCAAGTTTACAACTCTGTAACTCAACAACGAAAAACGATAATACAATTCTGTGAATTGCATCAGAAAGTAAATGTAAAGCGGACAAAATTGTTATGTTACACATGAATATAAAAAAATTAATAATATGGAAATACAGCTTTTTCAGAACCGTTGTACACGACATGACAAATTCACGTAAGATGTAAAATGACATATCGAATTTGTCCGCTTTGAATGATCTAATGGATGTCATTTACAAAACCGCGATATCTGTTCTTGATGCAGAGCTATCAATTTGTAAACTTCGTGCTTCTATTCTTTTCAAACAGTTGAATATTTAAAAATCATTTTAACGAAATTCAAGCTCTAAATCGAAATCCCGCTTCCAACAGTCATTAGAATTTAACTTTCTCTCTCAAATGCAACAAATTTCATTAAAATAGGTCCAGGGGTTATCTCAGAAAAACGTTTTTGCGTTTTACATGTATTTGAATAGGCCGCGTCGGAGTTGGGCCTGAGCTAAAGCTTCCTCTTTTGCACGGGGCGGTGAATATCGCGAGCAAAAGTCCGCTCGTGCCCCTAGCAAGACTGATGAATGGACGTGGCTGTGGCCCAAGTGGTAGAGGGGAAAATTAGAAAAACAAAACAGTTGTTTCCGCGTCCGCAAGGATTCGAGCTCGGGTTTTTCTATTCGGATATTTAATGCCTCAACCACTTGGCCACTTGAATTGCAGCCTCATTTTATTCGTTACGCAATATCATTAGTCTTCTTTTTCCTTCTTTCTCGGTCGTTCAATGAATAGTCCCCCCACCCCTAAAAAAAAAAAAAAAAGAGAACACGGTGACTTAGCATACTTGTCTTCCGTACCATGAGTTCCTGCATAAAGCTCCTGCACATCCAACAGTTCCTGCAAAGGTTCCTGCGCATCCAGCAATATGAGCTATTTATATAAGGCGACACCATACACCTGACCGTACCGCGTTGTCCCCTTGTTCCCAAAAAAGAAAAAAAGAAAAGAAACAAAGAAGATAGATATGGCCCTCATTTATCTATAAAGTCTGTGTGCATCGCCAACGCAATTTCGGCTGCTATGTCTACACAGCCACAACATTCTTTCATTTCCTACTTTCGCCTTTTCAGCTCAGAATTAAGCTCGGTGAATGGGTTTTTCATATAGTGAGATAAGAATGCAGTGCAAGAGACGCATAACCCAGAACAATGCGGACAGCGAAAACGCTTTACGAACTGTGTCTGCAAAAGTGCGCGCTCTTTTCAGTGCAATTGATCCCACGTGACAATACGGACGTCCGTCACGTCACCGCTTCTCACTTGGTACTAGATGCCGGTTGTATGGAATTAGCATAACGCCCTGAAAAAGGCGGCTCAATATGTGCCAAACATTTCTCCGTATTCTCGCATGCATAGAGACGTAAACTCGAACAAACACGAGAGCGCGTAGAGAAGTACTAATGTACTAATATATGTGAATACAGGGCCTGTAAAATGGCACATCAAGCGGTACGTCAAGCGGGGAAGGAATTACCGCTCTTATTATTTTTTTTGCTGCGCTGTTTCTTCTTCAGCTTCTTTATTATTATTCGTCGTCGCCATATAGGTATCGCGGACAGTTGGGCGTATCGAGAACATTTCCTGTTCCGAAGGGAGAGCGAACTGACGGACAGACAAGTCGCTGACATGTCGAACAAGGATTTGACAGCAAAAAATGAAAATCCCTCCCGCCTGTCGTTTAGGGACGAAACGCGCGTGTCTGCGCCAGAAGACGTCACGATGGACCACCGTGCAAAAACGCCGACTGCAAACACGTACGCGCGTATAGAGCACTTACTCCAAGCCCGCGCGCCCGCCCGCAGCCATGACAATAGACTCCCGCAAAAAGCCCGACCATGAGCATCTGTATATTATATCGCGTCAATACCTGCACCACGTGTATCTATATATAAATATATGTATTCCCCTCGCTGATAATGTCCTCGCACCCTGGTCTCCATAGCGGCTGAGAGCGGCTGCGACACGCCCGAACGCGACCATGAAGCCAATCCTCCCCACACACACACAGCCTTGCAGACCATCTGAAGCGGTGACATTCGCCTCACCACTCCACGGCGCTCGAAAGACCCACACGAAGCGTTCACACACCTATATGAACACGCTCGCTTCATAACTCCGAATGGCAAAGCGGGCATTCAGCCGCGCGCGGACGCCGAGCCGATCCCCCCAAAATACATAAACGTCACGCTCCGAGGATGGGGGGACAAGCACACTATACGTGCTGCCGCGTGTCTCGTCACACACGGACCGCGAGAGACGCGCTGGGACAGTCGCAGCAGCTGGTCAAGCCGAGAACGCGTGCAATATTGCACGCGCCTATATGTGCAGCCGCCCGGAATCGCCTTCTGCGGGTTATATCTCGAGTCTTCCTTTCCATCTCGGACACATCGGATCTCCTCTTACGCAAATGCACACACACACACACACAGTGATGACCCAAGCGCGAAAAAAAAGAAAGTACGTGTTCCCGACGTTAAGAATGACAATAGTAAGGGCGTCAGAAACGGGAACTAACTCGAGAAAGCGAAAACCCTACCGAAACGATAAAGAAAAGTGACGTGTACGGTGTCCCTTATTCTTTCTTCCACCTGTTCTCCCACAGGGCCGGTGGCGGCCTTGGCGGTCGTGGGCCCGAACACACCGGGCCATTCAGGGCTTATTTACGGTGCTTCTTACGGCCTAACGCCGCGCGCGCCGCTCGGTGTGTAAGATGAAGAGAAAGTCCAGTTAAGATGACGCCCGCACAATGCGAACGGCCACTGTTGGCCGAACGGCTGGCCGGTGGGGCGGCCTGACGTGTCAAGGAGGGGTCGGACGGGGCAGGGGGAGGTGTAGGTATGGACTGGAAAGAAAGAAACGACATGCTCTGGAGCGGACGAGCGGGATCCGCTGGACCCAAGCAGACCACGTTGCGCAGCAGACGACGCACCTCTCGACGCGGAATCCAGACGACGCCGCTGGCCGGCAGGCTCCGCGCCGTGGGTTAGGAAACCGACCCTGACCGGAAATATGATGAATGGGAAGCAGGAAGGACCGCGCCGTCCGCTACCGGACGCAGCTTGTGTAGTGCCCGCAGCGTGCGAGGCCCGCGGCCTGTCCACTGCCATTGTGCCGGACATTGATCATCGGGTCCCCGCGCGCTGTGCCGTGCCGTGGTCGCATGCAGCCAAGGTGTCGTAAGTTCTTATGCAGGCGGCGGTGGCAAGGGGCGACGACGTCGGCTTCCTTTTTTTTTTCTTCTCTCTTACGAGAGGCACGAACCGCGATCTGGCTTGAATCGAGAAGCGGTGGCCACTTCATTCCGCTACGTGTAACGTGAACGCATTGTTGGCGGCGGTGCTCCTGGCTGGACGCTGTCCCTACCCCGCGTATGTCGACGTGCAGGCTTGACTGAACCGGACGCGAATGGCGCCGAAAAAAACCAAGTAAAAGTGTTGCAAAACGAGAGAAGAGTGAACAAACAAGGACGGGCCAGAACGACACGGTTGACGTGATAATAGATGTTTCGATTGAATGGAATCGAGTCTCCGAAGAAAGAATAATAATAAGAAAGTCGCGGCTGGACAGCAACGTCGCCTCGAAAAGGAAGACGTGGGTGAATGAATGCTCGACGTACACCACAGCCCAGTCGCGGAGCCCACGCCGCGGTCTCTTGACAGGGCCATGCATTCATGAAGAACCCAGTGGGACCTCCAAACCGAAGGCATCCGCGGTACTGCAGCGTGCAATGCCCTTGGCGACACCGTGGTTTCGTCCTTAACTCCTACGTACTTCCACGGACAAGGTGAAGCGTATATGCAGATGCGTCGTCGACGTCGCCTCTGTTAGTTACAGCCACACTTGCCCGTTTGCCGCGGGTTAGTTGGACATGCTTCACGGAGGTTTGCGCACACTGCCTAGATCCGGCATCAGAGTTGCAGGGGCACACTGACCGCAAAGTTGGCATGCACGACAACGACGTGGGTGGACTCTCACGGGGAAAATTTTATCGCGCAAGATTCGGGCGGGGCGACTCACCGGGGTTTGTACGGTGGCCGAGCGCAATGGCGGTTGCGATGCGGTTAAGCACCGAAGGAAGGAAAGCGGCTCTCGTGGTCAACTATAGATGTGAAAAACGGCGGGGCGTTGCCAGCAATTCTTTCACCCCTAAAAGCCCCGGTGACTGCGTGCCGTGAAGAGTGGTGTACGTTTTCCCAGCGAACAACTCAAGCGGGCTGCGCGAGCGACTTGTATTAGCTCCGGAACCGGCTCTTAGTTATTACGGCGTTGACGTGCGGTGACGGCAACATTACCGATCCCTCGCGATTCTCGTCGTATGTTTATGACGCGTCATTACGAAACGACTAAGTTGGTGAAGCTCCTTCACAAACGCCTTTGTTTGCCTGTTTGTACTTTGTGAAGCAAGCATAGTGTTTGTGTTGCCGTGTGTTTTACTGCTGCGTTTGTATTCCTCCTATAACATTTTTTTTTTCTCAGGAAAAGAAGAATTGTTGCTGATGCGACGACGTGGTTCAAGCAATACAGATTGCGTTGCTTGGTTAGATTTGTGACGGTATGTTAACTATTTGTGTTAGCGATGTCAACAAGGAGTTGCTGTCTTCCGATATTAATAAAGCTGTCATCGTCGGTAGTGATTTGACTGTCGCGTATAATAGGCGGCAACTACGACTATATGAATAATGAAGGAAAGAAATAAACTAGGAGCGGGAATTATGTCGGACAGCCAGCCTTCGCAAGCCGACTCTCTGTGAAGCCACCACCTTGCTTCTCTCTTAAAGATCGGCCCAACAAGGTCGATCCAAATAGGTCGCGAAGCTTGGGGCGAAAGGCGGTTCAGTATAAATTGTCACTGACATCAGCAAGGGGGGTTATGGGAGCGGAGATTGAAGCGCGACTATGTTTGGAGGGAACAAATATTGGGAATGAAAAAACCGTTTTTTAATTCAAGCGAGGCACAGTTAGATTCATTCAACAAAAATAAAATTCCTGGTCAATTTTATATATTCGTGACGAGTTAAGAAAATACAAGTTTACTTAATTTATTATTATTAAAATATTTTTTTTTTCAGCGCCCATCGTTACAGAGGGCGTTGACGCCACTATCACTCGCAATGCAATGCACCTCTTGAAATGTGCAGAAAGGCGCGCTCGTAAACTTCACCTGTTGAAATACGCCCCCCTCACACGTTGTGCTTTTTTGCTATTCGAAGTTTGTCTGAATTTGGTGAGGCGCGTAACTTCATCGCTTCTTAACCTATTCAGTCAAAAGTAGTGAGTTACGAATACCAGATAATTTTGTGGTTGTTTTCGTGCGACTGCGCCGGCCGACGGACTTGGCATCCGACGATAGGATCAGCACTCTGCACCTAAAGCTTTCGTCGGCCTCCAAAGAAAGCATGTTCTGTGCAGGCGTGCGATTTCGACAACCGTACGGCTGGCATTTTCCTGCATCGCTTTCCGCGCTGAAAGCTCGAAACGCGCTTCAAGTCGAATGGCGGGGTATTTGAATATATAGTTCCAAAGGCAGGCCAACAAAAGAAATTTCGCGCCTTCGAAAACAAAATGACGTCACTTTTCCTTTTTACGGATATGACGTCATATTATTATTATTATTATTATTATTATTATTATTATTATTATTATTATTATTATTATTATTATTATTATTATTATTATTATTATTATTATTATTCAGTATGACGTCATATTATTATAAGTGTTCCCACCACTTACAGATGGCGTTAAGCCCCACGAACCGCCAATGAACCGCCATGTTTTGAACGTGTGGGCTCCCATGGAAGCTTCCCTACCAGGTATATTTACCTTGGGCCCAACACGTGACCGGACACGTGGTCGGAGGTCTCGGCCTGTAGTGTGGGTGGTTCCCGGTTGATCTTAATCGATGCGCGCTTCTTCGGGTGCTTCGCCAACCGCTGCGTGCACATTCTCTCCCGGTGTGCTTGTGAAACTTCGATCGTTTATTATATTTATCGACTTCGTTGTAGTAGGCGATCGCGGTCAGCTGCACGGTGCTGTCACACCGGCCGTCTTTTCTGAAGAGCGCGTTCTGAACGCGGATAGCGCTGAGGTGGATGGTACTATAAAGCTTACCATGATGCGTGATCACGTGTTGGGCCGACCCTTAATGCTGGCTTCAATTTTACTGCGTTACGTTCCCCCACTCCGGTTCTTTTCTTCCTCCATGTTGGAAATTTAATCAGCGGCTATAGCACACCGCTTTTCAACTTTAAAATGATTTGTATGCCTGTATAAACGCGCTGTTAGTCGCTAGGTCAGAACTGGACGAAGCACACACCACACAGAGCGCACTTTTGTCCAGAACCAATTGGTCGCGCAATTTCGCCCCAGTGAATAACAGCGTGTTTTCACGAACGTGTATAACCAACTGGCGCCTCAATAGGTACTGGACTTAGTACATTGATTTGTCTATATAGTCGTCGTACTCGTGGCTTCAAACGTTTGAGTGACGTCGTTTATTAGGCTTCATTTTTCTACATTTCCGAGTGCTCATATCTTTTCTTAATCGTCAAGGCAATTAGTACTTAATCAATGCGAATTCTCGCATCTTCAACGCGGTACTTTGCAGAAATGTCGAAAAAAAAAATGAAAGGTCCATTTGCAAAGTAACAGTGCCGTTTGAAGCTATAAGAGGACGAAGTTTACGCAAATTCATCTTCTAACTATCATACTCGCAGCTCCCTTACAGGGTTTTCTCTATTAATTTTAATATAAAGCTTTATAGCTGAAACGCGATACAGAGGCCTGAATTATGAGATAAGAATATATATATAGAAAGCATACTGTCAGTCATGTTTCTTCTCATTATTTCCTTTGGCACGCGTGCAGACAAGTGCTCGGGGTAATATTTAGTGTCTGAGCCCGAAAGAGGCGCAAGAAAGCCCCCCTTTTCGGCATCGAAGACGCATTGCGCAGTTCTGAACCGCAGCCGCGGTTTACTCGAGTGACGTCCGTGCTGGGCAAGCAGCTGTCGGGGCCGAGCTCAGCAAGCGCTCGGCATTGTGGCCTCACAGGGCGGCAAGCACGACAGCGCTAGCCTCCTGTCCCAAGAAAGCTGCGCCGCGGTGTGCGGTAAACAGGAATCTCGCGACCGTTGCTCCCTTGACCAAAACAATCGGTCAGCGGGGCCAAGCTCGCAACTTACCGACGTCAGAGCGGACTCTGCACGAGCGTCTTGTGCAGCGAAAGTTTCGTAGTTTTTCGTGCGTGTTTCCTGATTTACACGTTGTTCTGGCAGATGTATCCGCTGACACTGCGAGTCCGGACTACGAAGGTCATGCACTTTAACGTTCAAATTGATTTTTTCTAACTCGCTTTAGCCTCACTTTACAAAAAGCACAATAAATAATATTGAGGGTATATGAAAGGAGCCTCGTGAGAGAGTTTTACAACATATACACTCCGTTTCCCACATGTCTAAAACGGCGCAGCACTACAGAAGCAACACTAAGCGGTGAAAACGCATATTTTCTGACGTGTTAACGCGTCTGCAATGTTGCTTGGCGATATTTAAAGCGGTATTTATGCCGTCGATGCGTACATTAGGATATTAGAACGCTGTGCAGTCCTGTCGCGCCGAATTTCGTTGCATATTATGTGGAGTGATTTCTGCAGCATATCCCTGATTCGAGTTGTTGGAAAACTGTACAGTTCTAAAAGGACCGTTCAGGTACGTAGAGTCAAGCGAGTGAAATGCGAATCACGTGAATTCATATCGACGACTGTTCTGCGTGTGTACGTTGCAAGTTATGATTACGGCGGAGGCGCCAAATAAAACAACGGACGAAGGAAGACGACACGGGACAACCACGTAGTCGCTCTTGTATAACAAACTCGCCCACCAATACGTGTTCAGTGTTGCAAGTCGATTCATTAGCCGTATCGCACCCGCAATAAATCGGCAGGTTCGTAATATTCTGAGTTGAATTGCGTTTATTTTCCCCGGTGTTTCTCTTCTTTAGGAACCCTCGGCCTGATGAGTGGGTGTTTGCTCTACTTTGGCACGCGAGGTCTTGTGACCACGTGTTTACGTATGCGTCAATGATTCACTAAGCATTGTGCAGAGTAACCGTGCTGTGTACCCTACATATAGCGTGTATGGCGGAAAGCTTTCAGACCAGGATGCCTACTGCACCGACTTTAAGGGTAATAATACCTGGGGTAATAAACAAACTATAGGGTAAATTAAAAAAAGCTGATTATTATATAGTTATTTACTCCCTAAATATAAATATCGACGTTCAATAGGCCACAAATAACGCAGGTCGCTTTAATTTAGCGAAAGCGAGCATCAGCGGATGCGGTAGACGCCGTGGGTTGGGGAACGGCTCTGATTGGAGAAGCCGGCCGTGACGTCATCCAGGCTATATACAAGGCGCGTGATCCAAATACAGTGCTGAACGGCCTGCGACGCGTCCTGCGCAATCCAGAACGAGACACATTTTATCGCCGAGTGGCTGATATATTACGGACCGACAGAAACTCGTAAACATCGACCTTCTATAAAGTTCGGACGCCGACGATTAAGAAGGCGACGTCGCAATAGCCGAGATTCTGCGACGCGTGTCACACATCGACTATATCGACCGAGGAAAAGTTGTACGCGCTCTTCGCGAACGTTTATATTTTTTTCCTGCAATAGTGCTTGAGGGAAAGGAACCAAGCCAGAACGAAATAGCCGGGGAGCGGAGACTGTCGGCCGGCCACTGAAACCCCTGCGCTTTTGCGTCACAATTCTCGAGAAGCCGCGGAGTGCGAAAACAGGCCCGACTCGCGCGAGTCCGTTGCCCAAGCCGCAGCGCAAAGCCTCAAAAACGCGTGCAGCAGAGCGGCGGCGGCGGCGGCGTAAACAGGGCTGGCGTCATCGTTCGTTTGTGCACCACGGAAGGATTATCAGCGTCACGCGAGGCGCGCAGTGCATCACGACGCTTTCCTTGCGGCTAAATATACGCGTCATGTGTATTTGTTCACACCGCCCTCGTTCTGCGAACGTTGCCCCTGCTGCGGAAGATTATACTAACGACGAGCTGTCATCAATCCTGGGAAGAATCGGTCGGGTTGCGCCCAGGGCTCACTAAACCAATCTGCTGTGTGCCGTGGGTACCTCTGCAGACGATGTCACGTTAAGAAACCCCGTGCCAGTATATTCATAAACACATAAGTTATAGGGTTGTCCCAAGAAAAGGGCGACAACCGTGGTCGTAATGCAAGGAACACAATTAGCGAATGTTGTGGGTAGGATGGTGATACAAAGACGGTTGCGACAAGCTTTACAAGTTCAGCCTCCGGTTTTCATACTGCCCTTACTCACAAAAACTACTGCACGCTATAAATATTCCTAAGAGAAAATTTCAGCCGATCCTGATGCTGGACACATTATATTAACGAAGGCAGCCGGCCATTAGCAAAGAAGACTTTTACTAACCGAAAGCTTTGTGAATTCGGCCTCCGAATTTTTGTGTTCAGGCGGTAACGTTGCGACATTTAGTATCACTTGGTATATTTTCGGATAACCCACTTCTCTGCATAGGGTGTTGGATATAGTATCGAAAATGCGTACGCTGCCATGTGGGAGAGGAAGGGAAGCTCCACTTTTATGACTGCTGCAAATAGAGCCTCTGAGTGCAAACGCCCGCCTGTATAAACACTCAGTTTCCATAAGTAACCCCAAATGTAACAGAATTTTGATACCGTAAACCATGTTGGACCGAACGAAGTGTTCATTACACTGGGAGTATTACATTATATTTAGGGGATGCTGCTCCTAAACATAATATTGCAGTCAACAAACTTGCTTACGCATTGAAGGAAACGTTTCAAACAAACGTGAATCAATAAAATGAGTAGCGTTTAATTCAGGCTGACACATTCAGGGCTGATGAATTAGTGCGAACAGACCACTTTGGCTTCCGATTAGAGCAGGCTCTACGGAAAAGCATGGCCACGGAGATATATACGGCCCGCCTGCAGCTGACCCCGAGGACTTGGATAAATAAAGGTCGCTCCAAGGCGGTATGTTGCTGGCTCGTAAAATACTACCTCCAATATTGTGCCTGATGCTCACCGGGGTTGTCGTACTTGCGAAAGATGCGAAACCGTCGTGCGTGGAAGCTACGCTGATTTAGTATCTGTTTCAAGAAACTGAGACTGTGTCAAACTGCCAGACTACGTGACGCAGCAACAAATGTGCAGTAGCTACGCAGCTGTACCTTTCCTTTCATTGACACAGAAAGTTGTTTGCGAGGAATATATCGAAATCCCTCGCTACGGAGAGGCGTATAACTCTAATGCAGAGAGATCATGGTGGTTACAAGAAATATTTATACAGCAAGCAGAACAAGGAGGCACAGCGAAACGAAACAACACGGAAGCGTATAGATTCAAATACGACAAGTTCCCAGTTTATGTCACACCTGCGTTTATAGCTTTATTCCGATGTTGTCGACGGAATTCTTGCTCTATAATTTGAATACAAAAATAGCACACAGATACGCGCCAGTATACGAGAGACCTGCCAGGCCTTAGTTGTGCCTAACGATATAATAGTGGAAAAACAAGAGCCAACGGCAGGACTGTAGCAATCTTCTCTAACGCGGAAGTCTCGTGTTCCTTCAAGTCTCGTGTTTTCCTTGCGGCAACTTCCCAAAATGATGAATCACCAACTGGCCTACACCCACATTCTGCTAAGCGATCCGCCAGGTAGTAAGCCATGCGACAGGCGACTGCTGCTAGGGGCGCACGACTTCAAGGGGTCATTCGAGGAAGTAATTGCGTCCCGCCAACTGATGAGATGGAATGCATGTGCGCAAGATTTTCGTTTAAAATGTGATGTACTGCACTTACGAATTACGATAACGCCACTTTTTCAACATTTATTATTGACACACACACACACACACACACACACACACACACACACACACACACACACACACACACACACACACACACACACACACACACACACACACACACACACACACACACACACACACAAACACACAAACACACACGCACGCACGCACACACACACACACACACACACACAGAGAGAGAGAGAGAGAGAGAGAGAGAGAGAGACGCGCGCGCGCGCGTGCAGGCATACCAAATATTAAGCATTTCGCGGCTACAAAGATACACTAATTGCGTCCATTGGGTCGGTGCTACGTTTGAGGGGCGATATCCAATCGGACGCAACTGTAGTGTGCCTATAGGTTTTCATGTCGCGCAAACCGCAGAAGATTCAGTTGCAAGGCTCGTCTGTCGCAGCACTGTGCCTTGAGGAATTTCTTGTTGTCGGAAATTATAAACGAAAACGGGAAGAGTTTCTGGTGACGGGTGATGATCCCCGGCGTCACGTTAATCTCTGGGCAGTCCACTCCCGCTACTCTTTGCAGCCGTTGCCTTTTCAGTTGCGGTCGGGGGCCAACAGATGGCGGTACGCGCACGCGCGCGCTTTGCCTGTAGGTGCGTGCGTGCGTTCGCATGCATCGAAATGGGCGACACGACGCATCAGCAGTGTGTAGAATGCCGTGCGATCGCAAGCGCGCGTGCGAACACAAGCACGCGCGACACACAAGCCGCTTTGAGCTACGTTGTTTCTTTGTTTAATGCGAACTGTTAAACGCAATCCAATCAATCAATCAATCAACCAGTCATTCAGTCAATCAATCAATTGATTGATTGATTGATTGATTGATTGATTGATTGATTGATTGATTGATTGATTGATTGATTACATTACGTGGCCAGCAACAACAATAACGTCTGAATGCTGGCTCACAAATGGAAGACAAGTAAAACAACTCGCGCGACAAAGCTAATAAACTGAAATGACGCAAGAAATGCAACGATACGTCGATAAGGTGCGAACATTCAGCGGAGAAGGATAAGGCCAGAAAACAATTTGCAGTCATCCGCGATAAACGACGCAGTGGTTATCGACAACACCGCTTGGTCCATTACGGTAAGCAATGCAGGAAGCGAGAGACTGCATGTGTTCAGGCAAGGTAACGCAAGGTAACAGCAAGGTAACGGTTGACGACAGAGTAGATGTTCAGAGCAAGAGGTGAAGCAATTCTTGAAATATGTCTGGACAGAGAAAATTAGTGTTGATATAAATTTTTAATTCTCTGTATTACCGGTCTGCTTTGAGATGCGGTTATGTGGAAAGGCCCAAGAGGTTGTATTTTAGCAATGGAACCAAATAAATAAATAAAGAAAGGTTGACGCCTGTGATCATTACGCCAAGTATTTAGTAGAAAACGTTGATGTCAATGCGAGTGCGTCGGCAGCTAAGTGACGGAAGTACCGGGAAAAAAAGTGCACGGGACTAAACAGGGGTCGGGGCATGTGATTATACATTCTACAACATTTACAGCAACATGCGATGGCGTGGTCGATATCAAATGTAAATCTTATGTCTTCTTTCTTTCTTTTTCTAGTTCATGTAACATGACATTAAGAGTGAGTATTTGACATATGCATATGAATTGATTTTAAGTTTGATTTTGATTTTGTCTTCACTTTTTCATCTATTTGGCCTTCGATATCTAAATTTCTATGCGAAATGGCGTAGCCTGGCCCAATCAGTGGCGCCAACATCTCCTAAACATTATATATTCAAAAAATGCAGCGCATTGTTTGTTGGAGCCCAGAATTAACTACGAAACGTAATGATCAGTAAATATAAAGTAAAAGTTATGTTACGTATATCTCTTTCGAATATAGACGCTTTATACGCTCGCTTTCTTTAAAACCAGTAATGTAGTATTTTTGTTTCAGAAGGACCGTCTGTTGGGCTAGTCGGTCTAACATTGTAAGTTCCAAATACAGTGCAATAATTACACATACACATAAAGTAGACACTACACAATTTCGTGTCTTCTTTATGTGTATGCGTAATTTTTGCGCTGTATCTTTAATTTATTTTTGTTTCTCGCGTCACTTTAAGCCGCCTTCACGTTGGAGGACAGCTAAGTGTAGGCGTTCCTCGCTCGAACGCAGTGCCAAAGCGCGGCCATGAGTCGGCAAACACAACCCTATATTACTTGAGGGTTTGTGAACTTCGGTGTGAGGTTGGCACACACCTGCGAAGTTCTTCTTTTTAATTTTTTGTCGTGCGTCCGATTCTGCCATTGCTTACTTTGCACGCGACCGATGCGAATCCACTAACGCATATTCCAATTGAGGAGGCAGACGGGAGCGAGCGAAGTCAGGAGTGGAACAACGGAAACCCGCTGAAAAAGTCGGTAAAAGATTCATGGGTGTGAAACGTTTTCTGTGGCTTCGGCGCTTAGCTTTCAATTCAATTAAATTGTTTCGATTATTTGAATATGCGTGCTAAAGGTGTATCAGAAGTGTCGGAAGCACAGCGCGGTGCCTACATAAAGCCAGACGTCTCTAAAATATTAGTAAAGTGACGTGTGGCATCGCCACTGTAGTTTGAAAGACAGCGTTATTGATTAGTCATCAAACACGTGTAGGTGGCATTCTGAGTCAGGTCGAGACTGCTGACCGAAGAGAAGGTTAACGTAATGCCCATAATGTAACCGTTGGATTGCTTGCATGAATGACCACCTTAGTAAGGAAAACCGCATTCGCGGACTAAGCTAGGGGACTACGTAAATGGCATGATGAGATGAACGAGTTTGTGGTTTCAGGGTGGGTTCGGTTCACGTGGCACATGGATAAGTTAATATCACTGAGGAAGCCTTTGTTCTTAAGTAGATATTTTATTGTGTTGCCCTACGTTATCTTTTCACAACACCAAGTAGTAGGTTAGGCGCGCTTGTTCGGGCCGTCCGCCCTTGGGTTCATCGAGAGCAGGGGGAGAGTAAACATGTCCGCAATAGAGATTATGAAGAGGTAATTGGAAGATTGGTGGAAGAAAAGCAGGCAAACGACAAACAACGGAGGCGTACAAAAACGAAGTTCACAGTGGGGGTTAAGAACGTTTGGTGATGTGAATTCACCGTGGGTTTGTTTCCCTTTTCTTTTTTTCTTCTTTAACATAGGTAGCACATTGGGCAATAAAATAACAAGAGCTTGGCGGCGCAACCCACCGCCCCGTTCCGAACGGAACGCTTATAACATACATACATACATACATACATACATACATACATACATACATACATACATACATACATACATACATACATACATACATACACACATACACACATACACACATACACACATACATACATACATACATACATACATACATACATACATACATACATACATACATACATACATACATCTATGCAGTTTCCTTCTCATACCGTACATTTTCTATATTCATTTGGGTAATGACAATGATGATGATCATCATCATCCTCATTATCCTCATTATTATCGTCACCATCATTCTGCCTCGACTACGGCGCTCCACAGTAATACGACGCTGCTGTAATGATGATGATGGTAGTTTGATTATAATGATGATCATCATCACAATCTGCATAAAACCTGCGACACCCCACAATACTACAACCTTGTTACGAAGATAATGATGACGCACCTTCATATAAATGAATCACAATTATCATAATCCTGTTGTGCTTCACAATGATATGACGCTTCTGCGATGATCATTACGCGCCATCATCACCATCGTCAACTTTTTTGTGGTTTATAATGTGTGGTGTGTATTATATGTGTGATGTGAGGTACATGAGTTGTGTACGAATTCAGGCTGAGCCTTGTGGTTTTCGTTGTCATGTGTACCGAGCGATCACAGCCTAGCGCACGCCAGCTTGCACTAGAAAATGCTGGCTTTCACTTGAAAACTGGGACAAGTCCGTTCTAAGTTATCATAATCACAATGATCATCATCATCATCATCATCATCATCATCATCATAAGTAAGCTATACCATTATCTCGGCAATGTCGTAGTACTACGAGGTGCCGCAGGATCACTGCGTGTAATAGAGCGGTCACTTCGTAATGATTTCTGTGTCACCTCACCGATTGAAGGACAAGGCTGTGTCATGCCTGTCGGCCTTGGCGGAGGTCAAGTGCTCCGGTGAAGAGAAAAGAAAAAAAAAAGCCAATGAAATAAGTGAGCAGGCAAGATAAAGATTAGGCAAAAACGCTCTGGCTTTCGCATTTATTTTTTCTCTCTCCGGGAGTATCCCATGCCTCGCCATGTGTTCACGGCGCGAAGAGGCTTGGACAGCGGCGAACCAGCGCTGAGAACTGGTCCCACCAACCCGGAGCAGTCGAAGCAGCTGGCTCGGAGCTGTCCGCGCGCTTCCCTTGCAAGCAGCAGCAGCCATGGTCAGTCGGCCAGGCCGGGGAATGCGCGCTGATAAGCGAGAATTCCGCGTTCGACCGTCAGACGTCGCTTTCTTCCCCTGCTGCTAATGCTGCTGCTACTACAGTTGGGAGAGAGAAAGAGAAAAGCTCTCCTTCTGAACGCTTCAAATAAAATCATGTTAAAAACTAAAGAAAAAAGAACTCGAAAAGAGCGCAGCGGGGAGTAGGCACTTTCGCTTTCCGCCAGCGTCGTTGCACTCAGCTGAGCGCTGCATTCTAGCTTCCTTTTCGGCAACTCCTCCCCCGCCCGCGGTCGCTAACTTCCCGGCTAAACTTGCGCCCCCCTCCGAATTCGCCCGCCCCCACAACTACTGCAATCGTAGGGAAAGCGAGAAAACTGCTACGCGTGTAAGTCAAAAGAGAAATCGAATCTGTAAAACGGAGGAAGAGGTGAGAGGGGCAACCCGGCTTAACGCAGAAACGGGTAAAAAACAAGAAAGAGAGAGAAAAAGAAACCAGAGAGAGACCGCACCGGATCGACGTCGGGCGAAACTAGGAACGCCACGGCGATGACGCCACCGTCCCCTTCCACGACCACGAGTTCGTCGCCCAACTTCTGTTCTTCGTTCTTATATTACGCGGGGCATTTCTTTTCTCTCTCTCTCTCTTTTCTCGCGAAACGCGAGGGGAGTAGATTTCCAGTGGTGACGCAGTGAGCGAGAAATTCCGGTGACGTAGCAGCGTCTACTATACGCTCGCTTAACGTCATCTGCTCCTGACACCAGAGTGGGTTCATCATTCCTGTGCCCGATTTCGGAGGTGTTCACGGAATCGCTTGTACGCGAGTTCTTTCTCCTCGTACGGAACGAGCAACCGGACAGGAGCACTCGCGAGCCGATCTGACGGGTGTTTGGATCGCACCGCTGGTACGATCTGTTGGGAACTCGGCGCTGACGCCCGTGGTTGTACCTGGGTCGCAAGCCCCAAGGGTAGCGTTGGCCTGGCGGCCTGGGGTACAACTGGAAGCATCCGAAGGTCCCGGCAAAGCAAGAGTCGACTGGTAACAACAAAACAACTTGTTTATTTTAACATCGCAAAGAGTTGGCGGTCAGGTTGACCGAAGTAGAGAGACGGGAGAGCACTTCACTCAACAGAAGAAATCGGAGCCCTCCTTTTGGCGTCCGGGGGCAGCTGTTTTTATACTCTCGCAGTTGAGGGCAAGAAGGAACCCCTCAAAAGACGAGCACGTGAATGTACAATGGGCTAATGGTGACGCACACTGTCGTAGCGCTGCCGTAGCACCATGTCGAGCACGATCTCGTAGCACCCTGTCGTAGCGCTACCGTAGCACCATGTCGAGCACGATCTCGTAGCACCCTGTTGTAGCGCTGCCGTAGCACCATGTCGAGCACGATCTCGTAGCACCCTGTTGTAGCGCTGCCGGTCGGGCACAATGACTGTAATGAGAGGATGATCCCTGCTTTCGCATCGCCTGGTTCTGGCACAATGACTGGAATGCGAGGGTGATCCTTTGCGGTCGCATCGCCGCAGTCGCGCCTGGAAACACCTGCCGATGAGCGTTGCGGCGACGACGATCGGGCCAAAATGTCTGCCGCCCCGCCGCAGTCGCGCCGGCAAAACCACGTGTCGCAGGCGAAACGCAACAGACCGCCCCGCCGGGGGAAGGAGATGCCGATGGACAGGGGACTGCATCCGCTGTCCGGAGGGATGTCGCTCGATGATGCTCATAACCGAAGTCGGGCGTCCCTCGACGTTTCTTGAGCGCAGCGCACAGAGAAGGCCTCGTTCTCTCGTTCAGGTTCGCACGGGACACTGCAAAGTGACTTCGGGAGAGTTCACATTTTTGTTCTCGTTCCCGGCAAGCGTTAGAACTACGCTGAAACTCAACCGCTCAGTCAGCAAGCACGGCACAACCCTCACTAAGCCCTGCCAGGCTCTTTCCCCTTTTTATACCACTGCCTAGTTCCTTACAGTAGTCTAGCATCACTCAGAACGCGTCCACAAATTGAAAAATTGCACTAGAAAGCATATCATCACTTTGAAACACTAAACAAAAGCAATATGTTAAAAAAAATCCTGCCTCAGGAAGAAAAACATCAGTAACAAACAATTTTGAGGCTGATTCCTACGTTAGGGGCTTCGACTTAAGCCATCGGCGTTACCGTGGAGACTCCCCTTTTTGTAACGCACCTCAAAGGAATATTGTTGTAAAGCGAGGCTCCAGCGCAGGAGGCGGCCATTTTTGGGAGAGATGGTCTGCAGCCATTGGAGAGGGCAGTGATCCGTCTCAATGATAAACCTCGAGCCGGCTAGATAGCATGACAATTTCTGAACGGCCCACACGAGACACGCACACTCTTTCTCGGTGGCGCTATACGCCTGCTCACGACTGGTCAGCTTACGACTAGCATACAGGACGGGGTGTTCTACTTCTCCATTTTCCCGTTGGCACAGTACAACGCCCATGCCTCGCTCACTAGCATCGCACTGAACAATGAACCCTTTTGTATAGTCTGGCGATCGTAGCACAGGCTGGCTTGTTAGGGCACTCTTTAGGGCGCTAAAAGCTCTTTCCTTTGTCTCGTCCCAGACGACTGTTTGAGGCTCTGTCTTTCTTAGAGCATCCGTCAGGGGAGCCGCGATATCAGAGTACCTAGGGATGTACCTCTGATAGTAGCCGGCGACACCTAAGAACGACCGAATATCGGTCTTTGTGCGCGGTTGCGGAAAGTCTCGCACAGCGGCCACTTTTATTTCCGAGGGGCGGCGACGACCCTGACCAATCACGTGACCGAGGTAGACAACCTCGGCCTGTGCTAACTGGCACTTAGGAGCCTTTACTGTCAAGCCCGCTTCGCGCAGGCGGGTTAGCACTGCCCGCAAGTGTGCCATATGCTCAGACCAGGATGCGGAGAATATCGCTACGTCGTCTAGATACGGTAAAGCGAATTCTTGCTGTCCCCGCAACACTTTATCCATGAGGCTTGAAAAACAGTATGGCGCGTTCTTCAAACCAAAACTCAACACTTTAGGACGGAATGTTCCCATTGGTGAAATGAACGCCGCATACCTACTAGCCTCTTCTGTAAGTGGAACCTGCCAATAACCCCTGACAAGATCTAGGGTGGAAATAAACTGAGCGCTACTAACTTTCTCAAGGCGCTCCTCGATGTTAGGGATCGGATAAATTTGATCCTTAGTGATG
Organism: Dermacentor variabilis; assembly: GCF_050947875.1. NCBI lineage: Eukaryota > Metazoa > Arthropoda > Arachnida > Ixodida > Ixodidae > Dermacentor > Dermacentor variabilis. The sequence goes on along the minus strand of NC_134570.1, from coordinate 30,341,015 downwards.
GAATTAAGCCTGCGGTAGTCGACGCAAGGACGAGGTTCCTTGCCCGGTACCTCAACTAAAATCGAAGGGGAGGTATAATCAGTCTCACCTGCCTCAATAACACCGAGCTGTAGCATTTTCTTTACCTCAGCCTCCATAATATCGCTCTGGCGGGGTGACACCCGATACGCCTTGGATCGTACTGGCTCTGGGGAGGTAAGTTCTATATCATGAGTAAGTACAGAAGTCCTACCAGGCCTCTCAGAGAACAGACCTTGAAACTCTTGTAATAGCTGGTGTAGTTCGGTTTTCTGCTCGGGCGACAGCGGTGCTTTACTGATAAGGTCACTAATGACTTGACCGGTGTCTTCCCTGTTCGTCACTGAGCCTAGTCCCGGAAGCTCGACCGGAAGCTCTTCAGGAACGTTTACCATCATGCACACCACTGCTTCCCTTTGTCTATAAGGTTTGAGCAGATTACAGTGGTAAACTTGCTGTGCTTTCCGCTTTCCTGGCAGACTTACCACGTAGTTAACGTCCGACAGTTTCTGAACAATTCGTGCTGGGCCCTCCCACTGCACGTCTAGTTTGTTGTTTAGCGATGTGCGCAATATCATGACCTCATCGCCAACCTCAAAACGACGGGCCCTGGCTGTCCGATCATAATAAACCTTGGCCCTCTGCTGGGCCTTTGTCATTGCTTCACCTGACAACTCCTGTGCCCTTCTTAAGCGTTCGAGGAGCTTAAGCACGTACTCCACCACGACTGGGTCGTCGCCCCTACCTTCCCATGATTCTCGAAGCATGCGAAGCGGAGACCGAAGCGAGCGACCGTACACCAGTTCAGCTGGCGAAAACCCCGTAGCCGCATGCGGCGCGGTCCTTAAAGCAAACATCACCCCAGGCAGACACAGCTCCCAGTCAGTTCGATGTTCAAAACACAACGCTCTCAACACGCGCTTCATGACGGAGTGGAGCTTCTCAACGGAATTCGACTGTGGGTGGTACACTGAGCTGTGTAACAGCTTTACCCCACACCTTTCGAGAAAAGTTGTCGTCAAAGCGCTAGTAAACACTGTGCCCTGATCTGATTGGATTTCCGCAGGGAAACCAACTCGCGCAAATATGGACAGTAGTGCATTAACTATCTCAACTGAGCTGAGTTCTTTAAGCGGCACTGCTTCAGGGAACTTTGTCGCTGGGCAGATCACAGTCAAAATGTGTCTGTACCCCGTGGCTGTTACCGGCAGAGGTCCCACTGTATCAATAACGAGCCGTCTAAAAGGCTCCGTTATGATAGGTACCAATTTCAACGGCGCCCTTGATTTGTCCCCTGGTTTGCCCACCCGCTGACAAGTGTCACATGTCCTCACGAAATGGTCTGCGTCCCGAAAACACCCTGGCCAATAGTACTCTTGCAAGAGACGGTCCTTAGTTTTCTTAACTCCAAGGTGTCCGGACCACGAACCCCCGTGTGACAAGCGCAACAGATCCTGACGATAGCATTGAGGCACGATCAGCTGATCGAACTCCACTCCTCTGCGGTCTAGATACTTCCGGTACAGGACTCCACCTCTTTCCATAAAACGCGCAGTTTTCCTGGCGATACCTTCTTTGACATTGCAGCGCACGTTTTCCAGGCTGCCATCCTTTTTTTTGCTCGGCTATCAAAGCCGACCGGCTGACTTTTAGCAACCTATCAAGTCCGTCTGACGTAGGCGCGATGAGCAAATCTGTAGATAGCTCTTCTAACTTTCCCGTGTCGGGCGGTTCCTCTCCAGTATCTGGCGCCTTCAACGCTACAGACTCAATTTTATTCAGTTCGGGCGTGCTCTGAATATCAGCTTGCTGCGCCTCTGACCCTTTTTCGTTGTTTGATAACGTCGGCCCCGCAACTACCGCCTTTGCAGCGAGCTCCCGAACCTTCGATCTGGTTAAGGCCTGAACACTAGCTTCACCAAACAAAAGCCCCTTCTCGCGCAGGAGGTGATCGGACCTGTTTGAAAATAGGTACGGGTACTGGGGTGGCAGCATAGATGACACTGCCGCCTCCGTCTCAAGCGCTCCGAAAGGTCCTTCAATAAGCACCTTTGCTACTGGCAGACACACGCTATGAGCTTCCACGGCTTGCTTGATCCATGCGCACTCGCCCGTGAACATATGGGGTTCTACATAAGACGGGTGAACTACATCCATCGTAGCTGCGGAATCGCGAAGCACTCGGCACTCTTTCCCGTTCACGAGGAGGTCTCGCATGTAAGGTTCGAGAAGCTTCATGTTCTCGTCAGTGCTGCCTATTGAAAAAAACACAACTTTTGGTGTTGTTTCCGGACACTGCGCCGAAAAGTGACCCGGCTTCTGGCACGTATAACAAACGCGCGCTTGCCTCATCTCGAACCGCTTTCTGCGTTCGGCTTCGGCTGCCGCCGTCTCTTTACGTTTGGTCGGACTGCTTTCACTTGCATCCTCACTACGCGTGTTCCCCTTTGCTCTCATGGGTGTGAACTTCGGCCTCTCAAACTTCGAGCCAAATTCACCCTTTTGACCGTCCTTAGCTCCGCGAGCTCGACGCGTCACAAACTCCTCGGCTAGCTCAGCGGCTCTAGCCACCGTACTCACGTCTGGCCTATCCAAGACCCAGTATCGCACGTTCTCAGGTAACCGACTATAAAACTGTTCTAGCCCGAAACACTGCAGAACTTTATCGTGGTCACCAAACGCTTTCTCTTCTTTGAGCCACTCCTGCATGTTCGACATAAGCCTATACGCAAACTCTGTATATGACTCACTTCTGCCTTTCTCATTTTCCCGAAACTTCCGACGGAACGCCTCCGCAGACAGCCGGTACTTTTTTAGAAGACTCGATTTCACTGTGTCGAAATCCTCTGCCTCCTCTCTATCCAAGCGAGCGACTACGTCGGCCGCCTCGCCGGGTAACAAAGTGAGCAAGCGCTGTGGCCACGTTTCCCGAGAGAACCCCTGCTTCTCGCACGTTCGCTCAAAGTTAACCAGGAACAAACCAATGTCCTCTCCAAGCTTAAACGGCCGCATCAGGTCAGTCATTTTGAACAATACGCGTTCTCCTGCACCGTGTGCCTGACTTCCATTACGAGCGCGTTCCATCTCTACCTCAAGACGCTTCATTTCCAAAGCGTGTTGACGGTCACGCTCTTGTTGCTCTCGCTCTTTCTGTTCTTTACGTTCACGCTCTTCTTTTTCTTTCTGTTCTTTACGTTCACGCTCTTCTTTTTCTTTCTGTTCTTTACGTTCACGCTCTTCTTTTTCTTTCTGTTCTTTACGTTCACGCTCCTGTCTTTTTGCAGTCTCCCTCTCTTCAATGGTCTCAAGGCATTCCGACAGCTCGTCATCCTCAGCTTCTAACTCAAGAATAGCCTTTAGCAGTTCAGGTTTTCTTAGTTTGTCTGAGACATCCAGACCCAACTCTCTTGCAAGCTCCAGCAATTTCGGTTTGCGCAACGACTTCAAATCCATGGCTGCTCTGAATGCTGCTTTCTCTACTGCTTACTATTGTCTTGCCGCAAACTAACCCGGCAGCAACGACAACCACAATTACCAGCTCTGTTTCTGACACTAACAAAAGCCTGGCAAAGCTCAGAAGAAGAAAGTCCCGCACTCACCAAACCTCGCAGGCAGGAATTCCGCGCAGTCGTTCCGCTGCAGGCAACCAGTCGTCACACAGGGCTCGTTGCACTGCTCCCGGATCGTTGTTGAGCTGTTCAGCCTACAGTCAACTGCATCTCTTCGCTGCTGGCCTCCGTTGTCGCGATCTCACCGCTGGCAGACAGTTGTTTGGAGTCGGAGGCGATCTCACCGCTGCCAACCAGATGTTTGGGATCGGACTGCTGGTACGATCTGTTGGGAACTCGGCGCTGACGCCCGTGGTTGTACCTGGGTCGCAAGCCCCAAGGGTAGCGTTGGCCTGGCGGCCTGGGGTACAACTGGAAGCATCCGAAGGTCCCGGCAAAGCAAGAGTCGACTGGTAACAACAAAACAACTATTTTATTTTAACATCGCAAAGAGTTGGCGGTCAGGTTGACCGAAGTAGAGAGACGGGAGAGCACTTCACTCAACAGAAGAAATCGGAGCCCTCCTTTTGGCGTCCGGGGGCAGCTGTTTTTATACTCTCGCAGTTGAGGGCAAGAAGGAACCCCTCAAAAGACGAGCACGTGAATGTACAATGGGCTAATGGTGACGCACACTGTCGTAGCGCTGCCGTAGCACCATGTCGAGCACGATCTCGTAGCACCCTGTCGTAGCGCTACCGTAGCACCATGTCGAGCACGATCTCGTAGCACCCTGTTGTAGCGCTGCCGTAGCACCATGTCGAGCACGATCTCGTAGCACCCTGTTGTAGCGCTGCCGGTCGGGCACAATGACTGTAATGAGAGGATGATCCCTGCTTTCGCATCGCCTGGTTCTGGCACAATGACTGGAATGCGAGGGTGATCCTTTGCGGTCGCATCGCCGCAGTCGCGCCTGGAAACACCTGCCGATGAGCGTTGCGGCGACGACGATCGGGCCAAAATGTCTGCCGCCCCGCCGCAGTCGCGCCGGCAAAACCACGTGTCGCAGGCGAAACGCAACACGGGCCGGCGAATTCACGAAGCGATTCGTAAGCTAGAATGGTTCAGGAGTAACATGCTCCGCGGCTAACTGTAACAACGAACGTTTTCTACATCAGCTCAAAAGGTGTTCGACTTGGGCAAACTGGTGAAGTCTGCTGAACATAATTTTTGTGGGTGAAAGGAGACGTACGAAAGGACACACATGCAGGCAAAGAGCCAAGTATACCAACTGATTTAACGATTCAAAAGACATGACATATAGGGCGCTATCTATTTTCGCACACGTGGCACACAAGGCGCAGATGTCGTTACAATGCTAGTATATCTATATATTGCAAGATATTGTCCGCAGAGATGCGATTGTTTGAGGCTAATTTGTTGTGTTATAGATAAACTACCATTGTCACGACATATGCATGCGTCTTGTGTAGCGTGTGTGCCGAAATGGCGCCCTGTGTTTCTTTTTTCTTTTTTAGTACTTTGAATCATTAAATCAGTTGATAGTACGCGTTTTCTCTGTGTATGCGTCCTTCTTTCGCATTTCTCCTTTTTTTATTTGAATATACTGCACCTAAAAAATAACGTTTGGCAGAACATATGAGCGAAGTGACTAACCAATGACGATCTGGTCACGAACAAAAGGTTGCGATAAAATGGCTCTTGGGGCTTTTTCTACCGATTTTTGTTGTATTTGTTGCTACTTTTGCCCATCGTCACTGGATCACACAGTGCTGCGCAGCCTTTGTCCACGGGACGGGCTGCTTGGTTCGACCACACGCACACACACAAAAGGTAAAAAGCTGGATGCAATCAGAATAAAATAATTCTTACAAAGTACTGCATTATTATTATTATTATTATTATTATTATTATTATTATTATTATTATTATTATTATTATTATTATTATTATTATTATTATTATTATTATTATTATCATCATCATCATCATCATCATCATCATCATCAAGTACTCATTGTAGAAAACTTACAGTACCTTACCCTGCCTTATGAAGGTAAAGGGAACTGAAAGTGCACGAAAACACCACTTGCTGCGCTGCAGGTGAGATTCAAGCGCGAGTGTTCGCATTGGTTTCATTGTCTGTTGGCGTAACATGATTGTGACCAAAATAAAAAAAAAAGAAATCGTGCCCTCAGTTCCTCTTCTTCTTGTCAATGAATGTCAAAAAGCGGCACGATCGCCGTGCTCGTCGAGGATTGTTGGTTTTCCTACAAGGCACCGCTCCTGAATTCTTACGCTTTCTTCGTAGCCGTGCGCTGGCTCAGAAGGCGTGGCGCTCTGGTGCTGCGTGCAAAGCTGCGGTTTCGTTTGTCGACAGCGGCAGATTAAAACATAATAACAAGGCCCTCGTATGCTTACATATTGGTGCGCGTTAAGGGAACGCCACTCGGTCAAAACTGGTTCAGTGCCCTATTGCGGCGTCTCTGAAGCCGAACTTTGAAATGGCGAAATGGCGAGAATGGCCCGTCGTGACATCACGACCTCCCTATCTCATTAGAAAAGCTACCTTTTTTTTTCGGTAAGCGTCACTGAAGGTCCTGACTGCCCCTTTAGGGCTATTGTCTCTGAGAAGAAGACATGACAGATACAAGTAGGGCACTACCTGAAGCGCCATTTATGCCACTTACCCCTAGATGACCCTTTCCTTTAGCTGAGCTCAAGTGAAGTCGTGCTGACTTTAGAACAAGGAACTTGGAGCAATGTGCACGCGTTTTCGCTGGACGTTGAAGACCTGTATTGTGCGATTCCTCATGACGGAGTGCTCAGTGCCATTAGGAACAAAATGGAAGACTTTGGTGAAGTTAGGTTCAGTTGTGCAACCGGAGTGATTAGTGGCCAGCTTTTAGAACTGTTAAGCTTTTATCTTCATTCCACTGTCGTTAGTTTCAAAAACCAACACTATGTACAACGCAAGGGTATTTGCATTGGATCGTCGCTCGCTCCCATTCTTTCGGACATCTTTCTCAGCGCCTTTGACAAGTGTGTAAATAGCATTCTGAATCAGTCATGTGCTCCTTCCATAATGAGGTACGTCGATGACCACCTGGTGGTTGTTAACGACGTTCCAGAGTCTTGGCTAGATGACACTGTTGAATCTATAATTAACACATTTAGAAATGCATCGGAGGCTCTAAACTTGACGTGCGAAAGGCCTTGTGATAACAGTATTCGCTTTCTGGACCTCAATGTCACTCTGGTGAACACGCATGTCTGTTTCGAATACCAGCCGAGGATGAACAAGCAGCTAATTTCATACGACACTGCGCACTACAAGCTAGTAAAAAGAGGAGTTGCAATGACTTGTCTTAAAGAAGCGCTAAATAAATCTTGCAACCACAACATAGAAAGCAGTTTCAATAACCAAGTTTCAAGGCTACGCCAAGCCGATTTCCCTTCACCCTTGATCTCTAGCGTTTGCGATAAGCTTCTTCAAAAGATCAAACAGGCAGGAGAGGGCACTAACACAAAACAACCATTTGATAGGGAGAGATTACATGTGATTACTTATTGGCACAGGGTGTCCCACAACCTCAAGAAGGTGGCGTAAAGGCGCAGTGTTAATCTTCTCTTCAGTGCACCGTGTAAGCTGGCCAAGATATGCCCTATGATGACAAAAACAAAACCCGAACCATGCTCTAAGAAACATGCAGCGCAGTACACGGCTTGCAAAAGTAATGTCGTATATGAGATACCCCTAAGTTGCCAACAGGTTTATATCGGTCAAACCGGACGGTGTTTTAATGAAAGGGCGCGTGAGCACAATTGGGCCGTAAATAACAATGCGGGGGGCCATCTGGCAGAACACTGTAAACGTCACAATTGCCGTCCGTATCTTCGCGACACCAGGTTTCTGGCACGGTCTAGAGATAGTCTAGAACAGGAGATCTTGGAAGCTTGCTACATTGCAAAGGCCGAGGGCACGTGCATTAGCTGCCCTTCAGTGACGCTTACGTCGAAAAAGAGATAGCTTTTCTAATGAGATATATGGAGGTCGTGATGTCACGATGGGCCATTCTAGGTTGTATCTATTTAAAGTCCAATTTCTTCAAAAAAAAAAAAACATTTAGTTGGAAGTAGCGCTTTGTCCGTCGTACATGTTCTTCTTCTAGTCCGCGTCTTCGTAGCGCTTTTTTCTTCAAGCAAGAATTTTCACAAGTTTGTATCGTTAAACTTTTCTATCAGAAGAGAGTTCTCAAAGCTTACTAGTCCTCTTGAATGCAATGCAATTATTGTTTATTAGTAAATAATCAAGTAGTCCCGAGCAGATGTTGTCCAAGGCCGTTACAACGTAATGATTTCTTTCGCTCGAATGTCCCTTTCTTGTCATCCATCACTTACGGTCGGGCGATCGATGCATATGATAACGTTTTATACATCGCCGCGCTGCTTCCACCACTGACGAAGCCCGAAATAGAAAAGAATTGAAATAAAATTCTTGAAACATATGCCGGTCCAAATATTATAACACTATTATAACATTATAATATGATAACATTATAATATTATCAAGAGATGATAGAGCGGGATCTACAAGCCCTTCTTTCGTGCTTGCGTCTCATTAGATGGCTAACCAAGACTGCTTTCAGTTTCAGTTCAGTTTCAAGACGGCCACTTTAAATCATTCTAATGTACTTTACCAATTCAGCTTAATCTTCCTCCTATAGGAGTACCTACAAGAGATACGCATATGCGCGATCAACGCTGTTTCGTGTTCGCTAACTGTGCCTGCGTTTCGGGGCAATTTCCGGCACATGTACTTTCCTCATTGATCGTATATTCTTTGCTCCTGAAGTGTAGGCACATTTGGAAGCGTACGTCATGGCTACCCTGAAGTACGCTTGAAGCGGAAGCTTGGGGCGAGGCCACTTGCTTATTAAACACTGTGCAAAAGTAACGTTTTATCGCTCTCTCTCTCTTAATGCCCTTGCGCCTGCTGTGTACCTCGTAAACGACGGCGAAACGCGTCACTCGCGGTTCAGACAATGCCTCCACTGACTCAGAGGGACTTCGAGCTGGAGTTTACAGACAAGACTATACGCAACGAGAACATTACGCAGACATTTTTGACTAAAATAAGTGAGAACTTGGGACGACTGTGTACTCAATAAATACTGGGGTTTTACGAGCCAGGACTATACGATCAGATTACATGAGGCATGCCGTGTATAGTTGTATGCTCCAGGTTAATTTCGAACGCCTTGAATTCATTTAAGTGCGCCTAAATCAGAGTGGCACCAACGTTTTGTGTGTATATTGTTGCGTTTCGCCTGCGACACGTGGTTTTGCCGGCGCGACTGCGGCGGGGCGGCAGACATTTTGGCCCGATCGTCGTCGCCGCAACACTCATCGCCAGGTGTTTCCAGGCGCGACTGCGGCGATGCGACCGCCTAGGGATCATCCTCGCATTCCAGTCATTGTGCCCGAAACAGGCGATGCCAAAGCAGGGATCTCATTCCAGTTATTGGGCCCGAAACAGGCGATGCCAAAGCAGGGATCTCGTTCCAGTCATTGTGCCCGAAACAGGCGATGCCAAAGCAGGGATCTCATTCCAGTTATTGGGCCCGAAACAGGCGATGCCAAAGCAGGGATCTCGTTCCAGTCATTGTGCCCGAAACAGGCGATGCCAAAGCAGGGACCATCCTCTCATTACAGTCATTGTGTCCGACCGGCAGCGCCACGACAGGGTGCTACGAGATCGTGCTCGACATGGTGCTACGGCATCGCTACGACAGTGTGCGTCACCATTAGCCCATTGTACATTCACGTGCTCGTCTTTTGAGGGGTTCCTTCTTGCCCTCAACTGCGAGAGTATAAAAACAGCTGCCCCCGGACGCCAAAGGGAGGGCTCCGATTTCTTCTGTTGAGTGAAGTGCTCTCCCGTCTCTCTACTACGGTCAAACCTGACCGCCAACTCTTTGCGATGTTAAAATAAACAAGTTGTTTCGTTGTTACCAGTCGACTCATGCTTTGCCGGGACCTTCGGATGCTTCCAGTTGTACCCCAGGCCGCCAGGCCAACGCTACCCTTGGGGCTTGCGACCCAGGTACAACCACGGGCGTCAGCGCCGAGTTCCCAACAGATCGTACCAGCAGTCCGATCCAAACATCTGGTTGGCAGCGGTGAGATCGCCTACGACTTCAAACAACTGTCTGCCAGCGGTGAGATCGCGACAACGGAGGCCAGCAGCGAAGAGATGCAGTTGACGGTATGCTGAGCAGCTCAACGACGATCCGGGAGCAGTGCAACGAGCCCTGTGTGACGACTGGTTGCCTGCAGCGGAACGACTGCGCGGAATTCCTGCCTGCGAGGTTTGGTGAGTGCGGGACTTTCTTCTTCTGAGCTTTGCCAGGCTTTTGTTAGTGTTAGAAACAGAGCTGGTAATTGTGGTTGTCGTTGCTGCCGGGTTAGTTTGCGGCAAGACAATAGTAAGCAGTAGAGAAAGCAGCATTCAGAGCAGCCATGGATTTGAAGTCGTTGCGCAAACCGAAATTGTTGGAGCTTGCAAGAGAGTTGGGTCTGGATGTCTCAGACAAACTAAGAAAACCTGAACTGCTAAAGGCTATTCTTGAGTTAGAGGCTGAGGATGACGAGCTGTCGGAATGCCTTGAGACTATTGAGGAGAGGTCAAAAAGACAGGAGCGCGAACTTAAAGAGCAAAAAGAAAAAGAAGAGCGTGAACGTAAAGAACAGAAAGAAAAAGAAGAGCGTGAACGTAAAGAACAGAAAGAAAAAGAAGAGCGTGAACGTAAAGAACAGAAAGAGCGAGAGCAACAAGAGAAAAAAGAAGAGCGCGAACACGCTTTGGAAATGAAGCGTCTTGAGGTAGAGATGGAACGCGCTCGTAATGGAAGTCAGGCACACGGTGCAGGAGAACGCGTATTGTTCAAAATGACTGACCTGATGCGGCCGTTTAAGCTTGGAGAGGACATTGGTTTGTTCCTGGTTAACTTTGAGCGAACGTGCGAGAAGCAGGGGTTCTCTCGGGAAACGTGGCCACAGCGCTTGCTCACTTTGTTACCCGGCGAGGCGGCCGACGTAGTCGCTCGCTTGGATAGAGAGGAAGCAGAGGATTTCGACAAAGTAAAATCGAGTCTGCTAAAAAAGTACCGGCTGTCTGCGGAGGCGTTCCGTCGGAAGTTTCGGGAAAATGAGAAAGGCAGAAGTGAGTCATATACAGAGTTTGCGTATAGGCTTATGTCGAACATGCAGGAGTGGCTCAAAGAAGAGAAAGCGTTTGGTGACCACGATAAAGTTCTGCAGTGTTTCGGGCTAGAACAGTTTTATAGTCGGTTACCGGAGAACGTGCGATACTGGGTCTTGGATAGGCCAGACGTGAGTACGGTGGCTAGAGCCGCTGAGCTAGCCGAGGAGTTTGTGACGCGTCGAGCTCGCGGAGCTAAGGACGGTCAAAAGGGTGAATTTGGCTCGAAGTTTGAGAGGCCGAAGTTCACACCCATGAGAGCAAAAGGGGACACGCGTAGTGCGGATGCGAGCGAAAGCAGTCCGACCAAACGTAAAGAGACGGCGGCAGCCAAACGCAGAAAGCGGTTCGAGATGAGGCGAGCGGGCGTTTGTTATACGTGCCAGAAGCCGGGTCACTTTTCGGCGCAGTGTCCGGAAACAACACCAAAAGTTGTGTTTTTTTCATTAGGCAGCACTGACGAGAACATGAAGCTTCTCGAGCCTTACATGCGAGACCTCCTCGTGAACGGGAAAGAGTGCCGAGTGCTTCGCGATTCCGCAGCTACGATGGATGTAGTTCACCCGTCTTACGTAGAACCCCATATGTTCACGGGCGAGTGCGCATGGATCAAGCAAGCCGTGGAAGCTCATAGCGTGTGTCTGCCGGTAGCAAAAGTGCTTATTGAAGGACCTTTCGGAGCGCTTGAGACAGAGGCGGCAGTGTCATCTATGCTGCCACCCCAGTACCCGTACCTATTTTCAAACAGGTCCGATCACCTCCTGCGCGAGAAGGGGCTTTTGTTTGGTGAAGCTAGTGTTCAGGCCTTAACCAGATCGAAGGTTCGGGAGCTCGCTGCAAAGGCGGTAGTTGCGGGGCCGACGTTATCAAACAACGAAAAAGGGTCAGAGGCGCAGCAAGCTGATATTCCGAGCACGCCCGAACTGAATAAACTTGAGTCTGTAACGTTAAAGGCGCCAGATACTGGAGAGGAAACGCCCGACGCGGGAAAGTTAGAAGAGCTATCTACTGATTTGCTCATCGCGCCTACGTCAGACGGACTTGATAGGTTGCTAAAAGTCAGCCGGACGGCTTTGATAGCCGAGCAAAAAAAGGATGGCAGCCTGGAAAACGTGCGCTGCAATGTCAAAGAAGGTATCGCCAGGAAAACTGCGCGTTTTGTGGAAAGAGGTGGAGTCCTGTACCGGAAGTATCTAGACCGCCGAGGAGTGGAGTTCGATCAGCTGGTCGTGCCTCAATGCTATCGTCAGGATCTGTTGCGCTTGTCACATGGGGGTTCGTGGTCCGGACACCTAGGAGTTAAGAAAACTAAGGACCGTCTCTTGCAAGAGTACTATTGGCCAGGGTGTTTTCGGGACGCAGACCATTTCGTGAGGACATGTGACACTTGTCAGCGGGTGGGCAAACCAGGGGACAAATCAAGGGCGCCGTTGAAATTGGTACCTATCATTACGGAGCCTTTTAGACGGCTCGTTATTGATACAGTGGGACCTCTGCCGGTAACAGCCACGGGGTACAGACACATTTTGACTGTGATCTGCCCAGCGACAAAGTTCCCTGAAGCAGTGCCGCTTAAAGAACTCAGCTCAGTTGAGATAGTTAATGCACTACTGTCCATATTTGCGCGAGTTGGTTTTCCTGCAGAAATTCAATCAGATCAGGGCACAGTGTTTACTAGCGCTTTGACGACAACTTTTCTCGAAAGGTGTGGGGTAAAGCTGTTACACAGCTCAGTGTACCACCCACAGTCGAATTCCGTTGAGAAGCTCCCCTCCGTCATGAAGCGCGTGTTGAGAGCCTTGTGTTTTGAACATCAAACTGACTGGGAGCTGTGTCTGCCTGGGGTGATGTTTGCGTTAAGAACCGCGCCGCATGCGGCTACGGGGTTTTCGCCAGCTGAACTGGTGTACGGTCGCTCGCTTCGATCTCCGCTTCGCATGCTTCGAGAATCATGGGAAGGTAGGGGCGACGACCCAGTCGTGGTGGAGTACGTGCTTAAGCTCCTCGAACGCTTAAGAAGGGCACAGGAGTTGTCAGGTGAAGCAATGGCAAAGGCCCAGCAGAGGGCCAAGGTTTATTATGATCGGACAGCCAGGGCCCGTCGTTTTGAGGTTGGCGATGAGGTCATGATATTGCGCACATCGCTAAACAACAAACTAGACGTGCAGTGGGAGGGCCCAGCGCGAATTGTTCAGAAACTGTCGGACGTTAACTACGTGGTAAGTCTGCCAGGAAAGCGGAAAGCACAGCAAGTTTACCACTGTAATCTGCTCAAACCTTATAGACAAAGGGAAGCAGTGGTGTGCCTGATGGTAAACGTTCCTGAAGAGCTTCCGGTCGAGCTTCCGGGACTAGGCTCAGTGACGAACAGGGAAGACACCGGTCAAGTCATTGGTGACCTTATCAGTAAAGCACCGCTGTCGCCCGAGCAGAAAACCGAACTACACCAGCTATTACAAGAGTTTCAAGGTCTGTTCTCTGAGAGGCCTGGTAGGACTTCTGTACTTACTCATGATATAGAACTTACCTCCACAGAGCCAGTACGATCCAAGGCGTATCGGGTGTCACCCCGCCAGAGCGATATTATGGAGGCTGAGGTAAAGAAAATGCTACAGCTCGGTGTTATTGAGGCAGGTGAGAGTGATTATACCTCCCCTTTGATTTTAGTTGAGGTACCGGGCAAGGAACCTCGTCCTTGCGTCGACTACCGCAGGCTTAATTCCATCACTAAGGATCAAATTTATCCGATCCCTAACATCGAGGAGCGCCTTGAGAAAGTTAGTAGCGCTCAGTTTATTTCCACCCTAGATCTTGTCAGGGGTTATTGGCAGGTTCCACTTACAGAAGAGGCTAGTAGGTATGCGGCGTTCATTTCACCAATGGGAACATTCCGTCCTAAAGTGTTGAGTTTTGGTTTGAAGAACGCGCCATACTGTTTTTCAAGTCTCATGGATAAAGTGTTGCGGGGACAGCAAGAATTCGCTTTACCGTATCTAGACGACGTAGCGATATTCTCCGCATCCTGGTCTGAGCATATGGCACACTTGCGGGCAGTGCTAACCCGCCTGCGCGAAGCGGGCTTGACAGTCAAGGCTCCTAAGTGCCAGTTAGCACAGGCCGAGGTTGTCTACCTCGGTCACGTGATTGGTCAGGGTCGTCGCCGCCCCTCTGAAATAAAAGTGGCCGCTGTGCGAGACTTTCCGCAACCGCGCACCAAGACCGATATTCGGTCGTTCTTGGGTGTCGCCGGCTACTATCAGAGGTACATCCCTAGGTACTCTGATATCGCGGCTCCCCTGACGGATGCTCTAAGAAAAACAGAGCCTCAAACAGTCGTCTGGGACGAGACCAAGGAAAGAGCTTTTAGCGCCCTAAAGAGTGCCCTAACAAGCCAGCCTGTGCTACGATCGCCAGACTATACAAAAGGGTTCATTGTTCAGTGCGATGCTAGTGAGCGAGGCATGGGCGTTGTACTGTGCCAACGGGAAAATGGAGAAGTAGAACACCCCGTCCTGTATGCTAGTCGTAAGCTGACCAGTCGTGAGCAGGCGTATAGCGCCACCGAGAAAGAGTGTGCATGTCTCGTGTGGGCCGTTCAGAAATTGTCATGCTATCTAGCCGGCTCGAGGTTTATCATTGAGACGGATCACTGCCCTCTCCAATGGCTGCAGACCATCTCTCCCAAAAATGGCCGCCTCCTGCGCTGGAGCCTCGCTTTACAACAATATTCCTTTGAGGTGCGTTACAAAAAGGGGAGTCTCAACGGTAACGCCGATGGCTTAAGTCGAAGCCCCTAACGTAGGAATCAGCCTCAAAATTGTTTGTTACTGATGTTTTTCTTCCTGAGGCAGGATTTTTTTTTAACATATTGCTTTTGTTTAGTGTTTCAAAGTGATGATATGCTTTCTAGTGCAATTTTTCAATTTGTGGACGCGTTCTGAGTGATGCTAGACTACTGTAAGGAACTAGGCAGTGGTATAAAAAGGGGAAAGAGCCTGGCAGGGCTTAGTGAGGGTTGTGCCGTGCTTGCTGACTGAGCGGTTGAGTTTCAGCGTAGTTCTAACGCTTGCCGGGAACGAGAACAAAAATGTGAACTCTCCCGAAGTCACTTTGCAGTGTCCCGTGCGAACCTGAACGAGAGAACGAGGCCTTCTCTGTGCGCTGCGCTCAAGAAACGTCAAGGGACGCCCGACTTCGGTTATGAGCATCATCGAGCGACATCCCTCCGGACAGCGGATGCAGTCCCCTGTCCATCGGGATCTCCTTCCCCCGGCGGGGCGGTCTGTTGCGTTTCGCCTGCGACACGTGGTTTTGCCGGCGCGACTGCGGCGGGGCGGCAGACATTTTGGCCCGATCGTCGTCGCCGCAACACTCATCGCCAGGTGTTTCCAGGCGCGACTGCGGCGATGCGACCGCCTAGGGATCATCCTCGCATTCCAGTCATTGTGCCCGAAACAGGCGATGCCAAAGCAGGGATCTCATTCCAGTTATTGGGCCCGAAACAGGCGATGCCAAAGCAGGGATCTCGTTCCAGTCATTGTGCCCGAAACAGGCGATGCCAAAGCAGGGATCTCATTCCAGTTATTGGGCCCGAAACAGGCGATGCCAAAGCAGGGATCTCGTTCCAGTCATTGTGCCCGAAACAGGCGATGCCAAAGCAGGGACCATCCTCTCATTACAGTCATTGTGTCCGACCGGCAGCGCCACGACAGGGTGCTACGAGATCGTGCTCGACATGGTGCTACGGCATCGCTACGACAGTGTGCGTCACCATTAGCCCATTGTACATTCACGTGCTCGTCTTTTGAGGGGTTCCTTCTTGCCCTCAACTGCGAGAGTATAAAAACAGCTGCCCCCGGACGCCAAAGGGAGGGCTCCGATTTCTTCTGTTGAGTGAAGTGCTCTCCCGTCTCTCTACTACGGTCAAACCTGACCGCCAACTCTTTGCGATGTTAAAATAAACAAGTTGTTTCGTTGTTACCAGTCGACTCATGCTTTGCCGGGACCTTCGGATGCTTCCAGTTGTACCCCAGGCCGCCAGGCCAACGCTACCCTTGGGGCTTGCGACCCAGGTACAACCACGGGCGTCAGCGCCGAGTTCCCAACAGATCGTACCAGCAGTCCGATCCAAACATCTGGTTGGCAGCGGTGAGATCGCCTACGACTTCAAACAACTGTCTGCCAGCGGTGAGATCGCGACAACGGAGGCCAGCAGCGAAGAGATGCAGTTGACGGTATGCTGAGCAGCTCAACGACGATCCGGGAGCAGTGCAACGAGCCCTGTGTGACGACTGGTTGCCTGCAGCGGAACGACTGCGCGGAATTCCTGCCTGCGAGGTTTGGTGAGTGCGGGACTTTCTTCTTCTGAGCTTTGCCAGGCTTTTGTTAGTGTTAGAAACAGAGCTGGTAATTGTGGTTGTCGTTGCTGCCGGGTTAGTTTGCGGCAAGACAATAGTAAGCAGTAGAGAAAGCAGCATTCAGAGCAGCCATGGATTTGAAGTCGTTGCGCAAACCGAAATTGTTGGAGCTTGCAAGAGAGTTGGGTCTGGATGTCTCAGACAAACTAAGAAAACCTGAACTGCTAAAGGCTATTCTTGAGTTAGAGGCTGAGGATGACGAGCTGTCGGAATGCCTTGAGACTATTGAGGAGAGGTCAAAAAGACAGGAGCGCGAACTTAAAGAGCAAAAAGAAAAAGAAGAGCGTGAACGTAAAGAACAGAAAGAAAAAGAAGAGCGTGAACGTAAAGAACAGAAAGAAAAAGAAGAGCGTGAACGTAAAGAACAGAAAGAGCGAGAGCAACAAGAGAAAAAAGAAGAGCGCGAACACGCTTTGGAAATGAAGCGTCTTGAGGTAGAGATGGAACGCGCTCGTAATGGAAGTCAGGCACACGGTGCAGGAGAACGCGTATTGTTCAAAATGACTGACCTGATGCGGCCGTTTAAGCTTGGAGAGGACATTGGTTTGTTCCTGGTTAACTTTGAGCGAACGTGCGAGAAGCAGGGGTTCTCTCGGGAAACGTGGCCACAGCGCTTGCTCACTTTGTTACCCGGCGAGGCGGCCGACGTAGTCGCTCGCTTGGATAGAGAGGAAGCAGAGGATTTCGACAAAGTAAAATCGAGTCTGCTAAAAAAGTACCGGCTGTCTGCGGAGGCGTTCCGTCGGAAGTTTCGGGAAAATGAGAAAGGCAGAAGTGAGTCATATACAGAGTTTGCGTATAGGCTTATGTCGAACATGCAGGAGTGGCTCAAAGAAGAGAAAGCGTTTGGTGACCACGATAAAGTTCTGCAGTGTTTCGGGCTAGAACAGTTTTATAGTCGGTTACCGGAGAACGTGCGATACTGGGTCTTGGATAGGCCAGACGTGAGTACGGTGGCTAGAGCCGCTGAGCTAGCCGAGGAGTTTGTGACGCGTCGAGCTCGCGGAGCTAAGGACGGTCAAAAGGGTGAATTTGGCTCGAAGTTTGAGAGGCCGAAGTTCACACCCATGAGAGCAAAAGGGGACACGCGTAGTGCGGATGCGAGCGAAAGCAGTCCGACCAAACGTAAAGAGACGGCGGCAGCCAAACGCAGAAAGCGGTTCGAGATGAGGCGAGCGGGCGTTTGTTATACGTGCCAGAAGCCGGGTCACTTTTCGGCGCAGTGTCCGGAAACAACACCAAAAGTTGTGTTTTTTTCATTAGGCAGCACTGACGAGAACATGAAGCTTCTCGAGCCTTACATGCGAGACCTCCTCGTGAACGGGAAAGAGTGCCGAGTGCTTCGCGATTCCGCAGCTACGATGGATGTAGTTCACCCGTCTTACGTAGAACCCCATATGTTCACGGGCGAGTGCGCATGGATCAAGCAAGCCGTGGAAGCTCATAGCGTGTGTCTGCCGGTAGCAAAAGTGCTTATTGAAGGACCTTTCGGAGCGCTTGAGACAGAGGCGGCAGTGTCATCTATGCTGCCACCCCAGTACCCGTACCTATTTTCAAACAGGTCCGATCACCTCCTGCGCGAGAAGGGGCTTTTGTTTGGTGAAGCTAGTGTTCAGGCCTTAACCAGATCGAAGGTTCGGGAGCTCGCTGCAAAGACGGTAGTTGCGGGGCCGACGTTATCAAACAACGAAAAAGGGTCAGAGGCGCAGCAAGCTGATATTCCGAGCACGCCCGAACTGAATAAACTTGAGTCTGTAACGTTAAAGGCGCCAGATACTGGAGAGGAAACGCCCGACGCGGGAAAGTTAGAAGAGCTATCTACTGATTTGCTCATCGCGCCTACGTCAGACGGACTTGATAGGTTGCTAAAAGTCAGCCGGACGGCTTTGATAGCCGAGCAAAAAAAGGATGGCAGCCTGGAAAACGTGCGCTGCAATGTCAAAGAAGGTATCGCCAGGAAAACTGCGCGTTTTGTGGAAAGAGGTGGAGTCCTGTACCGGAAGTATCTAGACCGCCGAGGAGTGGAGTTCGATCAGCTGGTCGTGCCTCAATGCTATCGTCAGGATCTGTTGCGCTTGTCACATGGGGGTTCGTGGTCCGGACACCTAGGAGTTAAGAAAACTAAGGACCGTCTCTTGCAAGAGTACTATTGGCCAGGGTGTTTTCGGGACGCAGACCATTTCGTGAGGACATGTGACACTTGTCAGCGGGTGGGCAAACCAGGGGACAAATCAAGGGCGCCGTTGAAATTGGTACCTATCATTACGGAGCCTTTTAGACGGCTCGTTATTGATACAGTGGGACCTCTGCCGGTAACAGCCACGGGGTACAGACACATTTTGACTGTGATCTGCCCAGCGACAAAGTTCCCTGAAGCAGTGCCGCTTAAAGAACTCAGCTCAGTTGAGATAGTTAATGCACTACTGTCCATATTTGCGCGAGTTGGTTTTCCTGCAGAAATTCAATCAGATCAGGGCACAGTGTTTACTAGCGCTTTGACGACAACTTTTCTCGAAAGGTGTGGGGTAAAGCTGTTACACAGCTCAGTGTACCACCCACAGTCGAATTCCGTTGAGAAGCTCCCCTCCGTCATGAAGCGCGTGTTGAGAGCCTTGTGTTTTGAACATCAAACTGACTGGGAGCTGTGTCTGCCTGGGGTGATGTTTGCGTTAAGAACCGCGCCGCATGCGGCTACGGGGTTTTCGCCAGCTGAACTGGTGTACGGTCGCTCGCTTCGATCTCCGCTTCGCATGCTTCGAGAATCATGGGAAGGTAGGGGCGACGACCCAGTCGTGGTGGAGTACGTGCTTAAGCTCCTCGAACGCTTAAGAAGGGCACAGGAGTTGTCAGGTGAAGCAATGGCAAAGGCCCAGCAGAGGGCCAAGGTTTATTATGATCGGACAGCCAGGGCCCGTCGTTTTGAGGTTGGCGATGAGGTCATGATATTGCGCACATCGCTAAACAACAAACTAGACGTGCAGTGGGAGGGCCCAGCGCGAATTGTTCAGAAACTGTCGGACGTTAACTACGTGGTAAGTCTGCCAGGAAAGCGGAAAGCACAGCAAGTTTACCACTGTAATCTGCTCAAACCTTATAGACAAAGGGAAGCAGTGGTGTGCCTGATGGTAAACGTTCCTGAAGAGCTTCCGGTCGAGCTTCCGGGACTAGGCTCAGTGACGAACAGGGAAGACACCGGTCAAGTCATTGGTGACCTTATCAGTAAAGCACCGCTGTCGCCCGAGCAGAAAACCGAACTACACCAGCTATTACAAGAGTTTCAAGGTCTGTTCTCTGAGAGGCCTGGTAGGACTTCTGTACTTACTCATGATATAGAACTTACCTCCACAGAGCCAGTACGATCCAAGGCGTATCGGGTGTCACCCCGCCAGAGCGATATTATGGAGGCTGAGGTAAAGAAAATGCTACAGCTCGGTGTTATTGAGGCAGGTGAGAGTGATTATACCTCCCCTTTGATTTTAGTTGAGGTACCGGGCAAGGAACCTCGTCCTTGCGTCGACTACCGCAGGCTTAATTCCATCACTAAGGATCAAATTTATCCGATCCCTAACATCGAGGAGCGCCTTGAGAAAGTTAGTAGCGCTCAGTTTATTTCCACCCTAGATCTTGTCAGGGGTTATTGGCAGGTTCCACTTACAGAAGAGGCTAGTAGGTATGCGGCGTTCATTTCACCAATGGGAACATTCCGTCCTAAAGTGTTGAGTTTTGGTTTGAAGAACGCGCCATACTGTTTTTCAAGTCTCATGGATAAAGTGTTGCGGGGACAGCAAGAATTCGCTTTACCGTATCTAGACGACGTAGCGATATTCTCCGCATCCTGGTCTGAGCATATGGCACACTTGCGGGCAGTGCTAACCCGCCTGCGCGAAGCGGGCTTGACAGTCAAGGCTCCTAAGTGCCAGTTAGCACAGGCCGAGGTTGTCTACCTCGGTCACGTGATTGGTCAGGGTCGTCGCCGCCCCTCTGAAATAAAAGTGGCCGCTGTGCGAGACTTTCCGCAACCGCGCACCAAGACCGATATTCGGTCGTTCTTGGGTGTCGCCGGCTACTATCAGAGGTACATCCCTAGGTACTCTGATATCGCGGCTCCCCTGACGGATGCTCTAAGAAAAACAGAGCCTCAAACAGTCGTCTGGGACGAGACCAAGGAAAGAGCTTTTAGCGCCCTAAAGAGTGCCCTAACAAGCCAGCCTGTGCTACGATCGCCAGACTATACAAAAGGGTTCATTGTTCAGTGCGATGCTAGTGAGCGAGGCATGGGCGTTGTACTGTGCCAACGGGAAAATGGAGAAGTAGAACACCCCGTCCTGTATGCTAGTCGTAAGCTGACCAGTCGTGAGCAGGCGTATAGCGCCACCGAGAAAGAGTGTGCATGTCTCGTGTGGGCCGTTCAGAAATTGTCATGCTATCTAGCCGGCTCGAGGTTTATCATTGAGACGGATCACTGCCCTCTCCAATGGCTGCAGACCATCTCTCCCAAAAATGGCCGCCTCCTGCGCTGGAGCCTCGCTTTACAACAATATTCCTTTGAGGTGCGTTACAAAAAGGGGAGTCTCAACGGTAACGCCGATGGCTTAAGTCGAAGCCCCTAACGTAGGAATCAGCCTCAAAATTGTTTGTTACTGATGTTTTTCTTCCTGAGGCAGGATTTTTTTTTAACATATTGCTTTTGTTTAGTGTTTCAAAGTGATGATATGCTTTCTAGTGCAATTTTTCAATTTGTGGACGCGTTCTGAGTGATGCTAGACTACTGTAAGGAACTAGGCAGTGGTATAAAAAGGGGAAAGAGCCTGGCAGGGCTTAGTGAGGGTTGTGCCGTGCTTGCTGACTGAGCGGTTGAGTTTCAGCGTAGTTCTAACGCTTGCCGGGAACGAGAACAAAAATGTGAACTCTCCCGAAGTCACTTTGCAGTGTCCCGTGCG
Organism: Dermacentor variabilis; assembly: GCF_050947875.1. Lineage (NCBI taxonomy): Eukaryota > Metazoa > Arthropoda > Arachnida > Ixodida > Ixodidae > Dermacentor > Dermacentor variabilis. The sequence continues at coordinate 30,319,870 of NC_134570.1, read as the reverse complement.
AACCTGAACGAGAGAACGAGGCCTTCTCTGTGCGCTGCGCTCAAGAAACGTCAAGGGACGCCCGACTTCGGTTATGAGCATCATCGAGCGACATCCCTCCGGACAGCGGATGCAGTCCCCTGTCCATCGGGATCTCCTTCCCCCGGCGGGGCGGTCTGTTGCGTTTCGCCTGCGACACGTGGTTTTGCCGGCGCGACTGCGGCGGGGCGGCAGACATTTTGGCCCGATCGTCGTCGCCGCAACACTCATCGCCAGGTGTTTCCAGGCGCGACTGCGGCGATGCGACCGCCTAGGGATCATCCTCGCATTCCAGTCATTGTGCCCGAAACAGGCGATGCCAAAGCAGGGATCTCATTCCAGTTATTGGGCCCGAAACAGGCGATGCCAAAGCAGGGATCTCGTTCCAGTCATTGTGCCCGAAACAGGCGATGCCAAAGCAGGGATCTCATTCCAGTTATTGGGCCCGAAACAGGCGATGCCAAAGCAGGGATCTCGTTCCAGTCATTGTGCCCGAAACAGGCGATGCCAAAGCAGGGACCATCCTCTCATTACAGTCATTGTGTCCGACCGGCAGCGCCACGACAGGGTGCTACGAGATCGTGCTCGACATGGTGCTACGGCATCGCTACGACAGTGTGCGTCACCATTAGCCCATTGTACATTCACGTGCTCGTCTTTTGAGGGGTTCCTTCTTGCCCTCAACTGCGAGAGTATAAAAACAGCTGCCCCCGGACGCCAAAGGGAGGGCTCCGATTTCTTCTGTTGAGTGAAGTGCTCTCCCGTCTCTCTACTACGGTCAAACCTGACCGCCAACTCTTTGCGATGTTAAAATAAACAAGTTGTTTCGTTGTTACCAGTCGACTCATGCTTTGCCGGGACCTTCGGATGCTTCCAGTTGTACCCCAGGCCGCCAGGCCAACGCTACCCTTGGGGCTTGCGACCCAGGTACAACCACGGGCGTCAGCGCCGAGTTCCCAACAGATCGTACCAGCAGTCCGATCCAAACAATATATATATATATATATATATATATATATATATATATATATATATATATATATATATTTCATTCTTCTTTCCCCTTATCGAATTGCGGCCGCGCGACCGGGATCGAACGATCTCAGGCTCAGCAACACGACGCCATAGACACAGAGTTACCGTGGCGGGTGACTATGTACTCATGGATATCATACATACATGTTAATGCACGAAGGTGGAGAAATGTGAGAGATCAAATTTAAAGAAGGCGACGTACACGGCCTGGCTAATGCAACTATTAATTTCGCTCGATCCTATTGTTTCCGTGTCATTCACCGCTCGAGACCGGCCATTCCTAATGACAACGTAGCGAAGCGTCGCTAGGACCACAGAGAAAATGCGAAAAGGGATAGAAGTGGAATAAAATTGTTACGTTATACAGGCCACATTCTGCCCTGCTTTGAACACGTTTTGAGCAAACGTGATCTATCTGTCGTCAGGCATACTTACGTTTGAAGAGCAAGACACTTGAAGGCAAGAGCCGAGCAGATAATTAGTAATATTGTTCTATTCTCTCGTATAGTACGGAACCCTCTTATTTCACTCTAAATTGCCGGGAAATCACTAAAGTATAGATGTGCGAGCGATTGGGTTCGCTTCATCAAGTACCGGGTAATAGAAACGTCATTCTGGATTCGCGAGCATTCTGAGGCCTTCTTCTCTGTGGGCAAATCGCAAATGAGACGTATGCAATAGCTGCTTTCTGAAAGGATACGACAAAGCGAACGTGAAAGACACTGCAACAATATTTGACCATGGTGTTGCAACGTACGTACGGGCTCATTTCTATCTCGATTAGCTACCCGAGCTGTTGAGCGCATCGACGTGAGCAGACCTCTCAGAGCCATCATCTCGACCATGTTTATCGCTTTATCCATTGCCATCGGATACGCGAAGGAGCTGGCCCGGAGGGACCGCGAGTTACGAAACCGCCTTCCATACCCCGGCCAAGCGAGTCATCTCCGAGTCAACAGCCCCACATCATATTCAGCCGCCACTCGTTAGAGCGATGAGTATACGCGAGCGGCAATGGAGTGCCGCATAACCTATTGCGCTGTAATAACATCGCTCGTGGCGTCTCGGCACGTGCGAGTGGCCTTCGAAGCACCCGACGATGGCGCACGAATGAGCCATCACCGCCGAATGTCCGCCGGGGTGTGACGACCGCGAAACAGCAGACTTCATTGGTCACCCTGCCGCACGGGCGCTCCGGAGGCCATTTGTTGATTGGGTCACGCGCGAGCGTTTTTCGCGTGTGCCAGGGTAAACAGCCTTCTCGCGCGCCGCGCGGTCTCTTTCACTCCCTTTCCTTCGCCAGGGACAGGCACGCGAATAGAGGGAGAGGGTGCGCGGGGGTGCACCCCGCATGGTTGCGGAGGAGAGGAGGCCTAGCGAAAGTGCACTACACGCGCACATACTCCGCTGCCTGCAACAGTGATGCAAGCGCGATGGACTTGGGCCCGCTCGCGTTGCTCGGAGGTGCTCGCCTCTCGGCCGGCTTCTGCTGTTGCTGTTGCTGCTGCTGCTGCTGCCAGTCAGTGACCTCAAGCGACGGCGAAGCATCGGCAACCAAGATTCTCCGCGTGGCTCCGCTCGAGATGTTTGGCGGTGTTGGGTGGTGTTGGGGCTGGTAGTGGCCGCTGCGCGGAGCCAGTGACCCCCTTTGACCCTTCCTCCCGTGCCTCCTCGCCCAAGCGGAAGCCCTCCCGCCTTTCCCCTCCTCCGCCCAACTCTTCGGCCCGATATGAAAACAGCGAGCGGGATTGTCTTCTTCGCGCGGTATTTTGAACCCGCATCCGAGGAGGAGTTCGCGCCGATCGTCCGACCGACAGACCGAGCGACCGAGCTGCAGGAAACGAGGTGGACTCACCTCCCTTTCTACATTTTTTCTGTCCTCCTCTATCTTTCCGTCGGCAGCTTCCCGCCACGCTTTCTCCTCGCCTCTCCTTCGCACGCGCCCCTTTGACCGCTTCCGAGAAGTTTAACCCGCTGGAACGCGGGAATCGTGAAATCGCGCTGGCCGCCGCTATTGCCGCCGAAGCGGCCGCTCCCCCTCTCTGCAATGTTTGTCCCTCACGGCGCTTGTGTTGTGCTGGAAAAATTGCGGCATTCGTAGAGAGGGAGAGAGAGCCACGCACTGCGCTGTGCGAGATGTTTAGTGCCGAGTCGTGCCGATGTGACATAAAAGAGATGAACCGCGTTTGCCGGCACGCTTCACCAGGTGAGAATATAACCTTATTAGTAACGGAAGTCCTCAAAGCCAGCCCTGATAAACCTGATAACGAATGGCGCGACTGGAAAGTCGAGTATTGAGGAAATATTACAAGGGATGAAATTGCGAGACTGGCCATTTACTGCAGTCGCTGCAGAAGATAGCGCCTCTTCCTCTTCACACTCACAATCTCTCTCTTACTGCAATCACGGTGCTCGCTATCCTGGCACGGCTCGCAGAAACAAATTGTACACTGGTTGGAACATTTCATTATAGATTCGCTGGGCTCGCATTGTTGAGTAAGCCATCAATGGCGCTCGCGTGGTTAGCTCATCGGGCTGATGTGCTGAGGTAACAGGGTTCGAAGCACACAAGTGGACCAGTTTGAGTCACTGAGCATGTGCCAATGTGTACATACGCGCCGCCCTTCAACGAACCTCTTTCACGCCGACAAGGACCACGTAGATGCAGGACTGGGTAAGCATCGCTCTTCGAGGAACCTATTTGACGCACACTTGAAGCACTGTACTGATGGGCGACTTCAATGCCAGGGTAGGCAAGAAGCAGGCTGGAGACAAGTCAGTGGGGGAATATGGCATAGGCTCTAGCAATAGCAGGGAAGAGTTGTCAGTAGAGTTTGCAGAACAGAATAATATGAGGATAATGAATACCTTCTTCCGCAAGCGGGATAACCAAAAGTGGACATGGAGGACCCCGAATGGCGAGACTAGAAATGAAATAGAAATTATACTCTGCGCTAACCCTGGCATCATAAAAAATGTGGACGTGCTCGGCAAGGTGCGCTGCAGTGACCATAGGACGGTAAGAACTCGAATTAGCCTAGTCTTGAGAAAGGAATGGAAGAAACTGGTATATAAGAAGCCGATCAATGAGTTAGCGGTAAGAAGGAAAATAGAGAAATACCTTAGTAACTTGCGATTCGCTCATGATATTGCCTTGCTTAGTAACTCAGGGGACCAATTGCAATGCATGCTCACTGACCTGGAGAGGCAAAGCAGAGGGGTGGGTCTAAAAATTAATCTGCAGAAAACTGAAGTAATGTTTAACAGTCTCGGAAGAGAACAGCAGTTTACGATAGGTAGCGAGGCACTCGAAGTGGTAAGGGAATACATCTACTTAAGACAGGTAGTAACCGCGGATCCGGATCATGAGACTGAAATAATCCGAAGAATAAGAATGGGCTGGGGTGCGTTCGGCAGGCACTCTCAGATCATGAACAGCAGGTTGCCATTGCCCCTCAAGAGAAAAGTGTACAACAGCTGTGTCTTACCAGTACTCACCTACGGGGCAGAAACCTGGAGGCTTACGAAAAGGGTTCTACTCAAATTGAAGACGACGCAACGCGCTATGGAAAGAAGAATGATGGGTGTAACGGTAAGGGATAAGAAAAGAGCAGATTGTGTGAGGGAACAAACGCGAGTTAATGACATCTTAGTTGAAATCAAGAAAAAGAAATGGGCATGGGCATGAAATGGGCATGGGCAGGGCATGTAATGAGGCGGGAAGATAAGTGATGGTCATTAAGAGTTACGGACTGGATTGCAAGGGAAGGGAAGCGTAGCAGGGTGCGGCAGAAAGTTAGGTGGGCGGATGAGATTAAGAAGTTTGCAGGGACAACATGGCCACAATTAGGACATGACCGGGGTAGTTGGAGTATGGGAGAGGCCTTTGCCATGCAGTGGGCGTAACCAGGCTGATTATGATGAAGCACTCGATATGTGCTACTATGTATGTGCTAGTGTCCAATGAACGTCTGTGATGGTAACTCTGGTAGGCATGCGCCACAGTGAATGTGCCTCCTTAGAATGACGAAAACGATCCCTATAGTTTCTGCGATGCTGAGCGGAATCTAGCCCACGTCACAAGCGTTCCTCAAGGACAGCAACCCGACGCATTAGCAGGGTGCGCCACAAATGCACGGGCCATGAGCCGCTTTTCGATGAACGCATTTCACGACAATGCTTTAGTGAGCTGCGCCATGAATTCACTGCGTATGTGTGCCGCTCTTCAATGAACCTCTCACCAACTCGTGTCACAGAGTATGTGCCTCTGATGTTGCAGAAAGCGAGGGAACAATTTTCAGCGTTCGCAGGCACCGGCCCGCCACGCTTCTCGTCCCTGAGGCCACGCGCGGACTTCTCGGCAGCGCCACCAGATGACGGAGCGTGTCGTGAAAGAAGCGCGAGAGAGGAGCCTGGCTGCAGCATGACGCGTTTCTCGGCATTCGCATGCACCGGAGTGCCATGCATTTCGGAGGCCAGGTGAACTTAGTGGCGGCGGCACTAGATGGCGTCGAGTGTTCTTAGAGAAGCGCGAAAGAGAAACGCCGCTGCAGTACGCGCCTAATACATAACTTGTTTCGATGGTGACAATACGTTGTGTCGCTGTTTTGACTCAATGCTAAACGCATTACCGTCGACAGTCATCCTGAGATGAGTTCTGCCGAGTTTTCCTTTTCGTCTGGGTGTCACATTAGCGCCAAAACATGTAAACTGTGCGAAAGCTCTCTAAAGTTACAAACAAAAACGTTTTGCTCTCCGAAGTGAATAAGAAAAAAAATTTGCACAGTGTACCATTAGAACAAGAACAAGCTTTATTAGGGCATGACGCTCAACACACGTTGACATTATGACACATGTTGGGATATGGGCTTGTCGACACAAGATCAAAGCATGATTAGATAATTATTCAGCGCTGTGTGATGAGGCGACTACCTAGCGCAGCATATAGATGGCGAGGCTAGGTGAAGAACACAAAAATCTCCCCTCTCGACTGTTTACTTGTGGGATGTTAATATAATTTACCAATGCAGGCACGCAATATATTTAATGCTGTGGCGTTGACAGAAATATAAGCTGTTGAGGACGTGTGTATCTTTGGTGCCCCTGTCTCGTCGGAACATTTCGGTGTTTTGACGGCGACGCAGAGTATGAGGGGCTTCGTCGTCTTGTAAACAATATTTATGGTGGGGTCTGGATATTGCTATGTTGAAAGGTGAATGTAACGCGATGGAAAGACGCTGGATGACAATTTTTTTATATTTTCTTACTTTAGAAAAGTTATTGTACTCCAATGATGTAAATATGAGAACAAACTGAGAGCTCCGGTGCATTTGGTGTATTTTTTCGGGATAGCTGGAGGTAATCGCAAGGACGAAAAAGACGACCTTATGCTTGCGCCAGCGTGAACGAGTTTACCTAGTCTTTAGTTTTGTTTTCACTTTCTTTCGTTTCTGCTTTTCGAATATTCGAATAAGAATTCCTTTTATGCCTCCCGCTGTCCCGATCCCTTGCCTCTCCGCGTTAGTGGGTAAGCGTCCCATAGAAGTGGACCAACGACACCTCCACCACCACCACCCTGGAGCGCATTTTCGCGTGCCTTCTTTGTCCCAGGGAATGTCTGACGCGCATTTATTTAAGCCGCAGCAGAAAGGCACTTCGGACATTGGGCATTTTCTTCATATGACAAGCTAAACACTCTGGATGCAAGTAGTAAGTATGGCCGTTGCTGTTGACAGAAAAAAAAGAACACCCTTTGCAGCTTTCTGGCACTTTACTCAATGTATATTTGCTCGCCAACACTGCACCATGGCTCGCAGGTAAATTGCGCTGCAGTGGAGATCACCGGCTCGAGACCATCGAAATGTTTAATCCGACTGCGCACACAACTAACAGAGAAGTGTTGCAGGTATGCCTGAGTACGTAATGCAAGTCACGAACAACGAGCGCGCGCAGAAGGCACAGCCGAGGGCCCGGTCAAGTCGCGGAAAGAGGAAGAACCTCAAAAGCGGACGTGTCTGGTTTTGGTTAAGGAACTACCGAAGAAGGATAAAACTCGCTGAGGAGAATTATACGTTTCAATGCGTCCAATGCCTGTTGGCGAGTTCCCACGGAGCGGAACTGTTAACGTCGAGCGACTTCCATCGCCGCGTGGACCTCTCTCATCGTTGTTCCTTCCACTCTTTTTTCCTTGTTCCGGTGCGCACCGCTGCCAGGCAGCCCCGGTGCGGTGCGCGAGGTCGTCGCACGGGAGGCGACGTCGTTAGACGCCGCCGAGGGCCTCGGGCTGGCCGGAGTCGAAGACCCGGAGGCAGAGCGCGCTAGCGTCGCTCGTTTCCACCAGGCCTGGCTGCCTGCTTGCGCGGTTCAAGGCCGGTCGCCGGGAATCCCCCCTCTTTCGTGCCAGCGACGACGAAGAGTGGTGGTGGCGGTGTGGCCGGCGAGCAGCCGCGCCGCCATTGCTTCCGCTCCGGGCCAACGCCTCCAGCGGCAGCCCGCAAACCACCACCCTCGCGCGAGAAAGAAAGAAAGACGGCGACACAACGTCGTATAGCGCGCCGATTCATCGCGCCGAGGAAGCTCCGCGCGCGCACCCGCTCTGGCGGCGTCGGCGGACCCGTCTCTCACGACCGCCGGCAGTCTCTGCCCCCTTCTTCGAGCTGGGAAATATCGGAGGAAGACGCAGTCAGAACCGAGAGAGAGGGTCGGAGTGCAGGGAACCGTGGCCTCCCCGAAGTATAGGAAGGAGGGCGGGAACATCTGAAGGAGGCGGCGGTTAGGATATTGACTGCGTTGCTGGTTCCGTAGAGTTTAAGCAGTACGCTACGTGCCAAGATGCGTTGCGAAAGAGCGCTGCACGCCCTCCGCGACCCGCGCAGTATAACGTGAGCGGCTACGAAGGCAACGAAACAAACGGCTTCCTAATGAATTATACCCGCCCGCACCTGCGCGATCCCTCGCCGCGTGCAGACGCGGATATGCGTTCCACGGAGAGGAGGAGGGGCGGCGGTCGAGCTCGGAAAATTAGGGACCCCCAGAACTCCGAATTTGTGCCACCTGGCCGGCCCTTTCTCGATTGCTGCTATTGTTGTCGTTGTTGTTGTTGCGCAAAAATGAGAGAGAAACCGTGAGAAACAAACGTGTCGTTGCCCTCCAAAAGCGGGGAAGTTCGTGTGAGAAGGGCCCATTTTAGACGTGGACGAGCTCATGGCGACTGCTTCCTGCGTTTTGCGCGCCAACCGATTGGGGCTACATGGTTCATCATTTCGGACGGAAGGGAGCTAGCTATCATTCCTGCATCGGACTACATTTTACGGTGGCACCTGTTGAAAGAGAGCGAGTGAACTTTGTCTGCATCCTTTGCCTCTGTCCGTTCCCGAGCTGTAGAACTTCAATTACGATTCCATGTTCGTAGCGTCCACCGGTGAAGTAGAATCCTGTAATTTTGCTGCTAAGGCCGAGCGTGGTGGCCGGCGTTACCATGTTTGTCATAGCCACAAGGTACTTCAACTCCGCTTGGTGTCACCCACGCTTTTTTCCGTATAGGCCCCTGTTACTCGAGTGCCATGCACGACTTACACGAACTCCAATAACTCTATATATGCTCCTCTGGCATCGCCAGATGTTGTGCTCGCAAAAGAATATTTACAAGCAACCCTTACAGTAAAGGTATCGTGGTGAGAGAGAGAGAAGCAGGGAGATTAACCAGTCTTGCCCGATTGGCTACCCTACACGTGAGAAAAGCGAAAGGGGGCAGAAAGAAAGAATGAGCCATTCCACTCTGTGAAGGTAGATGACCAGCTAAGCTGTGTAGCACATGACAAAGATTTGACAGAATTTTGAGCAAAGATACGAACACATTTATTGCCTTGATCGGTGGTCATCGTAGGGAAAGGTATCATCATCATCATCATCATCATCATCATCATCAGCCTGGTTACTCTCACAGCAGGGCAAAGGCCTCTCCCATAGTTCTCTGACTACCCCGGTCATGTACTAATTGTGGCCACTGTTTGAATCGCACCGCTGGTACGAGTTGTTGTGGTCGTACCCGTTGGTACGATTTGTTGGGAACTCGGCGCTGACGCCCGTTGTTGCACCTGGGTCGCAAGCCCCAAGGGTAGCGTTGGCCTGGCGGCCTGGGGTACAACTGGAAGCATCCGAAGGTCCCGGCAAAGCATGAGTCGACTGGTAACAACAAAACAACTTGTTTATTTTAACATCGCAAAGAGTTGGCGGTCAGGTTGACCGAAGTAGAGAGACGGGAGAGCACTTTACTCAACAGAAGAAATCGGAGCCCTCCTTTTGGCGTCCGGGGGCAGCTGTTTTTATACTCTCGCAGTTGAGGGCAAGAAGGAACCCCTCAATAGACGAGCACGTGATTGTACAATGGGCTAAGGTGACGCACACTGTCGTAGCGCCGCCGGTCGGGCACAAAGACTGGGAGGAGAAGGTAACTTCGGCTCTCGTAGCGCCTCTGGTCGGGCACAATGACTGGAAGGAGAAGGTAACCTCGGCTCTCGTAGCGCCTCTGGTCGGGCACAATGACTGGGAGGAGAAGGTGACCCCCTGCTGTCGCATCGCCGCCGGTCGGGCACAATGGCACATACACTCCCACACGCACATGAAGACACGTGGCATCGGAACATGCCTGGAAACGCCTGGAAACGCCTGGAAACGCCTGGAAACGCCTGGCGGGGAGCGTAGCGGCGACGCCGAACGGGCCAAAATGTCTGCCGCTTTGTTGCAATCGCGCCGGCTAAACCGCGCGTCGTAGGCGAAACGTAACACCACGTTGTCCCTGCAAACTTCTTAATCTCATCCACCCACCTAACTTTCTGCAGCCCCCTGCTGCGCTTCCCTTCCCTTGGAATCCAGTCCGTAACCCTTAATGAGTATCGGTTATCTTCCATCCTCATTACATGTCCTGCCCATGCCCCCATTTCTTTTTCTTGATTTCAACTAAGATGTCACTAACTCACGTTTGTTCCCTCACCCAATCTGCTCTTTTCTTATCCCTTAACGTTACACCCTTCATTCTTCTTTCCATGGCTCGTTGCGTCGTCCTCAATTTAAGTAGAATCCTTCTCGTAGGCCTCCAGGTTTCTGCCCCGTACGTGAGAACTGATAAGACACAGCTTTTATACACTTTTCTCTTGAAGGATAATGGCAGCCTGCTGTTCATGATCTGAGAATGTCTGCCAAATGCACCCCAGCCCTTTCTTATTCTTCTGATTATTTCAGCGTCATGATCCGGATCTGCGGTCCCTACCTGTCTTAAGGACTACCACTTTACCACTTCCAGTGCCTCGCTACCTATAGTAAACTGCTATTCTCTTCTGAGACTGTTAAACATTACTTTAGTTTTCTGCAGATTAATTTTAGACCCACCCTTCTGCTTTGCCTCTCCAGGTCAGTGAGCATGCATTGCAATTGGTCCACTGAGTTACTAAGCAGGGCAATATCATCAGCGAATCGCAAGTTACTGAGGTATTCTCCATTAATTTTTATCCCCAATTCTTCCCATCCAGGTCTCTGAATACCTCCTGTAAACACGCTGTGAATAGTATTGGCGAGATCGTATCTCCCTGCCTGACGCCTTTCTTTATTGGGATTTTGTTGCTTTCTTTATGGAAGACTACGGGAAAGGTATACGCACACACATTTATTTATATACATCCGCGCTCATTCTTGTTATACATTCGTTATATACGTTCGTGTTTTGATATTTGAGACCGAAATCACCGCACCGCTCTGAGGGAATTTTTTGCCTTTTTTCTGAGTCTGAAGTTTCGAAGTGGTGACCGCGCCGGCACCACTGTGTACTAAGGCGGGAGACGCCATAGAAAAGCTTTGGATACGCTGGCGAGTGTTGCGGCGGAACGCACCATATGAAGCACGTTGAAGGCAAATTTTATTACACAAAGCATGGTTTCCCAGTTTGAAGATACGGAGAATACCGCGTCCTCAGACGATTCCAACACCGTTGTGGGCTGGAAAATGGCCATTTCACTCAAGAAGCGAGGGCTGCCGACACAGAAAAGCGTGGGAAACCAACATCGCGAAAGCTCGTCGTCCTATAGAGCACTCTTCCGACGACCGCCAAAAAAATCTAATGGCAAGAGGGGACGAAAACTACCTCCTGCACTACCGAGAAGCCACTTCAAGATTGTTTTGAGACCTATGCGAGGTCTGTCGATCAATGACTTATCGCCAAAGTACATCCCTGACGCCATTTCAGCGGCGAGCAAGGCGTGAACTACAAGAACTTTCTAGTACGACCCAAGATAGGCTCCAACGTTTGCGTTGTTTCTACGGCCGAAAAGAACCGGCTACGTTACGGCTAGAATTCTGTCGGCTACGTGAGATGGTCGGTTTCTCTATGTGCGCGAGAGAAGGGGGAGCGCAGCGTCCTGTCGTGAGCCGGCGTTCCAACACATGCAAACTTTACACTTGCACTGCGTTATGGTAGCTGCATGCAGGCTGTTTCACAACACACGAGCGAATAGGCAATTCGCGGCGCTTGGCGACGAAGCCTGCGTCAAGGGTGGGAGCTAAACATGCACCTTCCGTTCACACGAAGGAGCACCGAAATCACGCATTATTGATAAACTACGGTAGTAATTGTCGTCACTGAAGTGGTTAGAGCACATCACTGTTTTACTTGGGCGCGTGAAATTCTTCCGCTTCACAGCAGCCTCCCACTTAACTGAAAGCTTCTTGTCTTGCGCGAAGTAATGGAAGACAACATCGTCGCGGCCGCTGGTTTTCGTGCAACCGTAGGCTGCACAGAACGCCGGCATTGTTGGCCCACCATTTCAATCGGTGGTGCGCACGTTAACTACAACTCTACATAGACACAAACAAAGGAATGCAGGGTCAAGCGTAGCAGCTTATGACAGCACGCACGCAGAAACAAGCGCGGTCAGGCACGGTCGCGGAGACTGCGAAGGAACGGAAAACCAGTGTTGACGTCACTACGCAGCAATTTCCGGTATCCGCTCGCATCGTCAGTGTCAGCAGCAGCGCGCGGCGTTCGACGGTGGGCGGAGCGACAGCGCAATTTTAACCGACGATACCGCGCTCCTAAATGAAAAATCCCCCCAAAATTTTACCTGCATGGTTTATAAGCTTACCGCATCCGTATATGAGCGTCTTATCGAATTCGACAGACGCTTCAGCTTCCCTGTACGAACACCCCGATAGAAAAAGAGAACTAGCAGGGCCTCGCAGAAGCCATCGGCAGCCAGCACGAAGCAGTCACCAAACACGTCAAGCGCACACCGAAATTCCAGTAGTAGATACTCGCCTCCTACACACGTGGGAGGCCAGAAGGAGCATGATGAAACGATGAAAATCAGAAGGATTAAGCAAGAAGCTATACAAGCGCATTGCTGAGCTCTCAGAAAATGCCAACATCTACGCGTCCATATATACTGGCGACAGATGATTGGTTACAATTCTGTGACTCCCTCAAACGCACTCTCAGCACGACGTAAACTTGGAATATTCTCAGATGCATGCTAGAAGCGGGGAAAAGCAAGAGCGAGACCAGCAGAACACTACACAAGATAGCACGCCTCTTCCAAGGTACCAATTAAGAGCTCGTTGATAAACTTAATGAGAGGTGCTTAATGCTGAACAACATACCTCCTTGCACCAAACCATACATAGGCAAAGCGACCCGACCTAGACACACCCATTTGCGTGAACGAAGTCTTCCAAGCAGCACAAGCTGCCTGGAGGAACGCAGCGCCGGGTTCAGATGACAAGAGCCATTATAAGAAACCTCAGCGATGAAGCCCTGGAGGCACCTCTTCACAGACACTTCTTCAACGAGAAACGCTGGAGCCGTGGCCAGTTATCAAATAGCTGGAAAAAAGCCTCTACAACCACCATTCGCAAACGGGGCAAAGCGCCAACGTTAGAAGTCCTTCGACTAATATCCCTCACGTCCTGTCTGGGTAAAATGTTCGAAAATGTGACAACCACCAGACTACAAAAATACCTAGAAAGCAACCACTACTTTCCCGCAACCATGGTCGAGTTCAGGCCAGGCCTCTCCATACAGGATGCCCTTCTGCTCATTAGGGAAGACGGGCTAAACAAAATTCTCACAGGAGGCGAATACCTCATACTAGCCCTAGACCTGGTAGGAGCCTTCGACAACCTGTCATACGAAGCAGTGCACGACGAGCTCAACATGACAGAATACGGAGAGAGGATCTACAACTATGTCAGTTCCTTCTTGAATGGAAGAACGGTGACTATAAGCCTGCACCAAACCAGATCGGACCCGTCCGACGTGCCCAACAAGGGTACACCTCTAAGGCTCCATTATATCACCATTAGTGTTCAATATAGCCACACCTGGACCAAATAGAAGATCTAGACTACACACTTTACACTCTTTGGACGAACAAGGGCTCTCTTGGGTACAAGGAGTACTAATCTTCAACAAGCAGCAAATGCAGCGTCTGTATTCACCCAAAAGCAGCGGGCTCCAGTGCGCATCAGAGAAGCCGGAAGTGATACGCCTCCCCAACCAATGACACAAAAATAACGGTCGTATCACTATCCAAATGGATGGACAGGCAGTCAAGGAAGTGGATCTGATACGCATCCTATGTTTCTGGATCCAGAGCCACATATGCGCCAGACAGAAACACGCTAAACACGATCACGAAGCGGGTTGCCAGAATGATCAAAAGGATAACCAGCCATCGGGCAGGCATGAGGGAAGAAGACACTCTTAGGCTCGCCCACGCACTGGTACTAAGCGGAATCACTTATAGCATTCCGTACCTCAGCACAAGCAAGGCGGAAGAGGAGTAAGCCGAATTATCAGGAATGAATTCAGGACAAACTTTTGTCTCTGGTGGTATACAATACCTATGCTGAGCTAAAGGCTTCAGTACTGCAATGTAAACGCGAACGCTTCAGCGTAACCCACTCTGGAAGGGCGATCCTCAAGCGAGCGGGCTACCCTCTACATCCAGCGTATATTAATTAACAAGGACCCGGAGGAGCTACCTCATCTCATCAGGGAACATACCTTTATCTAACCCTGGACACCTGGACAGACGAGAGGTCAAAGTTAAGGCGCTCAGCAACATGTACAAGGATAATCCCGGCGTCGTATAAGTAGACGCAGCACAATTATCCAACAAGAGAGGATTCATCTACACGGCGGTCGATCACAATCTCTACCTCATCCACAGCAATGGCTGATAGCGCCGAGTGCAATGCCTGCGGTGTCGAAGAAACTATAGACCATCTACTGTGCTACTGCCCATCATTTGAAAATGAAAGACAAGATCTCTGCACAGCTCTCAACCAGTTAGATAGAAAACCGTCCACCTTGAACAAGATCTTGGGACCATGGCCTCGCATATCGCAGCTACAAAAGGCCACAAAAGCGCTGCCGCGATATTTGAAAGATACAGGATTGCGTCAGCGTCTGTGCTCCGGACTGAGTAACTGAACGATATCCCCGGTGGATTTTCTCTTCTTTCTTTAATCTTTCCGTCCCCGTTTCCCTTTCCCCAGTGTAGGGTAGCCAACCGGGCTCAGTCCTGGTTAACCTCCCTACCTTTCATTTATCATTTGCTCTCTTTCTCTCTCTCTCTCTCTCTCTCATCCACAGCAAACAAATCGTCACCACTTCTACGGCCGAAATGGAAGCGGCAGCTATTGCCAACGCCACTATATTGCAAGAAAAATCTGACAATGGATCCGTGAGTTTATCAGACTCACAGCATACATGTAAACCCTCCATGAAAGACCTGGTTCCACAAAACATAAGGGACCTGCTTCCTATTAACCTCAAACATCACCACAGAGTCATATGGTGCCCCGGCCACGTAGGCCTTCCGGGCAACGAGAGAGCCAACACCCTAGTTCGAGAACTTTTCAACCGAGCGGGGGCAGGTGATCGCACTTTCACACACTCATATGCCCACTTCTAGCAGAGACATCCTTACGTATGAGAGACTTGACCGACAGACATTCGGTCCACCTCACAAATCGCTCAACAATACGGAAGCCAACGGTCTCCGTTAGATACAAACGAACGTATTCCCTAATCTTAACTGACTTAACAAAATGTTTCCTGAAACATGCAAGGCCGAGTGCCCTTGGTGTGGTGGAAAGCTGACTTTGTTTCATATCTCACGGGATTGTCCCAACAAACCCGTCGAGGTAGGCAAACATCTACGCATCTACACTAGTGGGGGGCAGTGGGAGGTACTACTCGCCAGCTCGAATCCAGGAGAGTCACTTGCTCTCACTCAACTGGCCAGGCGGGTAGCAAAGGCCAGCGGAGCCCTGGACTGAGGGCCCCGACCACATCAGCTCCGACTTCTTTCGCCAAATAAAGTTTGGTGAAAGAATGAAAGAGCCAGCTGTGGAAGAAGACGACGACAAAGAACGCTCGAGCAGTGGCACGAGCCGTGGCACGAGCCGTGGCACGAGCCGTGGCTGATGATGATAGTTTTGGTTCACATACATTTGTTGACGGACACGAAAAATGCACGGAACCCTAGAAATAAACAGCTTCGCTGTAATACGAAGAAAGAAGGAGAGTCATTATGCGTGCACCCACAAGTGAATGTTCACTGACGATGAATGTTTACTCGCAAGCGCTCCTCTAGTCCGGTTTTCTTCAAAAAACAGATTATAGCGCTTTGGTGGCCTTGAGCGTACTAGGAGTGTGCCGTCAAGGTGCAATGATCTTAGCCTCCGACAACGGTCTGTCGTCTTATTGACTAAAACTCGTACGCAGAAACTGTCGTTGAGAGTTGTAGGTTGGACATTGGATCCATGCGAAATCTTGCTCGTAGTGAGCAGGCCGAGGGCAGAGATTAGTGAGTCCGTGGTAAAATATTAAAGCGCGTAACTAATTACCCAAGTTGCAATAAGCTAAGACCTTGAAAGCCTGGTCTCACCGCTCGCTATAGGCCAGAAGGCCACGCGAGCTCTTTTGCAGTACAAGAAGGCGACATATTTGAATGGCCAGACTGATGAAGTACCGATAAATACGTACTGATAAGTATTAACTGCAACGACATTGCATTTCGTTACAGATATTCAGGACAAAAATTTCCTAAGTCAGCCTTTCTACTAAGCGGTTATCACTTCACTACTGCTTGGCATCGATCCCACAATTAATATATGTTCCCTAAAGTGAGTAATTAAAGGGGAATGAATGAAACTTTGTTAATTATCTAACAGCACACATCAATTTACCGTGCAAATAATGCCAGCCCCTTCGAGTAGCCCAGCGGATTTGACGGAATTCCACTCGACCTAAAGGTTTATTGATGCGGTAACATATAAAACAGGAACGAAATATAACGGTCGTACCAAAAGTAAAGCAAAAGTTGGCATGACTTTCTTATGCCAATTTTTTTTTATGCAGTGAGCGGCACGCAGCCACTCACTGCGACCAAATTCAAGAAAATGTAATCTGGAGAAACTGCAAGTCACCTTGAAGTTTTCTTCTTTTTCTTTTTGCCCCTGCGACAAATTGAATGAATCGTCCCTATGACACCGACTGCGACGTATTAATTATATTTGTTCTGTCTTCTTCCTCATCGTCCTAACATCGTTTTATAGCACCTATCGTCCTTTCTTCGTTGTCTCGCAGAATATGGGAATACTAAATTAATATAAATTAATTAATGTTATTGTTACTAGATTGTGTGTACTTACTTGATTCTATGCCCCCCTTACTCAATCTCCATGTAGACCCGCCGTGGTTGCTCAGTGTCTTATATGTTTATATGTAATGTAACTGCATTGGTTTGACAGTACCGATAATTCCATGCAATAAAGAAAAAAGGAAAAGCCGTGGTTGCTCAGTGGCTATGGTGTTGGGCTGCTGAGGACGAGGTCGCGGGATCGAATCCCGGCCATGGCGGCGGCATTTCGATGGGGGCGAAAACACCCGTGTACTTAGATTTAGGTGCACGTTAGAGAACCCCAAATGGTCAAAATTTACGGAGTCGTCCACTACGGCGTGCCTCAGAAAGTGGTTTTGGCACGTAAAACCCCATAATTTAATTTTTCTCAATCCCCATGTAGGGGCCTTGTAAGGTTTTTTAGAAATAAATAAATAAATAAATACAATGGCGACAACCGGCCGCGCGGATCGTCGACCACTCGCATATAGCTGAGTCTAACCAATTGGTCTGACTATGCATTTCTGTATCATGCAGACAAATTAACTTTTGACTCACACTATTTCTATTTGATTTACATATGTACACATGTTTAGTTCTCTTTATGAGCACTAAAACAGACTATTCAGCCATATAGTAAGACCTCCTGAGAAATTGTAGAAGCCTCTTAAATTTACACCGAAAATGAACACTCTGTTATCGTAACGTCAAATGGTCTGCACGACGAAGAAATGCAATGACCACGGATAATATTTATTGTTTCCTTTAAGACAAGATCACCTGGTAATATCCTTGCTTATGCCGTAACGTGTTCAGCGTTGCGGCCCGCGGCCCACGTCACTTGAGGAACAAGAGGCGAACAATCAAAAGCAGTATTAAAGGTCAAGAAAGAGAACGAGAGATCGAATCGCGCAAAGAGATTCTCGCGGGGACCGCCCACGAATACACGCTCCCTCTTCCGCGATTCTGGCGGCGCAACTGCCGCGGTTCGGTGATCAATCATTTCTCCTTCTAGTGACTCGGCAGCGGCAGTGGCTTTCTTGGAGGGCGTGTAGTGTCGGATTCACTGGAGAGGAAGAGAGAGCCCCGGTGTCGGCACAATGGCCGGATCATGGGAGCGAATTCTTCGACCGGGGCACTGAGGATGATACGCTTCTTCCGCGCCGGTTCGCTTCGCTGTTCTGTCGTAGCCAAACCACGTACAGAGTCCTATTTGGCACAACAAAATGCCGCGGTCGAGATGTTTCTTTTTTTCTTTTTCTGTCAGTGTGTCTTATTTCATGCGTGGCAAAATACATAGATAATTTTCCTGGATAAAGTCCTAGCACAAAATACTGTATATATGGGGACCTAATGTCTGGAAGTTGTATAAACAATAAATGTATAATACAAGAACATTATTTTTGCAAAATACACAATGTCAAATAGCTGAAACAAAAGGGTATCTATCAAAATACTTTCCAGGCACGCAGACATTATACAGACACAAGTGGTATACACGGACAACATAGACATACATGTGCAGCAATAAAGTGTTAACAAAACGTGTTGTTTACGGCTGTTTTGAAATTTGCATTGTCCGGAATAGTGGCGATGGAAGCAGGCTGGTGGTTCCGCTCCAGACTTGTTCTCGGAATAAAAACATCCTGGCACAACTTTGTTCAACAGAACGGAACACCAACTTAAAGGTCGTGATCACAGCGGGACGATATGTATGACGGATATGTTATAAGTATTTCATTTATGGGGTTGAAATTATACATGGTACGAAAAAAACACAATCGCGCACTTTTAAGACGAGATGAAAGTTCAGGTAGACTAAGGGTAAGTTTCATAGCCGGAAAGCTGACGTAGCGAGAATAATTAGAGAATATACAACGACAAGCACGGCTTTGAACACCTTCGTTGTGTTCTGTTAGAATAGTTTGAGAAGGGTCCCAGATTGCCGAAGCGAAGTATACTCAAGATCGAACAAACATGTATATATACAAAGCGATAATTTTTCAGTTTTATGGAATTTTTAAGATTCGCCTGCTGCACGCGGCCTAGTTCTTGCTCTTGAGCTAGATTATTGGAAGAGGTGGACGGTATTGACACGAGAAATCGTAACACATGTTCTACAAATTAAGAAAAGAATGCACTAATTAACTTCTTAATTATTTACTTTAGGGCACATATTGCAATTTAGGAATTGTTAGCAGTGAGTTTGCAATTGACGTATTCATTTGAAATGAATTTCCAGGATAACACCTCTTTCGAGATATTGTTTCCCAATGTGGTGGAACGAAATACATAGGAGTTCCAGACGATGAGCAAAACGAGAACAAGGTGAAAGCAGGAGCCAACGTTTCGACAAGTGGACTTGTCGAAAGGCGTTCCAGTTACTTTTGTGCTTCAGTGCATAAAAGAGCGTTTTGTTAATAAAGTAAGCGGAACCACAGTGCATTCTTACGGTAAGTTTGATGGCGCATATCTTCAAACTGGCGTCATTCTGGAAATTCATTCCAAGTGGATACGCCTTGCAAACTCACCGGCTACAATTTGTAAATTACAACATGTGCCGTAAGGTAAATGATTCAAAATGTAATTAGTAGATTTTTGTTAATGAGGGAAATATGTGTTCCGAGTTCTCGTATAAGAGCTGAAGAACTAGAATTATGTTACCTGCAATCGGTTATATTTAATAATTCCATAAAACTTAAAAATGGTCGCCCTGTATAACAAACATTTATGTCGCAACAACACTTACATTACAAAGCAAGAACTACGCGATTCAAGTTCGAAGTGTTAGGTATCGTTAAAAAGTGATAGCGATTCCTTTTTGTAGATTACCACTGGAGTAGAGTGAGCATTAGTGATCCAAAACTATCGCTGGATAGACAATCGATGGTATCGATAGCTCTGTTAAAATTGTCGATAGTGTAAAAAAAGATTATCGATAGTGTTACTAGTCGTAGCACTATCGATATTATTACTGTATTTTTTATTGAAACTATTGATAGAGTCACGAAAACTATAATCGATAGTATTGCCATAGCTCGCTTTTGACAGCGCGATCGATAGATCTGAAATTCTTGGCTTAATTGGCATAACAGATCATCAGTAACATTCAGTTCAAACACAGGCAACAGGAAAACTTCGCCAAAATTATGTTGAAGTGGTAAGTCGTGCGATTTCGCGTTATCGATTGTGCACTGTCGATATTATGTGAATGAATAAACTGTCGATAACATGGACAGTAATGTCGAGGTTACATCAACAATGAGCATTCATTCCTGTGAGCCGACATTATATGTACATGGCATTTCCGTTTTCTAAGCCGGTTTAATCGGCGAGATAGCATCGAAGGACGCGAGACCCGGAAAAACTGTTTGAAACGCACGTTTAGCTCTTGAGTTCCTACCTGCATACAAAGGAACATATAGAATCGTTTTTCTCGGCAACCACTGCACCGCTTTTGAATGAGGCTTGTTGCATTCTAAAGAAGAAAGTTACAATATAGTGACTGTAGGCAGCATATGTTGTTATATGCCGCAAATGTTTTAAGAAAACTTCTTAAACATTACAGAATTCAGAAACGAAGAACAACTCTATCAAGCTTTACACCTTATAATTCAGCAATGATAACGATATCACCATTCCATAAGCTGCCCTTATTAACACATTTAAAACGGACTAAATTGATGCAATATACACCGCTCTGAAGTATACACCCCTAATTTGTGAGTAGCAATTTTGCAAAACCCTCGTAAAGATTGTAACAATTCAACATCCGCTGTAAATTCATTTATCAAATTTCTCCGCATGATGTGCTCCAAGATGTACAGTTTTAGAACCGGGATATTTGTTTTTGGCGCTGAGTTACTCAGTTATAAACTACGCGTGCTTTATTTTTTTTAAATCTTGCCAATTTTGGGGGAATTCTCGTAAAAAAATTACAGTCCCTCAACAACAATTCTGCTTCCTAGAGTCACTAGAATTTAATATTCACAAGTTCTTGCGTAAGTACTTGTCAACATGGGCGGAGTTTTGATAAGCCCACTCTTTCTTTTTTTCCCCTCCAAAGCGGCCATATAACTTCTTTGTGCATGCGCGATAAGTCCGGTGCACCGTATAGCCACCACGCCCCGCCATGCGCATTCATCGTTCGCCTGCGAGTTTTCTTTCCTTTCGAAACACCTGCGATCAGGCTGACCTGGGCCCGTGTTTAGAAATATGTTCTTACGCTAGAACTGATTTACCGAGAGCAAATTACAGTCGATCCTGATGCTGGACGCACTTTATCAGTGAAGGCGGCCGGCCGATGGCGAACAGCACTTACGAACGAAGAATTGTTTGTGAACTTGACCCCCTCCGTTCGCAAGCGGCGCAAAAGTGTAGCTTCCGGTAAATATCTTGATGAATAACGCAATAGCAATATTGTTATTTCGTGCCTTTGCCATTCAGACTGGAATTAAGGACCGTGCAACGTAGCAATTGCGTCGGAAAATAAAAATCTATGACGGATGCGCAGTCTGGTGCAACCGTTTGCTTTATAGGGTTAGCAATTATACGGACCATGGATACGGACGCTGGAGGCGCATTCGAACCGTTGGCGCTAGTTGGCGCTGCCGCCGCTATATTGGCCCGCTGTTCCTCCCGATAGCGCATGCGCGGCTCGCGCGTGGAGGAGCGTTAGAAGCATTTGGAAGAACGTGGAGTGCGTTTGGCTTAAAAAAATTACCGACGATTACGTTACTTCCTAATGCGAAATTTGAGCGCAGCAAATAAGCTGTTTCACCTTTTCGATAGATTGAGGCAAAGAAATCGAGCAACACATGTATGCGCTATCACAGAATTTTTTTTTTTATTTTTCACACGTATTCCTTTAACAAAGACTCCACTAACAGTTCTTGACAGTCATGAAGGAAGCTTTGTGGTCGGAGAAATAGACTGATATATGTTCGACTTGGTACACCAATGCTTGATTCTCAAAGACGAGATCTATACAAGTGCCTCGCGAGGTTGTCACAGCCGTGGGACGCGTTACGAGCGAGAGGAACGGGATGTTCTCCCGCATAAGTGTTAGGAAATTGCTGTTTGTCTTTATGTCAAGCCGCCACCGATCTGGCTCTCTGATTGCCACCGCACAGGGCGAACGGCAGCTGCAATTTCGGCTCGGGCGGTGCACATATACAGATCCGCCGCCACCGATCTGGCTCTCTGATTGCCACCGCACAGGGGTTGCATTGGAGGAGGAGCGAAGAAAGGAATTAAGTTCGAGCCGGCGCTTTGACAACCGGAGACTCGCAGGAAGAGGGGGGAGGGGGGCGGCGTGTACACCCAGCGGCAAACGATGGGGGCAGAAGCGCGCACAGCAAGCGGACAACACGATAAAGGGAGGAGGGAAGAGATAGCAGCGACTGACTGATGCCGCTGACGCCGATAGTGAGTCAACCCCAGCTGCGGAGTTGGTTTCAGGGACAACGCCGCCGATGCCGACACAAACAATATGATACCCTCGCTTCCGCAGCGCTAAGAACCAGGTCTAGCCGTGGGAAGGTGGTCACGTATTCGTCGACGTGCCGGGGCCTACGTGAAATAACCGGCGCGTCGGCAACTGAAGAGCACCCTATCCGCCACACAAGAACAGGGGGGGGGGGGACCCTTTCCTCCTCTTTCTGCATGGCGGCGACGGTGTTCTATGCAGTCACGTTATCTTGACTCTCTAGCGGCGTCAGCGGCATCCAGCGGTATCAGTCGGTCGCTGCTAGCGCTGGGGGGATGAAAGGGGGGCGGAGCTGGTTACGAGGCCGACGACGACGCGAAACCCAGGAACGGACGCCAAAGAGCTGCGCTCTAAAAGAAAAAACGAAGTGGGCGGACCGTTAACGCTATATTATACGCTCAATCGCCTCGGTAGCGGAGTCAGGCTAGCGTTCTGCCTTCCGTTGCTGGCATGAGCGTCGTGTACAGGCCATTATAATGCCTACTAGCATTCCGGTTGAGCTGCTATGTCTATGCACTGCTCTGAACGGAACGGGAATTGAGCGTCCAGGCTATCTAATATCTCACTAAGCGCTGGCTGACGTCGACGGTTTCCCGTCGGTCTCATCTCGTGCACCGTAGCGATGCGATTGCCTGCAACACCACTGGCCACGTTTAACACGCGACCGTTGTGAGACGCCTGGTAGCTGCCGAGGCGCTGTTCCTGCCGAGGCGCTGCGTCGTACCAACATGTCGCAACACTAAACTTTTGCTATCGCTGTCAATAGTTCGTCATTCGGACGAAAACGTCGATTTTAGTTTTTTTTTCTTTTTTTTTCTTTTTTTTTTTACTTCTGTGGTTTTACGTGCGAGAACCACGATTTGATTACGAAGCGCGGCGCAGTAATGGTCTCCGGATTAACTTTAACCGTCCGGGTTTCTTTAACGTTCCCCTATATCTAAGTACAGGAGCATTTTGGCATTTTGCAAATTGGCGATGCGGCCGCCGAAGCAGGAGTTCAAACCGCGGCCACGAGCTCAGTAGCGCAACGGCTTCTATTGGTTTACTGCGGCGTTTAACCCTTTGTTTTTTTGTTTTTTTCGCCAATCCCTTGCTCCGGAAAAAATTATTGCGGTTAGGGTGCGAGGCAAATTAACGTGCGAGTCATTTGAATGTGGAGACCATAAATAATGGAGCGTCGTGTTTCGCCAACTTTTGCACCGTTTGCAATCGTTTGTTAACGACAGTTGAAACATTCACATCTGCCTACTTTCCGGATTTTCAAAAAATAATTCTTGCGGATTTGGGCTTGTTTTACGAATTTATGAATGTTGCGTCAAGTTTTACGGAATATCTGTTCTCGAAAATATTTCTGTGATTGGTCTCTGAACGTTCCGTAGGAAGTGTTCTTATGGCGAAAGGACGAAGCAAGGGTACTTGCTTCAAACAAACTTCTACAAGCAAGTTCCTGAATCAGGCGATATCGGCAAACGCAGAGTCGCTGGAAAAGTAACTGTGGTCTAAAAATAGTGGGTGGCTTCTCAGTATTTGCAGTTCCATGTTTGATGTTGCTGGTGCTCGAACGTTGATGGCTGTGCAACTCGTGCATTGTTTTTCGTCCCTTGAATTAAGTTGCTCTGGGAAAAGTCGAACAGGCGCAAGAACAAATAATCTGCTGCCCAGCAATCACTATGTTAACGCTGTGGCTGCTGCAGCGTTATGGGCATTTATGTATTGCAGGAAAACCAGCTTGACACTTTTCACAAAGGCATTCTGTAATGCTTGCGTCTCTCTCTCTCTCTCTTTCTTTGCTTATAATTTGTTTTTGTTTTTCTCTTCAAATATAAAAGGGTGGGCGGGGAGGCCCAGTGTTTTTGGCCTATATATATAGCAGGCACGTACCCAGGGGGGGGGCCTGGGGGGGGCCCGGGGGGGCCCGGCCCCCCCCCCCCCCGCCCGAAATCAAGTGGCATATCCCCCCCTCCCCACCCACGCCACCACTCCTCACACATTCCTAGAGCGCCGCCAGATCAATGTTGAGACTTGGCAGCTGTTCATCGGTCAGCATTATGCTGCCTTTTTCACTCCTTTTAGATAGCGGTAGTTATCGGCATCTCTTGTAATGTGAAGGACAGTTTTCTCATAGATTCCGCACACGCGCGATTAACTCGAGATGCGTTCAGTTGTCACCATCTATTCAACCGTCACGCGCATAGCTGTTGATTTTGTTAGTTCAACCTTCTTTGTTTAGGCTGATCCTGGGACCAGGAGAGGGATGCGGCTGTTACTCAGCTGGTCTGTACTCTCATGCAACGAGTTGCGGCCGGAGAAAACGCCAATTGCGTTTAACTTTTCCCTTTGCTTCATTATTTCCTTGAGTTAAGGCTCGCCGCGACGCTGGCAGATGCCCGGAACCATGTACACGTGATATGGGTTAGATAAGGTGGCAAATAAAATAATGTGAAAGAGCGTCCATCATGAAACCCTGCAATAACCCTTAAACCCATAAGCAAGATGACTGTCGCCCGTTACCTCGTCTGTTTTTCCCTAATTGTATAGCACTTTCCGTGCAAAATTGGCAACTGGAAACAAAAATTGCAAGGAGTTCAGAAATTAAGCGATCTACTAAGGGAGAGAGCCAAGGCAACAACCCAACTGCAAGCAAAAGCGAATAATAAAGAAGTTAACCGTTGTTTATGAGAATATTTATGGATCAACATGTTTTTATTTAAAAAGGAAGTAGAGAAAACGCCACCGGAAGTGGAGAACAATTACTTGTTCTGAATGACGCTTCTACAGTTATCGGTCGAACCACCTCACGTAGCCACTTCTCTGCTGTGCTTATGTGGGTGTTTTTCTAACCTTTCGCGGTGAGCGCAGTACGTCTAGAATCGCAGAGTCCTGCGCTCTACGCGGTTGTATAGGACAGGCGGCCGCACAGCTTTACGCAATTAGCGGAACTGTCAAAACTGATCAACAAGGCGAAAATAACTGATATTCGAAACTAGAACACGAGAAAGACTGAAGAAGCCGTAAAAAATAAACGCAGCCTTAAATCAGTAAAAAAGAAACCTGGCATAGGACAAACCATGATGTATGCACTAAAAGATAAGAAGGATCAGCAATATCGAAGATATAGTTAAAGTAACGGAAAAGTTCTAAGCTGACCTGTATACAGTACCCAGAGGAGTCACGATACCTCACTTAGAAACAGTAATAAAAAGGATACAGAAACTCTCCTATAACTAGCGATGAGGTCAGAAGGGCCCTGCAAGACATGAAACGATGAAGAGCGCGAGGAGAAGGTGGAAGAACAGTCGATTTAATCAAAGATGGGAGCGACACAATGCTTGGAAAACTAGCGGCTCTTTATACGAAGTGTCTATCGACTGCAAGGGTGCCAGAAAACTGGAAGAATGCAGACATTATACTAATCCACAAAAAAGGAGACGTTAAAGAATTGAAAAATTATAGGACCATTAACTTGCTCCCAGTATTATATAAAATATTTACCTAAATAATATCCAATAAAATAAGGGCAACACTCAATTTTGTCAACCAAGGGAACAGGCTGGATTCAGGAAGAGATACCTTACAATGGATCACATCCATGTCATCAATCAGGTTATCGCGAAATCTGCAGAGTACAATAAGCCTCTCTATGTGGCTTATATAGATTACGAAAATGCATTTGATTCCGTAGAGATACCAGCAGTGATAGAGGCACTACGCAATCAAGGAGTACAGAACGCTTACGTAAAAAGCTTGGAAAATATTGCTACATGCGTGTGGTGTTTGAACGAGGCGCGTGGGCGCCATCACTCCAGAAAAGAGGAGGAAGAACGAACTGGGCTCGCGCTGTGAATCTGACCGGTCAGCGCTGCAACCGTTGTTGTAAATATAATCTGTAAATAGTTTGTCATCTTACTGACTCGTCCTTCGCGTACGAATATCTACAGAGGTTCTACAGCTACCTTATTCTACACAAGAAAAGCAGGGAGATACCTATAGAGAAAGGGGTCAGACAGGGAGACGCAATTTCTCCAAAGCTATTCACTGCGTGCTTACAAGAATTCAAGCTATTAAACTGGGAAGGCTTAGGAGTAAAGATCGACGGCAAATATCTCAGCAACCTTAGGTTTGCCGATGATATTGTTCTATTCAACAACAATGCCGACGAGTTACAACAATTGACTGGAGACCTTAACAGAGAGAGTGTAAGAGTGGGGTTGAATATTAATATGCAGAAGATGAAGATAATGATAAATAGCCGGGCAAAGGAACAAGCGATCAGAATCGCCAGTCGGCCACTAGAGACTGTGAAGGAGTACGTTTACCTAGGTCAATTAATCACAGGGGACCCTGATCATGAGAAGGAAATTCACAGAAGAATAAAAATAGGTTCGATCGCATACGGAAGACATTGCCAGCTCCTGAATGGAAGCTTACCATTATTATTGAAAAGTAAAGTGTGCAATCAGTGCATTTTGCCAGTGCTGACATATGGGGCAGAGACTTGAGAGCAAGTTAAGGACCGCGCAAAGAGCGATCGAACGAAGATTGCTAGGCATAAGGTTAAGAGAGAGAAAGAGAGCGGTTTGGATCAGAGAGCGAACGGGTATAGACGATATTCTAATTGACATCAAGAGGAAAAAATGTAGCTGGGCAGGTCATGTAATGCGCCGGTTAGATAACCGTTAAAAGCACTTCTTGTTGGGCTAGTTGGTAGCTATTCATTATAAGATACGAAAACGCCAAATCAACAGACACACACAAGCGAATAAAATGGGACAGGGCGCCACTCGCAACTGTTTTATTTACAGAACTCAGGCACATATATACTGTAGTCAACACATGCGCACAGAGCAAACATTCTTTCACGCATCTAATCAAGCATTCATGACGCACCACGCTCAAGAAACCTCATCTCGGCCTTATATAATGATATCGAAGTATCGCTCACGCACAAGCTGCCTTTCTTGCCTATGTGATAGGCTTCAACCAGTTCCCTTGCTCTAGTATCTTTACTTCGGGCAAGAATCCGCACATTTGAAAAACGTGGTTCACAAGAGCGTGAGGGACAGGTCCCGATGTGCTTAGGCAAATTTGCGCGCTCTTTGCCAATTTGGCGTCTTCATATTTTATAATAATAGATAACCGTTGGACCATTAGGGTTACAGAATGGGTACCAAGAGAAGGAAAACGCAATCGAGGACGACAAAACACTAGGTGGAGCGATGAAATTAGGAAATTCACGGGTGCTAGTTGGAATCGGTTGGCGCAGGACAGGGGTAATTGGAGATCGCAGGGAGAGGCCTTCGTCCTGCAGTGGACATAAAACATGATGATGATGATGATGATGATGATGATGATGATGATGATGATGAAGGTGGTTGCCCCCCCCCCCCCGAAAAAAAATCCTGGGTACGTGCCTGATATATAGTGTAGTAGCTGGATCGAGCAGAAAACGCCGACAGAAAACTATAAGGCATATAAAATAGCATGTCATTGGTGCCAATGTGGAATTGTCTGTCTGTCTGTCTGTCTGTCTGTCTGTCTGTCTGTCTGTCTGTCTGTCTGTCTGTCTGTCTGTCTGTCTGTCTGTCTGTCTGTCTGTCTGTCTGTCTATCTGTCTGTCTGTCTGTCTGTCTGTCTGTCTGTCTGTCTGTCTTCTTTTGCGATACAGTTTCCGCATTACGTCGCGTCAGATCAACAATGGAATGAACATCAGCGTGATGTCACTGAGCAGATGCAGCAATATTGCGCCAGGCTTAAGATCTTGTGATCTGACGCGTACAGGTGGTGGAGTACTTTGGTTTTGTTCCGGTTCCTTATCGCCACAGTGCACAGGAGATAGCAGCGAACTCGGTCACACGCGTATCAGAACGTTGGTGTGCCACTGCGCTTCAGGGAAGCGAGATAGATGTAAACGACTGCGTCATTTAGAGCCAGATATCAACTTCCGAGATCCTAACAGTTTTATACAAGCGGGCTTAATGCAACTTAGTAAGTGGTGTCAGCTCTGTTGCACGGAGATTAGCGTCGCAAAAGCGATATAAGTGACATTTCTTACGTTGACCAACACTCCTCCAAACATTTGCACAATAAACAACGCCTCTAAAGAGATAGTGCGAAGTTTCAAATATTTAGGTGTCTGTCTGTCTGTCTGTCTGTCTGTCTGTCTGTCTGTCTGTCTGTCTGTCTGTCTGTCTGTCTGTCTGTCTGTCTGTCTGTCTGTCTGCCTGCCTCACTCACTCACTCACTCACTCACTCACTCACTCACTCACTCACTCACTCACTCACTCACTCACTCACTCACTCACTCACTCACTCACTCACTCACTCACTCACTCACTCTCTTTCTCTCTGTCAAATAAATTCCGCCATCTTGTCAGCTCTGACTGAGTCACAATACGTTTATTCTGGTTGGCTTATAATACAACCATGGCGGAATATAATAGGTTCCAGAACAACCCGCCAGCTTTTCTCCTGCTTACTTCATTTCTGATTTGATCTCGTCGTTTACTGCGATGGGTCCTCCGTCAAATGGCTCGGATGACACGTGAGCGCCTAAAAATACGAGGCTATTACAAAACGGCACAACCAATGTTGAAAGTCATCGCGGTGCCTGCATGGTCGTACACTAACCCTTCCATTTTAAGCCCCCAAATCCTGTGCGGTAATGCAGCGAACCGTCGCGAAATATAGCATCACTTCGATCAATAACGCTGTCGGAGCTATGGGCAGTGGTGTCTATACACCTGTCCTAATCCCTAAATATCTTGGAGTTCGCAGGTAGAACATCTATTTATTTATTTATTTATTTATTTATTTATTTATTTATTTATTTATTTATTTATTTATTTATAAAAATTATTATTAAGAGCTATTAAAAGAGAAACTTTCAACACCTCCTTCTTACTTTTTATACCCGCAGCGATCACCTTCATAAAGTTTCCGTGCCATCTTGTCATACGAACGCGTACAACTGCTCGTTTTTTCATCGTACGTGCAATGACAGGAACAAGCTTCCCGCATCGGTCTCCACTATTACAGAGGCATCGAGGTTCAAGACTGCTGTTTTCCGTGCCGTCTGATTAATTTCTTTATTGTTTGTTCGGCATTACTTTTCTGTGTATGTACCATTCCTTTTTGTCGCGCCTACGGGGCTTGAAAGCATGTAAAATGAATAAATGAATAAATGAATGAATAAACAAATAAATAAATAAATACATAAATAAATAAATAAATTTTATTATTATGGTCGTTTTTAAGGCGAGAGCCTTAAGTGCTCGTTGCAATGGATCATACCTGAAAAAAAGCGGCGTATAGTCGAGCGGTTAAAAAATAGCGTCATCAGTCGAGTGGTTTAAAAAAAATTGACGAGCGGTGCGCAAAATAACATCATCAGTAATGGCTCCTCCCCGAAAAAAAATATAACGTAATCTGGAATGACTGATACCACCGTAAGCAAGCAAAGATGCTATGGCTGAATACGAATGAAGACAAGAAAAATGAAGGAAAGACAGAAAGGAAACAACATCACGAATGGCCATAGATACCATGGCTGATTATGAAAGAAGAAAATAAGAAAAAAATTAACGAAAGAAAGAAAGAAAGAAAGAAAGCAGGAGAGGGAAAGAGAAAAGAAGAACAAAAGAAAGAACGAAATAAACTTCAGATGGTGCATTAAGTTCTAGCATGTGTTGTTGGGAAAATCGACCTACAGCGCCATACGTTTACTTCACACTGCGGTTCGTTATGTCTTGCAAGAAGTCTGACCCCTCCGACCAGATTACTTAGTGCATTACCACGTGTGCCAGCAGGCTTTCACCTTCGCGTGTTACACGAGTGTAACATATGCTGCCTATTTATTTGATGCGCCAGAATGAGATCCTAGTTATATCGCAAGGTCATGTTGGTATTTCATTAGTGGTGTGTAATTATGACTGCTGTTAATAATAACCGGCTTCAATTATTCGATACCTTCGGGTCCTCTTTCTTTCTTTCTTTTGAGGAGTCACACCTTTCTGTGAGCCTTCTGTGAGTCCTCTGTGAGGCGAGTTCGAAGCTTGAAACAATCCGTAGAGTGTGACTTCTGGCTAGAAGACAAGGACACTGCTGACTGATGCGTCGGCACAATCTAATGTCCTCATAGTGCAACTGTCAGGTGGAAGACGATGTAACGGATTGGCGCAGTAAGTTGTCTTCCAACCCTCTACTTCTTACGCGGACGAAACAGATTTGTTGTTCGTTAGGCCGTGGATATATGGTCTATGCTCTCGCCCCTTGTCTGATGTTTACTATAGTACCCTGGGATGTCACCCGAATCAAATATGCTAATCAAAATGCCTTTTATCAGGACGACGCTGTGGGCGCACGATAGCGTTCTTTTCAGGTCCTTGCCAATAGCTAACTGTGACTAGCTCCATAGAGTTTCCTACAAGAGCAACCGTGCCAAACTTCCTTGTAGTGTATATTTACTATAGAAGGAAAAGCTTGCCGTTTCGACCGTTCAGCTACCACAACGGGTTGTACATCAATTTGTCTAAAGGATATTCTTCTGGAGATATTTTATTAGGCTTTATCTTTCTAAATATTCAAGATTTTTTTTTTCGACGAATGAATACAACAAATTTCTGGGCGCATGCGTAATCATTGCGAATTGTTGCGTTTACAGCGCAATATGTTTTTGAAAATTGTCAATTTGCAATGTCACAATGTCGTTTGAAGCCAAGAGAACGAAGCAAGCCCATATACGGCACATCATTCTTGTGCAGGGTGAACCCCAATACTTGATAGTACTGTAGGATCTAGCGCCATCGTTTTCCACGCCGTAAACTAATCTGCGCTCTTAAGGGTACATATGCGGGTTTAAATCTGCCTATAATTGAGACCCTTACACCCTATCGATGGAAGGGAGTTGGTTATAGACCGATTTACACCCTCATGCATCCTTAAAGGTGTAAATTATTTTACAGTGTATATATATATATATATATATATATATATATATATATATATATATATATATATTTTTTTTTTGTAGAAAACCATACGATTCCATCCTTGAAATCAGCCGCTACTGGTCTCATTCTTCTGAGCATGTAGGTCGAGTTGCGTTCAATTCGCGTATCAAAATAGTCCGCGCGCAGCGTAGACGATTGGAACTTAGAATATAGCTTCGAGTGCGTTAATGTGTTCTTTAATGTCCTGTGCGTGTGCGCGCGCTTGGTTTAGGGTCTGGTGGTCACGCCTTCTTTAACCTTTCGTCACGATTAGCACGCATGTCAGCTCGGTAAGCAGGCGAGGATCTCTAGTCGTTGTTGTTACCTCAAAACAATCCCCCACATGGGGGGACTGGCCACACCGTGTTGTCTCTAGTCAAGCTATCAATCTTTCTCCCCCCACGAGGATGTCAATGCAAAATCAGGTTTTCGTGTATTGTTTAACTTAAATGCGCGAATATAGACCAAGAGTTTATTTTTTAATCTTTATGTATTTATTTACGTTTACTTACATATACGGCTGCCCTAATTTAGGGATATAGCAGGAGTGAGAAACGTTACGCAATGTCAGTGAAAGACAACAAAGCAAATAAAAGGAAATAATTGAACCAAGTGTCATTGAAAAGTAAGCACATACACAAAAAAAGAACAGTAATGAAGATGAAGCTATTTAATGTTAGCAAGTTGTTCGCCAGTGGCAACCAAAAAACTCGTTTAGTGGTAAGAGACGAACGTTACCGGGCAGGGAATTCCAATTTTTGCATGCGCAAGCGCGACGTGAGTTGCGGTTGCAATTAGTTTTCCGCCTATAAGCCTGCAGAGCTTGCAATAAGTTATAGGAGTATGCTGATAAGCATTGAGTCTTACCTAGAAAAAAATTCGCTAGGAAGCTGTAACTGCCCCACTATTCTACACATTTCTTGAGGAACTCAGTGGATTTGCGACATCTGTCATGCGTTTCTTTAAGTACCTGCAAATGAAATTCTTCCATCTGCTGGTGCGTAACCACTAATTGGCATTATTGACTGCGTCCACAGCACGTGCATTCAAATCATTGTCTCTTTAGGTGTTTTTTGAGATTGGGGAACGAGTGTTGGTAGTCAGAATGAGCCAGGTTGGAATAGGATACAAATACAATACAAATACCTTTATTTCAACATCAGGGATGTTAGGGGTGCACCCAAAAAGCCTATGACTGGCTTGACAGAGGGGCGCACCCCCGTACATAAAAACCGGCAGCAACAGAACACGGACAGAACAATAAAAAAAGAAAGACTACAGTGCATAGGTAAACATCATATTCAATAAAAAAATTAGTGAACATCCTCTTGCAATGACATATAAGTGAAGGCGGCAGAATTAACACGAAACGCACAGGAACACTGAACAATGCAAAACGAAGAATAACAATAAGAAAAGAAAAAGGGAGAAAGGAGACGCAAACTTGCAGTACAAAAAAAAAAAGAAAAGAAAAACCTATCGTTAGGTCCTCAGTGCTCATTGCGCCGATTAAGAAGAGTTGGAATTATATGTCGGAGCATTTGGCGACCATAATTAGTACGAAATGATGGCACATACCAGACGTCGGATAGGTGGGGCATCACTTGAAAGCCTACGAAGGTCAGTGTTGCAATTGTTTCACCTGCTGTATGAGCAGAGGCATTTTCGTGTAATCGGATGACGCATTTTCGGTGAGTTCTTCTGGGATATATTTTCTTGATGTAATGCCTCAATTTCGCCAATAAAGCACAATGATGTTCTGCATCGATGATTGCATCCTGTTGGACGTGTAATCCACAAGCGGAACTCATTTTTTATCCCAAAACATTGCTTACATTTGCTTCTGCACCGACCTTTGAACTTCTTTGACCTAGAGGAACCACTGTGCCTCCATCCCTTACACAGGTCCTTTTTTTTTTTGGAAGGGGTAACATCAGTACAACCGTCTAATATGAGTCATATTTTATTCATCTAAGTTTTATATTTACATGTTTCTTCATCACTGATATATATATATATATATATATATATATATATATATATATATATATATATATATATATATATATATATATATATATATGGCTCCCAAGAAAGAAAGAAAAGGTAGAACCATACATAGGTCGCTCATTTTTACACCATCTATAACGGACAAATTGGCCAATATATGTCTGGCAACTTCCCAGCCACCTCTTTCAATTTTTTCTGGGCAAGGCTGAATACTTTTCAGCACTCCTTTGCAGATTTCCTCTGGCAAGGGTGATATAAATCGTTCTTCCTTTGCTAAACCAAAGGGTTAAATTCAGCAATCGCACGCGGGCGCACATCGTCGCATCGAATCGTCACAAGCATATACCTATAAGGTTAGCTTGCGTGCTTGTAACGAGTTCTTGCGTCGATGCTTTTCCGTCTTGCAGTCATGGGAGGCGTCACTCGATGCTGGCATCTACAAACTGGGCGGAGGGTCGCAGTGAAGCGAGTCTCGCAAGGTTTCAAAGGAGAGAAAGCGACGAAGAGCAAAAAAAAAAAAAATAAAAAATAAAAAAAAAAAGAAGAAGAAACGAGAGCACCGGAAACAAACCGAAGGCGAAAACGACGGGGCGACACGAACGAGCCCTTCACTTCCCTGACCTACACAAGGAGGCGACGCTTTCGTTTGCGGGTCATCGTGTGGTGGTCGTGTCCCGAGGAGGTGAGTGGCCACCCCGCCTAGGAACAGGAGGGACAGCGCGAGGGAACCGCGCATCTGCACGCGGCCGCCTAACTTGCGCCCTGCATCTAAAATCGGGGCCAGGGGGCCGGCAAAGATGCGGCGGCGATATATAGGTGTCTTCTACACTTCGTCTCACCAGTTCCGTGCAGCGCAGCGGACGTTGCAGGCGTAACCCGCCAGCAATTACCCAGGAAGAGAACTAGGGGCCGAATTCGCAAATATTTTCGTTCGTGAGTGCTGTTTGTCATTGGCAAGCCGCCTCCGCAAAGGATGGCATCTGCTCTTACGAATGTGGACTTCTTGCTAATGTGCGGCCACATTACGCGTACCCACAAAATGTTCTTTGGCTATAAGTTTTGTTCGTAGAAGCGGACGCTAACCAATCGGATACATACTGTATAAGGAAAACCGACGCCCATTGACACAATGCCTGGTTCATTTATTCCCGCCTTCGTCCTTAGAGCTGCAGTATGCACCAACTGGCTCGATTCAATACGATTCTGCAAACAGCACTTACCAACGAAAAGGTTTGCGAATTCGGCCCCAGAACCAGAGGTTCCGTGGTCGATTGACCACTAATGTTCCTGTGCGCGACAGAGGATGTATGGGATTCAGGATCGCGGATGGATTTCTAGTGCACAAAGGGCGAGCTTTATTCGTTACCGTAGCTTGCTCACTCGCGTCAAGCTGGACGACGAGATTAGCAGCCTTCGCTGTACTGCACACAATTGGTAAGAAGAAAATATCGGCTCGGTTTCGAGCGCGTATGCACGTTGTCGTGTCCATACAGCTCAGAACAACTGGCCGCTGTGTGTGCTTGTTCGACGGGGTGACCGAAAAAGGAGAGGCACAGACGACGAAAGGAAAGCGACTACGCTTAGACTAGAAAAATAAATAAAAATAAAAATGAAATGGGAGGGGGGGGGGGGAACAATTTGAAGGCAAACTGCCATCGCTTCGATTGCAGCACCAAGCAACAACGGTTTGCTGCCGTGTATCTTCAGTCTACGTTTAGCTGTACGCCAACGTTTTCCTTCACAAATGTGCCACCCCATTGCGGATTCTGGCGGGAATAACTTGCCTAAAAGAAAAGAATTCCTGTATGACTTGCAGCTCTGTATTAAACACTGCAAACCTACATGACAGAATACTACTGACAAAGAGATAGAAGCGAACGTACTACAGCAGAACTGTGTACTTTAAGGCTTAGGTGAGGTTCTTTTCATTTTCCTCAGTGCTGCACCTTGGTTTCGTGTTCCCAACTAAGTTGATGACCATATGTTCATGAGAGTGGTGATCAATTTCAGGGGAGGCTAATAAATTCATTATTTCTTGTTGCACTTTAACTCCTATAATGATGAACGCAACATAAAAAAGAACGCCAATTGATCCATTTGACGGGATCCCAAGAGGTTCGCACTTTTCTAAAAGCGTGGTCATCGTTCACTCTCCGAAAATTGTGATCATCACAACTGTGGTGACCATGGCTTCAGAAAGGTGAAGGCCGTTGTTAATGAACCTCTTGGGCGCTTCTGAAATTCTTTCCTTCGTTTGTTAAACTTTATTTACCAAAAGAAGTCGAAGTCGATGTGGTCGGGAGCCTAAGTCCAGGGTTCCACTGGCCTTTGCTGTCCGCCGGACCAGTTGAATGAGGGCTATAGTTGCTCTTCTGGATCCGAGCTGCCGAGTAGCATCTCGCAACTTCTTATTAAGGGTGCATATATGCACCAGGTCAGCGAACACCTACACGTGTATACATGTGTAGGTGTTTGCTGACCCTGACGGGTTTGTTGGGTTAGTCCCATGAGATATCAAACAGAGTTGGCTTTCCACCACACCAAGGGCATTCGGCCTTGTATGTTTCAAGGAACATCTTGCTGTGAATACCTTGCTGGGCTTTTGTCAGGCTTGATTGCTTTAGCTCTTGCCCCTGTAGTGAGCTTTGTAAATTGCTTACTGTAAATAAAGTACTTACTTAAATTGATCCTTCTGCACGCCTTCGTTCCCCGACTTTCTTTGTTGCTCAACCACAGTTTCATTGGTGACTCATGAGGGGGTTCCCATGATCTCAGTTCATCCGCTATATAAAGATGTGGACAAACAAGTAAAAAAAAAAATAAACAAGGTATTTCGCACTGAGATGTGTGAAGTAGCCACGACGACAATGCCACAGCCGCAGCACTGAAAATACAAGATCGCATTACACTTAAGTACACCACCTCGTGCGCAGTAAGGAGACCACTAATCGTACGCGCACATGCCCGCACAAGCAAACACACATGCAACACACACGCAAACGTACACACAAATAGAGGGCGCAAGCGCATTTAGGATGCGCGGATGCCCATAAAGCTCTCGCAGCCCCAATATCTAGTTTTGCCCTGTTCGTTCCCCCTCCGCGATCTTCCCTCGAACTCCCCCCTCCCCCCCCCCCCCCCTAGAAGTGTGTCACCCAGGTGGCTTAGTGAGCGGCAGCTCCCAACGCTGCTAGCTCGCTGGCTGCTGCTGCTAAGGAGGGGAGCGGGACGCCACGCCAGCCCGGTACGGGGCTCCTTCCTCTTTCCTCCTTTGCACACTTCCGCGAGAGCGCCAAGCCAGCGCTATGCTGCGTCCCCCCCCCCTCCCCCAAAACGGATAAAACGCAACCGGCGTACCGCTGCTGGCATCACTCGATCGCAGAGGCAGTTCGGCGCCGCCACCGACTCTCTCTTTCGACGGTCCACCGTTCCTCGCTCGGGTCCCTCTTTTTTGCTTTTCTTCTTCTGTTTTTGTTTACACGCGTTCGATCAAACCTGGCGGCGAACAGGCTGCGGCGGCGGCAGCAGCGCAGGCAAGCGAGCAAGCACAGCTGAGGGCGACGAAGGCATGCAGCGCTGTGAGCACCAGTGCGCCCGCCTTTCGCGCTCTTTCTCTTCGAGGCAATAAGCAAGGCAGCGCTCGGCCGCCTCTGTTATGCAACGCGGCGCCTCCTCCTCCTGCTGGCTGCCTGGGAAGTCCAGCCAAACCGGCATCGGCGCGCTCCCTTTCAATCGGTCTTTTCGCTTTCTCGCCGTTATCTGCCAGGCAAGCCCCACGTGCGAGTTCAGCTCAGCCCGGCCTCCTCCCGAGGTGGCTCTGCCAGCGGGCCGAACTGGGTCAACCGGGTTTGTTGCTGCTGCTAGTTTTCTTCTACTTCCTTCCCGTATCATTCCCGCTGGTTATCGCCGGTTATACCGCAGGAGAGCAGCGGGAGCGAGCGCGTGCTCGACGAAGGCGCCACACACAACGCCACCCCCCGCCTGGCACTCTCCTCCTCTTCCACCTCTTCTTCGACACCCGTGGCAGTGGTGGTTGCCCTTTGTCGTGGCGCTTGTTGTCGCCGCTGCGGCTGGCTCTGTGTGCTCCGAGCGGCGGTCTAGTAGTCGGAGAACTTTGGGGTGAAATGTAGGGCGACAGGGTGTGTATGTAAGAGAAGAAAGGGGAAGGGGGGGGGGAGTAGGTTAGCTGCTGGCTTCGCTGCGAGGCGGTAGTGCTGGCAGCTTCCCGGTAACCATCTGTTTACCTTGCACGGGTCGCGGGCCGCGCACAATGCCCGAAAAGAAACGCTCACGCTGCCTACCAGGGGGGTCGTCTCTCTCAAGAGCCGCAATTTTACGGCTCGTCTACTGCTACTACAGCTTCTGGTTCGCAACGTCTATAGAAGACGCCGCGTAGTTCCGCGAGACGCGCCGAAACCCGGAGGGATGCGTATTCCGTTTTCCTTAACAGACCGAAGGTCTCAATGCCCTCTCTCCTCTCTTCCACCGTCCTCCCGATTCCCGCCGCAGCCTCGTCCTCCTCTCAGGCCAGACCTATGGCAGGGTGTTCCAAGGCTGAAACTCTGAGCCCACCGTTTCGGCGGGCGCACCTCCAGCGACGGGTGTAGCGGCGCCCTGCGCCAACTTCCACCAGCAGCGTTGCCTGCAGCACGACCCTCCTCTCGCTGCTGTACCACCGCCGTCTTTCCGACTTTTGTGCTGTCTCTACATGCCCGCGTTTGCAGGGACACGAACGCACACAGACACACAAACCAATAGGTGTTGAGAACAACGACGGGCCTGAGAAAAAGACGACGGCGGCGTTAAGAACGTGGAAAACGGGGTGCCTGCGCCCGCTCGAAGGAAGCCGGCGGCGGGTGTGGCTGGCGTGGGGAACGCTGTGAGAAATAAACAAGACACCTTGCGACACGTTTCTGCGGGTCACCCGCGTCGCACGCAGAGGGACCGAGAAGTGGGTGCGTACACAGGAGGGGTGCTGAGAATGAAGGCTCCTTCTTTTTATCTTTCTTTCTTTTTAATTCTCCGGGTCATTTCAGTTCCGGGTTCTAGTATGAATTTAACGGAAAACCAGAGGAAGGAAAAAAAAAAACCGCTATGACATAAGTGTGTGATATCAGTAGGGGTAAGGCATAGGCAATGAATGAGGACCGATCAAGAAGAAAAGCAAGAATGAGAGTGATCGTGGGAGATGTGCCACGCCCTGGGAATACATATATGGAATGATGAATACCCACGTGCAGAACAACGTGCAAGGTCTGCTGGTTTTCGCTCGTCGCCACTGACAAGCCGTGTCTCCGTGATCGACGCTGACATTGAGCGATGATCTCGGCGAAGCGGTTCAAACGTTACGCGTGCGAAGCAATAGCAATCATTAGCTCCGCTTTCTTCGAGCGTGCTACAAGTAGGTCAGTAGCGTTGTCGCACCGCTGAAGCGAAACGGTTGGCCACTTTATGACGGACGTTTTTTTTTTTAATGCCAGTTTTTTTTTTTTTTATGCCGTGACGAGGGGTGGGGGGGCATGAGCACCGTATTGCAGTTTCATCTATAGATGGAAGCGGGAAGAAGCTCATTGGAGTCATTTCGTATGCCATTTTGAACAACGAGCGCAGTGAAGAATTCCGCCTCATCCCGACACGATTATCTTCGATGGTACAGTGGAAACTGGGAGTGCAGGGCTGCCATCTGGTGTCAATGACGTCACGGCAATTCTAACTTTCACCTCAGCTTCAATATTCTCTTTGCAGCTTTAAGTTAAGTCATGTACGACCAGACTTGTAAGTAACGAATTATATGTAATTGATTACTTGGAATCTATTGCATATTTTGGCACTTCTGTAATTTAGCGATTACATTTCTTCTTCGGGGACGCTCACTGTACTTCAATTTCATTTTTAGGGAACAATTACGTGTAGTTACATTATTACCGAAATACGCTGAAACAGGCGACACAGTTTTGTGAACCTGAATTTGACGATAACTACACAGTAGAACGCCCGAGATCATGCCACGCAGCGGCCTGTTGGATGCGCATGTTCAGACAGGCAATTCATCCGGGAGCTCAATATTTCTTTTCTCATGTTAACGCTACGCCAGATGTTGGCAGACGAATGGAACCAGTGCTGGTGTATCTCGATAACGGCGGTGCTTTTTAGGGCGTTAATGCCACAACGGACAATTTTTACAGCTTTCCATTGGCCCATATGGGAGCGTCTTCAAGTTCCAGCAACAGGTGCCGGCATAAAGCGGTGACGTGCTTCGAAGTATGGGTCTCTGTATGTGTGTGTGTATGTATGTATGTATGTATGTATGTATGTATGTATGTATGTATGTATGTATGTATGTATGTATGTATGTATGTATGTATGTATGTATGTATGTATGTATGTGTGTGTGTGTGTGTATGTATGTATGTATGTATGTATGTATGTATGTATGTATGTATGTATGTATGTATGTATGTATGTATGTATGTATGTATGTATGTATGTATGTAGGTAGGTAGGTAGGTAGGTAGGTAGGTAGGTAGGTAGGTAGGACTGTGGGTGAGTAGGTAGGCGGTAACACCCGTCACTGGCACGAAAAGCGATTGGTGCACTACTACAGTACTTGAAGTGCACCGGCTTAAGAGACCGTTTATAGTTTCCCTGTGTATAGCGTCCCTCCCACACGCAATCAGTGCTTACTCTCTCATTTTTCCGTCTTTATATTCCCCTTTCACCCGCCCCCAGTGTAGGGTAGCAAACCGGGTGCTCGTCTGGCTGACCTCCCTTCCTTTCCTGTCCTTGCTCACTCACTCACTCTCTCACTCACGCTCTCTCTCTCTCTCTCTGGATATAAGTATTATGCATGCAATATTTCTAAATGATACGGACTGAACATTTAAAACGAGCATATAGATATCTTTGTAGATACGCCCCCAGAAAACCGAACCTGCTCCAATGAAATGGTTATCTCAAAAGAACAACCCGCTTAGCATTCTAAGCGTCTTTTTTGAAGCGTCTGTACCGTACGTCATTTGCGCAATAGTTTAGCTAAGTCGCAATAGCTAAACGCACGCGTGGGATAAACCGAGCGACCTTAGTCTGAACAGACGCAGCCTTGTTTTTCTTTTTTTCCTACGATTTTCCCGGCAGTCTGTCGCGGCGGTCCTACAGGATAAAAGAAGGTCGTGGCGGAGAAGATTAAAAAAAACGCGGAGAACGAAATAAAGAGGACGTCGTTTACCGCGGCTCTCTCTTTCTCCTTCCCTCTCACGCTGTCCGGCGAGCAAATTTTACAGCCGCATCTAATCGTCTAGAACATCGGTGGCAGGCCGACGGGTGCAATGCACACGCATTTCCTGCCAGCGGCCACTTAACGCGGCGAAGAGACGCGAGACGACCACGACGGTGGCGGCCGTCTCGGTGTGAGGGCCGTGGCAGGAGGGCACTCGGTAAACGAGTCGAGAAAGTAAAGAGGCAGACTCGAACCAACGACACGCAGGCGGGCAACAACAACTACAAAAGAAAGAAGGAACCGAGCGGGAGAACGCAAAAGACTTGGCGACCTCAGTGTCCACTGTTCATGCACTTCTTTCACTTAGCTCCTGTCCTTTCGGATTTTTTTTTCTTCTTCACGCACTCTCTCCCTCTTCAGGGAGGTGGGTCTGCGGCGCGCACGCCGGCCTGCAGTGCAGTGGGCGTCTTTGTGACCCCACCACCGAAGGAACGAGCGCGCGTAGAGACCGGGCTTCTCGTGCGACGCGAAGGTGGACGAGAAGGAGGAAGGGGTTAAAAGAGGAAGAGGAGGCACAGGTGTTGTGGTAGGCACGGTAGGCCAACTCGTGTCCCCCCTCCCTCCCTACTCGCGCCGCCGACGGTCGGAGTGGTACGCTCGGTCGTCGTTGTTGTCGACGACGCCGTCGCCACGTGCTCACGTGCGTGCTCTCGTGGCGCGCCTGCCGCCGTCCCACTTTGCCACTTTCGCTTCTCTCGCTCACTTTCTCCAGCGCGGTTGTGTGCCGTTTCGTTGTTGATGTGGCGCGCAGCGCGGCAGCTGCAGCGCCGGCCGGCTGGCCGGCGCGTTCGACAGTTAACCCGCTTTCTTGCCCGACCAGCGGCGGAGGCCGGGGGTCGTCGACCCCCCGGCGCTCGCGATGCCCGTCCCTTTGCCAGCGCCATCCACCTCTTCTCGGAAAAGTACTAGAGCGTGGCTACGCCGTTTGGCATAATACGCGAAATGCAGGCCGCCGAAAAAAAGAGAAGAACGGATTGGCTCGCTTGAAATCTTTCTGACCGCCTAACTGCCTCGTACGATGATAATAATCATTATTATGGTGATGTAAAATCGTTATTAAAGAACGAAAAAAATTGTTACGGTTGCACCTTGACCGAAATAAAGTCACATATAAGAGGAAGATGGATAAGAAATGGAACCAGAAAAGAGCGAGAGGGAGAAACAAAGGAAAGCAGGGTTGTTAGCGAGACCGGTTTGCTACCTTGCAGGGGTAGAGTGGACGAGGAATTAAAAGAAAAAGGGAGAATGCAAAGAGAGGGACAATTCGCTCGCACCGTATAGTTATACGGAGGACGCCTACAAGTGTCTTCAGGTTAGGGTTGCTAAACGCCCCTAAACTGCACGGTGGGTTATGAGAAACGATATAGGCTCCGAAATAATTTTGAGCTCCTGGAGTTGTTTAACGTGCGCTCAAACTACGGTGCACGGTCGTTTTTGCATTTCGCTCCCACTGAAATGCGGCCACCGCTGTCGTGATTCGAACCCACGACCCTGTGCTCAGCTGAGCACGGGGCACTTGGCTTCCAACAAAACGGCAGAATCACGGAGATGGTCAACGAACTAGATACTCATGTGCACCAAACCACTTGCCTCATTGCACGCATCGCAAATCGACATCACGGCATGAAAGGAAACCTGTTGCTTGCTAACGATCTACGAGCTGAGCAGGATTACCTATGTCACCCCGTACCTTCGCCTCAATGCGACTGAAAAGCTCAAACTCAATACCACGATCAAGAGGGCCTATAAGCAAGCCCTACATTTTCCCATTTCCACCTCTAACAAGAAACTGGACACGCTCGGCATTCACAACACCATAGACGAGCTTATTGAAGCTCGGCGTATTGTCCAATACGAACGACTCGCAAATTCCATCACGTGCATGGAACATTCTACGCACTCTAGACATAACCTACACTGCCCAGTTCGGACCAAACTTACCCGTCCCTACACACATTCGCGCTCAGCTAGTTATCCCGCCCATATGTCGCAATATGGACCCTGAACACAACCAGGAACGACGAGCAGATAGAGCTAAATGACTACTAAAGCGCTACGTCCAAGCCGCAAAACCTACGTGGACACAGAGGAATACCCCC
Organism: Dermacentor variabilis; assembly: GCF_050947875.1. Classification (NCBI taxonomy): domain Eukaryota; kingdom Metazoa; phylum Arthropoda; class Arachnida; order Ixodida; family Ixodidae; genus Dermacentor; species Dermacentor variabilis. The sequence continues at coordinate 30,277,280 of NC_134570.1, read as the reverse complement.
ACTAGAAAGCCGTGGTGGGTGCCGTAGTCGCGGGCTCGCAGCACCGCCTTGCCGCGACCGCATGAATACTGTTATGGTTGGCGTCTGGCACCACGTGCAGAGAGGGATTTCACCCGACCTTCTGTCACCATGCCTCGTCGAAATGAGGCGTGACTGCTCCTGCTACGGTTAGTGTCCCGCACCACAGGCAGAAAGCAATTTCTATCACCCGACCTTCACACACCTTGCCTCGTCGAAATGAAGGGTGACTTCCTAATTCGCCGTGACCATTTCGAGTGTCTGCCGGTCTGGCGGAAGCCCCGCAGGGTTTACAGGCCTCTTGTGTGTGTGTGTGTGTGTGTGTGTGTGTGTGTGTGTGTGTGTGTGTGTGTGTGTGTGTGTGTGTGTGTGTGTGTGTGTGTGTGTGTGCGTGTGCGTGTGTGCGCGCGCGACTTTAGAGGAACCCTTTCATCGAACGGCCAAAGTCTACAGAACTTCCACGAACCAGCAACGTGCAAAGGAGGCGGACAAGCCTCTACAATTCCAGGAGGCGGGACGGCCTCCTCCTTGCAGCAGGCATTCTGTGCCGGTCACGTGACGTCGACGGAAGCAAGATCCCTCCCGCGATTGTGGAGAGCCTATTTAATAGGCTCCGAAATGTACTTTTGATGACTTCATGCTCTTCTCATTTTCTTTCACCAACTTTTGAATAAACCGTGAAAGTTTCGCACTATAGAAATCGTCTCGCCCTTGCTTGGTCGCCATGGTCTACCCGATGACTGCAGCCTGCCGACTACGCCACGCTACCCAATAAGTAACGTCGGTCGAGCTTCGATAGGCAGGCGCCGCGACAACTCGGCAGCAGTACGATACGCTTGCCTTGAAGTACGCAACAACACTCACCATTCAACCAGAAGGAGAAGAAACGGCCATTGCTTTGGCATACGCCTCTACCAATCCACACTGCATCATCAGCTATTCCAATACGGCCATTCGCAACTACACAAGAGGACTAATAGCACCCCAAGCACAGCAGATACTCTCCGGCACTCCCCACTGAAGGCAACGCCGCATCCAGATCATCTGGGCCCCTGGTCACTCAGGTCTGGCTGGAAACGAAGCCGTCCGCGTTGCCGCCCGAGCCCTTGCACACCGGGCGCATCAGCCTTCTCCTGAGTCTTACGATCCTGACGAGCCCTGCGTATTAGTCTCTCAACCCTCGGCACCACTGGACCCCATCAAGGACACAATAAGTTTTTATCTCCCTCTCTCAGCTGAGCGACGCCATAACCATTGTGTCGCTGAAGACTGTCCATATTTGAGGAGGCTGTCGCGAAATATATTGAACGGCCTCTCTGATCGCCACTAGTTCCGTAGATGTTGAAGTCGTCTTGTTATGGAGACGAAACCGTCGAATGACGTGATGCGCAGGCACGACGAAAGCCGCACCAGACGCATACGACGATACCGATCCGTCTGTATACACGCTCACCGAGGAGTCATATTCTTTCGATATATATTCAAGTGTTAAATGTCTGAGGCCGACGGTAGGTATTCGCGATTTTTTAGAAATTCCCGGAATAGATAGACGCACCGGCATTTTGGACATTACCCATGGGGGCATATGTGGAAGGTCAGCCGGGGCAAAGTATGCTGGTATGGCAGATTCTTGCCATTTAACGGCTAGAGGAATGTACCTCAGGCCGACCTCTCAGCATTTCATATCATTAAACTTCTCTCTCTCTCTCTCTCTCTAGTCCTGAGAGGGAATAAAGCAGCGCCTGTAATCCCGGTGCACCGAGTCACCGTAGCGGGAGCATATTCGCTTGCATATCGCGAGCAAGCAGCCGCAGCTTGAAAATCAGCAGGAACCCCTTGGACCCTTTTGATGTACTTTTGCTCATATACAACACGAGATTGGAGCTCTTTCGCACAAATTGTCTCGATTTTGTCAATGCGCTGCTTTAGTTTGTGTGTTAAGTGCCCAATCCCTCGAGGTGTCACTTGAGACCTCTGATAGCTAGGACCTGTCGTATCTAGTATTTTCTGTGCGTTTTTAACTGACAAATGCGTTCCGTTTGCCTTAGTGGATGGTGCAGCGTTTAGTCAAAACAAAAGAACTGAACGTAGTAGTGCCAGCCCGTCGGCTATAGTGCGCTCTGACGGCGATCTCTCACGAACTGATTGTTCGCGTCAAAAACAACTTTGTCAACTCATCCGCAGACTAACTGACGCCTGCGATATATGCACGAATGAAGAGTGACTGAAGCAGGAGCAAACACACAAATGCGGGTATCGGAACGGGACGCTTTCAACACCGCGCTGGGTTTTCACTGACCGGGGAAAGAAACTTTGGTCCGTGCACCCCGTTTCGCGGGACTGCCTGCAAGAATTACCTCGTGCGACACATTCACGCCACAGAAGCCGTGCGATTATATATATATATAAAAAAAGAAATTTAGGTGACTCGTCTCAACTGCCATCTCCTTTATTTTTTTTTTATTTTTTTACTGTCACATCCTTCCTTTCTCGCTAACCGGCCGACTTTCCAGTTAAGCTTTCTTTCATTCCTGCTCTTTCAGCTTCTTCTTATTTCTCTCTTTCTTTCTTTTACTTGTTCAATTTGAGTGCAGTGAACCGCGAATTCCCACGTTTTCCCCATTTACAGTGTACAGCTCAACTTGTCGTCACCACATCGTGTCGCCAGGACTCCGCATTATCATGACATCTTACTTGCCAGAAAGGAGGGATGCACTGCACGCTTACTTTTTTTTTTTTTAGGCGTATTAGCATAACCGTCTTGGCACGCATGGAAAGACGGTTATGAGCTCACGAGCTCGCTCAGGCTATGTTTAGAACAGTTTTAGTGCGCGAGTACTTTTCTCACTCGACGTTTGATGACTCTACAGCGCACGTTTCTACTGCCCGCTGATTCCACTCTATATTTTATTACGGGCCTTATTTGGAACCAGGCGAAGCGGATTCTTGCAAATCAGTGCCATTAGCGTCGAGATTCGGGGACTTTCCCTTCCATGCTACCATTACGTATCGTACGTTCCTCGTGTTTCCTTCATCTTTTTTTTTTTCGTTTAGATTTTCGATATCTGCGAGAATGAAAATTTTATGTAATGCGCGAACACCTGGCTAAACGGGAGTGTGGCAGGTGAGCTTCGGGGTGGAAAGGAGGAGCCCCATGTCGGCGACGTAACCGTGTGACCGGGTTTATCTATCGCGTTGTACGCGTTGGTGTCTTGTGAAACTGTGTAGTTGGGCCATAAGCACGGGATCGGTCGCGTGTAGAGTTAAATTAAAGAGAGTTGCTGAGTGCTCGACTTAGTGAGCGCAAACAATGGACGAAAGAAATGCACTCGGGACAAGTGCGATCCGCGTCCGACCTTTTTCGGTAGAGCGGTGTTTATTGCGCTGACAATATATCTATGTCAGGAATTCAATTCCCCCACCGCAACAGATGTCGGCCGCATTGCATGTCGCTTAAATGGCACCGCAATGTCTTCGCGCGCACGCTGGAATCCTTGGGTCGGACTTGCGAAGCACTATGTACCGTAGAGAGTGGTTTGTACAAAAGCAGGTGTGACGAAGATAATGTATTCGGTCCGCCGGTCCGCAGTCGGGACGAATGGAATAAAATTCTGACTGACTAAATGAATCGATTAACTAACAAACAATCCCGGAGCTAATATGGCACGCATTCTCGAACGCGCATCCAATGTTCCAAAGACGAACGCTTTTCTCTTCACCTCCCTTTAAACAATGCGGCCGGTAATCGAACCGTTATGTTGCGTTCTGCTCATAAACTTAAAGACACAGCCGCTGAGCCTGCGCAATGGGATCTCTCCTACATAGGTGGCCTTATAGTAACTAGTATTCGGTGCAGCTCGACCCCTCCAACTGACGACGAGAATTTCTGCCTCACTTTTTTTACGCAGCCGAGGCATTCCAGTCTCATAACTGCGTAGAACAGTAAAAGGCTAATTGCACCGCTACAACGACACAAATGTGTCGTAGTGGCACTTCGGCTTGTACAGCGCAGCAGCGGCCACTGTTCCCACGGTAAACAGGCGCGGCGGGCGACTGTGTCGGTACGCGCGGGTATACCACGCGCAACAATTGCGTGCACGGCAGTGCGGATGAGGTAGGCCTATAGGGACAGCATTGTTTCGGTGGACGGCAGCGCATGCGTGTACCTGTAGCGCGTCTGCGCTCGTATACGTGTATACCGCACAACATCTGGCACGCGCAGAGCTGCTGCAGGCTACTACGCGCGCACTCGCGGCGGCCCCGGGGTCGCACTTGCGTGCCCGAGTCCCACTTGCCACGAGGCCTGCTGCTCTGGTTGCCTTGATTGACGACTCGGCGCGCCCGCTTTCGATTGTCCGGTCGGCGGAGTTTAACGCCCCCGTTGCCCCGTTCTCCCTTTTCGACGCCTCCATTCATTCTACGCGCGTCTGCTTTCATTTATTTACTATTTTCTTTTATGGTCTATTTAATAATCGCCCGCGCGCGTGTCAGCGTACATTGGCCTAACTTCGTGCAACATAATGAACGGCGTAACGGGCACGCGCTGTCCTTCTTGCTGTGTTTTTGTATTGGGCAGGTTTTCGGCATTCTAGCTTTTGAGCGTTCCAGCAGCATTAGACCTTGCTATGACGCTACGGATTAATCTATATGCGCAATCGTTCGGGGATTTGTTGCATAATAATTAGGAGTTAACGCTTTGCAAGGGCATCTGCTCTAGCGTAGTGTACTAAGCGCATGCTAGAACGCTATGAATACATTATGTCAGTGAGTTTGTGAGGCTTGTGGTAATGAGCTTCAGGGTGCGATTGTTGGAACCCATTAAGTCGCATACCTAATTACCTGTTGGACAAGTACCAACGGAACAAATGAACGTGCGGGTGGCTCTGTAGTTATGTAGACGAAAACAAAATATTGACGCGTGTACTTATATTTAACGGGCGACCACGTTTCGCCGCCTAACAAATGTTATCGTACAGCGCGGGACGCGTCTGCATGTATCCGAAGTTTCTGGAAAGTTATCGATGCTTCTATCCGCTGTCTGTTGTCGCCGAACCTTGTGTTATCTGATTTCATCGCGCGACTCGAATGTTGTAGAACTTTGTGGAAGGCATGCGGGTCCCAATGATTAGTCTGGAACATTCGGTGACTGCTGTATAAAAGCCGACGCACTTGACCCGCTGATCAGATTTTCGACGATCGCCTACCGTGTTCGCCGCTGTCGTTGTGCTATAAGTGTAGCCTGTCTTGTGGGCACAGGTTCGCCCAATAAAAGTTAGTTTGGTCGTTAACAGTATTGCTACTGTGTTCTTCTACGTCACCACCACGTGACAATATATTTACTGCGCGTTTAGCATTATCTCTGTCCGCTAGCTGAACCCACTACGCTCGCTTACTCATTCTCTCTCACTCAATCCACTCACTCACTCCACTCGCTCTATCACTCCACTAGCTTAGTCACTCACTCACTCTTTCACTCACTTATCACTTGATTGCTCGCTCTCTCACGCACTCCGCTTGCTTGCTCTCTCACACCACTCACTCGCTCTACTCACTCACGCTCACTCCACTCGCTGTCTCACTCACCCACTCGCTCACTAACTAACTACACTCACTCAGTCCACTAATCACCTACGCCGACTAGCTCACTCTTACTCACTCCAATCATTTGCTCACTCACTCAGTCCACTAAATCACACTCACTCATTAATTTGCTCATTCACTCAGTTCACTAAATCACACTCACTCACTCCACTCATTTGCTCACTCACTCACTCCAAATTTCCGGAGTCCTCCACTACGGCGTGCCTCATAATCAGAAAGTGGTTTTGGCACGTAAAACCCCAAATATTATTATTATTATCACTCACTCCACTCGCTCACTCTCACTCACTCCACTCACTTGCTCACTCATTCAGTCCACTCAATCACACTAACTCTCTCACTAAATCCACTCACTTGCTCGCTCACTCCCTTCACTCACTCACTTGCTCACTGATTCATTCCACTCAATCACACTCACTCTCTCACTCACTCACTTGCTTGTTCACTTGCTTGTTCACTCACTCCATTCAATCCACTCACTTGCTCGCTCGCTCTCTCCTTCCACTCAAACCATTCACTCACGTGCTGACTCATTCAATCCACTCACTCACTCACTCACTCACTCACTCACTCACTCACTCACTCACTCACTCACTCACTCACTCACTCACTTACTCAATCCACTCACTTGCTCGCTCACTCAGTCCACTCACTCACTTGCTCACTCATTCAGTCCACTCAACCACACTCACTCGCTCACTCAATCCAATCATTCAGTTGCTCGCTCACTCACTCCACTCAATCCACTCACTTGCTCGCTCACTAATTCCACTCAAACCACTCACTTACTCGCTCACTCATTCAGTCCACTCAATAACACTCACTTGCTCACTCACTTGCTCACTACCTCACTCACTCACTCCACTCAAACCACTCACTCACTCATTCAGTCCACTCAATAACACTCACTCGCTCACTCACTTGCTCATTCACTCACTCACTCACTCACTCACTCACTCCACTCAAACCACTCACTCACTCATTCAGTCCACTCAATCATACCCACTCGCTCACTCACTACACTCACTTGCCCGCTCACTCACTACACTCAGTCACTCCACTGAGCCACTCCACGCACTCATTCGATTCACTCGGGCGCTGAGCCGTGCTCCCTGCAGGGAAGCAGATAGTAGTGCCCCTTCTCATCGAACCTCACTCTCTCGCTCCACTTTCTTGGTAGCTTGCTTTCACTCATTCACTTACTAAATATTATCAATGTGCTAACAAACGCGCAGACCCGCCGTGGCTGCTTAGTGGCTTTGGCGTTGCGCCGCTAAGCACGAGGTCGCGTGATCGAATCTTGGCCGCGGCGGCCGCATTTCGACGAGGGAGAAATGCAAAAACACCCATGTGCCGTGCATTGTGGGCACGCTAAAGAACCCCAGGTGGTCAAAATTAATCCAGAGTCCCTGAATATGGCGTGCCTCATAATCATAACGTGGCTTTGGCATAAAACATCCCAGATCTTCTCTCTCTCTTTTTCTTTTTTTAAACAAACGTGTATTTTGCAAGGATTACTCTTCAAGAACCGCGAATCCGCGTTACATCACTTTTGCACTTGTTGGCGCGCAAACAAATCGCAGTACTTCTGAACTGAGCGTGACGATTTCCGCACTCGCAACTGTTCCAAGTGGCAGTGCTACCACCGTGGCTCATCGTACGCAAATCAACAGGGGGTACTCTGGCACTGCGACTGTGTAGCTATAGCATTGGAATGATGCGTAGTTGCGCAGTTAATTGCCTGATCTTCGTCGCTTGTGGCTTCTCAGACATTTTTACGGCGTCGTTTCAATACTACGCTTTGTCTTTCTAAGTTTCCACGAGTGAGATTTTACTAAACGCGTGAAGGCAATAACTTTTCTGCGCCCATACCCAATCGTCGGCAATTGTTGCATATACAACGCTACACTGTTGTTGAAAATGACCAATTACCAGAATGAGAGAGCCGTCTGAAGCGTCAAGTTTAGACAAGTATAGGCGTACTACCGGTCATCCACGCGCTAGCTGAAATTCCATACTTGCAGCTCCTGTAGGTAGTATATAGCGCCAGAATTTCGTGCTGATTTTTTTTTTTTGTACGATACTGTGACTATCCTTATAGTACTGAAACCCGCCGGAGTCTGCACAGTGGCTGTGACGTTCTGTGATGCATGATGCGAGGTCGCGGGTTCGATTTGCAGCCGTGGCGGCCGCATTTACATGAGCGGAAAAACGTGTATGCTCGCTTACTTAGATTCACGGATTCACGTGCACGTCATTAATGAACCCCAAGCAGTCAAAATTTAAATTATGGGGTTTTACGTGCCAAAACCACTTTCTGATTATGAGGCACGCCGTAGTGGAGGTCTCCGGAAATTTCGACCACCTGGGGTTCTTTAACGTGCACCTAAATCTAAGTACACAAGTGTTTTCGCACCCATCGAAATGTGAACTCTGTGGCCGGGATTCGATCCCGCGACCTCGCGCTCAGCAGCCCAACACCATAGCCACTGTAATAATAATATTTGGGGTTTTACGTGCCAAAACCACTTTCTGATTATGAGGCACGCCGTAGTGGAGGACTCCGGAAATTTTGACCACCTGGGGTTCTTTAACGTGCACCTAAATCTAAGCACACGGGTGTTTTCGCATTTCGCCCCCATCGAAATGCGGCCGCCGTGGCCGGGATTCGATCCCGCGACCTCGTGCTCAGCAGCCCAACACCATAGCCACTGAGCAACCGCGGCGGGTGTATGGCCACTGAAGTCAAATTAATCAACAGTCAAACAGTCAAACAGTCAATCTCAAGTCAAAATTAATCTGGACCCGTCCACTATACAGTGTCCCTCATAACGCACTGTTAGTCCCCAACGTCAAATCACACAATTAATTTACACCCGTCCGTACATTTGTCCATCCGTACATACATACATACATACATACATACATACATACATACATACATACATACATACATACATACATACATACATACATACATACATACATACATACATACATACATACATACATACATACATACATACATACATACATACATACATACATACATACATCTTTATTTCTGCAGTTCAAGAGATATTGCAGTCGGAAGTGGTGCAGCCATCTTCAGCAGTTAGTTAGCCTAGGCTTAACTTTAAGAATCTGCACTAAGTTGGCCTGCTGCCGCGTCCCACATTGAGGTGAGGCTGTCTTCTTTGGGGCTGAAAGAAGGAGCAACTGCAAGTCAGGCGATGCATCATTCACTCTTCGGTAAAGCGCGAACTGTAAACCGTTCGCGTTAATATTTTGTTTTCTTCTCCCCTTCTTGCTTGCTCCCACGTCAGCGGGTCAGCGGTGTTACGGCACCATTCGATGCGCTAACTTCTTAACCGCGTAGAAAAAGAAGAACAAGACAGTGCGTCAGCAAGCTTAAGAAGGAACAGAAGCGTGCCGACTAACAGCGGGGGTGCGGCTTATTGGAAGGCAGGGGAACACGCCCGTGGAATGCAGCCAGTTCAAACCGATATGGACGCAGAAACAACAGAAACCAAGCGTGCGGTCGGAGAGAGCGCCAGAAACAGACAGACAAGCCGCGCATTCGAAGGCGCCTCCCCCGGTATATCGCGAGTGGCGTTCTGGCGCCTCGACGCCGAGCCTTGCTCGACTCGGAGGACAAATAAACAGTCGCCGCGATGGAAGGAGCCCCAAGAAGCGCCGGAGGAGAATAACAATAATAAAAGAAGATGATGAGAAGGACGAGGAAGAGGGAAAAGACAAACAAGTCGAGCTAGATAGAGTGAAAGCGCGCCGAGGAGATGGCGGGAACAAAAAAAAAAAAAAAACAAGAGAGAGAGAGAGAAAACATGCTGATGCTCGCGTCTTCTCGCACGCCCGACTGCGCGGTTCTCTCGGCAAGCTCCAAGCGTTCCTCTTTCTTTCTTTCTTTCTTTCTTTCTTTCTTTCTTTCTTTCTTTCTTTCTTTCCTTCTTTCTTAACTTCTGTTTTACTGTATTTCGAGGCGTAACACTGCAAAGAAAAAAAAAAGATGTTTCCTCTCCCTTCTTCCTTCTTCTTCTTCGCCAACACCCGTGCGCGCGATGTAACCCGCAGGCCCGTGCAGTCGTGTAGTAGTGGCCCGAGTAGCGGGCCATACCCAATTTTAGAAACAGGACAGGACGAGCGGTTTGCGTGCACGCTCGATCGCCGCCGCGACCCGGAGAGCTGCACAGCGAAGCCTACAGCTTCTGTACTCGTGACAGACCAGAGGCTTTCCATCGCGGAGTCGGGGTGAAGTCGCGCCCTTATCTGCCACCGGATGCTGCGAAGCTCGAGAAACGCTCTAGCACTGCCCGCCTTTATTGTTTTACTCTTGAGAACGCTATGTCTCCACTGCAATAATTACTCAATGGGATCAGCGGTGATCCAACAACGGATGTGCCTGGAGCCAGTGTTTGGACTTTTGTTGACTTGGTCCGCTTGGTCGAAACGTTGGCCTCGGGGGCATTCCTCTTTCGGCCACTATACATTCATGGAGGTAGGTAGGAACTAGGACGGACCACTGCGCAACGCGATTCAAACCAAACGAGTGGGCCTGACGCGTGATCCGTTACTTCAGAGTGCGTGGTTTGTTGTAGCGTTCCCGCTCTGCAGGCACAGCTATGCATGGCAGGCAGCTGAACAAGTGCGCATCAAATAAAAACCGCCGGGAACCAAACATTCACAACCAATACGCCGAGTCTAGGAGGTCATGTATTGGGCCGATACTGCGAGAGAAGAAAGCGAAGGAGATGGCTTTTCAGAGAGTTGTGGCCGTCGTTGCCAAGAATTGCCACGGCTAGCAGCATGACATAATGCCCCGTCCTAGTTTATTTCCTTCTCGATAACTCTGCTGGTCATTTCGACCCTCCATATTCCCGTACACCTCTGTCTTGTAGTATGCATGTGCTTAGTCTGACAGTACGGGACACGTGTTGGAGCAAAAAGAGAGAGGGGGCGCGCTTGACTTGGCATTTGTTTCACGGGACAGCACGGCGTGTGGCTATCACGTGACTGGGGCAGGACAACAGCGTCGTCACGGACGGCTTATTTTTGCCTTTGCTTTCACACCATAACAGGTATCCTATCACATGGGGTAAGACACTGTTACGTTTCGCCTACGACGCGCGGTTTAGCCGGCGCGGCTGCAACAAAGCGGCAGACATTTTGGCCCGTTCGGCGTCGCCGCTACGCCTCCCCGCCAAGCGCGTCCAGGCATGTTCCGATGCCACGTGTCTTCATGTGCGTGTGTGAGTGTATGTGCATATTGGTGCCCACGCTTGTCGAAGCGCGGCAGCCGGGGAGAGGAGCTCCCAACAACTGTGAAGCGAGGGGGTCTGACAGGCGCCGACACGACAGTGTGAGCCACCTTCTCCTCCCCATTGTGCCCGACCGGCGGCGACACGACAGTGTGAGCCACCTTCTCCTCCCCATTGTGCCCGACCGGCGGCGACACGACAGTATGCGTCACCTTCTCCTCCCCATTGTGCCCGACCGGCGGCGACACGACAGTATGCGTCACCTTATCCCATTGTGCCCGAGCGGCACAGTCACGTGCTCGTCTATAGAGGGGTTCCTTCTTGCCCTCAACTACGAGAGTATAAAAGCAGCTGCCCCCGGACGCCAAAGGAGGGCTCCGATTTCTTCTGTTGAGTAAAGTGCACTCCCGTCTCTCTACTTCGGTCAACCTGACCGCCAACTCTTTGCGATGTTAGAATAAACAAGTTGTTTTGTTGTTACCAGTCGACTCATGCTTTGCCGGGACCTTCGGATGCTTCCAGTTGTACCCCAGGCCGCCAGGCCAACGCTACCCTTGGGGCTTGCGACCCAGGTGCAACCACGGGCGTCAGCGCCGAGTTCCCAACAAATCGCACCAGCGGTGCGATCACAACAACACCGAGTCCAACGTCGCATGCGCATGCACCGCGTCGCATATTGAGCTTATCACAGAGTATATGTATAGCATGCTGTAGGCTAATTTCACCCGACGATGTTCTCGTTTTACACATTTGCAGGTTTAGTTCCCAGAAGCGGTCTATCCGGATCCAGCTATTTTTAGCACCATCTACAAGGTGTTTCAGCTAACACTTTTTAAAAAATTTGCCTTTGGCATATAGCACAATTCTAGTCCATTCGAAGACCATTCTGGTCTATTCGAAGAGGCAAACATTACTTGCAAAAAAAATTTGAAGTGCATAATTAGCTAATTAACAAACATTTACTAATTAAGTCTTAAACTAATTACCTTATGGCACATATTGCAATTTACAAATTCTGGAAGGTGAGACTGCAAGGCATACCCACTTGAAAAGAATTGCGTGGATTACACCATTTACGAGACATGTGCCGTCAAACTTGCGGTAAAAATGCATTGTCGTTGCGCTTACTTTCTTACCAAAACGTCGCTTTATGCACTGAAGGATGAAATAACTGACACGCCAATGCATTTCTCCGCAAAGCTCGGGAATTAATATATGGAAAGTGGTGTCATCCTGAGACATTGTTCCAAGTGGATTCGCCTTGCGAACTCCTGAGCAAGAATTTGTAAATTGCAATATGTGCCATAAGTTAATTAGTTTATCACTTAATTAGTGAATTTGTGATTTTGATGTCGATTATGCATTTCAATTTTTCGAGCAAGTAATGCGCGCCTCTTCGAATAGACCAGTTTATGACTAGAATTGCGCTATCTGCCACATGCAAATTTTTTTTTTTAAGTGTTCGTTGAAACACCCGGGATATATTGCTTAGCAGGTCTGACCGTCGTGTTTGTAAGGTGATCCGCAGCTATTGAGAATGACTGGCGGTCGCGGATTGACTGCAAGATTCGCGAGGGGGGTAGTGAGACAGAGAGAGAGAAAGGCAAAGGAAAGACAGGGAGGTTAACCAGAGATCAAACCAGTGGTCAAATACTGCGCCGGGGAGGTCGATTCATGTTGTGACAAGGAACAAGGTTTTCTTTTTTTTTTTTTATGAGCAGTGGCCGTACCTGGTTAGTTTGCACCGGGACTAGCATAGTCTCAGTGGAGGGTTTTTTTATTGTTATCTTGGGGAAGGGGGGGGGCGGAGGCGTGGGGGGGAATTCAGGAGCTACTCTAAACCTGACAGGTGTAGCCGCTCGGACGAGGATCCGAATGGACGAGCTTGGACAACACGAGCATCACCACACCGTTGTACCACACAAGCACCATGCATTGTCCAATACGTCCCGGAATTCTGTGTAAATGTGTTGATGTTCCATTTAACGTTTACCAGGACTGTGAAAGAATGAAATGCTTATAAGTATCAATTGGAGCACCACTGCATTTCGCCGCAGACTTCCAGAAGGCATTTCTCGAAACTGCAGCTAAGGACAGGATTTTTTGTCTGTGGACGTGACATTTATACTGCTGAACTTCAATTCCTCTGTTTGGACACTTGTCCTCATGTGAACGTTTACACGAGTTATCGCTGAAACTTTCTTAATTAACTAAGATCGTGCTGCGATTTATCGAGCGAGCAATATTCACTTCTCTAAATGACCCGGCTAATATGACAGAGTTGCCCTGCCAAAAAAAGAAAAACAAAAAAGTTTAATGTCTGTTTCTACTGGAAGAGATCACCGGGATCGCAGGTGCGCGTACACTGAGCTACAGATAAATTGGAGTGCGCATTTCACCTGCACGTGGAGAACAATGATAAATGAGCTGAGCTCAAATTAGGGCGAACAATAGGCCTACCAGCGTCTCGCGCATTCCTCATATTGCAATAACGGCATTTCGTAATGGCACGAATAGCGGTGTTTCATAATGAAACATCCCCAGATTCGCGTCGAGAAGAACCTGTGTCTTTGAAGATTTACGTAAAGCCTAATTGAAACTCCGCCTCTTCATGTTTTCCTTCCTCCGTAGATTCTCATCTGCCGGGACGCGACATTAGGGAGCCTTCTCTCTCTTTCTCCCTCTTTCCTTTTTTTCTTTTCTTTATTTGAACGTTCGCTCGGATGGAGTTTCATAAGGACCTGGGGCCACTGACCGCGGCAAATGTCCGCCATTCACCGCTTTCGTGCAACCCGCGCCTAATTATTATTTATTGAATCACGATATACCGTCGCACGGGCAGCTGCTTGTCGCATACAAAAGGTCGCCAATATTCTTTCGCAATGCGCGCCTAATCTCCGTTTAGAGGGTCAGTCAACTCGCGCGAGGTGCTCTGCGAGAAAGGGCCGTGTATGGCTTGCGTATTGGTTTAACCACCGTTCTGCTCTAATGAGCGCGAACTATACCTATCTCATGGTGAAATTTGCGGTGCGCACAAAAGACAAGGACGCAGAGAAGGTGGACGCACGAGCGCTTGCTCCCAACTGTTTATTTTTGGAAAGAGACAGAATATATAAGCACCAGCTATCTGCACTGAGCATGTGCAAAACGAGTCATCGGTTTATAAAAATAGATTACAAAGGTTCAAGCAGTATTCAAGAATATAAATTCTTTCTCAGTGATAGCAACCGATGGTCGATTGGTGCACTTTTCAGCACACCTTCTTATATGGATCCCTTTTGTAATTTCACCTATTAGATTATTTTTATCTGAAAACAGAATATCAGTGTCAAGAAATGCCGGTTCACAATAATAGGTTACAGTTATTAGACAAGTGCGAATGATTTTCTTTTCCAAGATAATGTTGATGTTCTTTTGGAATCCTGTACACATTCCGTACCTATCCGCATTTCGGGATCCTGTACCTATTCTGCATTTTGTGAACTTTTGATCGTCTTTAAAACCGCAGCTTCATTTTCTTTTCTTAATGTCAAACTTTTTTGTAACCAGCTTGGTACAGTTGTTTCACCTTGTTAGGAGCGCTGAAAACCCCTACGGTACGGTATGAAAACCGGTCAGCCGGTATGGCGTTGAAGTGGTTTCCAGCGTTTATAACAAGGTGCAAGAACTGTGCCAAGCTGTATCAAAAAAGTTTAACATTAGAAAAAGAAAATGCAGCTGCGGTTCCAAAGACGATCAAAAGTTCACAAAATGCAGAATAGGTGTTGTGTAAACGATTCCGTTAACATGCGGCGACATGTACATAGGACAAACCGGTCGGTGCATAAACACTCGTCTAAAAGAACATCAGCGTTCTCTCGGAAAAGAAAATCATTCGCACTTGTCTAACCACTGTAACCTATGTCATTGTAACCGGTATTTCTGACATTGACATTTTGTTTTCGGACAAAAATCATCGGTTGCTATCACCGACAAAGAATTTGTATTCCTGAATACTGCTTGCACCTTTGTAATCTGTTTTTGTACATTGGTGACCCGTTTTGCACATGCTCAGTGCAGATAGCTGGTGCTTGTATGTTCTGTCTCCTTTCAAAAATAAACAGTTGTGAATAAAGCGCTCGTGTGTCCACCTTCTCTGCGTCCTTGTCTATTGTGCGCGCTACAAATTTCACCATGAACACTTACCAACTCGCCCAACTATCAGTTCTGCTATACCCGACTCAGCGAATTGCGTCGACGGACCCCTAACGGTCGGGTGCCTTTTTAATTAATCTCACATTGATGAGAGAGAAAAGAGTCATTTGTCCAAAGGTCAAGCCTGCTTAGTATCCCGCGCCTAAGCGAACGCGCGCGCACGCCTTTAGGACTATGAACCATC
Source organism: Dermacentor variabilis (assembly GCF_050947875.1). Lineage (NCBI taxonomy): Eukaryota > Metazoa > Arthropoda > Arachnida > Ixodida > Ixodidae > Dermacentor > Dermacentor variabilis. The sequence goes on along the minus strand of NC_134570.1, from coordinate 30,262,007 downwards.
AGAGACCACCGAAACATTGGTGAGAATAACGTATTGTGACGTCACAGTTAAGGGCCGACCTTTATTGAGCCTGAGAGACGCGGCGAAGGCCCCTCGGACCAGTCCGCTATGATGATGCGACTACCCGCACGATGAAGAAGAGGAGCACATGCATGATGATGATAATGTACAGATGAAGAAGAAGTGCTCAATAAGTGCCCACAGTATCTATAATTAGCTCGAACACGTGCTTGAACTATTTCATTGTGAAATCGCATGTATTATTTATTTTGCATTGAAGCAGAAAGAGCAGCGTGGATCGCCTTAGAGATAAGAAGGAAGACGACTAATCCACGCCTTGTACCTGCATGCCACGAGCTTCGTGACTTCTCACAGTGCTGTTCTCTAAAGTTGTAAACTCCTCCTCATACAGTTAATTCATGAATTTTAAATAATTCGCTCACTTCCTACATTCGCTTCCATCGCCTCGTCTGGTTTCTGTCGCACTGCCCATACGCAGACATATTCCAACAGTTGAATTTAACCTGATTCTGAGCCACCACGTAATAGCCGTATGCGCGCACGTTGTTAGCCTAAATACTGCATGTGGCGCATACGAGGTTTAATGTGGCGCAGACAACTGCGCCACTCAACCTTCGACGTGTTTGTAGTTATCTTTAAAGCATCGGGTTTGAGTTACAGCAAAAAGACGAAGCGCCAGACAGGGGTGACCAGACTGCCGCCCCGTTTGACCCGCATTTTCGTATCTTCCGCCTCACGCGGCTTGCGCTATCGTCAAGTTCCATCGCATAATCCTCGGCGCGCTTGGGTATACAACAAGCGGAAGGACGTACGTACGAAGTCCCACACCCAATTAACGCAACAGGCGCGATTGAGCGATATGTCTGCATCACGTACGTGTACACTCCGTCGCACTCTATACAGCCGAGAAGTGTTCGGTAACTATCGTCGTCGCTCCGAACCTAGTCAGCGAGCTTGGTCTGCAGCTACTTGCTTCGCTGAAGCGGCGCAGCGTTCAGGAAACAGCGTGGACTGCTGAGGTGAACGTTAGCGTGCGGATGCAGGGAGTTAATTAAAAATTGAAATGGGGTTTTACGTGGCAAAGCCACGATCTGATTGTGAGGCACGCCGCAGTGGGGGACTCGGGAAATTTGTACTATAGCTGGGGTTCTTTAACGTGCACCTGAATCTAAGTTTACCCAGGTTTTCCCAAGTCTGATAGAACTTATAAACGATCTTAGCTGATAAGAACTGACATCGTCATGAGAGAGTTAGCCTGCCGCTGAGGCTTAGGAGCAGCGTCGTTCTGTTGCTGAACACGAGACCGGTCGCCGGTTCGCATCTAGAGCTCCGTGATCCGACTGGGATGCGCGATACTTAAATGCAACAGCGTATACCAGCCTTAATGCTCGCGACCACCATTGCACGTAGTACGTGGGCAGCGGGAAGCAACGAATGTTTGATAATGTGATGAAAAGAAATGCCGCGGCTTCTTTTTATGCACATATTTATTTTTGTTACAGCTGGTAAAACTCATCGACTCCTTATCGATGGCGGAAGAGGGGCGTTCGCGTGCCGTTAGTAACCGCGTCCCCTGCGTACAAAACGCCAAACGCAACGAGAAAAATCTTGTGAAAGAGAGATAGAGACAGTGAAGCAATCCCGCGTTGGCCGTTTCGCCCTTGTGAAAAGACGGCGCGGCATTTCCGGCATTGTTTTTCTTCCTTCGACGTTTGGCCCCGGCGGAGGCTGAAAGTGCGTGCAGAGGAGCACGTAGGCACCGCTGCATGATGTTAAGAAAGAAAGAAGGAAGGAAGGAAAGGGAAACGGGCAAGTGTATCTTATACACGCGCTAACGATGATGTACATTACACTGCGTCACTGTCTCTAGTGTTGTACAGGCACGCCGAATAACGGGAACACACGCACGCAAAGCAGAACGGCAGCTCGCCTCTCGGTCTGTGCTTTTATACACGGCACCGTGCCGCGTATAAAGTCAGCCCGGTTGCGATTCCATCGCTTCGTCGATTGGCCGAGCGGAGATTAAGGACGCGCTTGAGAATTGACCGCGCGACAAGGGAGTGGTCTTACACGTACCCGTTTGCACAAGCCGTATAGTTCATTTGCATGCGCGCGATGAAAAACAACGCTGGCCTAGTTCTTCTTTTTGAGCCGGAACATGTTTGCCAGGAATGAAAAATTGCGATTCAAAGGCAGTGCGGCGGAGTGCCGGAAACGAGTGGGTGCTGCCGTTATTATCGTAACATTTGTGAGAAGCGATGATACATGTATGGTGCGCTGTGAACCGTACTTTGCGAAGCTTGTACCATTAGCAAGGGCTGTTAGAGCGCTTTAGCATAGCGCCAGTGCTTTTGCCGCTACAACTACAGATTGCACGTGGACATACAGGCGGTGGTCCAGTATCGTCACCATCGCCCTGACCACTGTCATGGAAGGTACTCGTGCGCAGTTGCTATGGAACGGCCTGCTCAGCCCTCGGCCGATTGGGAGCTTCAATCAAGCTGTCTACATGTGCCCGTCAAGTTGCCACATAGTTCGAAGCGAACCGAAAGCTGTTTAAGTTGCCGCGGTTGCACGATGGGACGGCACGTGTCACACAAAGTGAATAAACGAAAGGATCCAGCGGTTGCGGCATGCAGTGGGGAAATCGTGAATATAGTAACTAAGAGCTGTGCTCTTTAAACGGCGAGACCAGACCACAGCCAAAAGAATGTCCCGCTAGACGGCGTACAGTATGATGTCGCTGCGCTTCAAGTTGCTGCCGCGCTGTACGGGGCACAAAACGGAACGGCAGCCGAACGAATCGAGATGTGTCCTTGTGCGAAGGCAAGTCTCGAAAAGAACAAAAGAGGGCACGACCACACGCTTACGGCTCCACGGGAACCAAAACGAAGTGTACGAAAGCTAGCCGGACCTCGTCTCCTTCGCGCGTGCGCACATTATTTTGTTCCGCGCCGCCGATTCCGTTCCCGTGTACAGATTGCCCGCTTAGATCCGTGCTGAAAATGCTTGCGTCGGTATACCAATCTGCTCTGTACTTGTTGATACGCTCGCTCGCTCGCCTTTTTACGTAACTCTCCCTCAATCGCCAAGATGACTCAGCACCTGATGATTCAGCACGCGACCGTGTTCCGACGTGGCCGAGTACAACCGCTGCGAGCTTTGGGATATGCTCTGTACCAGAGGTGGGGGAATAAAAACGTTTTCTAATGCGAACCGAATGTGATTAATAAGTATAAAATATTGAATGGTCAAATGCAGACGCCAACACTTACAGCAGGAATATATGTTTCGGTAAAGTTAGGTACCACGCCAATACTGATCAGTGCAAAAAAGACATCTAAATATGAGCAAGGAGTCAATTTTATCCGCAAGGCCGCTAACTATCGTTAAAAAGAAACTACGTGAACAGCCTCTCAACGTATTTAGAGCCTGATTGGAAGCAAACTATCAAAGAAAAAATGGCTGTTGTATGACTAGATTTCGAGAAACACCAAACGTATGGTTTGCCGGGAAAAGTCAAAAGCGAAGTTGGGGAAAAGGGGAGAAACGAAAAGCTTATTTGGATAAAAAAAGCCCACGCTTGCATTATAGAGGTTAGAATGACCGAACTTCCTTTTTACGTCACCTTCATTTTGCACGTAACCCATCCAACTTCATTTTACACATGTAAATACCGAGTCCACCTTCTCACACCCTCTCGTCACTCTCTTTCGCTCTCTGTTTCGCCGTCTCTCTCTCTCTCTCTCTCTACACGTGAAGGTGATCTACGTACATAATGTAAAGATGTGATAAAGTTAATTGCTTTATCGCAACTACGGGCTTATCACATTTGCGACCTACTCCAGGAATTGGAGTGACTATTTCTGGAATTGCTAGTAGCCATGGTGGATGAGTTGCGCAAGTAGGCCAGTATTTGTAAGCAGGCCGTAAGTTTTTGCCCTGCCGTGTTTCTTCATGTATGCGTGCAGCGGTTCTATCCTGAAAGTCTTGGCATAGTGGATGACTAGCGTGTTGTGTTGCCAAACAAAAAAGTGGCGACAAGTTTCCATAAATGTTAGTGTATGAAATTTTGGTTGGTGGGACTCAGCAATTACTAAAGCACTGGCAGATCCACGCGGAACATCAAGACGTATACGAAGGCCTCTGGCCAGCAATTTTTGAATTGTTTCCTCTAGATTACCGGATATTACATGTAGCACAGGAGCAGAATATGTTATTCTTTGTCTAATGATTGCCGAGTGAATGCGTTATAAGGAAGAGGTTGAACTACCCCATCTCACTCCAGCAAATCGACGAAGATTGTTGATTAGTGAGTTGACTTCTTTCAATGCTCCCTCCCTTCTGCAACGTCTTCGGATATTGAATTCAGAAACAAAGTAATAAACAAACAACCAAGTAACTTGTTCAGTATTTAGTTAATAAGACACAGCACAGAAGGCCATTACATCCTAACGCGAGAATAAATTAATGGGCAACTCAACATGATGGAAACTTTGAATATTTCAGGGACATCGAGATGCAGCTGCATTCTACAAATGCTGCAAAACACCTCTGCAAAACATGCGCGGAAACTCTGCAGAGCATGTAGAATGCTTGAATGCCAAAGTATTCGATAGAAAGCTGTGTTGCGTTGGGCTATCGCCAGGGTAGTTGGTGGCGATTGCTCCCTGTGTGGAAAATTCTGGCAACGCTTCCTACAAAATGCGCTTCATCCGACTACTGAGCGTTGCTGTCAGTATATGAAAAGCTGCGACGCGCGGTTGGCTACAGAAAGAAAAAAGAAAACGATAATCATAGAAAGTCCGCGGCGTCCTCAAGGCGAAGCGAGGAAGAGTGGCCGAGACCTTGTGACTCAGGAGCCAGACAGTTAAGCTGGGCCGTGCCGTGGCTTTGCGGCGTGTAAACGTGGAATCCAGTGCGAAAAAGCAAGCAAAAGGCCTAATTAAATATGCAGCAGCGTCGTCTATGTCAGACACGCGTGAATCGCAGAGTGAGTCACGTTATATCGTCGCGCTGTTAGTCGAACCGTGCGGCGGCAGTTATACGAGGAACGTTGCCGTCACGTACTCCGAGAGCGTGACGCCATGGAGGTCCGGAAAAAGTTTCGTAAACAATAGAGTTCATTGACCTATAGTACAGTATAGTAGCTCACCGTCTACCACTTCCAGGCACAGCGATTACTTTTTGGGGTGTGGCATGCTTACGTGATGGATCCTAGAATGATAAGGGGGAACAACTGATGCGTACCGGCCAACCCTACCGAATTTTCTGTAAAGTTTACGAATTCGAGCTGGGATTGTGCGATCTTACAAATATTTCGTCAAGTTTTACGAATGAATTCTGTTCGCGAAAAATCGTCGCTCGTCCGTCTCCCACCATACCACTGGAAGTCCTGGAAGTCTGCTGATTGCGAAAGGACAGCAAAGATTATAGCTACCATTAGCTTATTTGTTCAGACAACGGTTCCTGAAGCAGGCAAAATAGGCAGCAGCAATTAATGTGGCTTCAAAAGTCGCTGTAATCTGAAAATAGTGCGTTGCTTGTCAGTTTATGGTGTCGCATGTTTGCCGCTACCTGTGTGTTGCGTGTATACACGTGTATCGTCATTAATAAAGCGCCTATCTATCAGAAGGCCTACGCTCAGGGCAAGCTTTAAAAACAACTAGTGCTATGTCCCGCCCTCCCCCTTTCCTGTGTTGTGCTCGCGGGCTTTTATTTCTTTTTTACAAATTTTAACGTTTCACAGGTTGGGAGGTATGCTAACGTACTGGCATACGTACACCTGTATGAGTTAGATAGTTCACGGGTGTAGTCGATATTTTATTTGAGATCAAGCGGGAGAAGTGGTTTTGGGCAGGTCATATGATGCGTCGAACAATTACCGGTGGGGTCTATTGCAGTATACACAATGGGCACCGGCTGTAGTTGAATGGAATCGAAGGCGGCGGATGAGCAGGTATTGCGATGAGATTAGCAAATTCCCAGGTTTTTTTGTTCTTGAAATGACAGTAAAAGAAAGAGATGTAGTCATCCTACAATGGTGACGGCTACTATTTTTCTCACAGCAGAAATAACAATATATATATATATATATATATATATATATATATATATATATATAGTAAGAAAATAAAAGAAAAGACGTTACAGGGCCAGAAATACACAGAACACAGTCCCATACATCCACGAACATATCAATATAAAAGGCAAAGGCAAGCTTCACCACAATGGATTTGTAAAGAAATTCACAAACAAAGTCACACAACCGACCGCGATGTAGACTGCGATGAGCGTGTAAACAGATGAATTAAACAGAGTTAAAATAATAGACACACTGAATATGACAGTCATGAGTGAGTTTCAGGACAGAATACAAAAAAAATATAACACGTAATATACAAGCACTAACAATTACAAACAATGAAAGCATGTTGTAGTTACATTGTGTATCTATTCAGTGCAATATCTAGTACTTGTTAAGGATGCTTGCATTTTCGTAAAAATGTTCGAGTGCATTAAATGTTTTTCACTGTGTTATTTTCGATGGCCATCGGCCAAGCAGTTTTGCGAGTGAGAAAGGTCATTGAGGATCTATGGAGCGTAGCGCTCGTTCTAGCTGCCGTCTTTGCGTCGCGTGTCTGGGGCATTTGAGGAGGAGAGGGCGACGTCCTCATCGTCCTTGCCATAGGAACAAGCTGAGAAAGAAGCCCGTTTTATCCGACATAGAAGGTGTTTTGTGTATGCTGTCCCAAGGCGCAGTCGATGAATTAGTGTCTCGGTACTTTTCGAAAGTTCTACATGCACGCGGAACTTGAGCTGAGGGTTCACTTAGCAAAGAATTTATTCTTTAGTATTTTTGTTGAACCAGGTTGACATACACAAGTCCTTCTTTAGTGCTCTTAATATGTGTTGCGCGTCCATTGGTAATAAAGGGGTGAGTTGAATTGCTGCATCCTTATGGGCCGATTTTGTCAACGAGTCCGCTAATTAGTTGCCTGCTTTACACCAGGCTTATAGGATGGGGTCCGCTGACGCAAATCGCAATACAGGTGTAATTGGAGATCGCTGGGAGAGGCCTTCGTCTTGCAAGTGGACGTAGATTAGGCTGATCATACTGATGACGGCGTCGACGGATGAGTATCATAGGGTGATGGTGGTAGTGATGATGGTAATGATGATGATTTCTGCATTCGGCGCTTGTTTGTTTGTATATACACCATCGCAAGTGGGAGTATATGATTGCTCGGGCGTACCAAGACACTTCTCAGAGCAAGCATCGTCGTTTTTACTATTTTAATATAAAATAATAGTTTCTATGTTCCTTTTGCCTATGACGGTTTGCAGGTGCTCCTGAGCTTCTCAAAACTCGCGTGAAACTCAAAACTCGTGTGCGTGGGAAAGGATATCAGATTTAAGAGAACTGAATTTTCAGAATTCTGTTGGTGTTAACAACGACAATTCTTTTAACGCTTTTAGATTGTTATCTTCATTCAACCGCCATTAATTTGATGGCTAGTTCAACAGCCAACGTACAGGCATCTGTATAGAATCAGCCCCATTTTGTGCGACATTTGTTTAATCCTTGGTTGACAATGTAATTTCTGCTAAGTTGGTGAACACGCCTTTAACGCGAGTGTTTAGGTACATTGACGTCTACTTAATTGTTGGGAAGAAATATATCTGTATGCATTTTCGTGACGTGGTCGAATAAATTTTGGACACGTTCACCAACTGATCGGGAGGACTTGTGTTCACATATGAATTGCCAATTAACAACCGCATTCAGTTTCTCGATGTTAATCTCTGTTTTTCTTTGAATGAGCATGTATGCTGGGCATATCATCCCAGATATAAGAAAACCTTGTTGCGCTACGACAGCGCACACTATAAAGTTATTAAGAGAGGCATAGCAACCACGTTCACTAAGGAAGCACTGAGTAAGTCGTGTCAGCATGAGTGCGAGCGAAGTTTTTTTTAAAATCAGATAGCACGATTACAGAACGCAGGTTTTCCTGTTCTGTCATCACGTCCGTATGCGAAGCTATCTTGCAGAGACAAAAAAGAATCAGTTCGGGACCTGCGCACAAAGAAAAGAATAAAGACAAGAGAGCAGCGCCCGTGGTGCTATACAAGTCGTCACATAATCTAAAGGAAGTTTCCAACAGACATAATGTTAACGTGCTTTTCAGTGCCCCGTGCAAGCTTTCCTCGATATGCAATCGTATTAGAACGCTCGAAAGGCCCCTGCGCACCACAAATCATAAATATTGTTTCACTGACTGCAGGCGCAACGTTATCTATCAGATAACGCTGAGTTGTGGAAAAACATATAGAGGGCAAACGGCACAGTGTTTCAACGACAGCGCTTGTCAGCACAGCAGTAACCTAACGAATAGCTATGGAAGTCATTTAGCAGGACATTGCAACAAGTGTCCCTGCACTCCCAAATTTGAAAAAAAAAATATTCATAGGGAAAGGAAAAGGTAAGAAGGAAAGGGAAATTATAGAGGCTTATTACATTAGAAATGAAGGAGATAAATCTGTAAGCGCTCCCTCTCTTGCGTTGTCGGTAAAAGAAATAGCTTTTTCGCACGAAAGATTATGATGTAGCCGATTTTTCAGATGTATTTGCCACTCGTGCATGCGTGCCTAAGCTGGAAAAGGTATAAAATGGCTGGAGAATTTCAAATAAACTTCCAGTTAGCAGTCAGCGCTTGTCTGTGATATTTGTTTTCTCGTGTCCTTGTCTTATTCGCGCTGTTCAACCTCAGTTCTCAACGCTGATCATACACCGCAGCGCCAGTCACGTTGAAGATGAGCATGTTCGAATGCCTTTATTCTGAAGCATTTCAGCAGTAGAAGTTGTCGTACGATAGGACCGACTTGAACCGTGATAGCGGTGTCTGATACAGAGCGAAACAGTGCTCGTATTCATAACTACTCGAAAGAACAGGCTGTTGACCAACCATGACGTCATATTGACCCTGCTAGCGAAGTTGGCCAGCCAACTTTGTGAATTCTACCCGCGAATACGAATGTGCGTAGGAGCAGTAGGTCCCCCATGCAGCGTCATTCTCTTTCCCCGCTACCTCAATATCCGAGGAGGGAAGCATCCTCAACTGCCGTCGTTCTACTACCATTAAACCTAAACTAGACAAATAAACCCGAGGAGGGAAAAAAAAAAAGAAATGTGCTACTTCTTTCAGTACGTCAGAGACCTGACGTGTTTTTGACGTCACTCCGACAGGATGGACTTTCCTTCAGTTTCCTTTTGCGTGGCACCCGATCCCATGTCGACGCGCAAAGCACCAGCGCGTGTTTAATAAATTGCCTGCGCGCAGAGGTGGCGTGTTTTTCGCGCCGCTCTTTCATTCTACGCGTAGCCGCGGTCACGCCATCTCCGTGGTTCCCAAACGTTGACTTTCGTGTCTTTGTTTTCTATTCTCGTGTGGGCGGTACGGGAACGGATTGAAATGACTTCGCCGCCACCGCACGGACAGTGAGCAACAGGCGGGAATCAAAACACCCGGGAACACCGCCACTTCAATCGGCCGCCCAAGCAGCGCCGTGGTCTCCCGCGGAGTCCTGCAGGTCGAAGTGGAGATTTGTCTTTTGTAAACGCGCGTAGGCCGTTGGCTTCCGCCGAAAAACAGCTCACGGGGCGGGCACTATATACGGCTGGTGCAGGGAAGGGTTTCTGGAAAGTTTCCCATGCTCGGCTTGACTTTTTCCATCCAAGAATATCCCATTTTGTTCGAGTGCCCTACACCAAGGGTGATTCATTGTATTGCTTTGAGTGTGTGGTTGACTCTTTCAGCGTGCCCACTTAAACACGTGGGAACGGAGAAATCGTTTCTCCTCGCCAACCGCTGCACCAAATTTCATTATCTTTATTGCACTTAAAATACAAAGACAAAATGTGGTGACTGAGCAACTGTACTTTTTTTTTATTGAGGCCATCAGTGTACTTAGAAAAAAATGTCTGAAATTGCAGTACCGATGAAAAAAATTCAAGTAACAAGTTCATAACTCTAACTCAGAAAAAATAAAAAAACACAATATTAGACTTTTGCAAACTACGCCTAATAATACATCTAAAGCGAGCAAACTTGATGCGTTCTTGCATTTCTCTGTAATGTACCCCTATAATTTATGAGTAGTAGTATAACAATACTCTCGTGAACATCGTAACAATTTCGCGTAAGCTCTAAACGAATAAACAAATTTGTCCACTTGAGATGCTCTAACAGATCCAGCGTACATAACTGTGTTATCTGTTTTTGGTGCAGTGTTACAAATTTGTAAACGTTGCTATTCATTTTTTTTTAAGCTTACCTATTTTAGGTAAATCTACGAAAACGTTCTAGGTCCTAAATAAAGCTTCCGATTCCTAGAGTTGCATTGATTTATTTTGTCTCAAAAATGGAACAAATTTCATTCAAATCTGTTTACAGCTTCTCTCGTAAAGGCATTTCTGTGTTTTACACGTATTTGAAAAGGCCGCATCGGAGCTGGGCCCAAGCTAAAGCATCCTCTTAACAACCCCAGGCGAGCAAAGTTATTCAAAAGTCCTCCCTCACGGCCTCTCTCGTAGCCCCTGTCTATCTCGTCGTCTCTCTCCTTCGGCATCGTCGTTTACAGTGCGCCGCTATTAGGGATAAGTGCCAACTCGCCCTGTTCGCCATCACAGTGTCGATTTCTAACAAGCCCCGCGAATCGATTCGACAGTAGGGATGCTCTACAAACGGCGAATTCGCAGCAAGTGACTGCGGCGACGTATTGCTGCTTTTATCTAAGTGCCTCTTATACAGTGTTGGCCAGAACTGTTATCCAAACACGGAAACCATGGGGAAAAATATTAATATGTATCGTAGCGCACACACACACACACACACACACACACACACACACACACACACACACACACACACACACACACACACACACACACACACACGCACGCACGCACACGCACACGCACACGCGCACGCGCACACACACACACACACACACACACACACACACACACACGCACGCACGCACGCACGCACGCCTCCTTTACCTCCTTTACACCTCCTTTACCTCATTTACACCTCCTTTACCTCCTTTACCTCCTTTACCTCCGCGCGCGGGCGGAGGTAAAGGCTGGATGGGGGTTGATGTTGGCGTAGATGAAGGATGCAGGACCGTGAAGGCAACATCTTAACAAAAAACTGTGCGAAAAGACGTAGACAAGCTAAAGAGAAACGACAGACACGGTCGTCTATACGTCTTTTTCGCGCAGTTTTTTGTTAAGGTGGAACCACACCAACTCGCCCAGCTCTCAGTTTTTGATGAAGGCAAGCTCAGCATTCTCGTGGTTATCAACAAACTACAAAAAAAAAGGTCATTGAGAAGGGTCACCCGGCTTCCAGAGCATGGCTGAAGTCACAAATCTAACTGAAACCACAAAAATGCGCAACGAAGAAGCTTGTGTCTGGGCTTTTCCTACGTGGTGCTAAGAAAGGTCTTTAAATTATGTAAAGAGCAGCGATAAGCGGCTCCAATACGGCGAGGACGTTCATGGCACGTTTAGCGGCCGGAGTCTGAAGATCACAAAGAATCACGTGCATTGATTCTAACAGGTGCTGCAGCATATTTTCAGCGCTTTCCTTGTCATTATTTTCGGCTCCTTGTTTGCCTGTATGGGGTCGTCGGCTTTACCAGCCTTAGCACCCAATTCCTGACGTAGAGGAACACTACGGTATTGTCGTCGTGCTCGTGGGTCAACAGGGCAGCAAAAGCCACTCCGTGTCTCTGCCACACAGGGGCGACGAATGTTCGCCCTGTGCTCTCAGCGACCCTGAATTTGCAGTAAGCGCGGTTACCGTCCTCGGCGTTGGCACTAGTCTGGAGGTTGTCGTGGACCCTGCGCCCCGTAATGCGGGTCTTCTGAAGTGACTGGGTGACGCTCCTTACGCGAGCGTTGTCTGTCTCCGCGAACCGATTAAGCAGCCTCTCTATGGGATGACTTGTCTCTTGCCATTTTGCAGAGAATACGAACTTCCTGTGGCATCATCGGGCATTCCTACGACGTTGCTTCGTGAGAGCCGGGGCAGATGGGACAAGTTCAACGGAGTTACTTTTGTGACAGTCGTTGGTATTATGCTGCCAACCGCAACGCTGGCAGGCCACTTCATGTCTGCACACAGCGCTTACGTGGCCTATCTTGAGACACTTCCGACACTGCAGAGGCCTCGGTAGGAATGATCGGACGCGGTTTATCACGTACTTTGGGAGTCGCTGGCAAAGTCGATGAAGGAAATACTAGTTTGATGCATCGGGGGTTCCCCAAGCGGCGAATCTCGAGAATGCGCACCGATGGAGTCAGCAAGTTCCTGAGGTACACATACTTGATTTCAAGGTCGACATCAGAAATTACACCAGTCGTTGACACCTTCCCGCAATTAATAAAGGAACGGACGGGAATTCCGCTTAATGTCGGTATAGTCTTTGACTTGTCAATTATAGTATAATTCTTTACATCTACCGTCAAAATGTATTTTCTAGAGTTGATCCGAATTTCGTTGATTTGCCCATGGGCTGCACTGTCAAAATATTCTGTTAAAAACTGCCTACCGAGGGTGTTTAGGTTGTGCAACGCCGTAAGCGGCACGTAAGCGACAGTGAAAGATTGCTGCTCGCTCTGGTTAGATGAGGTCTGCTCACTCTACACCTGGCGCATCTTCTTCTTCATACGACGGCCCATGGCTATGGCTTCGGGCGCTGAGCTCTCCCAGGAATGGAGCTGGTCCGAGCTGCCAGAGGCGTGTCGTACGAACATGAATGATGAAGTAGACGGCTGACCTTAATTGTTCATGTGGCCGTGCGAGCATCTTCTTGCTCATGAAAATGTGTTCACGAAACTGGCAAAACTGTAAAAAAACTGCATAACAGCGGTAGGCCCAGAGCAAAGGTGAGCCCTGGGCACTTCTTTCTCTTCCTCCTCCTCAAACTTTATGGACTTGACGAGCGCGACAAGAAACGCAAGGTGCCGGTGTTGTATGAGTGGATGCGAATGATGATTTACTATGAGCTGGCCTGTGTCCGCCACGAAGTCGATGAGAGTCAAGGGTTGGTAGGTGAAGGGAAAGGAGCAGACGGCCAAACGTTGTACCACTCAGTGGTACAACGTGGTACACTGCGGGCGATACACGCAGTGCGGCTCAGAACGGGTGTTTCTTGGTGTCCCGTAGGGTGTATATGCGCTAAGATGTTTTCATGTAGTGACCATGCACGTCGTTGATTTAGTCGCGGTTGCTAATTAAGTGATGATAATATGGGACCGTGGGCCACCTAAGGGCCGATTGTCTCCGACCGACCGATCATAAAGCAGCGTTGTAGGCGAAAAAGAAGCAAGCGGGCGCTCCTCGCGCCCTTATCCATTTTTTATGCAGTGAGCAGCGGTCATGTAAATCTCTTGTGAATAGTCATTGCTCGACGGTCGTGCTTTCCTCCGTATGTTATTTGGTTTCCGAATTGGGTGCAGGCGGTCCGGTGTTTTCATGCCGCGACCATGCAAGGACCGCGCCCGTTCTTCTTTCTTGCCCGCAACGCTGCTTTATGATCGGTCAGTCCCAGAGATAACCGGCTCTTAGTGGCCTATGGTTCCATATTATCACCACTTAATTAACAAAGCAGAGGCGACGACGACCAATTCGGAGACTTATCCTTCCAGAGATAAACGTCTTTTCAATCACTAACCATGCTAATATCATGCATATATGCGTCGACTTCGTAGTCAGGGGCAAGCTGGAAGCCAAGAAAGAGAGAGAGAGAGAGAGAGCGAATAAAGAGGAAAGGCAGGAAGGTTAACCAGATATGAGCCTCCGGTTTGCTACCCTACACTGGGGATGGGGGATAGGGGTTAGAGAGATGACACAGAGGAAAACGCTAAAAAAAAGGAAAAAAAGGAAAAAAAGAAACACGCACTTATGGAGACACACACACAAAAGGCGTTCTAGTTAAAGTCGTTCACACAGGCTGGTAGATCGCAAAAAGCGCAATAGCGCTTGCACGACCTTCTTCTGTGACGGTAGGTGCTTTCGATGTCGTAGAATTCTCTTTTCGGATAGCGGTTGGTCGTCCAGTTAATCAAGTTCGTGGCGAAGGCATGCCCTCCGTGGGCTGTGCTGCGGGCAGGCGCACAAAATGTGGCCAATTGATTCTTCATGGCCACAGTGGTCACATGTTGGGGTGTCGGTCATCCCTATGCGGAATGCATATGCTTTGGTAAAGGCAACGCCCGACCAAAGTCGATATAAAAGCGTGGCGTCTGTACGGCGAAGCTGTGATGGCACTCGAAGACTTAGTGTGGGATCAGGTGAGTACAGTCGCGTATTTCTTAAATGTGGCTCATTCCATTGCGACGCGGTGCACTGCCCAGCAAGTAGGCGGAGCTTCCGTGCCGCGTCAGTTCTAGAAAGAGGAATTGGGACGTGGCGCTCCTCAGTATGGCTGAGCGGGCAGCGTGATCCGCCCGTTCACTGCCGATAATACCGCAGTGCCCTGGAAGCCGCTCGAAGGTTATTTCATGGCCTGCATCACTTATATGGTGTAACGTCTCTCTAATATAAAATATTAGTTGTTCGTGCGGTCCGCATCGTAAAGGTTACAGTAGACTGTAGTGCCGCCTTCGAATCGCAGAATATTGTCCACTTGTGCGGCGGTTCATCACCAATGTGATTAAGCGCAGTAAAGAGCGCTGCGAGCTCTGCTGCCGTCGATGTTGTCGCGTGGGTCGTCTTAAATTTTATTGTCGTGGCTTTCGCTGGTACGAAGATTGCCGCCGCGGAGCTGCTTGGAAGGACAGATCCATCAGTGTAAATATGCGTAGAGTCACGGTAGTTCTCGTACAAATATAGTAGCGTGAGCTGTCTAAGGGCTGATGATGATAGATCAGCTTTTTTCGAGATACCAGGTATTGCGAGGTTAATTTTTGGCTGAGCGAGGCACCATGGAGGGATCGAAGGTCTCGCAGCCGGAGTGAAACAAGCTGGCAATGATTCATCATATGCAGTTATCGTTTGGCTGAAAGATGTGTGTGGTCTGTCCGCTGGTAGAGAGGCTAAATGGTGATGAGGAGTCCTGGCTAGATCACTTATATGGGTCCTGAGTACTTCAATTTCAGTGTGGGTCTTGAGAAGGTGGTCTCTAGCGATTGCTATCGTAGCCACTGTTGAAGCACTCTGAGGCAGTTCTAGACAGATCCGGAGCACTTGACCCTGAAGACTTTGTATTGTGCGTAAATTCGTTTTGCCTGTGTTGTTTATTGCTTGCAAGCTGTATTGGAGAAATCCTAGAAAAAGTACCCTGTACAGTTGTAACATGGCACTTGGGGACATTCCCCAGGTCTTGCCAGCGAAAAACTTGAACAGGTGACAGATGCCTGTCAACCGTTTTTTTTTTTTTTTTTCACGTATGATATGTGTGGGCTCCATGACAAGACCCTGTCGATCATGACACCTAGAAACTCGTACGATCGGAACCGTCGTATTATTTGGCCATTTATCATTACAATGTAGTTTGCCGTGGGTTTGCGCGTAAATGGCACTAGTGCGCATTTCTCGGAGGAAATTTCCAGGCCTCTATTACGGAGGTAGATAGAAGTTTGTGTGGCGGCTCTCTGAATTCTCGCTCGCAACTGTAGGCGTGTTACTGCAGACGTCCATATGCAGATGTCATCCGCGTACATTGACAGCCTGACAGTGGTTGGCACGTGCTCAATGAGAGCAATTAGTGTTAGATTAAACAAAACAGGGCTAAGTACACCGCCCTGGGGGACGCCGCGGTAGCTATAATTTAGACAAGTATGGCCTTTCTCGGTGCTTACAAAAAAGGATCGCATGGATAGATGGCTCCGTATACATTGAAACATCCGACCACCTACTCCTACCTCAGCGAGAGCAGAGAGGATGGCTTCATGCGTAACGTTGTCATAGGCCCCTTTAACGTCGAGGAATAGAGAAGCGCAGAGGCTCTTACGGCATTTCTCATGTTGAATGTAGGTGACCAGGTCGACGACGTTATCGATCGATGATCGACCGCGTCGGAAGCCCGCCATGGCATCTGGGTAGGTGTTGTGGTACTCCAAGTACCACTCCAGGCGTCCTAGGACCATCCTCTCCATTACTTTGCCCACACAGCTCGCCAAAGCGATCGGGCGATATGATGAGAGTTACAACGGCGACTTGCCAGGCTTCAGCAGTGGAACAAAGCGACTTGTCTTCCAGGTCGTTGGCAGCGTGCCATCTCTCCAAGATTCATTGTACACCTCAAGGAGAACTCCTCTGTCAGAGCTCGATAGGAAATTCCGTCAGGTCCTGGCGCTGATGTGCGGCTACACAAAGCTAATGCTGCTTTAAGTTCGTGGATTGAGAATGGTAGATCCATCCGGTGATCACGTAGTGGCGGACAACTGCTCGAAGGCGATGGAATGTTGGTAGCTGTGAGTTGGCCGGATAATCTGGAGCAGAAATCCTCTGCCACGTCAATCTCCGATCTCTTTTGAGATAGGGGAAGCGCCTTGAATGGAAATCGCTGTACGGGGAGTGTCCGGAGACCGCGCACCGTTTTCCATAGTTGCGATAAAGGCTTGCGTGGATCTAGCGACTCACAGAAGGCAGTCCAACGTTGCGATTCGAGCTTGTCTAACCGGTGCTGTATCTTCTTTTGCGTGCGCCTGGCGGTCCGTAAATCGTCCATTGTCTTCGTACGTCGGTATCTTCGTTCAGCACGTCGTCGGATTGCTCGAAGTCGTTCTAGTTCCACATCAAATTCATTCAGTTTCGAAGAGCATGTGAGAGTGCGCATAGTGTCTTGCACCGCGCTCTTGATTGCCTCTTCCAAGTCGAAAGATGGATTGGCGTCGCAGTGTTCTTCCATAATAGACTGAATTTTAGGCCAGCCCACTCTTTCGATCGTATCCTGTATTTTGGAAGGGGACAATCCTCTGATCTTGATGTACGTGTGGATATGGTCGCTTCCGTGCGTCTCTATGTCCGCAAACCACCCTGCACGTCTGACAAGGCTTCGTGAGACGAAAGCCAAGTCAAAACAGCTGCTGTACGTGGAGCCACGTAAGAACGTAGGACTTCCATCATTCAGCAACCAAAGTTCATTACTGGAGGTGAAAGATAACAGAGCTCTCCCTCTTGCGTTGATCATCGGACTTCCCCAGAGTGTGTGATGGGCGTTGAAATCACCAATGATGACCCAGGGATTCGAAGTTGAGGAAAGGATGTCTCGTAGTCGTTTGTAATCAAATCGACTTGACGGAGATAGGTAGGCGCCTACAAAAGTAAAGGCCAAATTCTTTTTCCTTACGTTTAGGCATGTATATTGATTATTGTCATTAGGTGGTAGAGGCTGATGAGTGTAGGTGAGGTCATGGCGAATAAACACCAAAACCTTACTGTTCTGATGTTTATTATTATTATTATTATTACTCTTATTATTATTATTATTATTATTATTATTATTATTATTATTATTATTATTATTATTATTATTATTATTATTATTATTATTATTATTATTATTATTATTATTATTATTATTATCCAGAAAGCCTGATTGTGTTCGATAAGTTCGGCTCGCAAATGACGATAATGGGAAACATACTGGCGTACACGAAGCGACGGAAATCCGAAAGGCGCGCTCTGACTCCGCGGGCATTCCACTGAAAAATAGCTGCTTGTCGGACCTCTTCCCTAAAAGACCGTGGATGTGGAGCCATGATCTACTCAAGGGTTGCAAGCACCGGACTCAGAGCGTCCAGTACTTAAAGCGCACTTCTGGCAGACGGTGTGTGCATGTTGCTTAGCAAGACGCGAATGGCATTCATTAAAGGCCTAATAAGTGCTATCACTTGCTCATCTGTTTTCCGCGACTCCTCGGATACAGCACCTTGCTGTACTGGGGGCGGCTTCTTCTGCGGCTCTTCTGGCGGTCGTGTACATGGAAGTGGCGGCCATTCCTTTGTGGAGAGAGATCTGGCAGTTTTCTCCCTTCCAACATCGGTGTTCGGAGTGCTGGAAACTTCCGCTGATGATGCTGCTTGACGAGTTGACTTTTCCTGAAACTTTGATGTTTTCCGTCGTGAAGACCTTCGACGGTGACGTCGTCTGCGCCGTACTTTCACAGCGGCCTCTTCGTGGGTAGAGTTGTCTCTCACCATTTGTTTAAAAATGGTGATCTCTTTCTTGATCTGAGGACAGTCTTTGGAAGAGGCGCAGTGATCACCCTGACAGTTAGGACACTTCAACGTGGTTGCGCTGCAGTTGTCCTCTTAGTGGGGTTCGGCACATCGAGGGCACGCGGCCGAATTTCTACAAACGCCCTTCACATGTCCAATCTTGTGACAATTGAAGCATTGCATTGGTCTTGGAATAAATGGTCGAACCTGGTGGCGAAAGTGGCCGACCTTCATGTAGGGTGGAAGGCAGTCGCCTTTGAACGTTATCCTCACACAACGTGTGTTGCCGAGGCGACCAACATGCACAATGACGTTGTGTTCGCTTGCTGGTTTTATGAGAATTGGGAGGTGTGCATTAGATATTTCATTCTCAATGTCATAGATGACTCCTGTTATTGTGGCACCATTCGTTGGCACGATGGATCGGAACTTGATGTTTCCCAGCTGCGTTACATGTTGTAGTATGGTCAGCGCGCTCGGGTTCATCACATCAATTGCCAGGATGTTTCGCCTAGTGTTTATCCTGACATCCTTGATCTCGTTTGGCACGGTGTTTTCTAGATACACGGAGAGTGCTTGCCTGTTGAGGACGCGCAGGTTGTCGGTAGCGTTCTGTGACACAAACAGGATGGAGTAAGGCCATCGTTGAGGCGCTGTTTTCACAGTGTTTGAGCTGGACGCCGAAGATGAGTCGATAATTCTTCGTTTGGCCTTGCGGTACTGGACAAGTTGAAAGCTGTCTTCCGAGGACTCGTCACCTGACGCGGAGTACAGCACAGAGACGGGCGAGATATGTTCCGCAAGAGAAGCACTTCGTCTTCTTCCCCTAAGCCAAGCAAGAGGTATACATTGCTCTTCTGAAGCGCAATGCATCTTACTAGGATAACCGGCAGGGGGTAGAGATTGCTCCTATGAAATGCAATGCATCCTTTAGTAGGCTTGCCGCAGCCAACAGATACATCCGGGTCCTCTTCGCGAGAGACCTTGCTCTCGGGGCCCGGCATCACCACTGCCGCGAACTCGCTCGGTTCATCCCGCGCCGCAGACCACGCGGCTTCGTGGCATCAGCGCGAAACCGAGCGTCCGCTAGCGAGGAGGGCAATGCAAACTCGACGCCATGCAGAAGGAAAAAGAAAAGAAAAACTGGGTCGTCGTCACTTTCACTCGAAATGAAAGTCTCCGACTTCCCCCGCCTGCAGCTTGTTTCGGGGTCACGCATCACAGCACGTCGTCGTGCATGCCGGCACGTCAACACGACGGCATACTTACACGCGATGTGCCGATGCTCCTCCTCCTCCTCACGTACTTTTCGAATGCGCCGCGCGCCGACCGCGCAGCCAATGAAACAACCGACAACGGAGCCATTCAATGCGGCAACGCTGTTCAAACATTGACCACAGCACAGGGTTACCTGCACTAACTTGTTACGGTTCCATCGTGCCCTTTTTCATTCTCTCTGGTTATCTTGTTGTTCATGTTCTTCTCCACTTCATATCAATTCAGACACTTGTCTGAAGTAGCAAGTCCTGCATAAGTATAGCGAGGATGACGCATCTATTAAACGCTTTCTCTCTGTTCTCCTCGGCGCCCGCTCTTGTCTTACCCAGCACCCTTTCTCTCCGTTGGCATGCGCTGCAGTGAATGCATTAGCACTGGACAAGAAGAGATCTATAGATATCTTTCAGTATTTTTACATACGGCTCGTCTACGGAATCAGGGTGTAGACGAGCCGTACGTGAAAATACTGAAAGATATTTATAGCGGTTCCACAGCCACCATAGTCCTCCATAAAGAAAGAAACAAACTCTCAATAAAGAAAGGCGTCAGGCAGGGAGATACGATCTCTCCAATGCTGTTCACAGCGTGTTTACGGGAGGTATTGAGAGACCTGGATTGGGAAGGATTGGGGATAAAAGTTGATGGAGAATACCTTAGCAACTTGAGATTCGCTGATGATATTGCCTTGCTTGGTAACTCAGGAGACCAATTGCAATGCATGCTCACTGACCTGGAGAGGCAAAGCAGAAGGGTGGGTCTGAAAATTAATCTGCAGAAAACTAAAGTAATATTTAACAGTCTCGGAAGAGAACAGCAGTTTACGATAGGTAGTGAGGCACTGGAAGTGGTAAGGGAATACATCTACTTAGGGCAGGTAGCGACTGCGGATCCGGATCATGAGACTGAAATAATCAGAAGAATAAGAATGGGCTGGGGTGCGTTTGGCAGGCATTCTCTGATCATGAAGAGCAGGTTGCCATTATCCCTCAAGAGAAAAGTGTATAAAAGCTGTGTCTTATCAGTACTGACGCACGGGGCAGAAACCTGGAGGCTTACGAAAAGGGTTCAACTTAAACTGAGGACGACGCAACGAGCTATGGAAAGAAGAATGATGGGTGTAACGCTAAGGGATAAGAAAAGAGCAGATTGGGTGAGTGAGCAAACGCGAGTTAATGACATCTTAGTTGAAATCTAGAAAAAGAAATGGGGGGGGGGAGGCATGGGCGGGACATGTAATGAGGAGGGAAGATAACCGATGGTCATTAAGGGTTACGGACTCGATTTCAAGGGAAGGGAAGCGTAGCAGGGGGCGGCAGAAAGTTAGGTGGGCCTGATGAGATTAAGAAGTTTGCAGGGACAACATGGCCACAATTACTAGTACATGACCGGGGTAGTTGGAGACGTATGAGAGAGGCCTTTGCCCTGCAGTGGGCGTAACCAGGCTGATTGATGATGATGATGATGATGATGATGATGATGATGATGATCATTATGATGATGATGATGAGATCGCAACATGTGAATCAGGTGTCTCTCTATTTCTCTTTTTTTGCCATCCAAACAAAACATCTGCAGACGTAAAAAATGGTAACCTGCACAGATAAGGACATTGTCCGTACTGAAGAAGGTACCCGGCGGTTCCAAGTGATGGGTAAACCATACATATTTTGCATGATGCCATGAAAGATCAAAGGTGGCGTTATAAAGCTGTTCGGCGTTACATGTAGTTACACAGCTAATAACAGGAACGAGAAAAGGAGACATCAAAAGACGCAGACCTTTATACAAAAGTCAGAATGGAAATGACGTTGCTTTTCTATTGCTTCTATTGACTTTTTCTTGCATTCAGTTGACTTTCCCTTGCTATGTAACTGAATTATATGTATTGTTTTTGCAATGGTACTTAGTGTATAGAGTCTTCACTAGACTTCTATGGAGTAGTTTGCGTTCTCTTTAGCTGCGTAAAGTCGCCATGCATAGTCCGTATATAAAGTCCGTGTGTAAACGAAAGTTGATAAAAAGTTTATTTCCGTCGGTGTATTCAACGTATAGTGGTTCACAGAATTCCAAACAAATTTGTTCTTGAATATGTATTGGCACTAGTTGACAAATAAATAAATTTTAGGCAATGTCTTCAGAGTTGTCTATATACAATCTACAGGTTTCAAAAAAGACCACTGCCTAACGGCCTTTCTAGAGATAGATGAAAGGAGAAAGGCAGGCACGTTATCCAGAACGTAAAATTCGGTTTGCTACCCTACAGAAGGGAACAGGGGACGTTCAGGTGGAAATACGAAGAAAATGATAGAATAACTTAACGAGACAAAGATCTCATGGAAACGGTCACATTGCGGGATCGTGTGTAGCCAAATGAGCACCAATCGAGGCTATAGTTGTCTGCGCAGATTTCTCGTTCATTGCCAGTCATTTTATTTTATTTTCTAAATGCATACAGCCTACCTACTGCACAGATGTACGGTAAGTCGCACAAGCGCTCACAATACCGGCAACCTCACGGAACGACACCGTTCGGTTGTTGGCAGCAGCAATTACGGGCACTAATTTAAAAGAGTTGTTTCTCCTTCTTCACGTCGCGGTTCAACGAACCGCGCATTTTCGAGTCAGTTTTCCGAGCCAAGGCCTTTCTCGCGCGCCCGTTTGCTGCCGGCACCGTCAGCGCTGCGGACAGCAATCACTGTTCCCGCTCGGCTTTGTTGACGCCTTGTTTTCTTATATTTTTCTGTTCACTTGACGCCCGAACAAAGGGAGTCGACAGGTTGAGCGCAGTAGAAGGCCGGGCGTTGATCTGTGCTCCATATATACTTATCCTGCCAAACGATTATTTCTATATTTTTAGTCGCTTCCGGACTAGAAAAGAGTGAAGCTGTTGCGTCGAATGTGCTGATTGGCACCCCGCGGCATTATACTATGTAGCGCGATGCTGCTCTCGTTTATTTTTTCCCTCGCCCAACGAGGCTCGCGCCAGAAACATTGAGTGCTAATTGAGGATTAGATGGCGAATTCGGCCGAGGAATTCCTGTCTGCATGGAGTGCTATTTTACAATGACAGGTGATGTCAACAGTTGTTGCTATAGACTTACTATGTTGGCAGAGTGCGCTGGGGATCGTTTTGAATAGTGTACACATGTGGTGATTGCTCATAAGTGTGGTAATGAGTACATTACAGAATATGCACATATGACAGATATAGGTAGCCGGCCTCTTCAGAAGATAGTCATTTGGGATTTGGGGCGTTGTTTGGCTTAAGAGGAGAACAGGTATATAGAATGAAATCAACCTGAACGTGTAGCTCACTGTAAGCCCCGATGATGCGACAGACACGGCTGGTGAATGACGCCCGACTTGTCGGTCCCCAGGGAAAGGTCATAGCCGCTGACCGTAACCTGTAGGCTGCAGCCGAGACAGAAACTGTTCATCTTATCTTTCTTGTGATTATTACAAATTCCGCGGATATACTGGGTGTCTCTGCGAAGACTGTCAAATTTCTTTTCTCTGGCAGCTAGCGCAATTCCAGTCTTTGAGCTGGATTACTGAATGAAGCAGACATAATTTGGGCGAGAAATCGTAATGCATAATTTACTGATTACTTAAATTCACTAACTTGTTTAAGTAGTGACCTTGCGGCACATATTGCAATTTAAGAATTGCAGCCGGAGAGTTCGCACGGCGAAACCACTTGAACGGAATTCTCAAGATTAGATCAGATTCGAGATATGAATTCCGCAACTTTGCGAACAAGTACATTGGCGGTCCAGTTACTTTTGTGTTTCAATGCGTA
Organism: Dermacentor variabilis; assembly: GCF_050947875.1. Taxonomy (NCBI): domain Eukaryota; kingdom Metazoa; phylum Arthropoda; class Arachnida; order Ixodida; family Ixodidae; genus Dermacentor; species Dermacentor variabilis. The sequence goes on along the minus strand of NC_134570.1, from coordinate 30,238,671 downwards.
AAAGGGTGTTTTGTTAAAGAAGTATGTGGAACGGTAACGCATTTACGTATACGGCAAGTTTTAGGGTGCATGAGTCGAAAATGGTTTCACCCAACGGACTCTTTCCAAGTGGATATACCTTGCAATCTCACAGGCTACAAATGTAAATCGCAATGTGTCCCGTAAGGTAATTAGTTAAAAAAAAAAACTTTATTCGTGAACTTTAGTACTGATTGAAATATTTCGATTATTTGTCGTGCAAATAATGTCAGCCTCTTTGAGTAATCCAGCTAAAGGACTAGAATTGTGCTATCGGCGACAGGTGACCTTTAAGAATTTTTGGCAGCCTTCGCAGATACGTCCAGTATTACTCATTACGATATCGAGTTGTTTACGTTTACTTGTCTTCCTATGTCCATATTTTCCAACTCTGAACTCTGACGCACGAGTGAATCGATTGGTCGAGGTTGTGGGTGCGGCACCCGCTTTGTGATTTAAAATCGATTATGAGGTTTTACGTGCCAAAATCACGATTTGATTATCAGGCACGCCGTGGTGGAGGACTCCGGAATGGTTTTGACCACCAGGAATTCTTTAACGTCAACATAAATTTAAGTGCACGGGTGTTTTCGCATTTCGGCCCCATCGAAGTGCGGCCGCCGTGGTCGGGATTCGATTCCACGACCTCGGGTTTAGCAGCCCAGCACCATAGCTACTAAGCAACCACGGCGGGTTGCTTTGTGATAACGCGCTCGTGTACCGCTCAGGTCGGTGGTCGGTCGGTCGGTCGTTCCAGGGGGGTATTCTGTAAGAGTCCACCTACTGGACTGTACATTTCGGTATCTGCTGCTGATGGATGCAGCTGCTGATTGGATGCAGCTGTTCGAACGAGGAGGAAACAAGTGTCCTTAGCCAATCAGCAGCGGCCGAAATGAACTGTACACTAGGTGGACTCTTACAGAATCCCTCCCCCCCTCCCCCCCATGTAGTCCAGTCAGTCAGTCGGTCGGTCGGTCAGTCAACTGACCGACGACCGACCGATTGATCCACAAATAAATTTAATAAATAAATAGTCAATTGGCTGGTCGGTGAGTAGGCCAATATAGGCTATCCGCAACCCCCCCCCTCCCCCCCCCCCACAAACAGAAACACGGCAGAACAAACGCTATAAGCACAACGACTAGGCAACTGTATCGATGGCGACGCGTGGGCTTCCACGAGACCTATCTATGCCTGTATGACACGGCATCATCGCTCAATAAGCTGCGCACACCCAACCACGCCTCTACCCCCCCCCCCCCCCCCCTCCGAGTCTGACCGAAGCCCTCCGAACCAGAAACGATCGTCAAACCTGTACCGTGGTCAGCGGCCGTCCTCGTTCAGAAATAGCAGCGAGCGGCAGCGCTTCGACGTCACGGCAAACCGTCGAAAAACGTTCTCGGTGACGCCGCATCTGCGCGCGCGGCTTCTTTGCATACACAAAGCAGTGCCACTCGAACTCGCGCTTTCAGTTAATCCGGTGTTACCCCAGAGCCGTATACACGCCGTTTCTTTATATAGCCAACACCGAGCAACGTCGTGAATATTGTCTACTCCGCTTCGGCAAGTTCTCCATCCGCACTCCTCCCCCGCCTGGTCAGCGTCTCGGATTCGGGTCAATGCGCAGACTGCGAGAACCGACGAAACAGCGATGCACTGACGGTGACTTTGAACACGTCTGACTGTGTACGGGTACACGAAAAATGCGGGACTTAAGGCGCTGCCTGCTGCGAATAATGGTTGGCCTTCAATTCCGGGGCTATAACGGTCATATTGTGCCTTTGCTCGACGATCTACTATAGCACAGTTAACCTGTTAGTGTGAAATTGTGGTGTTTAACGTCGATCCGTGCGTAACACGCGGGCAATAAGAGACGCTGTAATGTTGAACTTCGAATTAATTTTTACCACCTGGAGATCCTTCAGCGTTTTCATAAATATGTGCATAGTAGCGTTTTTGCATTCCTACACAAGCTGAATGCGACCGCGTTGGAAGGACTCGAACCTGCGACCTTGCGTTCAGCAAGAGAATGCCATCGCCATTAAGCCGCCGCCGGCGAGTCCCCTGTCTTGTCTTTCATCAAATGTGTTCTATGTCAGGTTCCTTACAGTATATACGCGGCCAGGCGCCAAATTTAAGGCCCATTTATATATACTCTCGCATTGTTCACAACGTCCACCACGCTCAGTTTCATTTCCGCTGTCATTGAGACATTGGCAGCAGCCGAACTTGCGCGCTTGCGCAAATTAATAGATTGTCTTGATTTGATCTTCAATAAGAAAAGAAGGAAGGAAGGGCGTCGGTCAAAGGGGAACCGGCCAATGCACGGACGGTTGTGTAGAACGAAGACAGAAAATTGTGTCGGTGCTGCTTGTCTCCCCATCCTTGTCGCGGTAGGGCGCGCTGTCTTTCTTTTTTTTTTTTGTTCTAAATGACCGTGTATAAACTAGCGCAACAGAGAACTCGCCTATAATTGTCCTTACGACAGGCGCCTTCCCCTCCTATTACGTTTTATTGTATTTTTTTTTTCATTTCTTAGCCCTTGCGGATTATATATTTTGCTTGTGAGGAGCCGGCCCTTTGGTGGCATGTTTCCGCATGGGTTCGCGTCGTTAAATGAACAGCAACAGCAACAACAACGAGATGACGACCTAATGTGTCAGTTCTATGTCGTCTGTCCCAGTTCGGTGTTGTGCGTCCCACTCTTTAAGCTTATGTGCTAGTTCTGATCACACTTACATTTGCTAATAACCGCGCAGGGATTCTCTCGTCATGGTGCGGCGACCCGCACCAAATAGCTGGACCGCGTTTCTGGTGCTTGTGTGCGTTATCTAACCTTGCTTCCATGCTTGTAACTGGTGTTATAGTGTGTGCAGCGTTTGTTTTATTCATTTGGTATTTTCATCTCGTTTTCATCTTTATTTTTGTTTCCTGAGCAGTGTTTGTGACTTTGGCATAGCAGGTGCCAAAGAAGCCTACCTTCCTTTACAAACAACAACGACGACGATGACGACGAAGACGAAGGGGGCACGGCCGAACCACCCGATTTATGGCCAATCCCCCACTGTGGGTATGTGCCACGGCCACTCAGGACAACAACAACAACAACAACGACAAAGATGGCACGACATGTAGTGCACATACCACGCATTTGTCTATTCAGTAAGGGTCCAGGAAAGAGAGAGAGAAACAGGAAGGTGGAAGTGCTTACTTGCCAGAAGAGCGTCTCGTTGGCAACGCCACTCAGGAGAGGAAAATAAGAAAGGAGAGGGAAGATTCATCGCGTGGATAGCGCCATGCAGTCAAATGCGTTCGTCCATAGGCCAGTCGTTCCCCCAAAAAATCTTCTCAGAAAGTGCCTTCATTGCTTCGTGGAGCGGCGAGCTAGTGGTGAGATCGATGTTAAAGCACTTTCCAAAACGTACTGTGACTGTCGTTCCAGTTGCCCCAAACGTGCCAAGTCAAATCGTGCACAAAAGCACAGTAAGTGGTTGCCCTCCATGGTGACGTTGCGGTGATGAGCACGAGGTCACGGGATCAAATCCCCGTGACGGTGGCCGCATTTCGATAGGGGTGAAAGAAGAAACGCCCGTGGGCCGAGCATTGTGTGAACGTCAAAGATCCGCAGGCGGTCCAAATTTCCGGAGTCTCGTACTACCGCGTGCCTTATAATCGCGTCGTGGTTTTGGCACGTTAAACCCTAGAATTTCTTTTTTAAATACGTCGTCAACACTCCTCTCTTTTCAGCTGCAGAAATCGCGTGCGCAACTGTCAATGTGCGCACTCTGACTGTGACGCCAGATGTAAGAAGGCCGACGCTCATAACTAATGAGATTCATTGTTTAAATAAATAATTGAACATGATAAAGAAACGATCATCTGCAACGTCGCCTGCGTTCCCCATTCGAATATATGGACCCTCGGTCCTTCCGCGCGTGTCGTGATGGTTCGATTTGTTGCGATAGCACGCCAAGAGACGTGTTTTGCGGAGTGACGTCTGCCTAAGCCACACTACTAGATACCCGAGCAGATAGGTACGCTTTCCTGTGAAAACATCCGCGACATGTGTACGAAACGTGGAAGCACCTCCAGACCGTGCGCACACTCAGTCAGCGCGTAGCGTACCAATTGATCAAGTCGCAGGCAGCTAATTGCGAGTCCCTTGGAACCACGGTGCTTGGAGCTTAGCCTCCACCCTCGGTGACGCACGTCCTTGTGCCATTTTCTCTTGGCCGTCAGGCGAAATATATATTGGCGGATTACCCAACTATTTGCCCTTAAGCTCGCTGTGCTCCCCACGCCCTAATTGTGTTGCGAACCGGGGGACACGTCACCGGGGACCATAAGCGAGGATGGGCGTAGGCACAATTTTTTTTCCCCCTTATTGCTGCGACCGATGTTAAAGCACTCGCTCGGCGTTATGAGTCGGAATGACTCCCCGGACAGCGCTGCAGTGAGCGCAGAAAGTGTCTGCGTATGCACCCTGAACACGATTGCGAGAGGTTCCGGCGGCCCGTCCATCTGCGCGGCAGAAGCATGCAGCAATACGGCAGAGCTCGCAGATCCGGGAGCGCACGCTATAAGCGTCGGCGACGTCAGCAGCACCGTCTAATTAAGAGCCTTGCGACAGAGCGTTAATGAGACCCCACGTGCGCTTCGGGGAGAGGAACAGCGACGGCTGCCTTATAGGCTGCCAGCGACGAGCGACGGAGCGGGCAGACGACCCGCGGCGACATTTTACATGACGGTCATATCGAACGACGGCGATGAGGCTGCTGCATCGTCTGCGGCGACGGGATGGGAGATGGGCGACCACTGAGCGAGCCATCGAGAGAAACCATCTGCCGTCCCAAACGCGCCGATGAGAAAACAAAAAACCGAAGGGGGGAAGCATAGCGACGCGCTTTGTGTCGCCATGGAGACGAGTGTACGCCATATCACCGCTCGTCTGTTAAAGGTGTCGTCTGCCGCACGTGTCGAAAAGACATTGCTTCGATCTGCGTTCGGACAGACTATATAAGCTGACACCAGAACGCGAAGAGCTCAGAAGACAGGATTATGTGTATATGCATCAGAAAGGGCACCATAGACAGGGGCATTCAGATAAGCTGTTTGATAAATTATTTGCTCTTCTACGACGACAAAACGGTCACCCTGTATTTATTTATAGCCCTCTGAATCTGCCTGCGGGCGCGCATGCAGTGATCACTATCTGTCTATTTTCCTATTTCTATTCCCCTTTGTTGCTCGAGCGTACAAAATATTAGGGACAGGGACCTAGTCATGTAAAGGCAAGCGTCTTTAGTCCCTGGTTTCATCATCATTGTCATCAGACTATTTTTATGTCCACTGCAGGGCGAATGACTCTCCCAGCCATGGAGTGGTGACTTGGTGGCGTAGACGTGGGGGCGTAGAACAACGGGCTTCAAATCTGACGGGTGTAAGTTCGAATCGCCTTCCAGAACACTGCAGCTTTCAGGTTCACAATGGCGTCTGACGCGGCTTGTGCTAGTCTATGTCCAATCAATGACACTTCCCCGCAAGAACAGGAATTGGCCGGCCTCCTTGGTGCGGTATTGGCCACTACTTCCTCGTGACTCCTGCAATTAGTCCCTGGTTTACTTTATCTTTTCTTTCCTCTTTGTCATCATTTAGTCCATGTTCTGAGTGTGAAACGGTTACTTGAGATGAAACGGTAAAGTTAAATTGAAGCTTTCCCCATTGTAGTGTATCAAACTGGACACTGTTCTGGTTGGCCCTGTCCTTTACTGCATTATTGTTCTTGTTCTTCTCTGCTTTTGCCTCTCTCTCTTTACCGTTATGAGGACGCTTGGTAAACAAAAACAAAAGCACAAGAAGCAAGGACGGGTGGTGCCCTGAATGCGTACAGCAATTAATATTAAAACACTGTTTTGTTTCCATTGACTTGCTATGGCGCTAAATAAACTTTCTTTTGAGATGCAATTGAACTTCACGTACAGTTTTTTTTCCAGGGGAGTCCCCGCGTAAGCTTGACGTGGCTGCCGTGCACTTAGACAGTGTCTGATTGGGTCCAGATCTTTGTTTATCTGCAATTACATCACGTTCTAAATGCACTTCTTAATGAACCCGCCACAGTGGCTTAGCGGTTATGGTGTTGCGTCTGCTAAGCGCGAGGCCGCGTGATCAAATGCCGACCATGACTGCCGCATTTCGGTGGGGAAGAAATGCAAAAACGCCCGTGGCCCGTGCGACAGGAGCTCGCTAAAGATCCCCAAGTAGTGAGAATTAATCCGGAGTCCGCCACTACGGCGCACCTCATAATAAGGGCGCGGATTTGACACGTAAAATCCCAGAATTTAATATTAATTTTTGACTTCTAAATGAGTTCCGAACGAGTTTCGAGAACTTTTTCTGCTCCAACGGCAAAGAGAAGCCTGAACTTCAGCGCGTCCAAGAAAAAGGAAAAGAAAAAAGAAAAACCCGTGCGGTCGTTTTGTATGCGGTGCAGTTGAGTGAAGCGTTCGCATGTGCATTCCGAGAACGTGGTATGCACGTAATCCAGCTGTCCAGCGCCATACAGATTTGGTCAACGTGAAGGGCTCTTTGCCCTGATGCAAGTTTCCTGGTACCGCAACATGCACAACATACCGTGCGACGATTGCTCTGTTCATAAGGGTGACTCAGATAATATAAATAAACGGTTAAAGCAACGCTAGCATGTCGCCAAGAAGGATAACGCGGCAAGAAACAATTTAGCGGAGCGCGTGCAGATGTCTGCACACGCCATAGGTTAATTTTGACGGCACAAGTATCTTGGCGACACCCCGAACTGTGATATGGTTTCACATAGAATGGCTCATTAGTCAAAACACTGACAACACCCTTATCAGAATGGTCCGCAATCTTCGCGTCAACTCTGCAAAATACTTCGTCAAAAATTCGAGAGTACGCAAGCTGTGTCAGCCGTGACCTCTTTGTATTGCGAACAAGGCGCTTTTACGGGCACCAAAACCTGAATTTCATCGTTGTATATTCAGTGTCAAGATTTAAGACTGTTATAACGTGATTCTACTTGGCCTAGGCGGTTCACTTGAAACCATTCACTACATATAAAGGCCGCTGTTTGCTAATCCGTTTCCATCAAGCAGCCTTTAACCATTTTCCATTGACGATAACAGGTCTACATAGCGCAGAGGCCGAGTAAAATAACAAGGTTTGAACGAAAGATGACCCATTACCCTGTTTCCGGAATGGTTCATAACTAACATCAGCATTTACTATCATATCATTGCATAACACTCCACCAGTGACAGCTGCCAAGCAGCTCGAGTGGAAGAATGTGCGATATTCTATGGCTGTATCACTCTGACAAGAGCATATAATCACGGCAGTATCACTTTGTAGGTCAAAGAATTGATTGATTGATTGATTGATTGATTGATTGATTGATTGATTGATTGATTGATTGATTGATTGATTGATTGATTGATTGATTGATTGATTGATTGATTGTACATTTGCTGGCTTATGTATGTACGGATGAGCTGACTGACTGATTGACAATAGATGAATGAGAATCTGGAGGTCTAGATAGCCGTGTATAGGTAGCCGGAAGCGCAAGCTCGCTGCCCGAGTGAAACCAGACCTGAAACGAAACTATGGCGGACCTACCTCTCCTACCAAACACTTTCGGCAGAAAGAAGAATGTGAACATGCGTTCGCCTAAGTCTTACACCAAGCTCCAGGCGAGTGACAGAGCGAACGGTAAAAATTGAATGGCACATTCAATCGAACGAGAAAATGAGTAAGCGCCCGGATGAATGACTCCACGGCTAGCATATCGCACAGCGAGCACGCAAAGAATCCCGAGCGAATAACGCACCCTGACGCGCGTACGGTCCCGCTGTTCTTCGAGGGTGAGGGGAGCATCCCCACCGCGTGGCCCGGTAAAAACATCCGCCTGCGGCACAAAGGCACCCGCCCCCGCGCCCGTGCAACGCTCAAGGTGTTGCGGATGGCGATGACATTTCAATTAGGCCGCTCCGAAAAGGCGCCGGTGCCGAACGGCGCTGCAGCGGGGCCTCCTGCACCGCGGGGTGGTGATCGCGAAACCGCTGCGCACGCATCCTTCGGTGGCTCCCGGGCGATCGCAGCACGGGAGCAATGCGCCCGGCGAGCTGCGCGCTTACGCTTCGCGACCCGCTCACTTTCATCTGCGCGCCCGAAGGGCAAGGTCCCGACTAATATTGTTATTCTTATACGCGTCCTCCTCCCCCTCATCTGTTGGAGCGTCAGCCAGCAAGGACGGCTGCCGGAATAGAGCTGCGCACATATGTGCGGGTTACGACAGAAAAAAAAGAAAGAAAAAAAAGCTGTTTTGTTTGTTCCGTACAAGCTTTTATAGATCGCGGCTGCCGTACCTTGTCGGTCTCCGCTGTACACGTGCTTCTTGAACAATCGCGATAGTACGATGTTCACTTGGTGTTGTCATATTATTATCCTACTGATGCTGTTGCCACTGAGAATGATGACGATGGTGCAAGCTGCTGGCGGAACAGTCTTGCCAGAGGCACGCCTGCGACTCTCCTTCGCTCGGGATTCCTTTTGAATCGTATCGAGCTAAACGGTCCACAGTGATAGAGGTGGCGTATGCTGACTGCGTAGCACTAAACGCTGCAGACAGGGAAGACGAGTGATACGGACCAGAAGTAGCAGAGGGGAATGCCTGCATCTTCTGGGCATAAGTTCGCCGAATTCGCCGAATCACCGCGTGACAGCACTTGGTTTCTTCACCGCTACTATAACGCGACGATATTATGAAAACTACCCGCAAAGTGCTACTACTACTACTACTACTACTACTACTACTACTACAGATATATGCGTAACTAAATGTGGGACATGTAGTCTCTTTACGGCTAGGAACCCAATGTCGGGACACTTCCAGCGGCGACTTTCTATGCTTTAGGACAGCAATTCGAGGTATCCATTTTTTCTGAAACACTTATGATATGGTCTCGTCCGTTATCGCGCATTCCGTAAAACAAAGTGGAAATCTGGTCACGTTTCCAGGACAGAAAAGAAGAAAACAGAGGAATTTACATTAAATATTCGCCGTCTTTGCAATTCAACTTCAATTTTATTTCCGCAAAGAACAGAGAAAGGACCGAACCAAAAGGTGGAGATTTTTTTTTTAATGCGACGGTTAATGCCTCCGGGCAAACAGGGGTATGGGATGGGGGTGAATAAGGATGATTAAATGAATGAAAAGAGATTCGCCGACCTAATGAAGTCCAAGAGGGATCGATAATGCGGTCCCTGCGTCCAAGCCGTGTAATTGCTCGGATTATGCGGTGAAAGTCCCGCTGCTGCGAGGTGCCGGAGCCTCGTCGGTTTCAGTGCAGGGCAAACCCACAGCAGGAGGTGGACGTCGGCTTCAGCATTTCGCGACTTGCAGAGTGGACACTCAGCACGAGGGTATAACGGGCGAAAGTGCGGCAACTTCCTACTCACGGTAAAAGGTGGAGATATTTACACTTAACAGAGATTCGGGTACCCTGTGCAAGACAAACCGAAAAGAGACTACTGTTGAAGACAATACACCTTCAAACACACTGAAAAAATTGACACGTTCCCAGGATAGAAAAGAAGAAAATAAAAATGAAGTATTTCAATAAATATTCGCCGTCTGTGCAATTCAATTTCAATTGTATTTCCATAAAGAACGGAAGAAGGCCCGAACAAAAGGTGGAGATATTTACACCTGACAGAGATTCGGGTCCCCTGTGCAAGACAAACCGCAAGAAGACCAATGGTGGACACAATACACTTTCAAACACACTGAAAATTCAATTCAATTTCAATTTTGTTTCCATAAAGAACGGAGGAAAACCCGCACGACTGGCCACTGTTGCGTACTCCAGGGTAGCGTATCGTACTGCTGCCGAGTTGTAGCGACGCCTGTTTATCGAAGCTCGACCGACGTTACTATTGGGTAGCGTGGCGTTGTCGGCGGGCTGCAGGCATCCAGTAGACCATGGCGACCAGGCAAAGACGAGACGATTTCTAGTGCGAAACTTGCACGGTTTATTCAAAGCTTGGTGAAAGATAATAAGAAGGGAATGAGGTGTTCTAAAAGTACATTTCGGAGCACCTTAAATAGGCTCTCTAAAATCGTGGGTGGGATCTTGCTCCCGTCAACGTCACATGACAGGCACAGAGTCTGGTTTGTGAATGGGCGTCCCGCCTCCGTAGATACCAAGCCTGCAGCAAGGAAAGAGCGTCCTGCCTACGTATATACCAAGCCGCAGGTCCGGTGTGGTAGACGCTTATCCTTCTCTTTTGCGCGTTGCTGGTTCGCGGAAGTTCTCCTGTAGAGCTTGACAGTTCGAGGAAAAGATCCCTCTAAAGTCGCACACACACAAAAGGGGGCCTGTAAACACTGCGGGACGTCCGCCAGACCGGTATACACTCGAGACGACCATGGCGAATTAAGAAGTCACACTTCGTTTCGATGAGGCATGGTGGTCGAGAATCCATTTTGCACGAGGTGCTAGACGCCAACCGTAACACCGCCCTAGGCACTTTGCGTGTATTCGCTGGCTGCTTTCGCGCTCGGAAAAAAACCTTTATGTAGCACGTATTGAGCAACATAAAGCTGTATCGGGAGTTTTTCATGTCGCTCTACAATTTTCTCATTGACACTCTTAATCTAATTACAATATTGGCGAAGCTAATTAATTAATTAACACTAATTATCTAATTAGGCGGAATGAAAAAAAAATTGAGCATCTCCAAGCGACGGCAAACAATATTACCTTTGTCCTGTCCAGCTGCATGACATATGCGCATTTTTAAACTCTAGCTAAAGTTAGCTGGGACGCCCTCTATATCTTTCTCAGCAGCTCCACGAAATAGTTATCCATGCTTTCGTGCTTGAGAACATCCGGTATTCTTACGCCTGAAATACCAATGCCACCTGGCGAATTTCATTATCACAGCCCTGCAAGACGCCGTCAGCGAGACCCTGGACTGATGGTCTTGACTCCCTTACCTTGCTGAACCAATAAAGTGCTGTTGTTGTTGTTGTTGTTGTTGTTGTCGTCGTCGTCGTCGTCGTCGTCGTCGTCGTCGTCGTCGTCGTTGTTGTTGTTCATCTCTCGTGCTCCCGCACGTTATCTGCCCCCTGGTCAAGTACAGTCACCCGCAAAAGTTTACGGGGCACGGGTTTCACGACAAAAATGGATTTCTGCTCTGCTAAGGCTTAGCGCTTCTAATTTAATGGATAACAGTCTAGTTCGCAAGGACTGCTACGGATCAAAGCTTTTAATTAGAGGCTACGTTTACAGGCGTCGCGCAAATTTGGCTCTTTCGCAAATCCCGCGTCTCGTAAACTTTTGCAGGTGACTGTACATCTTGCGCACTGCGCACAAACGACACGCATTTGTCCTTCTCAGAAGCCAGCGGGGCCTAATGAGGCCTCGTGATGAGGTCCGGGCGTGACACTGCGTTGCGAGCGCGGGCTCTCGTTACGCGTGGCGCGGCGCTTCTTGGTCTCCATGCAACTGGAGCCGCGGGTGGGACCTGTGCGCTGGCAGATACATCCAGCTTCAATTATTCATCCAAATTCACGCGATTACATGCGTGTGTAAAACATGTCGGTTTCGCGAGCCATGTCGGATACTGGCCTTCTTTAAGCTGAAACATACGCAGGAAAGTGGCCGGCAAATAAATAAAGTAGTTAACGTTAAAAAGAAATATAGAAATCAAAGTTACAGTCTACGTATACATGCATAAGCACATTTGTCATAGCACGTACAATTCACGCGGCGAGTCGTAGAACTTCGCAAGTCTTACTTTATTTTTCTGTTTTTCTTTTCATCTCGCAGTTTAAAAATACTTTCCGTTTACAATTGACATTTTTGCAAGGTAATCAAGCGCTTTGTTGTCCTTGCGATCAGGCCCATTAGCTTCCCATGCCAATTTACATATAGAACTGATACGTAAGGTCATTCTGCCCGCCATACACGTCCACTATCTAGAGACACGCTACTTCTGTGCTTCAATTTAATCGGCTGTTTTGTTTCAGGCTTCCAGCTCTGCAGTGATTGTCTAGAAAGTAACCTGGAACTTATCGACAGTACGCAAGCTCAAGCGCTCCTGATGTGCATGGAATTCCCAAAATGCACATCTGCAGGGGGATCTTGTTGCAGAGCACAATGTCTACCGGGATCTTTAGACGCTACAACACTTCTGAATTAAGTTTTGTGACACGCCGGATTTAGGCTGCGAACATGCTTTGGCAGCAATCTCGTTTCTGCAAGTCTGGTGGCAGTTGCAGTTCATTTCCCGGCTCACTTTCAGCCTTCCGTTCCCCAGAACTTCCTCCGTGGCATTCCTTTCCGTGCAACGCATTCACAACAGTCCCAGCTATCGGCAGAAAGTCAACTATGTATGCTTCTGCCCTCTGCTAATTTTACTTACGCCAGTCAAAACTTCCAGACATCCTGATCTCTTTGTTGTTTCTTGCCTGATTTTATTATTAAAATGTATTTCTTTTCATCTTGATCTCATGTCAATCAACCCGCCCTAAGTAGCAAGTCCAGTATATAATAAGGCTGAAATATTCAGGTCATAAAATTATTTCTCTCCATCTCTCTCTGTTTCACTATGCCCATGCTTCCTAACTGTCATCGTCACCACCGTGACCATCAGCGAAAAACAAGCACCAAAGTGTGCTCTGTTTGTACCCCAACCCAACTGAACTGTTTCAAAACTGCTCGCTAATTAACTGTCGTGCAAACTATAGTTAACCATGAAACATGAATAAACGTTTTGATGTATATATATATGCGACATCCGTTCGGGGACAACAGAGCACGACAGATAAATGATCACGAAGTTGCTGGTATTAAGGGCCGTACGCGCCACGCGCGGACAAAGTAAATTAACCTTCGAATGGTAGTCGTGACGTGAGCTGTCAGGCGTGCAAGTGTCTCAGCCATTCCCATTGTTCCGTACGCACAAGGACCTTCTGTGCCCAGAGACCGTTAGAGGAGGCAGCGATGCGGAGCTAACGGTATACCTAGTAGAAAGAATGGCTTCATATTAGTTACCTTGTCTCGAGAAGAGACAGTGGTACTTTGTTGCGACGCACTTAGAACTCGGCCTTTGATCAGATTACACGAGTCTGCAAAATATGGCTGATGAAATGAATTCCGCCTGCCGCATTAGCTAGGCGTCTACGGCATTCTGCTGCTGCGGCAGTAGCAGGTCCCGGGTTTAATTCCTGACGTTGACGACTGCACTTCGATGCAGGCGAAATGGAACGGAAAAAAAAAACCTATACTTCGATATAGGTGTCGTTAAGGAAGGCGATCTAAATTGTTCCGAAGCCCTCTGCTATACGACGTCGGTCATAGCCCCAGTGCTGCTCTGGGACTTGAAACCGCCGTGGCGCGAGGTGAACCTTCTCGCCTAACTTTTCACTGCGCGACGTGCGTTCCAGGTGACGACGACGTCACGATGTATATATATATATATATATATATATATAAAAGCTATCCCAGCTAACATTAGCCAAGCTGTTGTTAAATCGAGAGGAATACTTAAAATATACGCTCTGCAAGACACGACTATAAGACTTACCGTGTTCTGTAGTTAAACCTCTGTCGACCGAGCACCGTAGGTCTTATAATAGTATCTTGCACTGTGCTTTTCTTAAATATTTTTTTCTTCAATCAGCTTGGCTAACGTTAGCTGGTACACACGGTAGACAGGGTATGCGAAAGAAAGCCCGGGGACTGTTCTCTCTCTGTACTCTCCAGCAGTAAATCATGGCCTGCGAGGCGCGCTCAGGCAGCTCAAACTATATTGCAGTAGTAGTACTGTACTGCTCTGACTGTATTACTACGCAGACGTAAGAATGCCCATAAGAATCTATTATCTTCCAACAGTGCCATAACATGTGTGCTCACAGACAATGTGAAGCTGGAAGGCTATAGTATGAACTTGGCAGATGTCCCCTAGTCGTAAGAAGGGCACCCCCAAATGCCCCCCGCCTCTCTCTCTCTGCACCCCTCTTCGAGAGGGGAAAGTTTAGTGGCGAGCCATCGTAAGTGCACGTTGGTAGCGGCGGAGATCCTTGCTGCTTACATGAGGAGGGGATGAAATGAGGTCCGCAGTAAACGCCATCACCACAATTCCCTCATGTGATGTTCCGCATAAGACTGCCGCATGATTAGCTCTGGTGAAACAAAACGAAGTACCGACCACAAGAGGTTTAGTAAGGTTAGCGTTCCGGCTCCCACGCGGAAGCCTCGTTCAATTTAGTGAACAAGGCTCCCGTGTTGGAACCGAAGCGTTAACCTTTTTAGATCTTTTGTGGTCGGCGCTTCGTTTTATTACACCATGTTCCATCCCGACCTAACGGAATTCCGTCACACCATCAACATCGTTCGTGATTAACTCTCCAGAAAGAACTGCCTAATCCTCATCTGCTGTTTCATTTCTAAGTCGACCTGGTGTGAAAAATCGACTAAAATAAATTGAATTGATTGATGACTGAGTCCTTCCTTCTTTCGTTCCTTCATTTCTTCATTCATTCGTTCATTTATTTATTCACTGATCGATTCGTTACCCAGTCATTGATTCCCTTCTTCTTGTACAACCATCGCCGCCCTTCCCTGAAGTGAAACAGCTGCAACGCACAGTGCACGCATGCCTGCGTTTGAACGATTACAGAGACGCTACACAAAGTGCTTTCTCGCGACTTGCAAGACGCCACGTGCCTTCCGCAACAACAGCGCAGCAATGACGGGATTGTTGTTCATGCAAATCAGAGTCGGGCCGGCTCACGCAACAAAAACGCGTAGCGAGACGTGGTCGCCGTCGTGTACTCGCTGGTCTATTGTTCCTCCCCGGGAGGAGGCAGTTGCAACAGCGCACAGCCGGCGGACAACAGCGGACAGCTGCAGTCGTACAAGCAGTGCACCACGAGTCTCGTGCAAGGGCGGCTGGCAAGGATCGTGGAAAGAAGGCGGGTGGGTGGGGCGAGGGAATGCAGTGTTACCCGGCCCTGTGCGGTGCTACCCTCGCCTGTCGAGGACGTCCCTGAACTTGGCGTCTGCAGCAGCGCTTGCAACGCTTGGCCGGCGTCCTTGCGGCGTCCCATCGGCGGCAGCAACCACCGCTGCTGTCGCTCCTTCTGGCCAAAAAGAAAAGCGCCACGAATGAGGCACATGTCGCTAGCGCGCTGGCCGCATCGGCGTTTCCGTCGGCGTGTGCTATAAGTATGACGAGTCAGCCAGCGGCGACGGCCACTTTTTGGCTTGAAGCCGTGGCCTGTAGCGGGCAGCAAATTAGTGCGCAGACAGTCGCGACAGACTCTCGCGACAGCAAGAGTCCGGCGTGAAGACTAAACCCCTAGTAAACGTTCGGGCTTTGCACTGGAGCATACCTGTTCGAGCATAACGAGTTGGTCGAACATCTGCCGTCCGCAGCAGCGGCGCAAGCAACGAGCTAATTGTGAACAAAAGTCAGAGCTGGCCACCTTGCACGACAAGCTCCGTAGCGAGAAGGCCCGTCTTCGTCGTTTTCACAGCGAAGCTGTCTAGGACTAGGATCCCGGGATTTCTTCCTGGCGTAACGTCGACGGAAAACGATATATCGTCATCTATGGCTCATACTCCCGTAAGGCAGAGGCTACAAGCACTCGGCAAAGTGAAGGGAACAGTGCATCTTTGGAAAGAACAGCATACGTTTCGATAAAGAACAAGCTCAAAACAAGCATGCGAACCCCATGATAGATGATAAGGCGCTCCTGCGCCTACGTATACTTACACGGCGAAGCACGTAGCTATCTCCGCTTACGCTTCTCGGTAAAGATTACTGTTGCGGAAGCTGCCGCGGAGGTGGCAGCTTGACGGTGCCATCGAAGGAGCCGGGAGTGACGTCATTACACTTTGGTACTTAAAAGAAGAACCCGTCTAGTAACTAATTTGTGTTGTGACAGCGCTATGGGAGGACTCCCATAGCGCTATAGTGCAGACTCCTGAAGAGCAGCGTGGATACGAGTAGCTGCGAGTTTCTCTTCTCTGTGGCCAACTCTTTGTATGTGCGCGAAGTATCGACGCAAGCCAAGTCGCAGGCCATCGAAACGTCTTAGGCTGATAATTAGGTAATGTGCATGTAAATGTCGCCACGTGAATAATTTCAACCTACGTCGCAATCAGTACTCGTTCTAGTTGATATATGTAGCTCAGCCGTCCAATCATCTTCAGCGTGGACTGGAGACCTTTTCTTTTTCTACTTTCACTGGCGCCACATCATGGACTATATTACGAAATAGTTGGAGCGCCGGCAATGTTGCGATGTCAAATGGGCATTTCTTTACTGTAGTAACCAATGCAATACACAGTCGATTGTTATGCATGAGTATGGTTATATATTCAGACGCGATCAGTGTTTCACAACAGCGTTAAACTGAGGTTACTAAGCACAAAATCTACATATTGTTCGTGTAATGGACCTGGAGAACGGCCTTCAGGAATCGAATGTAATAAATCATCACTGCAGCCCTAAGCTTTAAATTATTCTGCCTCGTAAACGAGATGTATTATACACTGCCCGCCAGCGCCGGGTTCCAAAGAAGCTGACCTCGGCACCGGCAGCGAAGCTTTCGGCTCATGTGGTACCCCGAATTCACCGGTGTGTAGGCGTTGATTCTTTGGCGCGAGCCCTCTAAACAGTCGGCAAGGACGTTGCGTTTCCCGTTTCGTATGTCTTCGCCTCGCAGACGGCCGACGAGCGCTGCATAGGCGAGCCAGCTAACACCCGCCTGTATACTGTATACTACCATGTATGTCTCCGCCTCTATAATTCCGTGCAGTGCCGCGAGGGCTTGGGCTCGAGTCAGCCAATCAGCAACGAGAGCCGGCTTCCTGTTCCAGAGAAAGTATGACGGCTCGCCCATTGTGCACCACTGATCTTTCCGTGAAGTTGGCGTCGCGAGCACGATCAAAGGAGAACAATGGAGGAGCCCTCCTTCTGGTTCTTTTATGGCTGGCGAGTGCGACTCGCACCTTTCTCTTCACTGCACAGTGTTGGTGAGACGGAGTACAGAGCCTTCTCGACGTTTCCTGAACTCCGTTTCGCCAAATCCGTGCAGTGGAGCCGAAGCTGTGTGTCGTGTCGGCGAAGTGGAAAAGAGAAACAGAAGAACGGTTTCTTCTGTCGTCTCTGATATCGCCCTGCGCGCGACGCTCTCTTAACGGAACCTTCATGGAAGGATTAGTGGCGCACAATGGGCGTGCTCCCTGTCGTCCCTTCTCTAGAACACGGAGCCGAGCCTGTTCTCGTTACCTAGTCCTAGCCTTTGCACGCACTGCACGGAGTTTGAGGGCAAGCTCGGTACGCCAGCACCCGCGAGCGCGCGTGCTAACGCGGGGCTTGCCCTGATGCGGCGAGCAGAACCGCGAGGAAGTTTGCACGTCGGGCGCGCGCGTGGCGTTCCGCGCGACGTGCCGGTGAGCCGCAGCGCGTCGAGAGATCGTCTACGATAATAGCAGCACTTGAGTCGACAGTACGCAAGGAAAAAGGCTAAAAACTGGGCTCGGGTTCGCTCGCGCAAGCTGTGGGTCCATTGCGGGAAAGCACCGAAATAGCTCCGGCGAGATACAGCGGCGGCCAGGAGACGCATACTGCTATACAGACGCGTAGAGGTGTGTCTGTATAGCATAGCGTCGGGGACTGCTGCTTTTCTCGATAACCTGTATATGGACTTTGCATAGCCTAAAGTTCGAGTCCATACGAAAGCAAAGGGGTACGTATACGAGAAATCTATTCAGACAATGCTGTAAACTGTGCTCTAATTTTTTTTTATGAAAGCGCAACACGTGCTACGTCACAGGAGGCGCATAATGTGGCGCCTTCGTGCTGCAACGCCGCCGTAAGTTTGCCGCGTATGCCATATTTAGTCCAAGCACCGTATAACGGTTCCGAACGGGAGTATATCTTTGGCAACCGGTAAAAACATCGTTCAAGTCAAGCTCCCTGCGCGCTCGTCAACTACCAGCTGCACTTGAGTCCGTGCATATGCAAGGAAGGAGCCCGGTTCCGTGGTTAGCCCAGTTGCAGAACCATTGTGAGGTCTTATATAGACACAAAAATAGAGCCAGCGGCGTATAAGTTAGCGACGGCGAGGAAGGAAGTTAGTGCGCCGCCCGACGTCAGTCTTTAACGCGAAACTGAGCATCGGAGCGGCGCTTGGGTGTATGCGACGATTTCCTCAGAGGCATTTGGAAAGACGTGTGCGCATGGACGTTGCGCGCACGTTTCCGTGCCATTGAACTCAAAACGCGCGTTCTTTTTTTTTTCTTCTGGACAAGCTGCCGAGCGTGACGTCACGAAGTTGCGGCGCCGCTGCCATCACGTGCCAGATGGAAGGTGTCTTCATACACAGACACGTTCAAACGCCAGGCGTAGCCTTAGTTGTGAACACTCCCTAATACCATCCGGGCTAACAAAACAATAAAGAAGAAAATGATGCGCATTTATAGCGGCGTTAACTTTCATGGCCAGCATAAATAAGCAAACGTCCTCAAGTATAGAAACGTTACGTTGTGAACGCTGCTGTTCGAAGCGGCGAACAGTGAAGGAGAAGAAATGTGTCGACGTATAATTGTCTGCTCTGCTTGCCTGTACTATATTGCTGTTTCTCTGCACAAGCTTGTGGCTTTTCTGCACCACCTCTTTCAGGGAACATACTAGCTATAACTTTCTCATCAAGATATACGTACTCGTCCTCGTTGAGACTGGCTCTTATCCTTCCTATTATTAATTAAAGCAGAATAGATAAGTGAAAGAAAGACTGCGCTAACTATGTGGCACTATACACGAATTGT
This sequence comes from Dermacentor variabilis, assembly GCF_050947875.1. NCBI lineage: Eukaryota > Metazoa > Arthropoda > Arachnida > Ixodida > Ixodidae > Dermacentor > Dermacentor variabilis. The sequence continues at coordinate 30,219,769 of NC_134570.1, read as the reverse complement.
TCGATCATATCATTGGCCACCGGTTGGCGCGGAGGTGAGATCATTGTATAGAGGAAAGTCAGTGAAGTTTAGACTTTGCCCAGTCGACAACTCCACACGTGGGGAGAGGTAGAGGGAAGCAAATGAGAGTTCGGTAAAGAGAAAGAGAGATTTCAGGTTAATCACGTGCATCGTACGACTCGCACGCTTCAGTAAAATGACTGACCAGTGACTGAAAATTCACTGAATTTTCGAGTAAGTTCTCGAGAGGACGCTTCGTGTATACAACAAATCTTGCCACAACCTGTGTTGGTGCACGAGGAGGAACGCGTGTTAAGTTTACGTTGGTACTTTTAGACAAAATGAAACGGCACACAATTCCCAGAAGCACCGCGTGCGTTCGCAAGCGCTATTGTGTAGAAGGTGCAATTTGCATTCCAAGTACAATATTCCCGCAGTTGATGCGGAGTTTCCCGAACGACTGATTGCATTTCTTGCGTTGCATGCATCTCTGAGGACATCGCCGACACACGAGAGCGTGAATAGTGAGCATGACCACACCGTCAACACACGTGTCAATGTCCCAGCACTAAAAGAAAAAAAGAAGGAAACAAAGAAGAAGAAAAAGGCACCCTTTCACAAACGTGCAGCCAAGCGGAAAACGACCACCCCGAGCAATTTTTCAATTCTCTCAGAGCGAGAGCACCGGTTCGAATGCGGCCACTTTCCAACCAAGGAGGCGTGCGCACACGGTCGGACCATTCTTTTCGACTCCCAGATTCTTGCATGCACTTTCGTCATAACTTACGTGTACGCCGAGAACGCCCGAGGTGTACGCGGTCAGCGCGCCGTCATGGCTGCCCTGTTGGCAGCCTGCATCTATCATCCGCTTGCGTGCCGTGCCGCTCGAGGACGCTGCCGCAGCGTTATTCTGTCCCGAATGCTGCAGGCGTGAACGTGATGTATGTCGCGGGAGCTGGGCCCCTTGTTTCCTTCTGCGCATGCGTGCGTGCTTGCGCGTTGCGCGCGAAGGGAGGCGTGTGCGATATAGCGAAGAAACAAACGTCCGACGCGGATCGAAGCCCTCGGTACCTTAGAGCTTCCTACAGAAAATACGAGCGGGAGCTCTGGCCCTCCAATCGTTCAGCATACTATGGACTTATGCACACACCGTGTGTCCCAGCTTACATAAGCCAGGCTGTTCAACGCAAAAAAGAAAAGGAAAAAAAGAACACATTAAGAAAACACGGTGAAAGGTACAGTTATAGAACTTAAGGTGTTCGGTCGGCAGACGCCTGGCGACCGATCACCACAGGTCTTAAGATTGTACCATGCACCGTGGATTTTAATGTCGTTTTTTTTTTTTTTCGTTGAGCAGCTTGGCTAACGTTAGCTGGGAAACCCTGCATATGAATTTTTCCAATAGTCGTGCTTGTCTTTTCAGAAGTTTCAGTCACGTTATCTTTTTTTACCGCATTACCTTTCTAAATTTCCAAGATATCACAACTTTTTAATTTACTTCTTTTCACACATGCGAAAGCCATAACTTTCTGCGATCATGCATAATCGTGCAGGTTGTTGCATATACGACACAATATTTTGTTGAAAAAAATTGATCGTCTTGTAAAGTCACAAGGCCCTTTGAAGCCAGAAGGACGAAGTTTGGTCAAGTACCATGTACGTGCGTCTTGTCAAGCCCATCACTCTCACGATATTAAAGTGGAAAGTTGGGCGAGTCGGTGCATTAGTCAGCCTTCGACTGCGCTTTCTCAGCAAGAATTAACGTACCTAGCTAGATAGCTCGATACGGTAACAGGTGCCCTGTATACACGTGGCCCGGTTGTGCGTTCCTCGATTGACCACGTGATCGCTTGTGTCGCTTATATACCTGATGTGTGTTTCAGTAAACGTAGTTGTGCGTCAGCTTTCGTCCTGTGTCCTTTCACTCCGTCGTCGTCTTGTTCGCGCTGTTCCCATTATGAACACTCTCACGATAGCTGAACCGCTATACTTGAAGGGCTTGTAGGCCACTAGAGCCTAATTTTCAACTAGCAATGTTTGCAAGACACTCTGCGCGCGGCGGTGCATGGCCTCCGAGATCTGGCGGCGCTCGCTAACTCTCCTCGCCACCCGATCTCGGAGTCCATGCTCGGCTTCGTGCACGGCGTTTTAACTCAAGGACCCGGCGGAAGGCTGTGGAATCCAGGACGGGGAGGGGACGCGAAATGTGTCTAGCCGAGGTCTCGCACAGGGCGGAGATACAATGAGAACTGGCGCGGCTGCTTCGAGCAGAGACAAGCAGGGCCGTGCAATCAATCAGGACTGGATGTATCTAGAACAAAAAGAAGCGCGCGTGCTCACACGCACGTCCGGGTGTGTTCATCATATAAGCGCATGGGCGATTCGTGGCAGAAGTTTCTCGGTCGAGCATGTATACCGAATTCGTTCGATTTTAAGCACCCTTTGCGCGGCGGTAGCTGCGACACACTTCTCGCGGTTCACGGATGCGTGAAAAGCTTATGGCAGAAGAAGGCTGAGCGAGTTTGCGGGTATTCGTGGTACGGAGATGCAGTCGTACAGCACAAGGACACGAATAGAAATAGTGTTGTCCACGTTTTGTTTGTGTTGCGTCCGTGTTTTGTACGCCTGACATTGCGTATACCGTGGATTACGGTGATGTTCTGTTAGCCGGCCCTAACGCAGATCGTCGCGCCTTCCGCTTCCAAAAATGCAAAGTAAAAAATAGAATAGTCGCGGTACTTACACTTAGTTTAAGCTGAAGTCCCGCGAGCCATAGCGGCGGCCTGGTAAGGGATAGGGACCAACTACACTGATCGAGGTATAAGTGGCGCCATAAATGCTGGGTTCTTGTATGTCGCATCATGAAACCGAAGGAAATGTGTCTAAAAATCTAGAGATTTTCTCTCTCAACCGCCTGTTTAAAAAATAATAGTGAAGTAAGGAGTAACGAATTTCATCTTCTGGATCCTGCTCGGCTGTTTGTTGCATACTTATATTCATTCATAATATTCAAATGCGCTATCGCTTGAGACGAAGCTCTTCGTGCCACACATCGGCGCACTGCTGCTGCGCGTTCTCTCAGTGTTTCATGACAAATTGTCATTTTGGTTACTCAAGATCGAGAGATGGGAGAGCTGGCACGCATTCGTGCGGAATAGTACAGCGCATGAAATACACAGACAACCGAAGAGCAGACTGGACGGCTTAGACTGGACGTCCGTTTTCTTTTAAAGAAAATGAATTAGCTCGATCGCTGGTTCTGTCTATATGAGCAAAAGAAGCTGTAAAAGCCTTGAGTGATTTTCTTGTGGACGATGATTTAATTAGTTCCTTGTGAATAGTGCATTTGAGTGGCATAGTGCAATTATTCCTCGAAACAATACCCTGATGACTGCCTTTGTCGTACCAGTTGACATCTTGTGTGCTTTGGTGTGCTTTTATCGCGCCCCACACTCCCTGTGCGCTCTGCTGTTAACTCATGGATTTAATCATGAGCAGAGTAATTGTGCTTGTCACAGGTCATCCGAGGACTTTTATCATGCATGCACAGATGTACATACACAGAAGACATTTGTATTTGTCTAGATTGACTCTAAGGAGTTTGACTCTGTGCGATTGTGAAAACCTTTTACTATTTATTTTTATGTATTAATTTATACTGTTATATATATATATATATATATATATATATATATCGTGTGTGTGTGGTCTGTGTGTGCTAACCATGATTTGGGATAGCGGGTTCAATCAGTAGCCAAACTTCTCATATTGTAGTTAACAAGCGACAACAACCACAAGCGTTGTCGATCCTGTTCTTTTTTTTTATTTCTTGTGCCACAGATTTGAAGATATTCCTTCACGATGGGTCGGCTCAACATCAAGTGACCTTATACAAACAGAATTGACGGTTATACATTCTCCGGGCGAATCCTTTCTGGCTCTTTCGTCCCTATTATAGAAGAGCCCATTCTCTATGTGGTTACGCTTACTATAATAGGCCGGGCGGATGCCTAGATTGCAGAGCATACGGTATACATTTCTTTGCCTGCAACCGTTTGGCGGAAGGAATACGGCGTGCCAGCCATACCGCAGCCGGGGTATGCATACCTGTCGTCGGGAGCTCTAACGGCTCCTGACGGGCGCGGTTGCAAAGTGGCACGCGGTGCGTACACAAGCGGCGAGCACATTGCCGCTGCGTGTTCTCCGCGATGTGGGGAGGAAGAAAAAAAAATTTAAGAATAACGCCGTTACGCGTGCTCAGCGGGGCCATATAAGGGTCCGGCCCGAGACGTGGCTAATTTGTCATGCCGAACCCAGCTCGCGGCCTGGCCGCCCACTCCTCGCGTTCTGTCCCTACGCAACCGCTCACTCGCTCGTGCCCGAAAGCTAATATTGTTTTCCCTAAAAGCGTGCAGTGCTGCGAGAGCTGGAGTCTGCCAAGTCGGTGCCTTTCGACACGTCATGGTGTACGGGATACCGCTAAAGATACGAAACAACGCGATGCGGTGGTTGCACATCGTCTACTTTGTTGAACGTGCCCTGAAACGGAGCCTGCCCGTGAAAAAATGCACTCGTGGCTGATGAGTTAAGAACTGACTCACCGGACGACTGTGCGCAATGCGGTATCGCGTGCAGTATCTGCAGTTCATAAAATTGCATCAACCTGCGATTCTTGAAGATGGCATGAGCTTTGACTTCAGCAGGGCGAAAGTATTACGCAGAACCCAAGTCTAAATCTTAAATAGCAGAAGATAGCGTAATCCAGGCAAGCTCGAAATCGCCACAACGACAAAGAGAAAAAGGAACAAGTGTGGTCAGGGATTACTTTTGCTAGCGACAAAAGCTGAGCTCATTTGTTAATGCACTTTCTCAAGACAAGTTTCGACGCAGTTTCGACGCAGTCCTCGCTAGAGACAGAAGCCGCGCAGAAGTCTTCAGTGTTCGCCAGCAGATCAAGAGTTTGAGCATATTGCTATGGGTGGGCAGCGCAACCCGGACGAAGGACGAGAGGAAGTACACAATACGAGCGCATACTAACAACTGGTTTATTATTTCACGCAGCGGACTATAATATACAGAAAATGTAAACACGTGTAAAGTGACATTTACAAGGGTGTTAGCCTATCTTGCCAGTAAAAAAAATCAGTTTCCTTATCCTGCAGAGTTTGAGGTACGGTTACCAACGTGCAGCTCACGAGAAATTCAGTACACGCACGTACGCCATTGTCGAAACTACTACAAGCGCTTTAGTGAACGTCAGAATTGTGTTTCAAATAACGAAATGTGGTCACTTCCGTGAACATGCACGTTCAGTTTTCCTCTTAGGAAGAGACGGTCCGCTTTTCTCAATTATCAGAACGGATGCTCCGAACATATGTGGTACCCACTTAGGCCCGACCTTCATTCAGCGCTTGGTCTCCTCTCGGTAGTCGTATTGTGATTTAGGCGTGAAACCCAATCGCGAAGTGTCCCTCGAACAAGCGGCTGCTTGGAGTTGGGTCGTGCTTGCTTTGGGGATGCCACAACGTTCCGCGCTTTACAGCTGTATGTATTCAGGTCATCATCGACAATTTTTCGCTCCATGTGTGCACTTTTATTATAATCAACTTTTATCATCGTTATGCTTCCTTAGCATGAGTGGCCGAAAATGAGAACTACCTGTTTCTTCCGACCCAGGTTTCAAACCTGTGGCCACAAAGGGCGATCTGTAGCGCGGTCATCGATCGTCGTCACGCTATCATCTTCACAGTGTGGTCAGCGTTGTGACCAAGCTGCTGCTGCTATCGTATCTATAGCGACTGGCATGCAATCGTCGTCACCTACGTCGACGTCATGCGGTGCCGTTGACGTCATTCTTGTCATCCTTGTCGTCCGGCCAGTTACCACACACAGCCAATAGCACCTGGTGCTGCTGACACCACCCCTGCCACCTGCCCGCTTCCGCAAGCCTTCCTCTCAAGCGCCGTGACGGGTGGCTGACAGAAGCCACCAGCACCGTGTGCTTAGGGTACCCTGCCGAGTTTATCGGTGCCCCTATTGAAGAAAACCACGTTTGAATTACTTACAAAAAGAAAAAACAACAACAGAAGAGCGATATAATGTAAGGAAGTTCTTAGCGCGGCCTTCTACTTTCTGCTTCTTTGTTGGTTTTTACGTCGTCGCCGGCGAGGGTGTCGACCTCGATGAAAGCCGTCCACGGAAGCGAAATCCATCGCTCCCTCGGCGCTGCTGACCAATAAATACGCGCCACGGAAAAAGCAAAGAAACGACGGCGCGCATGTTACGCAAGCTGTTCCATCCCACATCTCAGCCAAAGCTACACCAGGACGCCGCGAGGTGGTATCCTGGTATAGGGATACCAGGATACCACCTGGTATCCCTATACCAGGTGGTATCTGGTAACTGGTATATTAACTGGTATAGGGCGTCTTGTCTTTCGACCAGCGACTCGTCTGCGGATAAAGCTGGATTCGCACGACAAGACGGATCTCTTATATAATCCGTCCGTAGACAAGTGTGACGGGGTGGAGCGGCAACGAAATGTGCTGCGAGCAGCTCGTCAGCGCCGTCCTTAATTGTGTGGGTCGTGAATTGACGGCGCTGAGCCACGTCATGCTTGTCCGCAAAGTGAACCCGGTCGACGACTCGTCTCGTCCGGCTATCCCAGCTCAACTCGCGCCGCCCGCCTTTCTGGACGGGATGTCGAGGCGGAGCTCAGGTGGGGGCTACAGGAGAGGAACGAAATCAGATTGGCTTAATTCCATGTGAGAGGTGGTTTGATGTGGAATAAAAGGGTCAAGGTGCAGAACACTGTGTTCTCTATACCACGTGCTTTTGAAGTTTGCAACGTTTTGCTGCTCGATAGCGAGATTTTTGCGCCTTGTCTCAGCTGAGATTTGTTGGCTCCGCCTTTCCTCACTTTTATATATATATATATATATATATATATATATATATATATATATATATATATATATATATATATAAATCTACTGTGTGTGAAAAGAAGTGTGTGTTGGAAAAGTTGTTGCAGTACCGAAGTGTGGAATTATTTTTATGCCGAACATAAAAATTTAAGTGAAAATGAAAATAATATTCAGGACCCCGTTCTGCGACTGCCCTCATCACGCTTACCCAGCTGGCTCATCCACTGCAATGGCGTCATCGCGTATTTCCACTAGGCTGGCACATCATTTATGCACATGGAGGGGCATTTCAGGTAGCAGATGTAATTGAGAGGTCAATGCCAGAAATGGTTTCCCACGAGTAGTCATAAAAAATCTTGCTGTAGGCAATCTTACGCGCTTGCTACCTCAACGCACCACAGTAGGAATATGGAGCTACGAAAATTCAGGCTCAACTCATTTCAAGGCTAAAAAGGGGCAAAAAAGACACAATTTGAGTCACTCTTCTTTACTACAACTGAAATAATGAGTTCAGAATATAATATGAGCGATGCTTATTTTATTATTGGAAGGAGACACATCGTTAGGATGGCCATTCATGGGCCTTAAGATAGGCTCAATTTTCTCGCTTACAATAACATAGGGTACTATGTTATTGCCGTAGCAGATTTACCAGGCCTGGGAGGGTACTTTATAAAATTTTCACAAAAGTCGACTATGATAATTTTGAGAACCTCTCTAAATTCCAATTTTCGCTATATTTGCGATCTTTGTATTTTTGAGATTTTATAACCAAATAAATACGTGGTGTAGCTCCACACTTATTTTTAGTCCTCGAGAAACCTATTGAAGATATGTCAGAAATATTTTTCAGCTTTATCGCTTCAGCCAAAATGGCCCCAAAAACTCCCTGACTACGCGGTCAGTCAGAGGCAGTTGCTCAAAGACCAGAGTTTGACAATTTTTGAGAAACATACTGGTGGTGACATAAATTTTACTTCCCGTGGACAAATAGTACTGTTATTGCAAATTTGCCGAAAAAATTTTGGCGGGGTACAGTGCACTAGTTTTAGAGTGATATTCCTTCGAGTTTGTGAAATATGCAAGTCCTTAAAACGCTGTTTTCCACCTCTAGTGAAGTATCTTTCTTTTTAAAAATCCATGCTAAGTATCGAAAAACGAAGATTGATTCCTTTCCAAAGATACATTTTCGCACCTCATATAAATATTTCGCTGAAAACGAAAGATAGTCGGGACCGCTTTTAGTCTGTCCTTATCTGATCACATCCAGACGCTGCAGGGGGTTCCGAACTGGTCCTTGAGGAAGTGGCGCTCGAAGTTCACTCCCGCGTGTGGGCAAGGCACAGTGGTATGTGGACCGCCACCCATAGAACACAGTGTAACATATTGCCACACATAAGCACTTCCAGGAGCAATGCTACGACAGCCCGACGAGCGACTCTTGTAGGTACGAGGAAACCATTGAGCACCTATTGTGTGCCTGTCCTCTCTACGACCTCCAACGCTTCTCTCTCGGGACAACTTTAAACCGAGTGTACTCGAGACCGATCTCTGAGTCCAGTTAGATACTCGAACCATGGCCACATCCGTTACTGGCACAAAAGGCGATTCATGCACTAGTATTGCATTGAAGAGCACCGGTTTGGGAGGCCGCTAGTAGTGCTCCTGAGCATCCTCCCAAGGGCTCTCGGTGCCCACTCTTTTCTTATTTGTATTTCCCCTTTTCCTTATCCCCAGTGTTGGGTAGCCAATCGGATGCTCGTCTGGTTGACTTCCGCGCTTTACCGCCCCTTCCCTTTCTCTCTCTCTCTCCCTTTTGGATAGCCATCGTGGCTGGCTGTTCGTAAACATTTTATTATTATGATCGTTATTATTATCGCCCGAAGTGCGCACTTTAATTTATGGACAAATTACTTCTCTAAATTTTCCCGCTTGGTCGTAGTTTTTTCTGTCTTTTTTTTTCTTTTTGTTTGTGGCAGCACGCTTCAACACGGCCAGCGCGTTCCATTCGGCATGTTTCGCCTTATGTTAAATGTAAACGTACGCCATCGGACCCCCCAGAACGCCTTGCAAGTAACAGCAAGCAGACCATACATCTCCTACGTCGAACTGCTATTTCCACAAACGCCATAAAGGGGGTTACGGAAGTGCTCAACTTGCTCGTCACAGTTTTGCACTCTCTATGTACTATGTACAGTGACAATTAATACTACTAATCACACTTCATGGTTACTGCGTTGAGCTACGAGGCGTGTGCTTAACCACTTTCTATGGCGCCGCTTGCGCAGCCGCGCTACGAATTTGCTTTCTACCCTCGTGCTAGACACCGGCCACAACGAGATATTCTAATTAGTATTGGATGCCGTTTGTTGCGGTATAGATAATTCATGTATTCTTCTATGTGCCCTGCGCGTATCGTTTAACAACGTTTTCATTTGGAGTGGCATGTTAGGCACGCCGCCAGCAAACCTCTCCTGCTTTCATTAAATAGCCTCTCTCTCCCGTACCCATTCTTTGAGCATGGGACGGAGAGGCAGAAGAACCGCTTGCTCACCCCCTCCTCCTCTTCCTCCTCTCTTTTCACCCCCTCCCCCCACACACAGTTCTGACGCCTTTAGATTCTGTTTCCAAACGCTCGCATACTCTTCCAAATTTGCAGGTGTCACAGTGCCAAGTCATGTCTGTATATAGTCAAAGCGCGAAATCGTTGGACAACACGTGCGTGTACGTAATCCCCCAAGCTGACTTAAGAACACCGTACGTACAGTACGTAAACGGGCTACACGGGGGCGTCTGCCGCGGACGTGTTTTTCGTTACGGCGCCGTTTATCACAATGGGACCGGCGTTGCTGCAACGACATTCTGAAGACACGGCGTAAGTTGTTTACCCGTCCACAGTCGGCCTCCTCCACAGTCGAGGAATGAGTGCTGCGTGACTGCGTGCTCACCGAAGCTCGTGCGGCTTCGACGCTGGCAGACGACGCCCCCGCCTCGACCGTGACCGTCGGCGGCGTGGTTAGCGTAACTATCAGGGGGGCCGGCCGGAGTGAAAAACACTTTCCGCTCCGTGTACGGCAAGGGTTTGTCCAGACACCAGACCAATTGGCGCGAGCCGAATTGCTTTGCTCGAGCTGCCGACGTCAAGATTGCACTCCCGACGATCTAGCGGTGATCGTGAGGCCGTGAAGAAAGATCCGAAGAGCTCTCAGCCCGCACCCTCGAGCTCTTGCGCGATTGTTTTGAATGCTGGGGCGAAAAAGAAAGAAAAGAGGTCTCCGGCCTCTCACGTGTGGCGCAACCTATATCGTTCTTCGGTTGGAACAAAATGGGAGCTACGCGATGCTCATTCGCGGAGACACCTCCGATTGCTTCTCGCGACGAAAGAGTGCCCGAGATGCAGAAAAGTCGAAGTGCACATGCTCCGCATAAGCTGGCATGTTTGCGATCGAGATCGGGCGAACTTATAGGCTGTGACTGTTTCCGGATTGACTAGCAAGGGCGTGTTTTCTTCGACAGTTCCAAAAGGATGTCGTTCGTGTGCCTTACTCTGCCGATTGATTGATTGATTGATTGATTGATTGATTGATTGATTGATTGATTGATTTTATTTTATTTATTTACTCTCAGTTTCTAAGGCATACTTTTCACTATTTAGCTCGTTCAATACACTAAATTACGCGGTCTTTTCTTATTTAGAACTTTTAGACACTGGCCGGCACCTTCTCTATCACCACGCTCGCTATCGTGGTTGGCTAGCATACGTTCATGCGAACCGGTCTCGCGTAAATACGGCGTGGTGAATATTCTTCTGTCAGCTGTAATTACGTATTAATTTCGCATGGAACCACTGTCTCCTGATTTTTTTCCCGACCACTTGGTACAGCGATCTACGTGCAACGCCTAGGCACAGCGAAGACAGCGATGATCATAATGATTCTGATGACGACGATGACGACGTAATTATGAAGACGATTAGAAATAATCGCCTCTTCTCACAGCACAGGTAGGCCAGTCATATCCCCGTAGCATTGGTTGCAATTTCCGAATATTTCAATATTATACTAGAGTCGCTGTTCAGATGCCCACCTTTCCTTGTCCCACCCACCGCGGTGGCTTAGCGGCTACGGCATTACGCTACTAGCTAGGCCCGAGGGCGCGGTGTCAAATCCCGGCAGCGGCGGCCGCATTTTGATGTGGGCGAAATGCAGAAAACTCCCGTGCACAGCGTATTGGGTGCACGTTAAAGAATTCCTGCTGGTCAAAATTAATCTGGAGTGCTCCACGTGCTACGGCCTCATAATAATATCATTGTTTTACGACGCGTAAAAAACCCATAATCTTTTTTTTCTTTTTCGATGTCCCAGAAACCCTTTCTCCGTCCGTATTTCGTTGTCTCCGTGTTGTTGACAAGTCGGCCGTCAACTGTACGGGCAAACCGATACGGCCGACGCACGAACGACGGACGGGGGTCGCCCGGCGGTGTCAGCGCTCCTCTCGCCACGTACGCACGCCATGCAGTGACGCCGGGCGCACTGCGCGTTCCTCCCGACGTGGCGGTGGAAGTGCGCGGTCTCGTGCAACGCGGCCGCCGAGACCGGATGCGTGGAAAAGTACGCGACCGCCTGTTCGTTCGTGCGCGCCTCGAGGCACGCAGCGCGCGAGCGGTCTCTGCGATACACAAACGCGCGCAGTTTGCGTGGGGGTTTAATAGTGTCCGCCCTCTTTCCTTTCGACACTGGCCGCGCTATAGGCCGATGATCGAAACGTGCCTCGTTGTAGCGAGCGGCGCTCGGGCACGCAAGCCGAACACGTATTGCACCGACACCGGAGCGAAGGCTCGGGTACGACAGAGTAGTTCTTATCGAAGATGTATGGGGAAAAAAAGAAGAAAAGTTACACCCCGTTTTTAGGGGGCTTACGTTTTCCCCAGACAATAATTGTTAAATTATGGGGTTTTACGTGCCTAAACCACTTTCTGATTATGAGGCACGCCGTAGTGGAGGACTCCGGAAATTTCGACCACGTGGGGTTCTTTAACGCGACCTCGAACGTACCGGAATCTTGGAAGAACGCTAACATAATCCTAATCCATAAGAAAGGGGACGCCAAAGACTTGAAAAATTATAGACCGATCAGCTTACTGTCCGTTGCCTACAAAGTATCAGGAACACCTTAGACTGTTAGACCAAAGGACCAGGCAGGATTCCGTGAAGGCTACTCAACAATAGACCATATTCACACTATCAATCAGGTGATAGAAAAATGTGCAGAATATAACCAACCCTTATATATAGCCTTCATTGATTACGGACCCGCCGTGGTTGTTCAGTGGCTATGGTGTTGGGCTGCTGAGCACGAGGTCGCGGGATCGAATCCCGGCTACGGCGGCCGCATTTCGATGGGGGCGAAATGCGAAAACACCCATGTGCTTAGATTTAGGTGCACGTAAAAGAACCCCAGGTGGTGAAAATTTCCGGAGTCCTCCACTACGGCGTGCCTCATAATCAGAAAGTGGTTTTGGCACGTAAAACCCCAAATATTATTATTATTATTGATTACGAGAAAGCGTTTCATTCAGTCGAAACCTCAGCAGTCATGGAGGCATTACGGAATCAGGGTGTAGATGAGCCATATGTAAAAATACTGGAAGATATCTATAGCGGCTCCACAGCCACCGTAGTCTTCCATAAAGAAAGCAACAAAATCCCAATAAAGAAAGGCGTCAGACAGGGAGACACGATCTCTCCAACGCTATTCACAGCATGTTTACAGGAGGTATTCAGAGGCCTGGAGTGGGAAGAATTGGGGATAAAAGTTGATGGAGAATACCTTAGCAACTTGAGATTCGCTGATGATATTGCCTTGCTTAGTAACGCAGGAGACCAATTGCAATGTATGCTCACTGACCTGGAGAGGCAAAGCAGAAGGGTGGGTCTGAAAATTAATCTGCAGAAAACTAAAGTAATGTTTAACAGTCTCGGAAGATAACAGCAGTTTACGATAGGTAGCGAGGCACTGGAAGTGGTAAGGGAATACATCTACTTAGGGCAGGTAGTGACCACGGATCCGGATCATGAGACTGAAATAACCAGAAGAATAAGAATGGGCTGGGGGGCGTTTGGCAAGCATTCTCAAATCATGAACAGCAGGTTGCCACTATCCCTCAAGAGAAAAGTGTATAACAGCTGCGTCTTACCAGTACTCACGTATGAGGCAGAAACCTGGAGGCTTACGAAAAGGGTTCTGCTGAAATTGAGGACGACGCAACGAGCTATGGAAAGAAGAATGATGGGTGTAACTTTAAGGGATAAGAAAAGAGCAGATTTGGTGAGGGAACAAACGCGGGTACATGACATCTTAGTTGAAATCAAGAAAAAGAAACGGGGGGCATGGGCCGGACATGTAATGAGGAGGGAAGATAACCGATGGTCATTAAGGGTTACGGACTGGATTCCAAGGGAAGGGAACCGTAGCAGGGGGCGGCAGAAAGTTAGGTGGGCGGATGAGATTAAGAAGCTTGCAGGGACAACATGGCCACAATTAGTACATGACCGGGGGGTAGTTGGAGAAGTATGGGAGAGGCCTTTGCCCTGCAGTGGGCGTAACCAGGCTGATGATGAACCAGGATGATGATGAGTACGCGGGTGTTTTCGCCCCCATCGATATGCGGCCGCCGTGGCCGGGATTCGATCCCGCGACCTCGTGCTCAGCAGCCTAACACCATAGCCACTGAGCAACCACGGCGGGTAAACAATAATTGTCGTCGGTCTTATAGAATAATCGTCATCGTCAAAAATGTGTAGAATAGCAAATAGCGGTCGTTTCTTCACATCCCTTGCAAACATCTTACTTGACACTCAGTTGCATCTAAGCAGAGAGCAGCAAAAAGTCAATAGAGAGACAGCAGAATCTCTATACGGATTTTGGAGGCGGTTTCGCGTCTTTTTACACCCTAATAATCCGTAATCGCTTGAACCTTTCGTAACCACGCGCAAGTTGAGTGGGTTGGTTGGTTCGTCGAAATAAAATGTCACGACCCATTACAGAGGAAAGGCCGAGAATCGGACGGTAGCTGAGTTTGCATTCAAAGGTGAGACGTGACAGTGAAGAAACGAAAGAAAATTAAATTGAAACGAGAGCTTAAATTTTGTAAATGTAACAACATGGCAAAGGTATGTAAGCGCTGACTTTAAGTGATACTTATTTAGGACATAGCATGTATATTTTTTTTAAGTTAGGCCTCCCGTACAGCTGTGTATTTTACTAAAGAAAATAAGGAAAAGAAACTAAAAGAAAGAAATGCATCTGCGATCGCAGCAAGCCTATGCTCTCGAGCCAATAAAAAAAAGGAAGTTGCTCTTGCAAAAAAACTTCCACGGCATATATGTACTCGAGTGTGAGAAGAGATGTGAACGGTGACTGAATGTCATTAAGTTGTTCTTGTTGTTGTTGTAAAACGTTAGACATCTCGTTTGTAAATGTTGATCTAGTGCACATTGAGAGGAATAACACGAAGCTTTCAAAATGTCCTTGCGTCAGTCTCCGCTCCACCGTACGTCAATAATATACACTGATACCTACACGGAAGGCCGTTTCGCTCGTATATGCTAAGAGACTTGTCAGAATGTGTTCGAGATTATGACTCTACCTTCCACTCATAGGCGAAAATAAAGGTGTAAGAGAAAACGCACCTCACGTTGCTTAAAGGATCTCGTTTAGGAAAGTGTTAGTTTCAAACGTTAGACAGCAAAATCTTGACTTATACCAGTGTGCCATTCTTGATCGGCCCCTCCGCTGCCGTGTTTTCTCTCACGGACAGTGCAAGGAGACAAGAGCTAATTACGAGGCAAACACGCATTTTACATGTGTATCAAGGAGGCCGGTAACGTAGAATTAAGCAACGTTACACCCTAAGCCAGTGCGTAGACTACGGGAGGCTGAGATAATAAAGGGCTCCAATTTTCTTACTTTTACTATATCATATCTTTGGACCACTTTAAGTACTACCGCATGCAAGCACTATTTGCATTTTTACACGAACAGTGTTGAAGCAGTCAGACAGTGGGACCATGCGACCAATAGAAATGCAACATACTCAACGTTTACATAGGAAGATTAAGAAAAGGACTGCGGAAATGAGAAAGCAATTACAACCGCGAGGGATCCTTTCAGGACGAACATAACCTTTGTAAGAGTTGGTGTAGGACGCAGCGCCGAAGTATCTTGGATCTCGCTTTAGACCCGCCAGGCTTCAAAGAAAACATGAGTGCAGAAAAACAAAAACTGTATTTCGCTATGCAAATTTCTAAGGAATTTCGGGCCGACAAAGTTAGCAATCATGGATGGAGTACTGCTAAATGAAAGGGTATCGTCTTGGCTTAACAAACGTAAAAAAAAAAAGGTGCGATCCCTAAACGCAAAACGAGTTTCAAATTGGCCTGCTCAAGCCTTCCGCATTGCTATGCAACTTTTTCTTCTTATATCTAAGGGATAAGTTGTACAGTTGGCGGGTGAGGCTCCATTGGGGCAAGCGACCTTTTTTTCTTTTTTGACATTTGATTAAGCCATGTCAGAGGGCAGTGGTCGGTCTGGAAGAGGAATCTCGCTCCGTACAAGTAACGCAACTTCTGGGCTACCGAAACCAAACAGGCACATTCCTTCTCTGAAGCGCTATAGGCTTCCTCTCTTAGAGTCAGTTTACTGCTGGTGTAGAGAATAGGATGTTCCTCATTATCATCGCCGATCTGACTAAGTACAACGCCCATTCTCCTGTCGCTTACGTCGTACTGAACTATGCATTCATTTGTATAGTCTGGCGCGCGAAGCACAGGACGCGAAACTAATAACGTTTTCAAGATTTGCAAAGCGTTCTCTTTGTCCTTATCCCAGTGCACGTTACTCGGTGCTCCCTTTCGGAGTGCTTCCGTTAAATGACTTGATATTTGCGAGCAATTCGGAATGTACCGTTGACAGTACCCAACAAGTCCTAAAATATGAGCGAATGTCTGTTTTCGTGCGCGGCTGTGAAAAATCTCCAATCGTAGCTGTTTTCAGCTCGGTCGGCCGTCTCGTGCCCTGGCCGACTACATGGCCCAAATAAGTAAATTGCTAGCAGCCAAACCAACATTTTTTTCACCTTCATCGTTAAACATGCGTCCCTCAACCGCGAGAACACCTGCTTGAGGTGCGATATGTGTTGTTTCCAGCTGCCAGGAAAAAATTGCGCATCATCAAGATATGGCAGTGCGAACTCCTGCAAGTCATTTAGGACACTGTCCATCAACTCATAGAAGCTCAACTGTGCGTTCTTCAGTACGAAGCTTAGAACCAGACGGTGAAAAGTGCCTATACAGGTGAGATAAGTGCGGCTCTCCGGCTGGCACTTCCTGAAAAGGGAGCTTGTGAGTATCCCCGCACGAGATCTGGAGCCGAAATGTATTTAGCAGCGCTGACTCTTTCTATTCGTTCCTCAATCTTGTATATCGGGGACAACTTATCTCTGTTATTGGCACTTAACTTCCTATAGTCAACACATGGACGAGGGTCCTTATTAGGGGTTTCCACAAGTATTAACGGTGACGTGTAGTCACTCTCAGCGCGCTCAATAGCTCCCAACTCTAGCATGCGCTGTATCTCTGCCTCCATAATTTCTCTCTGTTGTGGAGACAGCCTGTGAGGCTTTGATCTTACGGGTTAGGTCGATGTCAGCTCTATTTCATGCGTTATTAGTTCGGTTCTACCGGGCCGATTGTTGAATCTATCGAGATATTTCCCTGGTAGCCCCTTCAGCTCATCTAGCTGCTCTGGTTCAAGAGCGTCCGTGCTTACCGAGTGTTCTACTTGTTCCAGGCTGATTTCAGAGTTGCAGGTCGCCTTACACACATTAAACTCGGTAATAATGTCATCCGGATCTTTGGCATGGCATGTCAAGAACATTATTTTGGTCCAAAGAAACTAGGACCCGAGGTCAAAAGCCCCAGGCTAAGTCGGTGGCTCCGCCCACGTAGGCACCGGTAAGCCAAAGGCTTTCCCGATGTCGTGAGCTCTCCGGACGGCTAGGAGTTGATCTTGGAGGACTTCGCTGGATATGCGCCGACTCCAGTCCTCCTCACTGTTGAGATCCGAAGCCCTTTGGCTGGGGCACAGCCAGAACATATGATCAAATAGACACGGAGCGTGTCCACAATCTTTTACATTCCACGGGAAAATCATGGTAAATTTTGTTAAGCACAAAAGGTGTTGGATAAGATTTAGTTTGAATCATTCTTAATGTGACTGTCTGCCCTCTTTTGAGCTTCTGATGGGGGGGGGGGGAGGAAAAATATCCTGCCATCCCTATAGTGTGAGGTGATTTCGTGAAAAGTAGCAAATGGGTCTTTGTAAGAGCCGCAGTCATCCTGGAGCAGTTCCTGATCTGGTGCGTGGTATGTGAGATCTCGCACACCAGAGTTAGCTTGCTCGTTAGGATTTCAGCCATTGGGGCTGACCGAGTGGCCCTGGTGGCCGGAAAGCAGACTAGGTGTGAGCTATCCAGTTGCTTGTAATTATGAGTATTAAGACTGTGTGTAAGTAACTTGTGTGCTTCCATTGAGACGAGGCCGGCTGAGTAGTTCCTAATAGCTGTACGGGAATCGGAGAAAATCGTGGAGCTTCTCCTCATTGTAATCGCAAGTGCTATACTTGCTTCTTCGGCGGCATGAGTTGAGCTCGTTCTTAGTGACGCCGCGCTTATCAATTTACCGTTATCATCGACCACGGCGTAGCGGTTGCCCGATCCATAACTAGTTGCATCGACAAAAAGAGTTGAGCTTTGTTGTTGGTGCAGTTTCCCCAGAATGCATTTGGCCCTGGCGTCCCTTCTGCCCTTGTTGTGGACAGGATGAATATTTCTAGGTATGGGGTCCGAAAGTAATTGTGTCTCCACCTCCTTGGGTATACTGAACTTAGAGACGTCTCCTCCTCGAGGCAGTATTCCGACTTCATCTAGAATTTTGCACCTTGGCTTAGTGTTGGAGAGTCTTGCAATTTGTGACATCGAATGCGCCTCAATGAGCTCATCTATAGTGTTATGAAGTCTTAAATTGTTGAGGAGTTCGGTACTCGTTCCGTGCGGGAGTCCCAGAACCCTTCTCAGTCCGGAGCGTATAAGTGCGTTTAGCTTAGCCTTCTCTCCTTTCTCCCAGTTCAGGTATGATGCAATGTACGTTACATGACTGATGAAGAATGCCTGATATGCTCTGATGAGATTGTCCTCCTTGAGGCTTGCATTTCGATTTGAGACCCTGCCCAGGAGCCTTAAAGTACTGTTGGCCTGCCCTGTGAAAAGGTTTAGGGCCGTAGCATTACAGCTCCTTGCGTCAATGAGAAGACCCAGAATTTTAATTGTGTCTACTATGGGTATGACCCGTCCTGTGTTGTCTGTGATTTTAATTGGCAGAGTTTCTAAACGCGCAAGGTTTCTAACAATCTGTCTCCCCTGTCTAAAGAGCAGCAGCTCAGATTTACTAGCTGATAGCCTCAGTCCGATGCCCTTAAGGAAGGATTCTGTGGTGTCTACGGCTGCCTCTAGTGTCTGCTCTAGTGCTGCGAGTGACCCCTTGGGGGCCCACACTGTGATATCGTCAGCGTATATGACGTGCCCCAAGCTCAGGATTTTGGACAATTCCTCCGAGAACCTGTGCATGGCAATGTTAAGGAGGAGTGGGGACAATACCGAACCTTGTGGTGTGCCGCTGTTGCCTATACTGTGTGGACTGCCTGTGACTGTCCTGAATTTCACCCGAGCTGTCCGATTAGCTAGAAAGGACCTCACATAATTGTAAAAATTGCTTCCCAAGTTCAAGGTTGAGATTTCGTGTAGGATATGTTTATGCGCCACCGTATCAAATGCTTTGATATGATCCAGACCCAGGAGGCCCTTTACGTCTCTGCTAGGGTCGTCAATAATAGCACGTTTGATCATGAGCATGGCGTCCTGTGTGTATAATGCCTTCCGAAAACCTATGAGATTGTACCTGAAAAGCTCCTGCTTTTCTATGTGTTCTATTATCCTGTTATGAGTCGCATGTTCGGCTACCTTGCCAATACAGGATGTAAGTGATATGGGCCTGAGGTTCTCCTTTGTTAGTGGTTTGCCGGGTTTCGGTATAAACGTCAACTTTGCCTCCCTCCATTCCGGTGGGACGGTGCCGGATCTCCAGTGACTGTTAATTTTGACCGTGATTATGTCTATGGCATCATCATCCAGGTTTCGAAAAAGTTTATTTGTGATGCCATCCGGACCCGGGGCAAATCTGCCATTTAAATTAAAGAGTACATGCCTTATCTCAACTTGAGTAAAGTCACTGTCCAAGTCCGGTTGCGATATTTCGGAGTAAGGTTCGCTTATTTCTTCTTCCTTCTCATATTCATTTTTAACTGGCAGGTACATGTGTGCGAGGTCATTTGCGACCTCTCTTGCTGTCCGCTCTATAGTTACTTGCTTATTGACGAGTCTGTTTATGGCGAGGTTTGTAGTACCTCTGGAGAGCTTGTCATTAAGTAGGCTCTTCAATAGATTCCATTTGCCTCATCTGCGCAATCTGCCGTCTGTTTCTGAACAAGCCTGTTGACGGGAGAATTGAGCCGCGTAGGTTTCGATATCACGATTAACTTGGGCGATCTTGGCTCTAAGTCTTCTATTAAGTCTGTGACTCTTCCATCTGGTTAGAAGGGATATCTTTGCCTCCAGCATGTGAGTTAGCTTGGAGTCCAATTTTGGGACTTCTATTTCTGTTGAGACTGCTTTAGTAGCTTTCTTAATCATTGCCTTTAGTTGATCTGAAAGCTCCTCATAAGATTCGCCACCTATGCTGGTTTCCTTACGCAACTTACGAAAGAGATCCCACTCCACGTACTCATATTTCCTGAGTGATCCTGAGTGATGGTGGTTGCGTCTGTAAGATGACCTCAATTATGTAATGATCACTTCTTAAATTCTCCTGCAGATTGTCCCGCGAGCCTTCAATTCCCCGAAGGAATGTTAGATCCGGGGTTGTATCTCTGGTAGTGGAGGTACCAGCTCTGGAGGGGAAGTTAGCATCTGCAATAAGCGCAAATTTTAACTCACTGGCCAAGGTTGCTAAATTAGTACCCTCGACGCTCTGATGGCCATAGCCCCATTCTTTGTTGGGAGCGTTGAAGTCACCAGCCACTACGAGTGGGGCTGTACATCTGCCTTATTCGAAATGCGGCCCAAGATGGTCTTAAATTCCCTTTTCCTATCTGCCAGAGAGCTATAAACGTTAGCTATAAACACGTTAGCTGCTTTTTTGTTCTTCAGGATGAGTTTGATCATTTGTGCTTCTAGACCAACCTTGTACTTGGGAAGCTCGTGAGTTTCGTAGGAAGTACCTTTTCTAACCAAAGTCGCTATTCCCCGACCCCCTGGAATGATCAAGGTTTCGGAGCTGTAACCTGGTAGAGAGATATCCTCCTTAGCTAGTGTTTCCTGTAAGAGAATAACGTGCGGCTTAACTTTGGCCGATCTAATGAGCTGCTGCAGGGGCGCCTTGCGCCTTCGGAAACTCGCACAATTCCACTGCCAGATCCTAATGTTATTGCTGTCGTTTGCAGCCATTATGATACCATTGGTTGACTACCCGAACCCCTGGAGTCTGCGCTCGAGCTACCGTTTGTGCCTCCGTGGACTGCCGATGCAGCCGCTGCGCTTGCCTTTGCCTTAACTTTGGGCCTTTCTAGTTGACCAGCTCTAGCATCTAGATTAGTGATGAGCTCCATTATTTTCGCCAGAGTCCTGTCTATTGTTCTTAACCTTGCGGCTATTTTGACTTTTTTGGGTTTGGGGAGGGGGGGTGCCTCACCCTCTCCCATCTCCTTTGCCTCAGTGGTTTCTAAATCTTCCTTCCCCGTTTCGCTAATTGGAACAGGGTGGGTGGCTTTACGTTTGGGTTCGCCGGCCAAGGGTTTTGGAGCCGTTGTATCCATCTGACTACGGGGTGTTTCGGACCTTTCTTTAAAGGATTTGAAAGCTTCCCTGAGCTCAGACAGCTCTTGCCTCAATTTCCGATTTTCGGATTCTAATGCCAATATTCGAGCATTTGACCCACGTTCCGGCTGTTAGTACCCTACCGTTAGTACTCCTAGACTTTGCCCTTGTCGGTTGTCCTGGTTTCCCAGGGCCTCCGTTCTTGTCTCGGTCGGCCCAGGTTGCTCTTGGGGTCGACTGTGAACGGGACCTCGATCTCGCCCCAGGCCTTCGTGGTTGTTAGTCGACACCAGAAGATTCTACGGAGCTGGATTGTCCTCTGGATCGAGAACGCCCAGTGGAGCGGGAGCGCCCTCGTGAGCTGGAGCGTCCTCTCGTGCGGGAGCGCAAGCTGGCGTCATTTTCTCGCATCGTCCATTTGCGCTGGGAATCGTCGCTGTCATCAATGTCGTTGGCCACCTGTGTATAGCGCTCTTGCTGTCGTTGGCGCCTTCGACGCCTTTGTCTCACAATATAAGGCATCTGGAACCTTCGTCTGCACTTTCGGTCCCCAGTTGGGTGTGCGCCATCACAAATAGCGCACTTGGGATCACATCGACGATCTTCAGGTGGGGAAGGGATTCCACAGCCCCTACACTTTCTAAAACTTGCCGGATTGGGACACACGTCGGATCTATGTCCGATTTCAGCACAGCCGTAGCACACATCTATCTGCCGTCGGTAAAGATTACAGGGCATGAGTACGTTACCACAAGTAACGTGGTTTGGCGCTCTTTGTCCTTGAAAAAGCACCACCACCACCGTTGTAGTTTGATTGATCCGACGTACCTCGACGAGGCCCGATTTCGTTGATTGAGGAAAAGGGTTTTCAGTTCCGCGTCGCTAATGCCCAGGTCGATACCACGAACAACACCCTTGCATGTATCTTCTCCTGCTGCGGGGTAGGCCGCCACTTCGAAGGGTCCATCCCTCGTATGGATCTTGCGTACCTTGGCGTAAGCTCTCGCGTTTTCTTCCCTCGGAATCGACACCACCAAAATGTTTTGACAGCCGTTCGGACAGTACGTGTCCTCCGTCGTGTCTTCCGGCGCTATGCCGCCATGGCCACCGCTCTGGAGAGAGGTACCAGGCTGAACTTTTTAACGTCGAGGTCGCCGCGTGGGCGGACAATAATCTTGGTGTGATCCCTCGGTAGCATCGGGATCCTAGCCGCGGTAGCGACGCGCTTAAGCACGTTCTACGAGGTGGCCGTGCGGCGACTACCTTTCCGCCATGGTTGGTATCCTTTATAGTCACGAATTTCCCGCCAGCGGCTAATGCACGTCTCCTTCGGCGAGCGATGGCTGTCATCCATCCGATATCATCCTCCGAGGTGATCTCCATGCCTTCAGCAGCTAAGCCGGAGGCCATGCCTACACTCCGTCGTGCGCGTGAGGCCTAGGCCTACAGCGCGAGATAGGTAAAGTTAACGACTCCGTCCCGCCCCAGATATGGCTTCATCAAATTGCAGTGGTATATCCTCACCTCTTTTCTACGACCAGGCACTTTCAGAGCATAGTTAGTATCTGAAAGTTTGTGCAACACTTTAACTGGTCCATCCCAGTGAACTTCAAGCTTGTTCTTTCTTGAAGGGCTGAAGATCATTACCTGGTCCCCAGCTTTAAACGTTCGAATCCTCGCATTCCTGCGGTAATAGAGCTTGGTGTTCTTTTGTGCCACGCCCATGTTCTTCTCGACTAGTTCTTGTGTTCCTTCCCTCCTCTCTCTCCCTGTGATCTTTGCTTTCCCCTTTCCCATTCCCCCTGTGTAGGGTAGCCAACCGGACGTTATTCTGGTTAACCTCCCTGCCTTCTTCTTTTCTCTTTCCTCCTCTTGTGTTGCACTTAGCCGCTCCAGCAGATTTAGCACGTACTCTACCACTGTTTGACTCTCTGTTTTTTCCTCCCACGTCTCTCTCAACATTCTCAGTGGGGAACGGAGTGTCCTCCCATGCACTAGTTCCCCTGGCGAGAACCCTGTAGCCTCATGAGGAACCATTCGCAAAATAAACAATGTAGCCGGAAGACAATTGTCCCAGTCCTCCTTGTGCTCGCAACAGAGCGCCCGCAAAACTTGCTTAAACACTGAATGCCACCTCTCTACACTGTTTGACTGAGGGTGATAGACGGCACTGTGTATTAACTTTACGCCGCACTTTTGCGAGCTGGTGAATACTGACACGTGTACTTATCTTTATCGGGTCACCACGTTTCGCCACAGATGGTCACCACAAATGTTATCGCACAGCGCGGGACGCGCCTGCGTGTAGCCGAAGTTTCTGGAAAGTTATCGATGCTTCTATCCACTGTCTGTTAATTGTCGCCGAACCTTGTGTTATCTGATTTCGTCGCGTGACGCCAATGGTGTAGAACTTTGTGGAAAGCACGCGGGCCCCAACAATTAGTCTGGAACATTCGATGACTGCTGTATAAAAGCCGACGCGCTTGACACGCTGGTCAGATTTTCGACGATCGCCGACCGTGTTCGCCGCTATCGTTGTGCAACTGTAGCCTCTTTTGTGGGCACAGGTTCGCCCAATAAAAGTTAGTTTTGTCGCTCATAGTACTGCTACTGTGTTCTTCAACGTCACCGCTACGTGACAATACTGACCCTTGATCCGCCTGAATTTCGGCTGGAAACCCAACTCCTGCGAATACTGTCTAAAGCGCGTCTACTACTTCGGTAGAGCTGAGTTCTTTCAAAGGGATTGCCTCCGGAAACTTTGTAGCCGGACGCAGCATGGTAAACAGGTACCTGTAATGCGACTTTGTCTTTGGTAGATGCCCACCGTGTCTATCACAAGTCGTCTGAAGGATTGTGATATTAAGGGCACTACCTTTAGCGGAGTTTTCCAAGCTTTTCCTGGTTTACCCGAGCGCTGGCAGGCGTCGCATGATTTTACAAAGTTTTCTGCACCTTTGAAACAGAGAGGCCAGTAGTGTTCCACAAGCAATCGTTCCTTCGATTTGTTTATGCTTAGCTGACCAGACCACACATTTCCATGACAGAGACCCAAAAGGTCCTCCCTGTAATTAGTAGGTACTACTAACTGATCCAGAATCCTACCCTTTCGGTCTCTGTAGAGCCGATATAGTAAGCCTCTTTTCTCTTGCATAGTCACATCGCGCCTAGCGATGCCTTCTTTAGCTGTTAATGTAATTTAACTAGGTTGATGTCATTTTTTTGCTCGGCTGTCAGTGGCTCTTTGTCCACACGTAAGAGCCGATCACAGTTCTTTGATGTCGGTGATAGTAACGACCATGTCTCGCTTGCGAGTGTGTCAGCTGGCTCTCCCTGCAGGCGTTAACTTTGACACCTGCCTTATGATACGCTCTCGTTGAGTTGGTCAGCTGGCAAGGTTTCCTCAACCACTTTTTCATCCCTCGAGCCTAGCTCGGTTTCTGTTGCCGAGGCTACCTCTTTTGCTGCTTCTGCTGGAGCGGCTTTGGCATTTTCAGATGAAAGCCACGTGATTTGACGAACTTACGATCGCGTCAACGCCTGTACTACGCCCTGTCCAACTTTCAGCACTTTCTCACGCAGTAACTGATCCAACCGATTCGAAAAAAATGAAAGGCTACTGCAGCGACGAGAATTTGGAAACTGCAGCCTGTTAGGATCGGCCTGCAGGGGTACTGCTCTGCAAAACTAGCTCAGTCCACTGCACGTGCTTCGATCGACCCGCGGTGGTGGCGCCCTTCAGAGAAACAGCGTGCACGACAGCGCTAACCGACCATGAACTCCTTTCGGAGAACTGGAGACTACGGCAGCAGGGCTGGCCACGTTTGGCGCCCCCTGTATTGTTGATTGATTTGCCGGGTTTTCATGGTCTCTCTGCAGCAAGAAGAGCTTCCCTAACAAAAGGGTGCTTTGCGGTAATTGGATACCAGGATTCGTCACAGTCTGCTGACACTCGTGGCGACTACAGGACGCAAGACAATGGACAACCGGCGGCCACGCTGCGGAGGTCAACTCGGGGAATAAGACGCGCCTTTCAAGACGTAAGCCCCGAGTTCTGCGGGGCCCGTCTCACCTCAGAGGGGGCAGTGAAACCTGTGCGGAATGTGTGCGTGTAAACCCCCTCTCCCCTTCCCTCAAAGGCTGTGGGCTACGAGGACTCGAACATTTCCCTCACCTAGGGATCTAGGGAGAACGGAGTGTTTATAAGCGGCTATTTGTCGGCTGCTAGAGCGTGCTCGTCAGTGTGCTCGTTATTGTGCTTGTGAGCTGTGTGCTCGAGCTCGTATGCTGTCTGCTTCGTCTTGCGTGCTCCATTTGGAAGCCACGCTAGACTGTTGAATGTATCTCTTGTTATAATGTAATTATCTGTAAATAAACCCTATACGCCTAGTTCCTCCCAAGTTCCTCCCTACGACCGACAACCCTTACAAATGGTGGCAGCGCCGAGATCGTCCGACAACTCCGACAAGCCTCGGTCACGAGGTTTCCGAATGGGCAGCTGATTTTGCTTTCGCCATCGGCAGACGCACGCTCTTTCACAACCTATTTAATCCACGCCGGCTCTCCGGTGAAGTCATCCACCGTTGCGTAAGACGAATGGACAATGTCCATGGTGACGGCACTGCCTCTTAGCACCCGGCATGGTTCTTCATTATTATCCAGGTAGATATGGGCGTAAAAGTTCCATGTTCGCGTTTCTTTCGTCCACGTAGGAAAAAGCTACCCTTGGCTTCCCGCAGTTCGCAGTGATATGTCCAAGTTTGGGGCACTTATAGCAGCGGATAGCTCTAAAAGATTTGAATTCACTTTTCTGCTCTTTTTGAACGGTTTCGCCATTTGACTTCTCTTCGCTCCTTTCTGACGTCCTTTTTTTTTCTGTCTACATGCCCCCGTTGTTTCGTCTGCGTTGCCTTTTTGAACGAAAATTGTTTCGGCGGTCTATTCCGACCATCCCAATTACCGTCCTCGGCGTTGAGCTCTCTACGCGTTGCGTACTCTTCGGCTGACTCGGCCGCCAATTTGCACAGTGTTTGCGTTTCCTTTATCTTGCACCCACAGCTTCACAGATTGTGGGATGCTTTTGTAAAACTGCTCTAGAAACATGCATTCAACAATCAAGTCTCTGCTCTCGTACGCTTCCGCGCTTTTCAACCACTCGACTAGGTTGGCCTTTAAGCTATATGCAAACTCCGGATATCCCGCGCTGTCCTTCTTGCCCATGCGACGAAACCTTTGCCGAAAAGCTTCGGCTGAAAGCCGGTACTTCTTCAAAAGATTAGCCTTAACCTTCGCATAATTTTGCACACTGCGCATAATCTTCGCATCTTGCGCACTGAGTATGGCGATTACTTCAGCAGCCTCACACGGCAACATAGACAGCAACCGCTGTGGCCACTGTTAAGAACGGCCTGCTGAGGTGCAAGTTTTGCCAGCCAGTTGCGACAGCGGCGTCAAACTTTTCCTGGAAGGCTGCCGCAAACCTTAGCCACGGCGTCACTAAGTCGACTGCGTCAGGAGGACAATACGCGCGTCCTCGACTCTCCGTCGCAGGAGCCGAGATGAGTTCGACGAAGCAGGCTTTGTGCCGGAACACGACACCGCCTATCCGGTCTGCTGCGAGCGGGGGAGTCCCCGAGGGAACGTAGTTCGAGGCCCCTTCCCACGCGCCGTTCAAGACGCAAGACAATGGACAACCGGCCGCGCTGCGGGGGTCAGCTCGGGGAATAAAAGGCACCTTTCCTGAAGTAAGTCCCGAGTTCTACAATGTCCGTCTGACGTCGGTTGAGGACCGTGAGCCTCGCGCAAAGAAGTGTGTGTGTGAGTGGAATCCCTCGCGCAGAGAGGCGACTCGTTTACGATGTCTGGTCGAACGTTTCCCTCACCTTGGGATCAAGGGAGGACCGAGTGTTTATAAACCGCTGTTGTGTGGCCGCTCAGTGCACTTTTCTGTCGTAGTCATGCTAGAATGATTAACTGCAACATCCTTATGTAGATACTATAAGTAAACCCATATTCCTCGTTCTCGATGAGAAGCAGTCCTTCCCTTGAACAACGTCCTCAGCGTGGATACGTTGGACGACGGCATGGGCCAGCTACCATCTAATTCATGCCCGACTCCTATCTTGACAACGGGTTACGAGCGGGGGGATTGAGCCCCCAATCCTAACACCATGTACTCGGAGCGAAGTTCTTGCAAGTCCTTTGAAAATTTCCCAGGAACAACCCTATGTCGTTCCCGACCTCAAATGGCCTTAACAGTCTGTTCATGCGGTATGATTCTTCCTCACTTGATCACTCCAGAGCCTCTTCACTCGCTCGAGACAACTTCAGAGGTTTACTTTTCAAGGTAATGTTGCATTTTAACGCGATAGCGTTAAGGAGCTCGTGTCGCAGAAAAGCCGGTGTCGTCGGTGTCGGCGACGGCGTCCGCGGCGTTGGCCGTGAGCGATAAATCACGGCAGGCACTTCATAAATAAAAAGCAACTTCCAAGATGGGCTGGGTGGGAATCGAACCAGGGTCTCCGGAGTGTGAGACGGAGACGTTACCACTGAGCCACGAGTTCGATGCTTCAAAGCGGTACAAAAGCGCCTCTAGTGAACGCGGTGTTTTCTTCACTCGCAATCTTTCTCGCGTTCCTTCTGTCCTGTTCTTCTTTCTCCCGTTTCTAATCTTCTCTAAAGAGTTCTAATGCAATTCGAACGTCCTCCTCCCTGCCCTGTTTGGAAATCTGCTTTAATATTTCCGATTTTATCATTTCATTGTGTACCTCTAGGCCCAGTTCTTCAGCGACAAGCAACAGTTTGTCTCTCAGCAGTGTTCTCAAATCCATGATTGCTGTTTTACTACCTTGCTCGCTAAACAAAACTAGGTAAGCACAAGCTAGCCAACAATCAACAATCCAGCTTTCCTACTCTTAATGAAGCCCAAAGAGTCAAAGCAAAGACCAAGCACTCACCGCAGACACAGCACCACGTCGCAATGTCCCTCTCACCGCTGTCAGCCAGTTGTAAGAGTTGGTGTCGGGCATGTCAAAAGGGGTAGCTGGCGCACTTAGTCGTCCGATTCATCCACGCTAAGGACGGTGTTGAAGAGAGGAACGTGTTCTCATCGAGAACGAGGAGCACGGGGTTTATTTAAAATATCTACATGAAGATTGGAGAACGTTACGCCTCATAAGTCGAGCATGACTGTATTGAAGCACACTGAGGAGCCGAAAAAGTCTGCTTAAACCCCCTCTGTCCTCCCTAGATCCCTAGGCCAGGGAAATCTACCGCCCCACCCTCGTACAGTCAGAGCGTCCAAAGTCGTCGAAGGACTCGCGTTGTGGGCGAAGGTTCACACAATCACTGCCGCACCTTTGTTCACTGAACACGCAGAAAGGAGCGGAGCTTCGTAGACAAGGATTGTCACGCTTGACTCAAGTTGGCACGTCTTGGTTCCTGGGATGACACCGTAGTTAGCTGGAGCGTTTGTCAAACGACCGTGGCGGTTATCGGAGTCCGTGAGGAAACGTGTCCGTGAGTTTGTTGGGCCCATTGGTCCGTGACGGTGACAGTGAACCAACAAACGACACTCGATCCGCCAAACGTGTCTCGCCTTGCTGGCGCCGCAGGTCTGTTTAACGGGGATGCCTTGTTAGCTTCACGAAGCGATTCGTCGCTGTGGTGCAGGAGAGGCTAGAAGGTCACTACCCCCCTTGGCCGATCGTATACACCTTTCGCTTTCTGACCTTTCTTTTTTAACCCGCGTTCACTCTGCGTAACCGGTTTCGTTTGATTTGGTTGATTTGTTGGTGTTGTTGGGTCCGTTTTCAGCATGGTTTTCCGCCGGCTTCGATTAACTTATTTCACTTCCGGACTAAGGTATGACTGCGTCGCTCACGCGGAAACTGCAAATTGCTCCAGATACGATGTGCTTAGAAGCCAGGACAGGTATTATTTATAGTTGCTTTTCGAGTACAGTCTTTGGAGCGAGTAAAGGGCGTGCATATGAGGTATGCTGTAAAAGTAGGCAATCGCAGCGAATCAGTAGAGCGCAATTTGTTATGGAGCACTTCACTGTTCTTTTTTTTTTTTGCGAAGCCAAATTAACCGTGTTGCGTAAGAAGTCGGATCTGCCTGACCGCCTCCAAGTGTTCAACTGCACCATATTCGTCACCATATGCGCGGCTGAAGATCTGGGCGATCGTAGATTGTATTGCACTTCTGACACCGTATAACTAGCAAGGACGTCGTAACAGCATGGCGGCCAGAACAAGAAGAACGTCGGTTTATTCGAGCATTAGAAACAGAGGTGTACGATAGCGCGTCGAGAGTGACTGCGCATGCCGCATGCGCATTCGTGCGTCAGTTGCCATTGTTGCGTTTCGCCTGCGACACGTGGTTTTGCCGGCGCGACGGCGGCGGGGCGGCGGACATTTTGGCCCGATCGTCGTCACCGCAACACTCATCGCCAGGTGTTTCCAGGCGCGTCTGCGGCGATGCGACCGCCTAGGGATTTCGTTCCAGTCATTGTGCCCGAAACAGGCGAGGCCAAAGCAGGGATCTCCTTCCAGTTATTGGGCCCGAAACAGGCGATGCCAAAGCAGGGACCATCTTCTCGTTACAGTCATTGTGTCCGACCGGCAGCGCCACGACAGTGTGCTGCGCAGCGCCACGACAGTATGCTGCGCAGCGCCACGACAGTGTGCTGCGCAGCGCCACGACCAGGTGCTACGAGATCGTGCGCAGCGCCACGACATGGTGCTACGGCATCGCTACGACAGTGTGCGTCACCATTAGCCCATTGTACATTCACGTGCTCGTCTTTTGAGGGGTTCCTTCTTGCCCTCAACTGCGAGAGTATAAAAACAGCTGCCCCCGGACGCCAGAGGAGGGCTCCGATTTCTTCCGTTGAGTGAAGTGCTCTCCCGTCTCTCTACTTCGGTCAAACCTGACCGCCAACTCTTTGCGATGTTAAAATAAACAAGTTGTTTCGTTGTTACCTGTCGACTCATGCTTTGCCGGGACCTTCGGATGCTTGCAGTTGTACCCCAGGCCGCCAGGCCAACGCTACCCTTGGGGCTTGCGACCCAGGTACAACCACGGGCGTCAGCGCCGAGTTCCCAACAGATCGTACCAGCAGTCGGATCCAAATACCATGCCGGGTACTGGCACGACGTCACACGCCACTATACCTGCGCGGGAAATTGAAAAACGCGTAAATATCTTGCTTCATTTCAACGTGAAATAACGCTTCTGTATACCATGCCACATGGGTGCGATCAGCCCAGCAGTGTACTGACAGGAATAAAACGTCACTTTGTTCCAATTTCGTAGTCGACGAGCATTATCTTTATAACCCCACGGTTAGATTCCCCGTTGGCTGGTCGGCTCAAGTTTTTCTTTCTTGCGTATTTTTCTTTCTTTCCTTTTCTCTTTGTGTTAAGTTTTGCGATGAGGCTGTCACCTACGGGTTCTTCGCTACTCTATTCTGACACACTTTTTTTGGTCGTTTCTTTATATCTGTATTATTCTTACTCTATGAATCTGTTTTTTTTTTTGTATTAGTGTTTTTGTTTCATTGCGCCGCGACACCGCGTACACGCGAGTGCCATCGCATGACAGTCGCTGCGACAGTGACGTCGCTGTGCGCGCGCAATAAAATGGCAACGACGCGCGATCCGTCATCGTCCATCCTGATCACCTGGCGACAATGATGAAGACAACGAGGAGGATGATGAATGGAGACACGCGAACCGCATATGTATGCATGCGGCGCGGCGCGAAATTATCTGCGTTCGTGCGAGAAAGAGAGTGACTGTCCCATCCGCCTGTATGCAGACGCGCAGGAGCGTACAGCGCACAAAGGCATTCGCTCAGCTGCGGAAAAAAAAAAAAGAACGAACGAAAGAGAGAAAGAGCTTCTGAAGGTCAGAGCCTAGACCGGCGCAGCTCATGTTGCAAGCAGGCGTTTGCACTATTTGCACGCACACAGCTGCCCGTAGAGCATCGTCGCGGTGACGAAAGCCAACTGGACTTCGGGACGACCGCGAAATACGCGGCGAACAGACAAGTGCACGCAAGCACACAGTCATTATTGATTGATTGATCTCCATCACGTGTCGATTGATTGATTGATTGATTGATTGATTGATTGATTGATTGATTGATTGATTGATTGATTGATTGATTGATTGATTGATTGACTGACTGACTGACTGACTGACTTCCATCACGTGTTAATGATTTTCGCGTTAGCGTCGAGAATCGGTGTGAGATGGGTTCTGCTGGAAATTTACTCGGAAGCATTCTTCTCCGAGTGCAGCCACTTTCTTGCAAGCGGGAGGGTGGGCACCGGGGCGTCTCGATGTTTTGGTGGGACGGTTCCTGTGATGGCACAGTCTAAAATTATTTGCCACAGGGGCGACTGGGGTTGTACACTGATGCTACGAAGTATGTGCCACCAGGGTGACTCGGCCCTGGTGGCACATACTGGATATGTGTACCATTGGGCACGTTCGCTGGGTACGTGCACTGCATGGGGCAACTGGGCGTGTGCCACTGGGTTTCGGTTTGCTTTCGATCGATGGATTTTCTTGCCATTAGAAAAAAAAAAACAGTGTTTTGCTGTGAATACAAAAACTCTACAATCTATAATCTCTACGTAACCTTTCGTTGCACAGCAGTTACATTATTCGTGCAACCGTCCTCTATACAAATCACGAATGCTTCGCATTTCGTAGACGTCATCTGCAGTTGAGCCTGCGATTATTATTATTATTATTATTATTATTATTATTATTATTATTATTATTATTATTATTATTATTATTATTATTATTATTATTATTATTATTATTATTATTATTGCGTCTTTTCCTCCAAGGATCTTTCCCCGCCCCCCCATTATTCAGGCGAGCGGAACTCCGTCGACAGGCGGCGTTTAATCGAGTGCGAGGCCTAGAGGCGGCACTGCTGTCTCCGCGCAAAGTTAGGAAAGCGGCCGCCGTCGCACGCGCTGCCGCCGACAGACCCTTGTGGGGGAGCAAAATTTGCCTCCCGACGCGCAGCCTGTATATCTCCGGCGGCCTCCAGACAGCGTGGGCGGCCTCGCCAGTCAGCCTTTCCTCTCTCCCTCTCTCTCTCAGTCTTGCGTCACCGGTTGATATGTTGTGTCCGGGCTAACTGACGCGCAGCCGGCGCGTCGCTTCTCGAGACGAACGCGAAAGCGCGAGCTGCCTGTCGCTCCATCCGACGCAGCCGCGCAAGCCCGCGCGCACGCAGCATTGCGACCCGGCGTCGCGGCGCCGTTAACGCGTGCAGCGCTGTTTCGACGGCGGAGGCGGGCCGGTATTGATCCCGAGTCGCGATCGCCTCCCACATATGTGGGCTGCTGCTGCTGCTGAACACACGCGCAGACACGCTCGAGGAACGGCGCGGGAACTTGGAAAAACGCGTCGCCGCGCTGGCCTCGCTGTCGCTTGTTGCGAAAGTCCTGGCTCCGTGAGCTCGACACGCTATAGAAGAGAGAGAGAGATGAGCGAGTCGCGGTTTGCCGAACAACCTCGACGAGCTTATTGCCACATCGGCGCGAGCGACCGTGGCCAATTTCGATAGGAGTCCGCGCGAGGGCGAGTCGCACCCCGATCTGGACCATGCGTCAAGCACGCGAAGCGGGACAGCGCACGTAGCGCAGGCGTCATGAGGGGAATCCCTTGGAAAGGGGTTGGTTCCGCGCTCGAGAGAGAACTGAAAGTTGTGAGAGTCGTGGTGGTTAAATATGGAGACCGCAGTCGATCACTGATCGAAGTTTGTGTTCTTTCTTTCTTCCGCTCTTTCTTTCTATACCCATCCCTTAACATTGAAAGAACTAAATTAAATAGTTGTATGCAAAATATAACAGGTATAATAAAACCTTTTGCCACTGCGTGGTGCAGTGAACCGGTCCGGTCGACCTCCCTGCCTTTCCCGCCTTTTTCTGTCTCCCTGTGATTCACGGTTTGTTCGTGAGATCGACTGAACAGCTGCAGAGAAACACTTGGACAGGCAGAGTACACTCTCGGACACACTCAGCGCGCTTAGGGATCAACGGCCTTGGCACGCGCACCGGTGCAGGCTACTAGCTCGGCATTTGCCCCGAATCGCCGCTTCGCCTCCGGTAACAAACTTCGGAGCAGCTTCTTTCGTTCACCTGGCGCACGCATTCGGGCACAGTTCGCTACATGTGAATGGACTCCACGAACTATTTTCCCCAGGAAATCTTGTCGCATACAGATAACGCGGCGAATCTGTGCGCCGGGTATACTGCTGCGTACTTGGGGGTGAGAGTTAAATTATTCGATTGGCGAGGTTCGCTGTTCCGAAGCAGCGTCCTCGGGCTATGAGGAACAGCACAGTCAGGCAACTCCGAAAATTGCGTTTTTTTTTTTCAAATGGTATATTAGGGAGGGCGGGGGGGGGGGGGGTAGTGGTGGCTAATTATAACAAGCACACGAGCGTCTTTGACTGCCTCCCCCAGGCACGGAACTTTGACAAGCTGTGAAACATTCGTCTTTCTCTTTTTTTTTTTCAGCCAGGTATTTTCACTTACTGTTGAGGTGTTTAATACGGATGAATTAATTAATTAATTAATTAATTAATTAATTTGTTTATAGCTTACTCGACAAGGGAGCCCAATAAAGTGCTCCGCGGTGAAGCAGCGGCAACATAGCCGCGTAGAGAGAGAGAGAATGAAAGGCAGGACGGTTAGCCAGGACTGAGCTTGGTTGGCTACCCTCCATTGGGTGAAGAGAAAAGGGGAGGGAAAGATTAAGGAAAGAAAGTCCGCCATAGCTCGACGCCGACATCACTCAATCCGGTAGCTTTCAGAATTCGCGGCAGCGCTTTTGTGGCCTTCTGTAGCGTAGACAGATGGTGGAAACGGTATAGGCGTAGAAAGCACGGGGCCAGAAGGAACGAAAAGGGGGACGACACAAACGCCATGGGCATCTGCGCGATGTGCTTTGAGAATCCGGATGAATACGGCGTCTCTTTAAGAGGGCCTTAAAATATCCTAGCTGGAACTGAATGTTCTCAATGACGTTCCAGGTCGCGTCAGACCCCTCGACGCACTTTGTAGAGCTCGCGTCAGCGGTGCTTTCACTGCCGCCGAAATGGCACCGTAGTGGCCAGGAAATGAAGCCGCAAGCGACGTGGGCTTTAGCTGCCCGTTCACTGCGGATTTAGACTAAGGTCTTTGAGACATTAAACGGCCTCGTTTCCTCTTGAGAACCTTTCGTCGTAGGGTCCTCTGCAAGTTTCTTGGCCTCGCGTCCAGCTCCCCAAAAAGATGGCTCGCCTCAGCCATTTCCTCTGCCCGCCAAATAAAGTCGACTGTATATACCGAGCAGCGGTATACGTATCTTGCCAGCCGCAGATAGATGCAGGCCATATAGCAGACAGAAAGCCCCGATTCTCCCAGCACAGTGGCAATCATGCTCTGAAAGCACTGCGCATGCGTCGTGATGGTCCTGTCTCGTCATGCATTAGTGGGACCATATTTTCAGTTCCTAAGGCTCTCTCTATATAATGCTGACGGGAACATCGAGCTTGTCGCATACAACCAGTATCTCTGTTGATCAGCCGCTCGCCTGTGGAAATAAACGTGCACCCCCGTCACCGCTGAAGGGCTTGAGCCCCCAAGT
Source organism: Dermacentor variabilis (assembly GCF_050947875.1). Taxonomy (NCBI): domain Eukaryota; kingdom Metazoa; phylum Arthropoda; class Arachnida; order Ixodida; family Ixodidae; genus Dermacentor; species Dermacentor variabilis. The sequence continues at coordinate 30,185,192 of NC_134570.1, read as the reverse complement.
AAATTGCGGCCCCGGTTCGTACACAGCCGACACAAACAATTCGCCGCGTAGCACTGCAGAAGCCCTCTCCATTTTTTTTTCTTTTTTTGTGTGTCATCTGTGAATGGGAGAAAATGTGCAATCACCAATCACTGTGCGTGATTGTGCGTGTCATCCTACGGCAATTTCAGCCGTTATATTCGTGGACCCTGAGCGAAAGTACTCTAGTAAGGCTAAACTGTTTACCCGCCATCAGGTTGGTCTCTCGCTTTCGTCTCGCATATGTAGGTACGTGTACGCAAGTTCATTGGCCCCTGACTACGGATCAAGCGAATCCTTGCTGTCTCCTTCAACCAGTTTGAGGCTGTCGCCGTACCGTAGAAGTTATAGCCCTCCATTTAATTTATTTTTCCTCTATTTCTATCCTCATTCGCTTGTTGCACGCGTTCTTAAATGCATTACGTTGAGAGGGAGAAAAAGACAAGTAAAATATGTCAATCGTGACTTGTCTGATATGCATACATAGTGTGCGCAGTGTGTGTGTATGTGTGTGTGTGTGTGTGTGTGTGTGTGTGTGTGTGTGTGTGTGTGTGTGTGTGTGTGTGTGTGTGTGTGTGTGTGTGTGTGTGTGTGTGTGTGTGTGTGTGTGTGTGCGCGCGCGCGCGCGTGCGTGCGTGCGCGCGCGCGCGCGCCCTTTGGGGAGGGGATACGTGGTATACTGGCCCCAAAGACGCCCACATTCCATTTTTCTTCACTTGCAAAAGAAAAAGAAGTACACGTTAAAAAGAAAATAATCGCATGTACTCGTTTGAGTCGCGTGATTCTTGCGATCTTTTCGACTTCAGTTATATATATATATATATAAACTCATAGCACGCATTGTCGCAAATTATCGGCTACGCAGGACACTGGTGACACCACCGGATAAAAGTCTAAACAATAGAGATGCAGTCGCATGGCGGCGCCTGCAAGCTGGGATCTTCGTAAACCCGGTCTGGGCATACCATGTTACACATGATAGAGAAAGTGCAAACACTGTGGGGCGAGAGGGACCCTCGACCACATAATCTGGAATGCGCTAGCTCCCCAGGGGCTAAAGCAAACATAAATTGCAGAGAGGTCTGGGAAGCCCTGCTGCGGAACGAGGACCCTACTCAAAAGCACTGATTATGCAAAAAAAGAGGTGAGGCGTGCAGGCAGGACACAAGAGTAGAGAAGTGGATAACACGAACGCCGATTCTCTACTCTTGTATCCTGTCTGCACGCCTCACCTCTTTTTTGCATAATGAATCCTTACCAACTAGCTCAGCTTTCTGTCGTTCTGAGCTCCACAGCAGTGGTCGGCCGTAATGCGGCTTCAGTCGGTCGACATGAACAGTTTCGTATCCGCGATGTCGTTGGTCCGTAAATGACTGAATAGGCTCAATGACGTAGCTGACCGGGGACGTCTGTTGTAGAACCCGGTAAGGGCCGTCATACTTTGAGCTGAACTTTGTAGAAAGCCAGTAGTAGAAGAAGGAACGCGGAGCTATACCAGTGTTCCAGGTGAATATGATGGATAAGTCGAGCTTGCGTCACGGCCATGTTTCTGGCTGACCTGGTCTTGCGCGGTAAGTGAGCGAGCGATCTGACGACATTCTTCGGCATAAGTGGCGGCTTCGGATGGAGGCGTAGATTCGGAAGCATCGGGCGATGCAGAAGAATTGTGTCCGTAAACAAGGAAGGTTCGCGACCATAAAGAAGAAATAAGGGAGAGAATCGCGTGGTAGACTGAGTGGCGCTATTTTAAGCATACGAAAGAAAGGGGAGGATGCGGTCCTAGTTACTGTGGTCAGCGGAGACGTACATTGCGAGCATGTCGTAGAGAGTGCGATTACAGCATTCAGTCATGCCATTGGTTTGTGGATGATAGGCACTTGTAGTTCTATGGACAATGTTGCATTCGCGAAGGAGGGCTTCTACAGCTTCGGATGAAAATGAACGACCACGGTCACTCAGTAGATCGCGAGGCGCACCCTGTCGAAGAACAGGGTTGCGAAGGATGAAGAAACCGACTTAACGCGCTGTGGCCACCGGCAGCGCTGAAGTTCCGGCGTAGCGCGTGATGTCGTCCCGGCGACGATGACTAAGCGAGTTCCACTTGGGGTGTACGGTAGAGGGCTGTGCAAATCAATGCCGATACGGTTGAAAGGCCGGGAGGGACAAGGCAATGGTTGGAGCGGCCCTGTTATCTTGTGAGGTGGGCTCTTGCAGCGTTGGCACTTGGAGCACGAGGGTACGTACTGGCGAACGAAGCGGTACATTCCTCGCCAGTAGTATCGAAGCCGTAGGCGAGCATACGTCTTTAGTACACCGGCATGGGCGCATTGCGGATCCGCTTGAAGAGAGGTACAGACGTCGGAACGTAAATGGCGACGAATCACTAGCAACCATTTACGGCCATCAGGTAGGTAGCTGCGGCGGTAGAGCAGCCCTTCGCGGATGGGTCTGTGGCGAGCAGTGCGATGAAGCGAGCGGTCGGTGGTGCGTGGTGACGGTTGAGATAAATACTCTAGAAGAGAGGCTATCCAAGGATTCCTGCATTGCTCTGCTTGCATGTTGGCGAATGTAAGAGACGAAGAATCGTAGCTGGAGACAAACGGAGTCCCATGATCATCGGGCAGTGGCGATTACGAAAGAGCGTCGGCATCCGAATGCTTACGGCCTGACCGGTAGACAACACGGATATCATAGTCCTGTAGACGAAGCGCCCAACGACCTACGCGACCGGATGGGTCTTTTAATGACGACAACCAGTACAGGGCGTGGCGATCGGTCACGACGTCAAATGAACGGCCATATAAGTAAAGTCGAAATTTGGTGATTGCCCAAACGATTGCAAGACATTCTTTTCGGTGGCCGGATAGTCCGTTTCCACTTTGGTGAGAGTGCGGCTGGCGTAAGAGACGACGTACTCTTCGAAGCCAGACTTACGTTGGGGCCTACTCCACTAGCGTCCATGTGGATTTCGGTAGGAGCGTCCGGGTCAAAGTGGCGTAGAATAGGTGGGGATATCAGAAGATTGCGTAATGGTGGTGAACGCATTTTCACAAGCGGTACACCATGCCCAAATGCCTTGGCTGTTGGCAAGCAGCTGCGTTAAAGGGACACTAAAGGTTACTATTAAGTCAACGTGGACTGTTGACATACCATCCCAGAAACCTCGAAACGCTTGTTTCGTGCCAAGGAGAGACTTATTTTAAGAGAAAATGCGTTCTGAAGCGTCCGCGTACCTCTAGCGCAGTTCAAGTCGCCCGCCCTCCGATCGAGGAGTACTGACATCATGGTCTCATAGTGACGTTGCGCCATCGGTGAGTAGAACGGCGTCCGCAGACGGCGCTACGGCTTTTCTGCGCAAAACGCAAACGCGCGGCCAGAAACAGAGCCAAGACAGAGCCGACAGGAGAGCGAAAGCGGGAGTATGGTGGCTAGCGGAAGGAGAAACGCGCGACCATAAGCTGGTACTTCATTCTATGACGCAAACTTCGACGCTCGTCGCAATGGACCCTGACAACGACAGATTGGCTCGCGATGGTGGGCTCAACTCCAGCGATTTGAGCACTGACGAGCGCGACCTGCTGCTGAGGGCTCGCGCTGCCGGCGTCGTTGCGTACTACGACGGCGGCCTCGACACCGGCTCTCCGGAGCGGGAAAGCAACGAGGGCTTCCCACGACATCACATGGACGTGGCATTCTCGCTGCTTCTTCCAAATGAAAGTTTCGCGAGCCAGCAGAACCCTCACAGCACGACGCGATAACGAAACTACTGAAACTCCAAAGCGTGCCCGGCGCAGAGTCGAGCGCGCAGAGTCGAGCGAAAACGAAACCTTTCGACCACCCATATTACTGAAGGGTAACGTCAATATGTTATTTTTTTTTAGAATCGAATAGACTTAGACAAGTAGCATTTTTTTCCGTCTTATGATCGAATGAAATGATATTTTTAATACGAGTGGTTGAGTATTAGTAACACAAATTATGAGGAGTGCTTTCGTCATCGGGCTAGTACCGGAATGTCGCTGGGGGGTCTCAAATCGTGTCATGCATTTACCTCAATTTCTCGGTTACTAAAGCTCTGTTCGCGATTATATTGACGCCTTAGACGTTCTAGAACATTGCTCTACCACTTTAACTTGAGTTTCTGGTAACCTTTAGTGTCCCTTTAAGGGGGCGATTATGGACGCGAAATTACGCACGAATCTGCGAAAGTACGAACACAGGCCTATAAAGCTACGGAGTTCTTTCAGCGTAGACGGCCTGGGGAACTCAATGACGGCGCCAAGCTTTGCAGGGTCGGGAAGGACACCACCCTTGCTGACAACATGGCCTAAGATGGCAAGCCGCTGGGTGGCAAAGTGGCACTTCTTCAAATTAAGCTGCATTCCAGCGTGTGAAAGGCAAGTCAGCACGCTTGCAAGGCGGGTAAGATGGGAGGCAAAGTCCACCGAAAAATCTACAACGTCGTCCAGGTAGCAAAGACACGTGTGCCATTTGAGGCTTCTAAGAAAGTTGTCCATGAGACGTTCGAAGGTGGCAGGTGCATTACAAAGGCCGAACGGCATCACGTTAAACTCATATAGACAGTCTGGGGTTATACAAACGCAGTCTTGGGACGGTCAGTTTAATTCATAGGGACCTGACAGTACCCAGATCGAAGGTCCAAAGAGGAAAAGAAGTCTGCTCCTTGCAAGCAGTCGAGAGCGTCATCAATTCTGGGCAGCGGACAGACATCTTTTCGCGTGATCTTATGAAGGCCCCTATAATCAACGCACAATCTTATGCTATCGTCCTTTTTCTTCACCAGCACAACCGGGGAGGCCCAAGGGCTGTGTAAGGGCTGAACAACGCCACGATGAAGCATGTCGTAGACTTGTTCATCAATGACACGGCGTTCAGCGTGAGAAACTCGGTATGAACGCTGGCGTAGGGGAGCATGAGTACCGGTGTCAATGTGGTGAACGATGGTGGATGTGCGGCCCAAGGAAGATTGCTTATGATCGAATTACATCCAAAAGCAGTCGAGCAGCTCCAAGAGTTGGGTACGCTGGGCAGGCGGGAGTTCGGAGTCAATTGACGGAAAAAAACTCTCTAAGGAGGACGAATTGGTGGTGGTTATATATATATATATATATATATATATATATATATATATATGTCGACGTTTCATGCACCTTTGTTCCACTCTAAAATCCGAACACTAGCCGTCTAATATCTGTATAAAGTCTACAGCGATGTCCTCACTAATTGCAATCCTCGCGTGGCCCCTTGTACGCGCATTACCTTCCATCCTTTTCAAGATTATAAAAAAAAAAAGATTAAGTGAAACATTAATCCGGGATATAAATTCGAACGGTGCATTCGGAAGTGTATGGTAGTGGTTTAAGCATATTCTTTTTGTTGGAATTCGTGAAAATTGACGCCGATTTGATCGAGGCCATTGCGAAAAAACGCCCTCGAAGTGCGCTTCGAATACCGCGATTTGGCACAAAAATCTGGGAAGATGCATCGACGTAGTTTTTTTGGAGCACAATAATAAACCATTCACTTCAGTTTAACGTGTCAATCTGCTACGCGATGTTACACCTTCATATCTGTCTTGCAGCCGCGGTAGATCAGTAGGCGTCGCGGCTCCTGAGCACGAGGTCGTGGGTTGGATCCATACCTCGGCGGCCGTATTTCGATGGGGGCGAAATACCAAAACGTTCGTGTGCTTAGATTTAAGCGCATGTTAAGGAACCCTAGATGGTCAAAATTAATCCGGAGTCTTCCTACTGCGGTGTGAAATCCCGGAATATGTCTTAAATATCTATGTTTAGGCCAATAAAACAGGTCTTTTTAGCACCAGGAACAAGGGAAAATGGTTGCTTTCTCCTCATGCATGCACATGTCTCTCACATCTAATAATCTTATTTAAACGAAAAATGAAAAAGAAAGAAAGAAATAGGAAAAAGAACAGGAACGTTTTTCGCGTTTGTAACCTGCGACTCGATAATAAGAAGCGTCTTGAAAAGCGGTTATAATGCCGAGCTGCCTTTAGGTCTGGAGAGCGTATCGCTCTGATATCAACATCGATTCTTGTTCAGATTTCTTGGACTCGCTAATCACGCGCATCTGCAGGTAATATCGTAGCCTGAATTCATCTTTTTTTTTGCATCACAGATAGTCATGTATAACGTCCGCTGAGCAGACTGTTATCCTAGGATTTAGACAAGACTACATGGAGTACCCATTATATATCAATAACTGAGAAACCTAACCTTCCACCTGGTTCAAAGTACAGCTCTACCGCTTGCCAGACTGGTTCTTGTATTGTGCTGCTCAAAATACACATCATACTACGCTAAAATAAAAAGAATAAAAAGAAATTTGGCGCATGCTTTCAGCAAACGAACGTTTCTTACTGTAACTGTATACAAAGTTCTTCTGTAAGAAAGCACCCGAGATGTCGTTCGCGTGTACAGGTTAAGTGAGCGTTGGTGGCAAGCTTGCGAGATGGCACAGTTTGTCGAAGTTCATCCTGAAGCAAATAAAGCGATGGCGACCTAGATGAACAGAGAGAGAGTGAGAGAGAGAGAGAGAGAGACTTCGTTTTCGCAACGACTCCGTCGTATAGTCGTCGCTCTCGGAGTCCATGCTTGCTGCCCTGTCGCGGTGCTCAGTCGAGAGCGAGAGAGAGAGAGAAACAACTTTATTTGACCAAGGTGTTCGGGCACGTATGTCCCAGGGTCCCCGAACGACCCTACTTTATGTTTCTGGTCGTGGAACGTGCTTTACGTGGACTATAAGCAGTGGCCAAAGTTTAGGGCGTGGCTCTCGCTGTGAGCAGTCCATCTCTAGCAGGTGCAGAAAGACAGAACGGGATTTTTTAGAGAGTTCAAAAAGTGTGGAGAAGGGAGTGGTCTGATCACTGCCAGTAATAGTGAAGCTGGAGTCACATAACTGACACGCAGCAGATAATTAGTTGGTGTGATGGAATTAAGAAATTTGCAGCGACGACTTGAGAGGCCTTCGTGCTGCAGTGGACATAAAAATATGCTGTTCTCAAACGATCCGTTCTCAGCGTCGTGTTGCACAGCATCATTGGGTATCGTGTTAGTGTTTGTGCCTGGATAATTAGTACAGTGGCACGTAGTGTCTAGCATGTGTTCGTTATGGATATAGTGACATGAGTCTGTTGTCTTTGTAGTCCGTTGGTCGATCATGGCGTTGTTTTAGGTGTTCAGCTCTGACATCGCCGAGACAGTCTGGCAACTTCACGGCCTTGCTCAGTGTTATAGGATCGCGAGCTAAGGCACGATTTCGTTCATTTCCTTCTATAGGATACACACGCGTGCGCACAAAACCATCTTGTTGTTTCTCCCGAGTTCTCCAAATCACGCAGCTCGCTTTTCTGCCAATTTCCTCAAGCTGAGCCTAATAGAACGTTCTCGATCGTTCGCGGGAGTCCGATGTCATCATAACCCTCTCGTTGAAAACGCCGCCGGGTTGCGTGTCACGTGCCCAGTGTGCGACACGCACGATTAAGCGCCGCTCTGCGGTGCGTAATCGAATCACGGGAAGCCGGAACGATCGAATTGATCGCCTCGCGGCGACTCGTAACGATGTTCTCCGGTTTGCCCGGGAAAATCTCGCCAAGCGCAGCGCGCCCGGGCATTCAAAGTGCGCCGAGCCTAATGACGCGAGTGTTGAGATGAGCTCCGCGAATCGCGCGGCTGCGCTGGACGCGCGGGGTCAACGAGCGCCGCTTGACCCTTCTTCGTCCATCGGCCCACTAACGCTCCTCGTTGTCCTTAATTAAGCCTCTCGGTAGCGTTAATTAGGCGCCCTGCATGCGCCTAGAGGGCTCCCTTCCTCCCTCCTCTCTCGCAACGTGCTTCTTGAGAAACCATGGCGTGCCTTCGGCTCATGGTAATCTGTCTCGCTCCTTCGGCCGCATCTGGGACGACTCCGCGCTCAAGGAAAAGACTGTTTCGAGAACATCTCCACGTGGCATTGATCCCATCTTCTGTGGCTTCGAAAATTTACGATATTTCAATCAATCAATCAATCAATCAATCAATCAATCAATCAATCAATCAATCAATCAATCAAGTCTTTACAGGGAACCTCACGGCGACGCCGACGGCACAAATGGGCCTCCGTATAATTGCTATCGCAATAAAAGGAGACACGCGTTAGGAAGCCATCACTGTTACAGCATGAAAAATAGATTTGGTATCTGTCGCGATATTTCTGCCTCGTGCCCACCCTATTTTTTTTTTCCTTGCGTTTCATGTGCTCGTATAAATCGCGAGGCAAGAAACGATAAACTCGTATGGTTTCTACTAAACGCAGTGGGTGGCTCTCACAAAGATTTTACATGGTATTTAATTGCCTCGAAACAGAAAGTCTACTTGTGTCTACAAAAGGTCAGTAGAAACGCAATAGAATTCATGTAACCATACCTGCCGATTCTCCTGAAATTTTCGTAGTGTTTACGAAGGTGGCACCAAGCTTGACGAAATATAGGTTCAATTCGCGAAAATGTTTTAAGATGAAGCGGCGCATGACTGCACCGAAATGCACGTAAGAAAAATGAGTTTCGCTGGTACCTGCGCTGCTCCCTTGCAAGCATGCACGAGACCCCGTGTAAATCAAGAGGGGTGCAGGCTTCGAGTAAGTTTACCCTAACAACTTTCTAGAAACAGTCAAAATTGTCCGCCAGCGGAGTCGCCAATAAAGTCAGTCATCGGGAAACAATTTTGTCAGTGTCTGATGCTCCAAGTTTTCTCTTTTTTTATGCTTGTGTGCTGCGTCTAATCGCTATCAAAGTGTGTATGCATCCAGTCGTCACTCAGGTCTCGCCTCAGTCCTCGTGCGCACTAACAGACGGTACGCGCTCAGATATTCACACTCACATATTCCTCCCTATGTTGTTGTTTTTGTCATGCTTGCGTTATTTTTATGAATTGAAATGTTTAAATTGAAATGTGAAATTGGCATTTTGGTATAACGCTTTTTGTAAGGATTTTGTGGAGGCCGCATTTCGATGGGGGCGAAATGTGAAAACACCCGTGTACTTAGACTTAGGTGCACGTTAAAGAAGACCAGGTGGCCGAACTTTCGCGAGTCCTCCACTGTGGCGAGCCTCATAGTATGAAACTGGTTTTGGCACGTACAACCCTATAATATAATTGAAGATTGTGTGTGTGTGTGTGTGTGTGTGTGTGTGTGTGTGTGTGTGTGTGTGTGTGTGTGTGTGTGTGTGTGTGTGTGTGTGTGTGTGTGTGTGTGTGTGTGTGTGTGTGTGTGTGTGTGTGTGTGTGTGTGTGTGTGTGTGTGTGTGTGCGCGCGCGTGCGTGCGTGTGCGCGTGCGTGCGTGCGTGCGTGCGTGCGTGCGTTTCGTCTCACCTGAAAAATCTGAATTTCCTTCAATGCCCCTGCGGTACGTCAATGTGAAGTCTGCCACTTGCGTAAGGCACAAGCTTCCGCTTATGTATAATTGTGTTTGCTGAATAAATGTTCTATTGTTGCGGTAGCGCTCGTGTGGTCCTTTCTCATGCGCTTTTCTCTGGGGTGTTGCATTTTTAGCGCTGTCATGGGGAATAAGTTTTCCATCGTCACGCACAGAGTTGCCGCATGTTTCAACCCACCAATAAATGCCGGGATGAATTGGCTACTACAAAAGTTCTTTAGCCGTGTTTAAAAGGAATGCGACAGTTGCGTATCGGGTTATTTTGTAGATAACGGTATTTAATGTGCGACCGCGTTTACATGTGGCGCACACGCGCTTGTTCGAAACAACCACGGAACCTGTTTCCGGCAATTTGCATTCCTCAGGTGAGTAGAGGAGAGCAGGGCCATCTTCCACGCTCAATGTGACACTCTATATCACGGCGCGAGACTTACACCGCGCGAGAGAAATTACCCCGTCTCGAACTGCGTACTGTCCTGTCGCATCAACGCGATTCGTCTGCCGAGCGCGTCACCACCGTTTACATGAAAGCGATGCGATACGCCACTTACGTGCATTCATGTAAACGCCGCTTTTAATTCGCACCCAAGGCGCGGCACGCAAGTGCCTTTGCATTCCACGCCCACAAGAATGTGGCCGCCGCGGCCGGACATTGAAACCGCGATCTCTAGTTTACACAGCAGAACTCTATAGCCACTAAGTCACCGCGGCGGGTCCGACTCTTCATACTCGATTCGCTAACGAACGCCCCTAACAATTATTTGCACTATGCGAACACCCCTAATCATAATTCACACTGTACACGCACCCTTAACAAGAATTAACACAATACGAAGAGCCCTAACATGCATTTACACCGTAGGAACACTCATAACCATAATTTACACTGTAAGAACACCCCTAACGGAAATTTACACTGTACGTATGCCCCTAAAAAGAATTTGCACTATACACTCTTAAGAAAGTTGGCACCCTTTGGGGCGTATCTTGTCCCACAGCAATAATCGTCATCTCCCTTGCTTGCGTTTCCTTTCTTTAACGCTGCGAGCGCGGTACTCCCAGGCCACGAAGGACATGTGCATTATCAGCGCGACATGGCATTCTCAACAGGAAAGTAGCCAGCGCATATCTTTCACGAAAGGAAACGCAAGCAAGGCAGATGATGATTATCGTTGTAGGACAAAATAAGCCCCAAAGGGGCAAACATTTTTAAGAGTGTAGGAACACCGCTAAGAATTTACACTATACGAAGGCCCCTAGCAAACACTTACTCTCTACGAACAACCCTAATAAGGATTGACACTATGAGAACGCCCCTAACAGGAATTCACGCTGTGCGCAGACCCCTAACATTTGCTCTCTACGAACACCCCTAATAAGATTTGACACTATAAGAACGCCCCTAACAGGAATTTACACTGCGCACACCCCGAACATTTACTCTCTACGAATACCCTAATCAGAATTGACAGTATAATTCAGAACGTCCCTAACAGGAGTTTCCACTATGGGCACACATCTAACAAACATCTACTTTGTACGAACACCCCTAATAAGAATTGACAGTCTAAGAACTCCCCTAACAGCAATTTACACTGTGCGCAGACCCTAACATTTGCTCACTACGAACACCCCTAATAAAATTTGACATTATAAGAACGCCCCTAACAGGAATTTATACTGTGCGCAGACCCCTAACATTTGCTCTCTACGAACACCCCTAATAAGATTTGGCACTATAAGAACGCCCCTAACAGGAATTTACACTGTGCGCACACCCCGAACATTTACTCTCTACGAACACCCCTAATCAGAATTGACAGTATAATTCAGAACGCCCCTAACAGGAGTTTACACTATGCGCACACCTCTAACAAACATCTACTCTCTACGAACACCCGTAATAAGAATTGACAGTATAAAAACTCCTCTAATATGAATTTACGCTGTACGCACACCCGTAACAAACATTTGTTCTCTACGAACACCCCTAATAAGAATTGACAGTATAAGAACGCCCCTAACAGGAATTCACACTGTACGCACACCCTTAACAAACATTTACTATCTACAAACACCCCTAATAAGAATTGACAGTATAAGAACTCCCCTAACAGGAATTTACACTGTACGCACACCCCTAACAAACATTTGTTCTCTACGAACACCCCTAATAAGAATTGACAGTATAAGAACTCCCCTAACAGGAATTTACACTGTACGCACACCCCTAACAAACGTTTGTTCTCTACGAACAGCCCCAATAATAATTGACACGGTAAGAACGCCCCTAGCGGTAATTTACACTGTACGCACACCCCTAAAAGAAGTTTACGTTATACTAATCTCCCTAACAAAAATTATTTTATTTTACTTCATTCGCTAACTAGCGTAGGTGTTATGCGTTCGTTGCCAGCTGTATTTTGACGGTCTTGTGCTGTAGTAGTTCAAATAGGCAGCGCGCACTGAGAGAAGGTGGGGAATCAATGGGTGTACAGATTAACCGAAGCATGAGGCATACAAAGTCCATTGTTCAGTGCTGTTCGTAAACCCCGATGACTCCGAGCTGTATAAGAAATCACTTACATGTATCTGCATTTCAAGTTCTCCACGCGTGAAAGCGTATCAGCTCGGTTCTAGCTAACTCAATTCCTGTCATTGTTCGGCGAACAGGTGTTAGATGAGTATACAAGTACACGTACGAGTTGGTGATGCAATATCGAATGCACAAGAGATGTCGGCTGCAAGTTGAAGCGTGGGACAAGGTGAATAACTCGATTATGTGGGCGTCGTTTCACAATATCGCGGTGTCTCCTTTCATGTATTGAAAATGGAAGCAGTGATATGTTTGGAACATGGCACCATAAACTGAGGAAGTCATTCGGACTTCCACAAGAACACTAGTATATAAACTGCCCGGGAACATTTGTTTTTTGTACACTCACGTTGTGTACTTGTGGACTTGGAACATGTGTCACTGCATTCTTTTATCGAATCTTTGCTTGAGACGTTTGCATCGTTTTGTGCACTCAGATGTCAATTAATAGGAGTAGTCGGCTCCAATTACAGACGCTAATATCTCGTTCAACAAAGAAAATAATGATAACTACAAAAAAGTAATGAGGAGAAGGGTTTCGCAGTAGTCAAATAATAGCCTTATTATAATAGTATTTTGAAAACTCAGTATAAAAATCATCGGTAATCCAAAGCTATACAGGTGTACAATGCTGCGTGTTCAACTTTAACAAAACTGCATTCTATGCGTAAAGAAGAAAAAAATGCAATAGCTGGCGGACTTCCACAGCGCCGTATTATCCCTCTCGTTTGCTTCTTCTATTTCTTTCTTTCGGGAAAAGTGCAGTGCGTGTTGCAAAACTGCCGACGAAGCAATCAGTGCACGGCCACGCAAGGAGGTCGTAGAGCATTACATCACGAGAAGTTAGTTCTTTTGGCAGGCGCGTATTTTATACTCAGCCGTACGTAACGTCTGCTACCGGACAGCCTGCCACATTTCTGTTTTTTTTTTCTTTATGTACTCTGTCCACAGATCTCAGACGGGCGGAAAGTGCTTTTACTGCACCACGATTACATTATCTGAAACCGTATAACGAGACAGCTGAATCCGCAGTTCTCTTCCATCTGAGCTCTCACATATGGTTTAGGTTAAACCGCGACGACGCGCTCACTGACTGGCTGACTGACTGACTGACTGACTGACTGATTGATTGATTGATTGATTGATTGATTGATTGATTGATTGATTGATTGATTGATTGATTGATTGATTGATTGATTGATTGATTGATTGATTGATGAAACATTGGCTGAATTATTCGACGGCTTTTTTACAGATTTAATTGTTCGCGGCATCCGCGTTGACGACACAAGAGCGCTTGTGACAGGACACAAGCCCTGACCATAGTCGAGTTCACATACAAGAGAGACAGTTAGTGAATTCTCTCTCTTTCTTTGCCTTTCAACATCCGAAGTAGCATGGCAAGGCTCGATTGGTGTGTAAACGTTAACCTCGCAAGTTTTTTTTTTGATGAAACTGAGACACGCACTCTCTCAAAGTGCTAAGAAGACACACTAAGCTCACCGTTCGCCTCATCGTTCCCGATCGGGCATGAGCAGAGACCATAAACACCAGCCTAACCCTATCTTACTGCGCAGTTAGCGAGCGATAACAGAGTTATAGCTCATCCCGGCATTGCGGCTTATAGTGGCGGCACCGCTAACTGCCAGCCGATTGCTTGCCACCTACGTATAAATAAAGAAAATAATAACGCCAAGGCGATTCGATGTTTCCGACCCCAGGCGCGATCGCCTTGATTGCAGCGCCAAGCCCTCCCACCTCTATTATGTTACGTTTTTTTTTCCGAGCCCAACAGCGCTATATAGACGGGGCGAGGGCGGGGTCGCTGACCGACTCCAATGGGAAGTGACCGACGGCGCTTGGGTCGTCGGCTCGAGCCATAGCTCTGTGCGTGTGCGTGTGCGTGTGTGTGTGTGTTACCGGCGACGACGAACCCCCGTGTGTGTATATATAGGGAGGAATTGGCGGCTGCAGGTGCAACGAAACACGCGCGCACCATGTAACCGGACGCCTGCGGCAGTCGGTGCGGGAGAGAAGGAAACTGTTTCCCGAGCAACGCCCCCGCGGCGTCCAAAAGGAGTAATATACCGGTGAAAACCTCGCGGTAAAGTCATAACATAACATAACGTTACCGTACAGCGAAAGCAAGCAGCGGCGTCGATGCGCTATTGTGCCGCCGAGGCGGAACACAGCAGACATTGTACCGCGTTCCGTTTACGATGACCTAAACACGCTATAAAATTTCAATTGAACGTCCACAAAGAGCGCTTGTTTACGCTATTCCGCGGCGGTCATCGGCCGACGGAGTAGTAATGTTTCGCTCGGTTATAGAGGAGGCTGTGGATGAGGTCGAGCTCCGTTGGCCATTATGCGCCTAAGCTCGTTTTTTTTTTTTTTTTTTCCCGTTAGCGCAACTTTTGTCACTGACGAGTGCTGTAGATTTGGTGGAACCTTACTGCAAGTCGCCACATTTGGCAACGACAGCCCAGCCGCGCCGCCTTAGTTAAGGTTAAAGAAGCCTCGATATTCGAAGCACGCGCGCGGGACAATTTCCTGCCGACGTCAGGCCGCACGTGCGGATGCGCTCGCGCTGCAGGCAACGGCACGATTTGCAAGGTCCGTTTGGGCTCCTATATACATGCGTTCATCACAGGTTATTTCTCTTTTACTGTTTTTTCGCGTAACTATTTGCTCATGCGATGTTACCTAGGATTCGAGAGGGTTCGACGGTTGCGTATCCTGTTGGAATTGGATTGAGTCTTTGGAGTGGTGCTATACACACTATATGATATTTAGAGCTCGCAGTTTTACAACGTGATACACCATTGAAAAGCAAGAAGAACAATGAGCAAGGTTCGCACATAATTTCAGCTTCCCGCGGCGCTCCGAATCGTCAAACAACCGAACCGAGCCTTGCGCCACCGCCTGCTTACACATGGTATACCGCCAGTTAGTACAGAGTGATTGACGCGGAGTTCTATGCCCCGAGAATTGTCTACAGTGTCATGGGTTCTTTCGTTCGTCATTGTGTCCGTACATATAGCGTACTTAAATAAAGAACCGAAAAGAGCATCATCGTCACGTCGTTATGCCAGAAGTCTCAAGAAAACTTCCTAAATTCGATCACGCGTATCCGCGACCTGTATAAGCCATCGCGCGTGTCACCATCTGCATTGTGGTTGAGCAGTCGTCGTGCCACCCGCTGCATCGTCATCGTGCAGCCATTGTCGATGTCAAACCGCCACCGTGATTGCAACGCGCCGTTCTCTCGCCATCTGAGAGGCCAGCGACCGTTGTATAGGGTGGCAGCTATATACGGTCACTTTTTGAGAGCTCCATACCTGTCTCCTTTTCTTGTGCTGTCGTCTGCGCTGTCCTCGTTCGAATGACCATGTTTGCCAAATAAAATAAAACGACAAGATCTCCTCTCTGCTATCATGTGCAACCACTTTGTCAACGATGAAGTTTGCTTTGCAGCATTTTCCTGCATTGAGGTGGATGCCTAGTGTTTACTCGCAAGAAACCCTCTTGGACGCAAACGGCTTGAAAGAATTCGAGCCTTTCTCTCTCTCTCACACTCCTATACTTAGTTTTGTTCTTGTTTCTCTTTCTTCTTGCGTTCTCTCTCTCTCTCTCTCTCTCTCTCTCTCTCTCTCTCTCTCTCTCTCTCTCTCTCTCTCTCTCTCTCTCTCTCTCTCTCTCTGCAAGTGTTTCCGACTGCGGTAATCAGCGGTCGCCAGGGTCTCAAGAAAACACGTCCGGATGTCACTCATCCCTTCGCCCATTCTCTTCGTTCTTTCTGCGTCTATTTCTCGCCTGTGGTCGACCAAGCAGGCGAGAACGTGCTCTCACTTCTAAGTGTTTACCTTGCTCTCACGTTGTCGCCTCACACGATTAGTTTGAGATATTTCTGGTTTTTCTAATCGCTCCCCCCCTCCCCCTCCTCCCCCCCCTCCCTTTCGGCCTTTCCGACGGCTGCAGGGCGACAAAATGGCGTCCTTGGCGGAGAATACCTCCGCGCGCGGCCATTTCTTAATGACCTCTTAAGTATGGTGACGATGTCCCATTACGGTTTCTCGAACGTCTATCCAGCGACGATCAGATTTTTCGCTCTTTAACTCCTTTTATCCGGGTTCGTGACAGAGTGTCACTTATTTGCTCAAAACTCTGTCGCGTTTTGGGAATTTGAAGTAGCCTGTACGCTGTTGTTGACAACGATCAACCGTAATGGGCGATCGAGTCTTAATACATTGCCTTGTAAGTAACTTTGTGTGCCTGTAACGAATTGGTTCGTCTATTCTCTTAACACACGAGGTGTTGCCTCTGTGCCAGAAATGAACAAAGCCAGCTGCAAATTCAGAAACACAAACACCGCACTTTATGTTGACAAACATCAAACAGCGCTGAGACAAAAGCTCAACGTCAGTTCAGTAAAGGATTTGTAGAATTCAAGCAGAAACATGGAGCATGCAACAAATTACACGGACTTAAAATCATTTGGAATAAACGCCGTCGCAATTAATGGAAAGCACCATTTAAAAGGCCAGAATCGTTCTCAGCAACTTATGCTGGAAGAAAGAAAGTTCACCAGGTATGAGTTTCTTGTGTAAAAGACCCGGACGACGAAGGGAGAACAGTGACGTTAGAAGACGCTCGAGGATGGCAGAGTCCTGCAGGTGCCCGGTTGTCGAAACGCCGCCCGCTTCTTCTCACATGTGGAAGAGACGCCACAGGTCATCGGGGAGACACGTTGCTGAGGGTGGAGGCATCTGCGAGCCCGGGCCCCGGCGCCCGTCAAGGCCGTGCCTCCAAACCCTCGTCAGCACACTCGTGCGGATCGTTTTAACGTCGTTGTTGGGAGGAGGCATGCCAACGGGAAGAGCAGAGCCGGCCAGGTAGAGGCTTCGTGAGCCCGGGTGCAAGCGCCCTACAAGCTCCCACCTCTGCGCCCTAGCCGTCTTTCCTGCTCCGAACCGTCAACCTGTTTACTTGCTTGCTTGCTTGCTTGCTTGCTTGCTTGCTTGTTCCTCAATTATGGCGCTTAACCAGTACGGGGGATTGTCCATGAATCCGGCGGTTAAAGGTTAAAGGGAAAGGGGAGAGAGAAAAACCTAAACGAAAGAATTGGAGGCTTATAAAGGTTAAGCCCAGTGGATGCGAAGAGGTTAAGCCCAGTGGATGCTTCGCATCCACTGGGCTTAACCTTAGCGTATCCTTAGCGTTTGGAGGCATCTTTACCGCATACACGCCCGGCGCAAAGACGCTGGCGCGGTTGCGGGCACAGAGACTGACGCGACGGCGGGCGCGCGCCGCTTCATCCCTGGCGTGACGTCACATATCACGTGATGCAGCGATGGTGGCGCCGCCACCGCGTCGCGCGCGACGGCGCGAACCGAAGCGTGGAGGCCTCCGCCGGGCGACGTCCGACGGCGCGATATGAGGCCCCATCTGCAGCCGGTGTGACGTCATCACGTGACGTCACATCATGTGATCTCACTTCAGGGCCAATGGTGGCCACCGCCGGGAGGCGACGCGATATCAGGCCCCATCTGCAGCCGGTGTGACGTCATCACGTGACGTCATGTCACGTGACCTACTTGAAGGTCACTTGAAGGTCAATGGTGGCCACCGCCGGGAGGCGACCGACGGCGCGATATGAGGCCCCATCTGCAGCCTGTGTGACGTCATCACGTGACGTCATGTCACGTGACCCCACTTCAGGGTCAATGGTGGCCACCGCCGGGCGTCGCGCGAAGGCCCGAAACCTACGTTAATATGCTTCGCATAAAAGTAAATCGGGGTGACGTATAACGTTCATGACAATTATGAAACACCTGGCAGATACGGAAGTAAAAATAATTATATTTAAACATCAAATATTTCTCTCTCTCTCTCTCTCTCTCTGTGTGCGTGCGTGCGTGCGTGTGTGTGTGCGCGTGCGCGTGCGTGCGTGTGTGTGTGTGCGTGCGTGTGTGTGTGTGTGTGTGTGTGTGTGTGTGTGTGTGTGTGTGTGTGTGTGTGTGTGTGTGTGGTATTAGAATAATTTCGAATGCACAACGAGCGATTTAATGAGCTATTCAATTATTAACACGAGAGCGTTACAGAAAATCCGGCGTCCAGCGTTGGACGTCGCCTCGGCAAAAAGAATGTCGAACCAAATTCGGAACCACGCATACTCAACCACTCCTCTACCACCAAAGTTGCTCATACCTTGTATTTCATTCTTTACAAAGTTTTGATTTCGGGGATTAACATGGCAGCCTTCCTGCGTCACAGAGCTATAGTCGCAAATGACCAGGCAGATGTGTCTCAGGCCTTCTTCTCTCTTAAGCCAACCGTGGATTTCTTCGGTTGGAGATTTGTTTTCTATTTTCTGTCATTGCGACGCTCGGCGCGCTCGTGCCGCAATCACGCAGCTCGTCGTCGTCGTCGTCGTCTTCATTGAGCGCACAAAGCTCGCGCGGCGCCATGAGCTCGCAAGTGGCCGTGATGATCATCAGCCCGCGGAAATTTCCCGCTCGTAATGGCAGCGCCCTACGCAGCACCTGTTATGTGGACTATGATGCCAAGCGGCCAGTGCACCGATATGCGGCACATCATAAACATGGGCACAACCAAGCGTCGACAGTGCCGAAAGAAGGCTGTGGACGCACACGGTTTTTTTCCTGCTCAGGTTGTATGGTCTATACACGGATGCGAAGGCATTTGACGCGCGCCAGGTTCTACAGGGGCCACATGACTATAGTCGGCATGATCTGTGCGAGTGTATAAACATTACAATGTGACTTACGATGTCACTCGTGTGTCACCTTCTCCATCTGTCGTCCTTCTTGCGCTCTTAAGCTTCTTTTACGAGACTGAAATACCATTTAGCCCACTTATCCATCCATCCTTACGATGCGTTTATT
Source organism: Dermacentor variabilis (assembly GCF_050947875.1). Lineage (NCBI taxonomy): Eukaryota > Metazoa > Arthropoda > Arachnida > Ixodida > Ixodidae > Dermacentor > Dermacentor variabilis. The sequence goes on along the minus strand of NC_134570.1, from coordinate 30,166,216 downwards.
TTGTAGGCGTTTTCATTACCTGACGTAACTATATCTCTTCGCGTGATATTGAGGGTATTGCCTCGACCGTAGGTGCATATCGAAACTCTACCGTCGCTCACTGAGGTTTGTCGAGTTCAGAAACTGTATAGTAATGCACGCATGCTTTCTCCTCGTTTCTTTCTTTTCATTCCTTAACCCTTGTTCTCTGCGTAGGGTAGCAAACCGGGCGCGCGTTTGAATGATCTCCCTGCGTTTCCTTCACTTCCTTCTCTCAAATATCACAACCGAACGTTGCGAAAAAGCCCTCGACGAATGTTGTCGACGTTTCCATACCATCAAATAAATCTCTCAATCGAGTCCTGTCGATTCGGCCTGTCGGGTCGAAATCGGCTCGTCGGGTTCGTGTAAACAATAACGGGTCGGGTTGAAGCAGCGTCAGGGCGAATTGGGATGGCCCATCCGTAAAGGGTGGGTGTAATCGCTACGAAATGCGTGTATGAATGCGGCCTGGTTGGTTTCCATGGGTCAGAGTCATTTCTTACTCGACCCGTTTGCAGCTATAGTCAATGCGAACGAAGCAATAAATTCAATGCTTTATTTAGATCGATCAATATCTGAGTCACCGAGCGTCAGATGGACAAGCACTTATTAACCGGCTGATTCAGTGACCGTTCTCTCGCATAGTGAAAATGGCGGCATTGTGTTGCTCTGAAATACGTAGAGGAAGAAATAAGCATGTCGAAGGTCGTCATCCTTACAAACTCCGGTGCTGTTGAGAAAGGTTGCCAATAGGCCAATTCGCCGCCGTATAATAGAGCCCGTCAACAAAGTTACTTCTCGTGGGATGTCCCTCATTACCCAGTGGACACCTTCGCACGTGGGTATTGCTGGAAATGAGGAGGCTGATCACCTCGCTTCAACCTGTGCTCACAACGGGAGTGACTACTCGGAAATTTCTTGTATGATTGACAACGCCCGTGTGTTAATCCGCCGGTATCTCCTAAAGCAGCACCCAGACCACCGTGTTGCAAACAGCTCGTTCCCTCCCCGTGTTCGTGGCCGTAGCTTGCCTCGTAGTGCCAGAGCATGCAGTGTTAGTGAAATTAAGAGCTGGCGCTGTGCTGGTGGGGGAACGCTTGTATCGTCAAGGACGTGTGGACAGCCCGTCGTATACGTTCTGTGGCTCATGTGAGACACTTGATCACCTTACTCTGGAGTGTCCAGCACTCGTCACACACCGTGCACTGCTAATTAAGGAATATGGATTGGTTGGACTCAAGTGTACGACCCTTGACGATTGCCTCTTTCCGAGAGGGAGCGCTGCTCAACGCGACCAGGCCCATAGAGCCTTGCTAACTTTAATGCAGAAAACTGATTTGGCCTCTCGTTTATAGACATTTTTTCCGTGTTCCTACATTCCTTGGTCCGTGTCTCTGTCATTTGTTTATTTCCTATTTCCTTTGCTTCCTATCTTCTCCTCTTTTCTTTCCCTCCTACCGACAGAGTAGGCAGGCGTTGTGCCGCTCTAGGTGGCGGTTGTCAGCTTGCTCCCTCCTTGTTTCCTTTGTGCGTTGTGCGAATGAGACATCTCTGAGATGTCTCATTCTCCAACTCCGTTTTCGTGCCGCGTACAACGCGCAGCACATATGCCGCCCACCTATTAGAACAAACATTTCAGAAGCCACACCAGAACATAACAGCTTGGCCTGACAATGCGCTTTTATTGTTTGGCTGAAGCATGACGATACCACTACTTCTGAATTATGTAATTCACTATTTCATCCGTACATTTCTTCCAGATAAAAGTGTGACAACGACTGCACAATATATATATATATATACATATATATATTGCGGTTATGTGTCTTGAAGACGCAGCGTTGTGAGTCTTCACTGTGGGTTGCGGTAGCTCCGGATTTAACTGTGACCGCCTGAAGTTTTATAACAGGAACCAATAGCTCAGTGACAGTTGACACATTGCGCTGCCGTCACGTGGTCTCCGACGCCAGGAGTCGAAGCCGCGACTTCATGGTCAGCAGCAGAACGCCGTGACAGCGCACCGTAGCAACGCGGCGATACACGAACGCAACGAAGGATGGTTTGTTTAGCTGCTCTTAATGCGCGTTCTTTCTTTTTCTTTCTTGTTTTCACTTAGAACATATAGATAAACGACGACGCTGTCGTTGTGTTCTTATAGTTGCATAAAGCTTTTCAGTTTACCTCATTATTGACAAAGCTTTGGCTCTGGGCTATATTGTGACACGATCCGGGCAGCAGCAGACGCATGTGCGCGCAAATACGTGACTGACCCGATCGATGCCGCTTTGCAGCTGCACCGGCAATCCGTGATTGGATTTGACAACGCTGGCTCCTGAATCCTTTCACCGGGGGCCACCCGGTGTCCGTTCGGTCGCTCGCTCTGACCCACGGAGGCCCCCGGAATGCCGATATTAGCCGCGGCGCCCCATTACTTCATCGGCCTATACGTGAGAGGAATCGAACGCCATCGAACGCAAGAGCCCTCCGCGGCCACAAAAGCATGGTCGCTGGGTACGCTGATCGAAAATTTATGTCCGACTTTGTTTCAACCCACGCGAGCCGGGCGATCTCGTTATGGCGCGGAGGTTCGGAGATTATCGCGCTGTGAAGTGACTTTAGTGCACTGCCTACGTCACGCTTCCAGCGCCGAGCCTTGCGAAACATCTTAGCAGCAGTAACGATATGGGACGCAGAACAAGGATGAACAGATGTACCCCACGCCAATATATTGTATATCTAAGTGCTCCTGGGGCCGTGTCACACAGGTACATCGATCTATCGAATTAACGATTCCGATAGATAGATAGATAGATAGATAGATAGATAGATAGATAGATAGATAGATAGATAGATAGATAGATAGATAGATAGATAGATAGATAGATAGATAGATAGATAGATAGATAGATAGATAGATAGATAGATAGATTGGTGATATTGATTAATTAAACGATTGATTCAGAAGTGCTGAAGCCAGTATTGTAAGTCAGGCAGAACTGATGCTGATGTCCGTCATAACCTCCGTGTACGGGAGCTTTTGCACTTCGTCCCCTGCGAAATACGCCCACCTACTCTATGAAAGCCAGAAATCAAAGTGGCGACATCCCGCTTGGCAGACGAGACAACAGAGTCGTTGGTCCCGGCTCGGCCAAGGTTTCGGTGTATCGTGTTGGGCACGACGTCAGGTATTCTCTACCGCTGAGGCTCTGCTGCACGGAATCATACTGTAGGTGGGTGATTGCTTTGGTTTGAATGTACCAATGTTTATTTTGTCAAACATCGTATGCGCCCGAAATGACGAGGATAAACGCAAAACGTACTTAATGTTCGCGTCGTCAAAATTAAAGGGAGTATGGCCGCGCGTCGTTGTTTTACTTTTGCCGATATTCGTTTTCGCCAAATTAGCGCTGTTATCAAGTTCTCGCCGAGCGCAGTATAACTCAGTAGCGCTCTCAGCATGGTACAGAAAACAACAACAACGACGACGACGACGACGACGACGAACGAGCATCCGAAATTTCCTGGGGCGTGTCTGATCAGATTGTGCACGTGCGGCGAATGGTGGTGTGCGCTTCTATGTACATGAGCACCGGTGATTATCCTGGAACAGGGGCGTATAGCCATGGGGGAGTGGAGGGGAGGGGGGGGGGGGGGCACACCGAACACGTGCCTCCCTTCCTCGCCCGATCAAGCGCTAGGCCCCTGAGCCCTCCCGGAAAAGCTTCCTGGCTACGCCACTGCTCTGGAGGAAATGCTCGATTAGTGACTTGTAAATGGCGGACACCTTTGACCCCCAAGCGAGTTCAGATTTGACGAACGATGAATGCGTTCGCAGCTATCGCTGTGATTTCCGTATTGTTTTGTATTTTCAGCGTAAAGGCAGCACGAGTTCGAACAATAAAGAGTAAAGGGCCGGATTCACGACGCGTTTTGTTTGTTAGTCCTCTTTATCATTGGCCGGCCGAGTTGGCTAACAGTAAGTCCAGTATAGCAGCACTGGCTGAAACTTTCTTTTGCGGGCAAAACTAGTTCAAGATGTTCTTGCGAATACGCGGGCCAAGTTTCTTAATTCACAGTGTTGTCAGTGTTCGATTTCTCACCGGTCACCACCACGTGGCAATTTCCAAAAGTCTTTCTTGCACATAGCTGTAAGCCGATAAAAGCAAATTCAGATTGAAGCCCTTTGCTGACATGTGCCACTTTGCGAGATGAAGAATGACGGCGCAAAAGCGATTGTATATGGACGCTGTCCATCAACTGTGACGTTGTGCCGATGACCGGTGTTCCGACAGTGTAATGCCCCGATAGCAATGCTTCTCTGTACACTAAAACGTGACGCGGATATCGGGCGAAGAGATGGGGGCGTACGCGCAGATTTCTTGCTTTTCCTTTTTTTCCTCGTGAGCGGCTTCGTCCTACTAAACAGACGAGGCAACAGACGAAACACTCTATATAGGCAAATCAGCAGGCGATATGGATTGGCTAAGTGGAACGGACGTGCCCACTGACCGCGCCCGAGAGCGAATGCACGTACACACGTACACACGCGCGCGCGCGCGCGCTTGTTCAGCTGCGAACCACGCCGAGATCTCGAGCGGACACCCCTGGCCGCCACGCTTCAGAACCAACCAGCCCGACTTTCTCGTTCTCCTCCTCCTTGTACGTGGCAGGCCCGGCAAAGCCTGTTGCAGATACATTTTGGTCAGCCGGCGCACGAGATCGCGCAAAGCGAAACCGACAAAGTGCGCGCGCGTGCGCGCGACCGCGAACGAAGACGAAATCGAGGCCATATGTATATATATAAACTTTGCTTTTTCTATGCGCGCCCGTCCAACGCGCAGTTCCTCGTCGCTGCACCGTAAACGCGCGCGTGCATGTTGTATACACATAAGGGCGCGTACACAACTCGAGAAAGTTGAGTCCGCGCACACAGCGGCTGCACGACATCGTCCTGCACCGCTGCCACGAAAACGCGTCCCCGTCCCGAAGCGTAGCAGTATATATACACTGGTGCATTCGAGCAGTAGCAGCGAGCCGTTCGAGGCGGGTGGGCGGCGGAGAAAGCATCCGAGGCAGCAGCAGCAGCAGCAACTTCAGCGGTCAGCGGCAGCGAAGCTAGGAGTCGACGGCAGGGGCCCAAAATAGGGCTGCTGCCGCGGTGACGCCTCTCCGCCCGGCGGATAACTGGGAAAGCAGGAAGGCCGGCTAATCTGGACCGATATCGGAAGAAGGGAGCAGCTCGACTTGGCCCGCTCTCGCTGCGGGAGCCGCCGCCGCCGCCGCTGTTGGGCTGCGTGCCTCGCACGCCCGGCTGCTGCCGCCGCCGCTTCGAGAGGGTCGCTGACCGCCGACGCTGTGGCGGCAGCGAGTGCGGCTGTTGCTGCTGGCTTTCCGAACGCGGTTGCGTTCCGAAGCGGCGAACGGCGGCGATGCGCGTTCGCGACGCCCCAGGTCCGACCGTGGCTGGACTCGATGTGTGCGCTCGACACGGCGTTGCGAAGTTGCGTTTGCGAGCGCGCGGTTCGGGCCGTTCACACTGCATGCGGTCGATCGCCGTGGCGGGCACGCTGCCCAGCGGTCAGTAAGAGGCGGACAAAAAATGCACGCGCGGTGCTACAAGGGCGGCGCGTCGTTGTCCCCGGTTTCATCCGCTGTTCAGCGTTTCACGATAACCAGGCACTGGAGTGCAACCTATGTGGAAGAAGCTACGAGGCATGCCCCGACGCTCGAGTCATGAGCAGACGACGCTGCGACTCGGAGCGACGCTCGATGCGGAGTCGCTTGCATTCGTGCTCCTAATTGGCTGACGAGCTTACACCCTAGTTCTCACGTTATTGCGTAACGAAGTGGGTACGACTGCTTCATTGCGCGCAGCAGCGGAACGTAATAACAGCCAGAAAGTGCTTACTATTTCGACCTTGCAAGTTACACCGTAGCGCTAACGCCCTCGCGCTTGTCTCGGCGCGGTGGTGCCTTGCGTCGCTAGATGTTTGGCAGCATTCGTGGGCTCATCTGTGGTTGCTGTTTTAGAACGGGTGACTAACAAGTACGTGGGTTTTGAGTCTGTGTCGAGTGAGCGTCTGCTGTATGCAAGTGCGAAATGTGCGCGAAGACTGGTGATGCGTTACTCAGTATATATATAGCAACACTCACTGTGGCCATCACTCGAAATTATGTCAACATGAAAATCCACCGGCGTAGTGAGTGAATTCGAAGAACGGAGTGACAAAAAAAAAAAACACAAACACGACAGAAAACATTGAACAATTTGGCTTCAAGACATTTAAAGACTACGGCTGGTGCTGCGGTAACTCTCGCAGCTAGTCGCGTGCGCATCGCTCACGTTCGAGCAAAACAGGCAAATAAACTGAGTTCTGCTCACCAGGTGCTGTAAGCTTTAACAATGTTGTCTTGATTCCTAGAGAGCCGCTTAAGTTCGGCAATAGGAACGCGCTTAGCAGCTTCTTCCAGGGAGAAATGACCCGTCAGGTTGAGCTCGTATAGTCTGTGCGTCACGTGGCATGGCGTCATGTTTGCGATGACGATCCTCCCCCCCCCCCCCCGGTTGCAGAGCGTGCTTCGCAGAAATAAAATTAGCTTAAAGAATGTTCTCGCGCTAGAGGAGAACTCTCGCGACGCCACGCGCCAGCCTGGAAGTCACCGGTGCTCTGTCCATCGTACTCAAACACGTGTCTAGACTGAAAGCGTATCCAAGACTGCGCCAAGTGTAGTGCAACGACTTTCTCCCTACTGAAGTGGGCACAGCTTTACGATAAAGTTTCCCGACAATTCCTGCGGCGAGGAGTTGCTTGAGAATAATCTCTCCACTCTACAGGGCGGGGAAAGTTTTTCCCCAGGCAGTCCCGTACTTCTCAAGCAGTTTAGTATTTCTACCAAGAACTACTGTATATGATTTTCTGCCAACAAGCTTGATCATCGCCATGATAACCATTATCGCCGCTTATTTTTGGTTCAGTGAAAAACGGAGGCCTAGTTATCCCTGCGATCTCCAGTTACCCTTTTCATAACTATTGACGTCGCTAACAACAATATGTAATCAACTTTTATGTCAACTGTAGTGACAGAGGCCCAGCGATGTCCCATTGTCTCAGTGGCTTATCAACCAACTACATGCAATATACCTTAAAATTTCTTAGCATTAATTCGTCGGCTGCCATTGCGTTTCCCTTACCTTCGCACAGACTTCTTTACTAAAATATGCGGCTCATGTGTTCGTCAAACAATTGTGCCTATTCGAAACTATAACACCATTGTTTTTCTTTCGTTTTACTACTACTACTACTGCTACTACTACTACTACTACTACTACTACTACTACTACTACTACTACTACTACTACTACTACTACTACTTCTGATGATGATGATAATAATAATAATAATAATAATAGTCCGACAGGGACACTTAAGACTGATTACGTGCGGGAATGCGAAAGCATTATGCCGTCTGTAGCCCACGGAACGTCATGAACGCGATCACTTTACATTTATGACGTGGCGCCACCTCCTCCCCATTGGCAGCGCCGTCGCGTGCCCAATGACGCACGCACTAGGCCGCAGGTTTAGTCAGTCAGATGGCTGCGACGTGACGCGTGCAATGACGCACACACTACGCGCAACTCACGTCAGTCAGAGCCACCATGGCGTCGGGGAAACGGACTCGTCTCGCGCCCCGAGGGCCCTGGTTCGATTCCCACCCAGCCCGAAACATACCAAATGTTCTTTCCAAAGCCGTTAATTTACTGTGTTTACAAGAACCTTCCTGAGAAATTTGACGTCAATCCGACTATTCTTCTGACGTCTATTCTTTTTTTTTTTTCTCTTTGAGCCGTCGGCCATTTTTGGTACTATCTTTCGGTCACGCCGACTACGTCGGATTTTCCCGTGGTGGGACATACAATGCTTTCACATTAATACTACTTGATGCAGCAAGGTCTCGTTACACCGTAGCGTCCATACGTCACTACACAAAAGACGAACTGCCCTATGGAAGGGTCCAGGTTACGCAGTTGGAGAACTCCAGAAGACACATGTCTTCTTGCGGGCAAGCAGAAGAAGTTCTCTCACAGCGACCCTCCTCGCGAAAAGACTTGAAACCTTTTGGGCGTCTTCGTGGGCCAACTGGACAACCTTGTCAGCGAAGTGCTTGTCGACGATGCCGCAGTGACCCGGGAGCCAATGAAAGATGGTGTCGTAAACTTCTTCCGGAGCACGATGGTTAATTTCACTTACGTTGGATACCATCTGCTCGTACGCTTTCTGACGGTAAAGAAAGCAGGACGTTGTGAAGAGTTGCTTTGTAGTAACAAAACACGACCCATTTATGTGGTTGTTCAGCAGTGACATAGTGAGCGAAGTAATAATTAAACCCGCCTAGATCCAGGATATGAAAAGTCATGAGCGCAAAACACGAACGCCAACTATCCACTGAAAGGTAATTACGCCAACGAAAAAGAAGGAAGAAACAAAGACTATCTCCGCGTGTTCATGGGAAGACAACGCCAACCCGTCAATAGATATCTACACAAACAGATGGATCAAAACAGCATAGACACATCTGCACGCACGTGGGACGACTGTCGACTTGCGTTACATGACATTCGCTTTGGTGTCTGTTGAAAGAAATATGGTACGATGGTGTTTGATTTTCTCAATCCGGATGTCGCTTTAGAAACATTATCTTCATGCTTGCAACTTTCTTTTGGTGTACTGCAACTTGTTAATTTTTTATGAACGCCCATGACAAACTTTTTTTTTTTTTTCGTGGGACGAAGGGTATAAAAAGGTTTGTCGTTTGAAACTACTGAAACTTCGTAGCTGTAGGAGCTGATGGTTTCTTTTGTCCTATATTTCACCTCAGCAACTCTGGGATTTGCAGTGAAAGCTATGGGTTTTGACAACCAACCAGAACAGAGAACCAGAAGAAGGGCTCGTCAATTGTCCCTCTCTGACGTCACCCTCCGCACGACGCCGACTGAATGAAAGCTTCACGGAGGGATTAGTAGTGCACATTGGGCGAGGCCTCCTCTCCGTTACTGATTGGCTGACGCTACAGTCAAGTGACAAGATGGTACGGAAGACAATATGGTTCATCTGACATCATGGAGGAATCCGACGGTCTCCAGAATGATACCAGATATCCCACCATAGACGGTAAAGTGATATTTCCCCTCTAGGTTATGCTGCAAACAAATGCAGCGTGGTAAAAGCATAGCCTCCGAGACATCCAGTGCACAGGGAGCTTGCGCGCGCTGTCCGATGTTCAGGCTATGGTAGAAGCCGATGCGGAAGCTGTATAGCGTTCTCTGGTACTTGATACTTGGCCGATAAATGAAAACGCTCACCCCGTTCGTTCTCGTATGGCTGTCGTTCGAGACTGAGCTACCAGACAACGCTGTGACGCTGAGCTGACGTGACCTGCGGGCACGTGCGTTTGTGCTGTCGCGCTCCTCAAAATTACGTAACATCAGTTTTTGCTTCCAATCTGATGTCGTATAGTATTTGTGAACACATTATAGAAAACTTGGATACCTTAGACGGTGCTACATACTACAGCCGCTTGAGTTTTCTAGGAAGCTTTCATCTTAGCGTTTCGAATTTCGTATAAACTTAAAGGCTGCAGATGAATTCATCGCATAAATTCTTATATATAAAACCTGGAGTCAGAATCTAATACAAGGCTGTAGGTCATTTCGACACAGGACTACACTCGCGGCTTTGGGAATATTGCACCGTAGGTCGTGTCGGATGACGATCATGTTGAGTCTGGAACGACTCCGCGATTGTAATGACTGATCGCTTGGCCTTGTTGCAGTGAACCTGGCGTCCATCTAAGACATACCTGTTACGTATTGTGAGAAAGTTTGCTGTTGGGCAATATTTGGCACGTGGCGTTTAGAACGAAAAATTGCACACACTCGCGCTACAAGAAAGAGAAATAATAACCTCGCTTTCTTTAGCACTCGTACCCCAAGCTCAGCGTTCACTATTATTTGTTTACACTGATAACTTTCGTAGCAGCCCATGTGACCGAAACAGATTTCTTTAAGCAGCTTTACATTTTCGCAGTAAGTGAAATGGAATAGCCAGGCGGAGGCGTACTCTGGACGTGTTCTGAGACGATCACTTTCAGCGATACTATCGAGTTCGCGTGGCGTAGGGCTCAACCAGCCATTCAGCTCATCCGATTTTGCGCAACCATCCAATCAGCATGCGCCTGATGGCCGAGGCGATAACATCGCCGAAAGTGATCATCCCAGAATACGTCGCGTGCTTCCCACCTACCCACCATGACCTTCGCGCGCTGCGCGACGTCACTCCATCACAATACTATTCCCGAATATATCTCTATTGTGTTGCCTCCTTCCTTATTGCAGCTACAAACTACGACGCTCTCTTTTTGTGCCATGTTTGTGGCGCTGCTTCAAGCGTTTCAATATTTACCAACCTGGCCAATACGCGACCCTCCTGCAACGTCAGATTTCCCCAGCGCTCTCACGCCTTGGCAGGCCGTACGAAAACTGGGGTGCTCCCTGGCCCGGGTTCTTCGACTAGAGGCCGTCTCGCTGCCGTCTGGCGGCTCTCTGCGTGACGGATACCCCCAGCGCTGCTTGAGGAGCGCAGGCCCACCGAGCGGCAAGCGAGGCAGCAAGCCGGTCGCTCCTCCCTCGCGGCACGCCGGCGCTGCTGCGTTGGACTCGGCCCAACCCGTTTCCGGCGCGCGCGCTGCCGCCTCCAGCGCCGCCAGCCGCCCTGCGTCGCAAATAACTCAGTCACTGTGTCGACAGCGACTGCGAGCGGCCGTCGCGAGAGACCGCACGCTCTGCTGCCGCCGACTTGGCTCGCACCCTCGCACTGAGAGACGCTGCACAAACCGGACCTCGGGGCTGGACCATGCACCCGCAGTTCACCTGCTGAAGCACCTGTGCGCAGCAGCCCCGTCTCCGCACCTGCCGCAAACCCCCCTCTTCTGGGTCGTCGTGCAGCAGGGGTGAAAGCGCTCCCCTCACCGGCACCCCCTCCTCGGGCTACCCCCCCACAACCTTCCTTTCTTCGGCTCTTTTGAAAAGAGCGCCCCCCGCTACATCCGACCAGGGATTCGCCCCACCGCCGCCACAGGACCCCGCCGCCGGCTTTCGCCTTGTCCCACTCGACTTCGCGTTTGGTGCTAGATTTGCCGTTTTGTGTGTGAATGCCACCGAGCGGCCTACTGCTGCCGTTGCGTGAGTGTTGTTGTCGTTCCTGCTGTTGCCGCTGCCGCCGCCGTTTTGCACTTGTGTCGCGCTGTTCTTGAGGAGAGAAAGCAGCGAGAGAAAGTCCCAGCTCTGTGATGCATCGTCCCGTGCGCCGGGCAGCCGTGCCGGCGAACCACGGTTCGGCCTGAGCAGTACTACTCCCCGCGCCCGTGGCGAGCGCGCGTCGTCTGCTACGGTGTGGTGCTGGTGTGGCGTTCGAATCGCACGCCTTTTGGCTCTGTCTCGCGCGCGGCATCCGACGGAACCGGCTGAACCATGATCATCTCCAAGGATCTGTTCATCCTCGGCGACGAGTATCTGACCATGCCCAGGCAGGACAAGTATACCGTCTGCTCAAACAGGAGGTCTGTGGTCTCTCCGTCTTTCCTTTTTTTTTTTTTTCTGTGTGCGTGTACTCCTGTTTCGTTCTTCCAACAAACGCTCTCACTGAGCCTAACGAGCACACCATGTCTTGGCTGTATTTGATCGGTGTTTGACCTCTTCTTTTGTCCCGCGGGTTTCTGTCGGGTAATCTCGTGTCGTATAAAAACAGCGGTAAACTCTCGCGCACGTGGATGTCCGTTGTGTTTTGACGTTTCTCGACGTGCGCGCGCGATGGCTGTGCTTTGAAGGGGGGGGGGGGGAATGCTTTCTTTTATTCTCGCTGTTACTCAGTATTCCCGCTAACAGAACATCCTCCGAAACGGAAAGTTTTCATGCTTGTTCAGCACTTGCTGTCATTAGTAAGACGTGCCATGCGAGAGCATTACGATTAACTTATTTACGTCGGTGCAAGTTACTCGCATACATGCATTCCCGCGCTTGTCATTGGGGACAATTTTATTTTTTGTTCGTTTAAAAGTTTCTCAACGTGATTGCTTATGATTGCCCTTACTGCCACCCGAAGGAGGCCGTCTTGGAGGCCACGGAATGTTTGTGCTTTTCTAGAGTGACAGCTGTGACTGTCCCTAGCACATAGCTCTATTTCAGCCGCGCGCACTGCACGATTTGGCGTCTTTTTGCTCCTACATCAGCAACCCATGCGAACGACATGCACTGAAAGATAGAAAGAAAAAAGAAATTTCCTCCGATAGTACACTGCCCTACGGCGGGAGGTTTCACTGCCCTCTCTCTCCTCCATATCTCTTCCTCCTTTCTCTTTCATCCCCTCCTCCGCCATCGCCGCACTGTCGGCTGTGTCGGCGCGCAGACTGAGTTGCACCATCCCCTCCCCTCTGCGTTCTTCATCTTTAGCTGCTCCTCCTCCTCCTCCGAAGCCCCTCTTTGTTGTTTATCTCGATTTGTCTCTTTTATTTTTGCTCTTGCGGGATGGGGGGGGGGGGGGGGGAGGTTTCTAGCTTCGCGCTGCTCGGGCTGCAGTACACACACGACAGAGCTTGCGTTGCTGCTCGGCTGTTCACGTCACGTTCATCCCCTCCCCCAGCACCTCTTCCTCTTTTTTCTCGGCTCCTCAGCGAGAGAGGCGCGCCCAGCCTTTCGAACTTGACTCCCCCGGTCGCAGATAACGCCTCGGGCGGCAGTACCTTACCGCGTGTGCGCGCGTGGCAAGGATTTTTTTCCGTTCAAGGTGTCACGTTGGCTGCGTCTCGGTTTCGTCGGTGATGTACCTACTCGTGGAAGCGCCGTAAGTACAGCCACACGCACAGTTCCTTTTTTTTTCTCCTTTTGTCTTGTCCCCGTGCTTTTAGTTCTTCCGTTTGCCTCTTACGTGAGCTCGTTGACAACTTGCTCTTTGTTTTGCTTTCTTCAGACTTTCCTTTTTTTTTTAGAACTGGCTGCTAGGACATGTGGGGGAAATGTTCCCGTAATCTGCCGCAACTGTCTCGTTCAAGGCCGATCTCGGATACCGCGATGTTAAAAGGAGCAATTAGCACTGGTGGTCTCCATCCTAAGAAATAATCCAGCCCAGTGTTACCCATCCTCGATAACTTGACTAGGAGCGTCCCCTTCAAGACGAAATGACCGAAGGCAAGTGATATGTTGCGGGGTTCTCGTCTTCGTCTTTCTGACCGAGCAGCTTGCGCGTCTCAGTGGTGGGCGAGCCACGGTTTGAGATGCCCGCGCAATCGCGGCAACATGGTGCAGCAGCTGATGCTGCGTCGAAATTGCGCTTGGAAACAACTTGTAGCTGCCAGCCGCCCGACACACGTTAATTTTTTTTTTATAACCTCACCAGAAACAACGCACCTTTCCGAGGCACAACGGCATGACTTAAAGCGTCAGCACCTCTCTCCAAATCGGCATGAGCCAGTGTGCCAGCCACTAAGTGGCTACTATGCTAATTGAACGTGCTCAACTTTTCTTTAGTACTGGTAGGTTTTTACTGCTCTATGGGAATGATGGCAGTGGGGGTTAAAAAAAAATGAAACAACAAACAACCGCCGTTCTTGCGAATTACGGAGTCCCTTAAAACGAACTAAGCGAGGAACTGCTATATATAAGAACGTGAAGCTGCATGAGGTGTAGCGAATGGCACGGAAAGGCGGGCGTGCAGAGTACGTACAGAGGAAGAACGAACGCATCTGTTTGTCCTCCTTCATGTGTCCACGTATTGTACGGTCGTCCGCACTTCAATCTATAACGCCCGAGCGCTGAGCCGCGGAGCGCTATACAATGAAATGACCTGTGTAACGAAGGAATCATTTTGTCCCGGTTTTATCGTTCTACCTTTACAACGTAGTGACTTGTATAACGAATGATTTCGGACTCCCCGAGCGCTTCGTTATTACGACGTTCGACTGTAAGCAGTGTCCGCGCGGGGGGGGGGTTCTTGTAGCTTGGGCTAGTCACGAGCATGACCTGTCAAACCACTCAGCAACGCGCAGACATGGATTTCTTTGCGTCGCAGCGCAGTGATGTAGTGCTCTTAAACAGAAGTGTCGCGGACTGTGTACGCCTGTCTTTCCGCATCGTGAAATGCTATATAGTATAGCAGCAGTAACGGCGTTGCTCGTGCTCCGTCGAACATCCGCTCGTTACTGTGGCGTGCGCATGGTTGGCTAATCTTCGCCGCCGCCCGCCCGCTTGCTTGTTTTATAGTTTCCGCTGCGGGTGCCAGACTGCCGGCTGGCTTGCACCTGCTGTGCACCGCCTGTCACGTGCGCGGGCTGACCGCGAAGCCGCCGCGCAAGTCGTCGTGTATGCGCGTCTTTCGAGGCCGGCCTCGGCTGCAGACTGGTGAGATAGGGCCTAATTGGACGCAAACCGAGCGTTTTTGTGCTGCGAAATGCAGCACGCTTTAATCGCCGCAGGCAAGCAGGCAGGCGGGATGAGCCTCACTTATTCTGCAGCTGCCGCCGCCGCTGAAGCAGTATGCGATGAATTCCCCGGGTATCGGCCTGCAAAACAGGCCGCCCGTTTCTTTCTTTCTTTCTTTCTTTCTTTCTTTCTTTCTTTCTTTCTTTCTTTCTTTCGTTTTTACCTGTCCCATGCAGAAGGATACTTCTGCACTCGTGAGTGATGATTGGGGAGTTGTGAGAAAGCACAGCTTAAGTGGGAAGGGGTTCATCGCGGAGCGGTTCCTAAATCGTGAGTGCGGCGCATATATATAGTAAAAGAAACAAGGGGCTCACTTATGGAAATTGCATTTTTAACCGGACCTACAGAACTTTTCCTTGAACTATATATATCTATATATATGTATATTGCGTGCTTGTATCTGTCTCTCTGATGCGCGTGTTCTACGAGAGCTGGTTCCTTCTCCGGTTTGAATCTGCATGCAAGGCAGGCAGGCGGTGGCCACTCGCTGCCTGCCATACACGAGGCGTGCCGGGGAAGAGAAATCTGGAGCGCACGGAGAATACACGCTCGTCAGTGCTCTTCCTTCGTCTCTTGATAAACTTCGTTTCTTGGAAACGCCTCCGTATTTGCGTTCCGTTTTCGGATCGCCTCGTATTCGTGATTCAGCGAGATGCTTCGCACTCCGGGAACGTGGTCACCTGAGCGGACAGGAGTTGGGGTCGCCCCCCCCCCCCCCCCGGCATCTCATTAAAAGGCGCGTTACGTGTCGTCCGTTCGAAAAATAGAAGGACCTAGCTTACCGCGCTGCCTATCGACCGGTACCACCATCTGTGCCGGCCAGCTTTTTTTGAGCGTGCTAAGCCGTGTCGCACATGCATCTGGCGCGGCTTAGCACCTGCAAAGGCGGCAGGGGGTGCAGACGATGTCGATAACAATTGAGGGGCAGCGCCGTGTTAGAACAATGTGGAGCACACCGCGGCTGAGGGCGGACTCGGCGTGCGGCTGGCATGTTCGAGTTTGCGAGTAACCCATTGTAAGAGTAAACTTTAAAGAAAGAAAAAACAGATCAGGTTCAAACCAATCTCGTTTTGGGCCTATCGGCTCTCGTATGAGGGCCTCTCATGGGAACGTATGCGTCTGACTGGCATTTTACCTTCCTTTCTGTTTCTGCGCCCCCAGTTCTCACAGGACCTCGTCGTCTCGCCTCCTTTCTTGCAGGCTGTCGCTGATTGGGAGAAAGGGATGGGGGGTGCCGCGCCAGTATCTACGTTTTGCTCTTCTTTCGTGGATGCACAGTGCACCTGCGTAGAGCCCATTGCGCTATGGGCACGTGCTGGGAACGAACCCGCCAGCAGAGTGCGAACATATTCGATCTGGTGGAGAACGAAACACACGTGGTTAAATTGACATTGCGCAGTATCCTTTCTTATTTTTATTGTTTTAGGGCGTGGGGGAAAGGGCTTTCTTTTGCATCGCGTCCTTTGCTCTCACCTAGGCAGTGTTGACAGCACCTCCCTGGACGCCATCAGCGAGGAAGAAAGATGTCTGAGTCGGTAACACTGTCTTGATGATGATTCTGGAAACGTAGCGCATGTTTGTATGTCTTCTTCATATTGCTACTCGTCTCGATTGTTTCTTTGCGTTCTTCTCCTTCCTTTGCGTTAGGCGCCACTTCACGTGTCGTACCGGCAAGGTTGTCGCTCGTTCGCGCAGCGTTCGCGTGAACACAGGTGGCATCGTTTTCCACCACGGTACAACTGTTCAACGACGACGAGCGCTCATTGAAAAGATAGAAGAAAAGGTGACTGGGATTCACGTGGATGTAGGCACCGAGCATCAAAAATAATTGACGTTATTCCTCTACACCCTTTCTGCTGCTCTGCTCTTCCGTATTCTAGCAGCGCGAGACACGTGACAACGAAGTAGACGACGCGACACAGGCCCCCCTAGCCCCTAAACACACGTTGTGCGTAAACACGCAAACCGCGGGGCTCGCCCCCAGCGTCTGTCTCTCTGCCTACCGCACACATGTACATCCTCGGTGGCGAACAGGTCAAGCGGTCGCCGACGTTACCTGCGGCCACCGATCGCAAGAGCTTCGACATCTTTTCGCCAGATGTGACGCGTCGCGGCCCGCCTCTTGATGTTGGGAGCGCGCTTCTGTCAGCTGGGACTGGTTTGCTACGCCTTCGACCCGTCTACCCCGACCGACTGCCGGGGAGGCCATCTGCGGTTTCTACAGTTTTCTCAGAGAACTGCTTTATCGGTTCCTTCCGAACGAACGTTGACAATTGTGGTTCCGCGGTTTCTCCACGTTGGTCGGCAATTTGTCGCTTCTCACAACTTGCCGCTTCTCACCGTGGCGCCATGTCACTGAGGGGTCATTAGGGAGACGCGCTCTTACAGGCATCTGGGGAGAGCGCGGCCGAGAGTATATAGCCGACGTGAAGAGGTCGGCTAGCTACGGTATCTGGCAGACGCGTTTTTCGCTCTGTTCTTCGCGAGTTCCCGCAGTTGTCCGGAGGTGTATAGGCGCGTCTTGCTATAGCCACCGACTCATGGCGACCGAACTTCTCACCTTGTCTTCGACTTCCTTGCCGGATCTGCTGCGTCGAGCCCATGGTTTGGACCACTCTGAGTAAGCTCCGTGAATATTGTTCAAATTATTTATTTCCTTTACGTACTGCTCCTATAGCAACTGACAGTACGCGTGAGCGAATAGCGCATCGGTTGCCCATCTTGGAAGCGCGTCATCGCTTCCAAGACGGGCGACAGATGCTGCCTGTTCGAGAACGAATTGCTTCGGCGTTATTAGCCGGCTGAGCTAGCAGAGTTGCTGCGGAAATATAGGCGGCTTCTCGTAATCCTTTTCTTCTCACATCCGTTGTATAGATCAACAGATGTGACGGGGCGACCTTACGAAGCGTCTAGATGCGCTGTGTGAATATTTCAACAGTCGTACTTATGAAACGTCTTTGAACACCTCGAGTTTCTTTAACGCGCGCCTACATCAACGCAGAAGATCGCTTTTGCATTCCGTTTTCTACCCGAATGCGCCCGGCCGGGTATCGCACCTGCGACCCCGCGTTCCAGCAGACTGCATGGCGCGGACTGACAGTATGCGCTGACTGGCTAGACCAGTCGGCGTTGTTAGCCACGCAGCGCTTCGTCTCATCGCGATCGCTCGCTCTTGCGACGCCTTAATACATACAGTCCGACCGTAAAGCCCAAATGCAGGTCCCGACCTTCGACCTTTCGGCCCGCGCGCGACTCGCCTACCGTGCCTAAGCGTATATCTTTCGACTCTGCCGGACCTTATCGGTTCAGTGCACCGAGCAAGAAGGCAAGAGGAGAGCGCGCCTCCGAGGAGGAGTCGCTCTCGCCTCGCCAGAAAACGCGACGCACCGCTTCGATAAGCCGCCGCTCTCCGCGGAGCCCTTCGGGACGCTCGTTTCGCCGCAGCGATGGATTGACCGGCCCGACCGGGCCCGGCGACCGCGCGAAAGATCCCGGCGGTGCACTGCTGCGTGTATAAAGAGCGTGGTTAGGGCTATGCCCTTCGGTTTACGGCGACGTTGATGGACACGCCCTCTTCTCCCGTTCTGAATCGCTCTTTAAACCGAAAACTTTCGTTTCTTTCCTCTTTCGCCCACCTTGCGGGTGACCGCTGTCTTGACGAGTGGACAACCGGGGCCACTGGCTGTGTGCAACGGGGCATGTGCCCCTTTCTTGGTCAGTGCCCCCCCCCCCTTCCCGGGTACAGTACGTGCCGCTGTGACACAAGAGATGTCTAGAAGCCTTAAATCTACTTAGATGTGTGTCGTACTTGTCTGCGCATACACCTTGCATCGCTATTCTTTTCACCGACAAGCGTCACACGCCGATCGCCTTCGCCACACACAGCCAACAGATGGGGTCGCGGTCACGTGATATACTGCATGTTAGAGTCGGCTAACACAAACGAGCTTCGTGTCACTTAGATTCCAAGATTACGTTCCACTTGCCTGGTCTTTTTTCATTTTCCTTTTCTTTTTGCTTGAATGGAATCTTATGGGCTCCGTCGCCACATCTTCATGACGTCACACTCTGTGGCTTGTATAAATTTGGCGTCAAATCGACCTCTCTCAGAGGACTGGCCGGGTGACGAGTCGAATCGGAACGCGTGTGGTTGCTAACGCGATCACCAGCCGCGCCTGCACGCTTTTCGCAGCCTCCAGACAGCTGCCGCCTTGACCTTCACTCTGGGAAGAAGATGAAAAAAAAAAAGAAAAAGAAAAGAAAAAGCGCGCCACGTTTTATGGCTAACTCCACAAGTGCGTTCACGATAACTTCGCGCGCCACACTTCTTCCATCGGACAACTCCATTTATATTCCACGCGGGACCGCGCGTAACTTTTGGGTCACGCAGCCTTTTTCTGCCACCATTCTCTCTCTAGTTTTTTCTTATTTTTGCTACCCTTCGGCAGCTTATCGCGTTATTGAAGAAGACCAACGGCACGGGATTGGCAGGAGGTGGAAGAGGAGGGGGGCGTTCTCATTCTCGCCACTTCTTGAGCCGTCACTTACTTCCAAGCGTCGCTGCGGCGGAGGCGGTGTTCGAGCTGGCATCTTTCGCTAGCGCGAAAAAGGAATCATTGACAGTGCATAGACATTCTTTAGGCGTTTTTTTTTTTCGGGTGTCCATATATTGTTTTTAAACGCGCTGTGGGCTTCACTTTAGGAACACATCGTTAACAAGGACACGAACAAGAAGGCGTGGAGGAGGTACGTGACTACAGCACCTCGCTGCTGCTATGCATCGCGTGCGGCTCGCTCTCGGGCATGCGGTCTGTCGGAGAGTGCGCAGTTGTAGAAACCGAGCGCCCGGCTTTCAACGACGCGTTCGCTGGCCGATGCTGGTGGCATTGCGGCAGTTGGGGACGCGACGCCGAGGACGCTAGCTCGGCCGTCGCTGCGTGCAGTCGCAAATTGTCTTCGTGCGACGCGAAATGCGTGCCCCGAGGAGCGTACTCGCGGCTGAATACATTGCGGTATAAACGCTGTTGCGGCTACCGTGAAACGGTGTACAGCAGCGGCTGCTTGACTTTTGTGAAAGCATTGGCTTGTATTCGACATACATACATACATACATACATACATACATACACACATACATACATACATACATACATACATACATACATACATACATACATACATACATACATACATACATACATACACACACACACACATACATACATACATACATACATACATACATACATACATACATACATACATACATACATACATACATACATACATACATACATACGTAGACAAAGAGGGAAGTATACATAAACAAGGAAAGAGGTAGGGGAAGCAGGAGAGACGCAATCAGGAGTGATGCCGATTTACTGTCCTACACTGGGGCAAGACAAACTGGAATGTTCGTCACTTCCTCAGAAGCGGTCACGCAGTCCGGTTGAGTTGAAAAACGGCAACCGCGTTTTCGCTGCTTTTCCTGCTCGGAAGTGCGCGGGGTCATTTGTCTCCAGAGGTTGCGTCTCATTGAACGGTCTTCCACCGATGGGTCTTACACCTATATGACTGAGGCTTGTGCGTAGGGCTGATTGTGCGTATTGCAATTACGGGGAGTCACACAGTTAGCGTTCCGCGGTTTCCTTATATACCGAAGTCCACCTCGGCAAAGCGTCGCATATCGGGAGCTGTCAGCCTGTAGCGGCCTCCGCGGAGCCATCTTTCTTCCTTTGTTTCCTAGAGCCACTGACATAGCCGCAGCAGCGTGTCTTCTTCCTTACCTTAAAAACGAAGCGCGAGAGAAGCAAAAAAATAATAATAATACCTCCCCCCCCCCAAAAAAAAAACAAAAACAAAAACGGAGTAATATACGGCGCGTGCCTGTGGCTGCAGGGTGCAACCACTGCACATAGCCGTTCGTAAAAACCCGCATCCTCCTGCTTCACGTCACAGCGCGTGCGCGCGAGTCGGTGAGGACTTCTGGGCACGTTGCACGTTCGTCAACTCTCTCCACTCTCGAGCTTTCTCCGACGGTTGCGGCAAAAAGCAGCAGCAGCAACGGAGACGGGAGCTCAGCTGCCCGACTGGTTTCCGCGCTCGCAGGCCCTCGAGTCAGGCGCGATCGCGACTCTGCGGTGAGCGCTCGAATAGCAACGCTAGCTCATCTGAGTCGAAGCTTTCGTCGCGACACCGTGTGCATTATACGTTGCTGAAATTTGGCGACGCTCGCTCGTATTCGCAGATTCAAGAGGAATTAATTCTGGTAGTCTCGCGTGCTAGAACCACGATCTCATTATGAGGATCATCGTATAGTCCGCGCGACTCCGGATTAATTTTCACTAACTGGGGTTCTAACGCGCATCTGGACCTAATTAACATGCGCGAGCGCTGTTGCATTCTGCCCCAATGGGGATGCTGACGCCGCGGCTAGGAGCGAACCCGCGAATCAGTGGCGGCGGCGTAGCCGAACGAACGAGCACAGCGAAAGATGAAAGCTAACGCGGAGCGAAGCGGGGGATGAAAGACGCGAGAAGGAAAGCGGAGAGGAGGGCGCAGTGGTGCCGTGAGGCGGGAAGCGGAGGAGGGTATGGCGAAAGCAAAGTGTAGCAAAGTTTTGTTCACTGTAGCGAAAGTGTTAAAAGCGTAGTGTGGCGACAATTGCTACGAGATGGCGCCAGTGTAGCGCTCGTCGTCTGGGAGGTCTGTCGGCAGCGGCAGCTGCTGTGAATCGCGCCCACGCGTCACCAATGCACTGGTTCTCGCGATCTCCAGATTAGCGAGGCAGTCGCGCCGCACTTCGTCCATTTGCAACGTGCCGCATGAGGCAGACTGTCCGCGCCAGCAATATTTCGCGAAATGTGAAAACTCGTTAGAGCTGCGCTCAAATTTCGCATTATGGACTATCGTAATCGTCGGTGAATTTTTTGTCTTCATCTTTTTCTGCACTGAATACAAGTACGGGGCTGCGAAAGAAAGGAAGATGGCCTCGGTCAGCTTTACGCTGGCTACGTAGACCAAGGAAGGATTGCCTAAAAGTATTATGCCAGACGTTTCTGCATGCATCAGCTACCATCCCTCTCGCGCTTTGTCCTCGGCTCTTGACTGGAGCTCGTCGATAAGTATTTCTTTCTTATTATACTCATGTCACCCGCCATAGTGGTTTAGTGGCCGCGGTGTTCCGTGCGCTATCGAGCGTAAGGTCGCTGGTTCCGTTCGCTGATGTAGCAGCTGCATTAACATGGGGGCGTAATTCCAAAGTGCCCCTGTACTTGGGTATACGTGCGCGTTGATAACCTTGAGGAAAGAGACGTTGTCGGAACTAATCTGGAGTCCTGCACTATACGAAGTACTTCTGCGGAACTTTTAACCCCGCGAATAAATGAATGAATGAATGAATGAATGAATGAATGAATGAATTTACCTCTCTGTATGTCTATCTGTCTGTCTACAGTCTGTCTCAAGCTTTTGTACTGTCCAGCCTGTATTAAATATTCTTTAGATTACCTTGACAGTCTACTGCATTATGTGATAGCGTACATGATGAATGAAAGAACGAAGGTATGAATTAACGAGACACTTGGCGCTTTTCCATACACTGCGCTTTTCCGGCACACGTCAGCGTGCAGTGCTTCGAATTCGTGCGACGAGGCTGCCCCTCGTGACGCAATCTCCCATAAGCGGGCGCTGCTTGCACACGCGCGACTGGTCCGAAGATCTGTGGCCCTCGCCGTTGCGTAACTGTGCAGTTCTTCGCCACCACCAGTGCACGCAACCGCGTTCTAAGTAGGGGTTGCGTGGAGGGAAAAAAAAGAAAAGAAGCGGACCGGGTTGGGGGAAAAACAGCTGGCGGAGCTATATAGCGTCGGGGATGACGGCGTCGACGTCAGCGGAGCGCCCGACGTCCGCGCCGTCAGTGTACACTGCAAGCACCTCTCTCTCTCTCTCTTTCTCTCTCTCACCGCTGTGCCGACGCGGCGCTGTCACTGGCGTGTTTATCTGGCGCCGCTGACACGCGCGCCCTTGGAGTGCGGTAATGTGTGCAGCCAGTGCTGGCGAATGGCGCGAGCACTTCCCTGGTTGCGTTTGTGCCGCTGACACTGGAGTAATTGGAGATTGCTGGGAGAAACCTTCCTCCGGTGGAATAAAACACGATGTCAATCAATCAATCAATCATAGTGCGGGCTGGCGCCTCGCAGCCCCGTGCGCCTATGGGTATAGTCGCAGTCACCGCTGATTTGACTCCGCTCTGTGGCCAGCTACGGCTGTGTCGCCTGGAGTTAAAAATTTTCATTTTTGTTTTAATTCAGTCGCTACCACATATTGCTGTTTCGGGAATGGACGTGACGAGAATATTCATGTCTCCGAGCGCGCGCCTTCTTTAAATAGATAACGAGGGAGCATCAAAGAGAGCCAGAGAGAGAGAAGGAAAGAAAATATAAAGACTGCAAGGTTGCAAGCCACTCCGCTCTACTGATATATATATATCCTTCGTTTCAGGGCTCCCTTCTTTCTCCTCGTGCGACCGCGACCGGGCTTGCACATAATTTCCCTTGGACGCACGAAAACCCGGTCGGCCATGAGAAGGCGCGCCTGCACTGCTGCCTTCACCGCGCGCTCACTGTTTTTCGGGCCGTCTCTCGAAGCAGTGTCGCGCTAAAATATATGCGCGTATTCGAGTAGCCCCTTGCGACGTCTGATCCAATCTCTTGTCGACGTGTCGTCCCGCTGAGCGTCGGTTTTTCTTTCCTCCGAGCTAAGACATCGCGTTCTGCTTGTTCTTGCTTCTGTTTTCGGTCACTATAATGTTCGGTGTGCGTCAGCTCTTCGCTTTCGTGCTTGTCGAAGTTTCATTTCGTGCACTGAATTTGTCGTCCGAGAGCGGTGGTGACATGTTCATCGTTCTCCTCGCCTATTCCGCCTCTCCCTTTATTTCGCTCATGTTTTTTTTTTTTTTTTTTTTTTACAGCTTGGGAAAGGTCGCCGGTTGGCGATAGGTAACGAATGGCCACCCTCTAATCATCTCATCGCCTGTTCATCGATCTCATTCATCTAAGTCATCTGAGATGAGAAGGGACGATACAGGGATTGAGACAGTAGAATAATTGCGAGCGGCCCTGCCCGTCATGGCTGTATTAGCAATCAGGGATGGCAGCGAAGGGCAAGCATTCGCCCATCCGATATGCACAAAGCGTACAACTAAAACCGTGTAGAAGCTATGGAGCCGGTGTCAGCCTCTCGCTGCTGTAGTTCGCGAGGCCATATTGCGCATATGAAACCCGACTGTAGAGTGGCGAAAGAAATGGTCACTGTGGCGTTGGCCCTAACGATATTAATTAAAGATAGCGTTGAGAAGCCGTTGACGGACGGTTTTTGTATACGTCAACGATAAACTTGACGAGTTAGCCTGTGGTTTCAACAGCGCAGAATACGAATTGACGCAAATCTGTACAACAGAATCGAAGATAATCATGTCGTTTGCTTGTCTTGTTGTTTTGTGCTCAGTGTAATTATGAACCGTTCCTCGCAGTTGCGACGAACGGGTGTCGCTTCGATCGGCACCACTATTAGCTGACACTGCTGTACACCTTGTTTGGATCGCACCGCTGGTACGATCTGTTGGGAACTCGGCGCTGACGCCCGTGGTTGTACCTGGGTCGCAAGCCCCAAGGGTAGCGTTGGCCTGGCGGCCTGGGGTACAACTGGAAGCATCCGAAGGTCCCGGCAAAGCATGAGTCGACTGGTAACAACGAAACAACTTGTTTATTTTAACATCGCAAAGAGTTGGCGGTCAGGTTTGACCGAAGTAGAGAGACGGGAGAGCACTTTACTCAACAGAAGAAATCGGAGCCCTCCTCTTTGCGTCCGGGGGCAGCTGTTTTTATACTCTCGCAGTTGAGGGCAAGAAGGAACCCCTCAAAAGACGAGCACGTGAATGTACAATGGGCTAATGGTGACGCACACTGTCGTAGCGATGCCGTAGCACCATGTCGAGCACGATCTCGTAGCACCCTGTCGTAGCGCTGCCGTAGCACCATGTCGAGCACGATCTCGTAGCACCCTGTTGTAGCGCTGCCGTAGCACCATGTCGAGCACGATCTCGTAGCACCCTATTGTAGCGCTGCCGGTCGGGCACAATGACTGTAATGAGAGGATGATCCCTGCTTTCGCATCGCCTGGTTCTGGCACAATGACTGGAATGCGAGGGTGATCCTTTGCGGTCGCATCGCCGCAGTCGCGCCTGGAAACACCTGCCGATGGGCGTTGCGGCGACGACGATCGGGCCAAAATGTCTGCCGCCCCGCCGCAGTCGCGCCGGCAAAACCACGTGTCGTAGGCGAAACGCAACAGACCGCCCCGCCGGGGGAAGGAGATCCCGATGGACAGGGGACTGCATCCGCTGTCCGGAGGGATGTCGCTCGATGATGCTCATAACCGAAGTCGGGCGTCCCTCGACGTTTCTTGAGCGCAGCGCACAAAGAAGGCCTCGTTCTCTCGTTCAGGTTCGCACGGGACACTGCAAAGTGACTTCGGGAGAGTTCACATTTTTGTTCTCGTTCCCGGCAAGCGTTAGAACTACGCTGAAACTCAACCGCTCAGTCAGCAAGCACGGCACAACCCTCACTAAGCCCTGCCAGGCTCTTTCCCCTTTTTATACCACTGCCTAGTTCCTTACAGTAGTCTAGCATCACTCAGAACGCGTCCACAAATTGAAAAATTGCACTAGAAAGCATATCATCACTTTGAAACACTAAACAAAAGCAATATGTTAAAAAAAAATCCTGCCTCAGGAAGAAAAACATCAGTAACAAACAATTTTGAGGCTGATTCCTACGTTAGGGGCTTCGACTTAAGCCATCGGCGTTACCGTTGAGACTCCCCTTTTTGTAACGCACCTCAAAGGAATATTGTTGTAAAGCGAGGCTCCAGCGCAGGAGGCGGCCATTTTTGGGAGAGATGGTCTGCAGCCATTGGAGAGGGCAGTGATCCGTCTCAATGATAAACCTCGAGCCGGCTAGATAGCATGACAATTTCTGAACGGCCCACACGAGACACGCACACTCTTTCTCGGTGGCGCTATACGCCTGCTCACGACTGGACAGCTTACGACTAGCATACAGGACGGGGTGTTCTACTTCTCCATTTTCCCGTTGGCACAGTACAACGCCCATGCCTCGCTCACTAGCATCGCACTGAACAACGAACCCTTTTGTATAGTCTGGCGATCGTAGCACAGGCTGGTTTGTTAGGGCACTCTTTAGGGCGCTAAAAGCTCTTTCCTTTGTCTCGTCCCAGACGACTGTTTGAGGCTCTGTTTTTCTTAGAGCATCCGTCAGGGGAGCCGCGATATCAGAGTACCTAGGGATGTACCTCTGATAGTAGCCGGCGACACCCAAGAACGACCGAATATCGGTCTTGGTGCGCGGTTGCGGAAAGTCTCGCACAGCGGCCACTTTTATTTCAGAGGGGCGGCGACGACCCTGACCAATCACGTGACCGAGGTAGACAACCTCGGCCTGTGCTAACTGGCACTTAGGAGCCTTGACTGTCAAGCCCGCTTCGCGCAGGCGGGTTAGCACTGCCCGCAAGTGTGTCATATGCTCAGACCAGGATGCGGAGAATATCGCTACGTCGTCTAGATACGGTAAAGCGAATTCTTGCTGTCCCCGCAACACTTTATCCATGAGGCTTGAAAAACAGTATGGCGCGTTCTTCAAACCAAAACTCAACACTTTAGGACGGAATGTTCCCATTGGTGAAATGAACGCCGCATACCTACTAGCCTCTTCTGTAAGTGGAACCTGCCAATAACCCCTGACAAGATCTAGGGTGGAAATAAACTGAGCGCTACTAACTTTCTCAAGGCGCTCCTCGATGTTAGGGATCGGATAAATTTGATCCTTAGTGATGGAATTAAGCCTGCGGTAGTCGACGCAAGGACGAGGTTCCTTGCCCGGTACCTCAACTAAAATCAAAGGGGAGGTATAATCACTCTCACCTGCCTCAATAACACCGAGCTGTAGCATTTTCTTTACCTCAGCCTCCATAATATCGCTCTGGCGGGGTGACACCCGATACGCCTTGGATCGTACTGGCTCTGTGGAGGTAAGTTCTATATCATGAGTAAGTACAGAAGTCCTACCAGGCCTCTCAGAGAACAGACCTTGAAACTCTTGTAATAGCTGGTGTAGTTCGGTTTTCTGCTCGGGCGACAGCGGTGCTTTACTGATAAGGTCACTAATGACTTGACCGGTGTCTTCCCTGTTCGTCACTGAGCCTAGTCCCGGAAGCTCGACCGGAAGCTCTTCAGGAACGTTTACCATCATGCACACCACTGCTTCCCTTTGTCTATAAGGTTTGAGCAGATTACAGTGGTAAACTTGCTGTGCTTTCCGCTTTCCTGGCAGACTTACCACGTAGTTAACGTCCGACAGTTTCTGAACAATTCGTGCTGGGCCCTCCCACTGCACGTCTAGTTTGTTGTTTAGCGATGTGCGCAATATCATGACCTCATCGCCAACCTCAAAACGACGGGCCCTGGCTGTCCGATCATAATAAACCTTGGCCCTCTGCTGGGCCTTTGTCATTGCTTCACCTGACAACTCCTGTGCCCTTCTTAAGCGTTCGAGGAGCTTAAGCACGTACTCCACCACGACTGGGTCGTCGCCCCTACCTTCCCACGATTCTCGAAGCATGCGAAGCGGAGATCGAAGCGAGCGACCGTACACCAGTTCAGCTGGCGAAAACCCCGTAGCCGCATGCGGCGCGGTCCTTAAAGCAAACATCACCCCAGGCAGACACAGCTCCCAGTCAGTTCGATGTTCAAAACACAACGCTCTCAACACGCGCTTCATGACGGAGTGGAGCTTCTCAACGGAATTCGACTGTGGGTGGTACACTGAGCTGTGTAACAGCTTTACCCGACACCTTTCGAGAAAAGTTGTCGTCAAAGCGCTAGTAAACACTGTGCCCTGATCTGATTGGATTTCCGCAGGGAAACCAACTCGCGCAAATATGGACAGTAGTGCATTAACTATCTCAACTGAGCTGAGTTCTTTAAGCGGCACTGCTTCAGGGAACTTTGTCGCTGGGCAGATCACAGTCAAAATGTGTCTGTACCCCGTGGCTGTTACCGGCAGAGGTCCCACAGTATCAATAACGAGCCGTCTAAAAGGCTCCGTAATGATAGGTACCAATTTCAACGGCGCCCTCGATTTGTCCCCTGGTTTGCCCACCCGCTGACAAGTGTCACATGTCCTCACGAAATGGTCTGCGTCCCGAAAACACCCTGGCCAATAGTACTCTTGCAAGAGACGGTCCTTAGTTTTCTTAACTCCAAGGTGTCCGGACCACGAACCCCCGTGTGACAAGCGCAACAGATCCTGACGATAGCATTGAGGCACGATCAGCTGATCGAACTCCACTCCTCTGCGGTCTAGATACTTCCGGTACAGGACTCCACCTCTTTCCACAAAACGCGCAGTTTTCCTGGCGATACCTTCTTTGACATTGCAGCGCACGTTTTCCAGGCTGTCATCCTTTTTTTTTGCTCGGCTATCAAAGCCGTCCGGCTGACTTTTAGCAACCTATCAAGTCCGTCTGACGTAGGCGCGATGAGCAAATCAGTAGATAGCTCTTCTAACTTTCCCGCGTCGGGCGTTTCCTCTCCAGTATCTGGCGCCTTTAACGTTACAGACTCAAGTTTATTCAGTTCGGGCGTGCTCGGAATATCAGCTTGCTGCGCCTCTGACCCTTTTTCGTTGTTTGATAACGTCGGCCCCGCAACTACCGCCTTTGCAGCGAGCTCCCGAACCTTCTATCTGGTTAAGGCCTGAACACTAGCTTCACCAAACAAAAGCCCCTTCTCGCGCAGGAGGTGATCGGACCTGTTTGAAAATAGGTACGGGTACTGGGGGGGCAGCATAGATGACACTGCCGCCTCCGTCTCAAGCGCTCCGAAAGGTCCTTCAATAAGCACTTTTGCTACCGGCAGACACACGCTATGAGCTTCCACGGCTTGCTTGATCCATGCGCACTCGCCCGTGAACATATGGGGTTCTACGTAAGACGGGTGAACTACATCCATCGTAGCTGCGGAATCGCGAAGCACTCGGCACTCTTTCCCGTTCACGAGGAGGTCTCGCATGTAAGGCTCGAGAAGCTTCATGTTCTCGTCAGTGCTGCCTATTGAAAAAAACACAACTTTTGGTGTTGTTTCCGGACACTGCGCCGAAAAGTGACCCGGCTTCTGGCACGTATAACAAACGCGCGCTTGCCTCATCTCGAACCGCTTTCTGCGTTCGGCTTCGGCTGCTGCCGTCTCCTTAGGTTCGGTCGCACTGCTTCCACTCGCATCCGCACTACGCGTGTTCCCCTTTGCTCTCATGGGTGTGAACTTCGGCCTCTCAAACTTCGAGCCAAATTCACCCTTTTGACCGTCCTTAGCTCCGCGAGCCCGACGCGTCACAAACTCCTCGGCTAGCTCAGCGGCTTTAGCCACCGTACAAACGTCTGGCCTATCCAAGACCCAGTATCGCACGTTCTCCGGTAACCGACTATAAAACTGTTCTAGCCCGAAACACTGCAGAACTTTATCGTGGTCACCAAACGCTTTCTCTTCTTTGAGCCACTCCTGCATGTTCGACATAAGCCTATACGCAAACTCTGTATATGACTCACTTCTGCCTTTCTCATTTTCCCGAAACTTCCGACGGAACGCCTCCGCAGACAGCCGGTACTTTTTTAGCAGACTCGATTTTACTTTGTCGAAATCCTCTGCTTCCTCTCTATCCAAGCGAGCGACTACGTCGGCCGCCTCGCCGGGTAACAAAGTGAGCAAGCGCTGTGGCCACGTTTCCCGAGAGAACCCCTGCTTCTCGCACGTTCGCTCAAAGTTAACCAGGAACAAACCAATGTCCTCTCCAAGCTTAAATGGCCGCATCAGGTCAGTCATTTTGAACAATACGCGTTCTCCTGCACCGTGTGCCTGACTTCCATTACGAGCGCGTTCCATCTCTACCTCAAGACGCTTCATTTCCAAAGCGTGTTGACGGTCACGCTCTTCTTTTTCTTTCTGCTCTTTAAGTTCGCGCTCCTGTTTCTCTTTTTGCTCTTTAAGTTCGCGCTCCTGTTTCTCTTTTTGCTCTTTAAGTTCGCGCTCCTGTCTTTTTGACCTCTCCTCAATAGTCTCAAGGCATTCCGACAGCTCGTCATCCTCAGCCTCTAACTCAAGAATAGCCTTTAGCAGTTCTGGTTTTCTGAGTTTGTCCGAGACATCCAGACCCAACTCTCTTGCAAGCTCCAACAATTTCGGTTTGCGCAACGACTTCAAATCCATGGCTGCTCTGAATGCTGCTTTCTCTACTGCTTACTATTGTCTTGCCGCAAACTAACCCGGCAGCAACGACAACCACAATTACCAGCTCTGTTTCTGACACTAACAAAAAGCCTGGCAAAGCTCAGAAGAAGAAAGTCCCGCACTCACCAAACCTCGCAGGCAGGAATTCCGCGCAGTCGTTCCGCTGCAGGCAACCAGTCGTCACACAGGGCTCGTTGCACTGCTCCCGGATCGTCGTTGAGCTGCTCAGCATACAGTCAACTGCATCTCTTCGCTGCTGGCCTCCGTTGTCGCGATCTCACCGCTGGCAGACAGTTGTTTGAAGTCGTAGGCGATCTCACCGCTGCCAACCAGATGTTTGGATCGCACCGCTGGTACGATCTGTTGGGAACTCGGCGCTGACGCCCGTGGTTGTACCTGGGTCGCAAGCCCCAAGGGTAGCGTTGGCCTGGCGGCCTGGGGTACAACTGGAAGCATCCGAAGGTCCCGGCAAAGCATGAGTCGACTGGTAACAACGAAACAACTTGTTTATTTTAACATCGCAAAGAGTTGGCGGTCAGGTTTGACCGAAGTAGAGAGACGGGAGAGCACTTTACTCAACAGAAGAAATCGGAGCCCTCCTCTTTGCGTCCGGGGGCAGCTGTTTTTATACTCTCGCAGTTGAGGGCAAGAAGGAACCCCTCAAAAGACGAGCACGTGAATGTACAATGGGCTAATGGTGACGCACACTGTCGTAGCGATGCCGTAGCACCATGTCGAGCACGATCTCGTAGCACCCTGTCGTAGCGCTGCCGTAGCACCATGTCGAGCACGATCTCGTAGCACCCTGTTGTAGCGCTGCCGTAGCACCATGTCGAGCACGATCTCGTAGCACCCTATTGTAGCGCTGCCGGTCGGGCACAATGACTGTAATGAGAGGATGATCCCTGCTTTCGCATCGCCTGGTTCTGGCACAATGACTGGAATGCGAGGGTGATCCTTTGCGGTCGCATCGCCGCAGTCGCGCCTGGAAACACCTGCCGATGGGCGTTGCGGCGACGACGATCGGGCCAAAATGTCTGCCGCCCCGCCGCAGTCGCGCCGGCAAAACCACGTGTCGCAGGCGAAACGCAACAACCTTTGTTAGCGCTGCACGGTTTTGCGGTGACACTTTCGTGTGGAGGCAAACCTCGACCGCGTTGCCGACCGGGCTGTTTGATGCCAACGTCCTTTACCGCGAGAGTATCTGCGTATACGTTACACCATTTTGAAAAAGCCTCCTACGATAGTACGCGTGAGCGACGTAAAGATTAGGGACTTGTGACGCGAAACCATCTAAATGGCGGATTCGTTACATCGATCTTTGCTTTCTTGTCTATTCTTCTTTCTTTTTTTTTTCCTGCGTGAGAGTTCATAGACGCTCGTTAATAACCGTCCAATTCAAGAAAAATAATAAGGACCAGAGGAAGGGCTGGAAAAAATGGCAGGCGAAACTCGGAACGCAAGCTACACGCTGCAGAGTCGTTTGCCGTCGCTTTCAAACCAGTGTTATCCGAGCCATGGCCGGGAGTTGACTGACTCTCAGGCGTCGAGCCCGGTCTCCTGGAAACCTTGGCTGTGCGCGGCGTTTTACCTCAGCCAGACCGCTGGGCTGTATGCGCTTTCTCAGGTCGGCGTATATGCGGTTCTGTAATGTGACAGACAACGTGAAAACCGTGCAAGATTGCTGAAATCAGCTCCCAAATGAGCTTGAGTGGAACTGCTGCAGCACCCTGGACTATACGAAAAAAAAAATAATTTTTTACATTGTGTTTCTGTTGATATAAATAGACTTTCTGTTCAGATGCAATTGAATATCGTGCATGGTTTTTGTAGCGGGACAAAACTTTTCGCAGCTGTAAAGACGGTAATAATGCACCATGATTTCTAGCGACAAAAAAGAAAAAAAGAAAGAAAAAGAGAGGTGGAGGAATCACGAACAGACAGGAAAGACCCTGGACCAACAACCGCCGTTTGTCCGACGTCTTTTTTTGTGTGTCTGGCTTTCTCCCTAAGCTTTTTTACCCGCCTGAAATAGTGGTGGGTTACTTAATACTGGACTTAAGACCGTTCAACGAATCAAAGATACTCGGACCGTGGCCTGCACCCGTCACTGGCACGAAAAGCGAATCGTGCATTAGTGCAATACTTGAAGTGCACCGGCTTAAGAGACCGTTTATAGTGTCCCTGTGCATAGTGTCCCGCCCACACGCACTCAGTGCTCACTTTCTACCCTTTCACTCTTTCTATTCCCCTTTCCCCCACCCCCAGTGTGTAGGGTAGCAAACCGGATGCTTTTCTGGTTGACCTCCCTGCCTTTCCTATCCTTGCTTTTTTTTCTCTCTCTCTCTCACTTAATACTACGAGAGTGGCTGTCTATAAACGCGAAATGGCCACAAGTACAGTTCATGCAACGTCGCAAAAATTGCGTAAGACCAGTGCTTAAAAAGCGAATACGAGAGACGAGTCAGGCGACAGGACAAACGCAGAACGCCCCTGTTTGCCCTGTCGCCTTCTTTGTCTCTGTTCTCAACTTGTTCGCGCTGGTCCTCTCTCTCTCTCTCTCTCTCTCTCTCTCTCTCTCTCTCTCTCTCTCTCTCTCTCTATATATATATATATATATATATATATATATATATATATATATATATATATATATATATATATATTTTTTTTTTTTCTTTCTTTCTTTCAGCGCACCCAGTGACGCGCTACACTCACGCGATATTCGATTCATGTGCGCCGCCATCTTGAGCTGTTACACAAACAATATCCAAGTTTTATGAGAAGTGAAGTCATGTAACATGGTCGCGAAGCAGAGAACACACTTATAAGACTATTTTCATGCTTGCGAATCGACTGTATAGTTACATACATTTCGTCGTTAAAGATAGAAAACAGCAGCGCTTACAGCTCAAGATGGCGGCACTTAAACGCTTGCGTAAGATAGTCTTAGGTATCTTCTCCCACGTTTCTGCGCACGGTCGCCTTGTAATCGCTGCAGATCTGAAACCCGTTCCACTCGGCTATCGGTTGGCAACTGCGCGGAATGGAATAATTCCAGCCACCATTCCACCGCCGCATTCGCCGTGCGGGAAACCGACAAAACGGCGTATATGTATACTCCTGAAAACCCCTTGTACATCACATTGCACATTGCGTTCGGTGCTGCGCAAGATTAACTTCGACACGAGTATGCAAAATACTCATCTGGAATCTGCAAGAAAGTGGTCTAATCAGATTTCTACAATATTGGCGCCGATTTGACGTAGATCGTTCTGTCGGCACAAACGTTGAGAGGCAGCCTGTAAAGTGAACATATATAATATGCGGTCAAGTTAAACAAAAGTTAGGAAACTGCCAACCCACCAGACGACATGTGGGTAATGAGAACCGACTCGAAAAGCGTTAATGTCTCCTCAGCTGTCTTGGGGTCCATAGAACATATAGTGCTGTACGGCGCTAATATATCGCTCCATGACAGGTGGCTACCGGTATAGTGAAAGCACCGGCCACTTAATCACAGGTGGAGTCTTAAAGGAGGCGCCCTAATTAGCTGACGTCATGTCCTGTTATAGCTTCTGCTTTCGATTGACGGTTTTAATGAGAGGCACAGCGCCAACAAGATTAAAGCAATCGGCGCAGTAGCATGTAACATGCAGAATTTACATAATTGCGTTACTCTCCGATGAGACGTCGTTTGCAGCGCAAGGAGGGTTGAGTCACGTGCTCCGGCCATAGGCAACTTAACCAACCACGCCCCGTCGTCCTACCAGAACACTCAGCCTGCCGTAAATCAAGGCTCTCTATAGAAAGGGCTTCAAGAAATCGGTTACTCCTCTAGACACCACCGGTTTTGTGCACTGTATTAGATGGGCTCTCCAATCGTGGTTCGACCGAATGCCCATGCACATTCGGTGGATTATTTCGAAACGCACTCTCCTTTATCATATCGCGTGCATGCACACACACACACACACACACACACACACACACACACACACACACACACACACACACACACACACACACACACACACACACACATATATATATATATATATATATATATATATATATATTTGCGTAACTCGCAACGGTTCATACGAAAACTACGTGGGAGACTGGCGATGTGCGCTTTTTCTTTATCTTTGCAACTTCTTTCTTTCCTTTTATTGCGCGCATATAGCCTGCAGGCGCCACCGTGAGAAAGTACAGCGTTTTCATGAGCGTCGCGCAACCGTCCTTGTCTCGGGAGGCTATGACATAACCGCGACGTTATAACTTGTAGCTTCCTTTGGTAACGCAGGCGCAATCTCTTTTCATTGCGAAACGACGCGCTTCGACGAAAGGTCGGTTACGCAAGGCGCGTTCTCGGGCTCCGCAGCTGGTTTTCGCGAGTAGGCGGGGGGCGGAATTTTGCATGCCGCTAGCGGCGCAATGTTCCGTTTGATAACTTTTAACGCTGTTGACGCAATATATATATGTATACACGCCTATTACATGTGTAGCGTTCCGCATACGCCACCGTGGTGTGTTGGTTCTTCTCAAGCTGTAACTTGGTTTCTCTCTTGGAAAGCTGGCCTTGTCGATGCAATGTCCAAGATGTAATGCTTGTATAACACGTCCTTGGGCTTTACTGCATTATAATCTATCTATCTATCTATCTATCTATCTATCTATCTATCTATCTATCTATCTATCTATCTATCTATCTATCTATCTATCTATCTATCTATTTATTTATTTATTTATTTATTTATTTATTTATTTATTTATTTATTTATTCATTCGTATACCGCGCTTCACGCGTGCGTCAGGCTTCGGTTCCAGTGGTAGCCTGCAACGGCTAAAATACGCGTGCTTGTCTTGTTGGTCCGATGTTTGATCGTCAGACAACGCGTCTTACCATTTTTCCTAGGTGCCCAATTAAGGAGCGACAAGCGCCCTTCCCATCACCTGAACCACCACCACATGACGTCCGCTACATGAACAGATTGTAGAGGTCCGTGTGAACTAGGTAGACAAAAAGATTCCGCGCGGTGTTACGATTGGCGTGAAGCTCCCAATTCAGATAGGATTATTGAGAAACCAGGCCTAATCGGAAATTGCAGGGTAGATCCCAAATTCCTATAGTAGGTGTCTCAGGCGGTATTCGGTCTGACTGGCGCCCCGCAGTGGTTATAGGGGCCCCTCTGTGTGCGTGCGGGACAGGAAGGAGGGGGGGGGGGGGGGTCGCCTTCCGCGAGCTGTCAAAGGGAGGCCCCCCTCCCTCGAACCAAACGGGACCCACGAGTTACGACCAGCTGAGGCAAGCGCTTGCAACATCGCCTAGGAGAGACAGAGCAGCCTCCAATCACCGACCGGACTCTACACACCGTGTGACGTTAACGTGAGCAAAGCCACACCTGCAATTTTAGCGGATCTATTTAGGCGGTCCCGCAAGTGTCATTTTGTATTCTCTCCTTTCTTTCCTACTTCGTTACCATGGAATAAACAGTGCACGTTTCGCACTAGAAATCGTCTTCTCGCCCCTGCCTTGCGATGGTCTTCCGGACACCTGCGGCCTGCCACGTTGCCCAGCTATAGTAACGTCGGTCGGGGTTCAAGTAACCGGAGTCGCAACAATTGGTGATAGCGATGGGATACGATGGGATACGAGTCTCAACGTCGGCTACCTGGTTTACGTAATGACGTGTACCTGACTCCTAATTTACGTAATAGAGGAAGGGGCTGAAAGCTGAGAGACCGGTAGTGGCTAACGGAAGCCGTATGGAAGGCAGCAGCCTGTCTTTGAAGCTTGAGTTAGAAACATGCAGGACGTGCAGGCCACGGTGGAAAGAAGATGGCGATTCCTGTTTAGATTATCACTTTTGCACGTCATGTTTGACAATTAAGCCCTGCGTCTGTTCAGCAGTATTAGTAAACTGCCCTTCTAAAATACCGAAAGCATTACTCTTACCGTGAGTGGAGTCTCAGCCAGAAAATGCTCAAAAACTAAAAACGAGTCGCGATGCCGTCCATTCTAAGGTTCCTGTACCAGCTTCACGTGACGGTACAGGTTTTCGACGGCTTCCCCTCCCGTCTACTTGATTGTTTATAGATAACGAAATGTTACGCTGCCCTCTCATCGCATCGTTGTGGCGCACGTTTTGCGTGGTTCCACCCGTCATACGCCTCGTAACTGTGAGCACTGCTCAGAAAATCGCTGTGAATGCAGCGGTGCGCGTAAGTCATTCGCCGTAATAACGTCTCTGGTTATCCCAAGGCGTCTCGCTATTGACCACGACTACGGAATGACGTGGCGCAGTCTGCATTGTGGTTATTTCAGTCATCAGCCTTCGATACCCGTGCACGCTACTGTGCTCGCGCAGCGTGGTTGCAAGTGCGGTAAACCCCGCAGAAAGTGCGCCCTTGCGTCAGTGTGCGAACAGATATCGACACCGCCGTTCACCTCTCGGCAACCACCGTGCTCTCAGGTGCTCTCCCGGACGTTCAGACGCCCCCTTATGAATGAATGAATGCACGCGTCGTGTCGGAACGAATCACGTAACGGAAAACGAAGGTGACGAATGAAAAGAAACAAAGAGGAATTGGCTAAAGGAAGAGAAAGAGAAAAGAACGAAAAGACCATGGGGAAAGCCCATACAGACAGCGCGGCGGCAGACGCAGACAGTTGAGCCGTCGGTTTTTGCGCAACATGATGCGCGTAGGCAGTAGCAGGAGCCCCACTGACGCGTCACACTACGGCTAAATGCATGCAGTGATGTGAAAGATATGCTGCTGACGCAGGTCACCCACAGTGCGACTCGGCGCATTCAAGCCCGATGAGCATAGCGCGTTTCATGCATCGGGAGCTAGGAATATTAAATTTTTGCGTTAATTTGGCGTGACATTAACTCCGGACACTATAGTCCTAATACGTGAAGAACTTATTGTATCTAGAGATGCGCATCCGGGAGCTCACAACGAAACGTGCGCAGTGATACACCGCACTACTTGCCCGGTTTCCCTTGCTTTCTGCCCGCACTGTAGCACAATCGCGGATGCGTGCACCCTAAAATGGCGCCGTCTTGTCAAACTTTCACAGCATGGCGCAGTCAGAGCTGACAAAGTGGCGCAACAACGTTGCCAACACGGGGGAATTCGAGAGTGCCTAGATAATGGGCTTCGCTCGGCGCGGACCGAACTCTTTAAGACCAGTAGGGTTTCTTGCTGTCTTCCGAAAAAGCAAGAGGCCGAGCCGCCTGCGACCGTGAACGTCATAACCGCCCAGTCGTCGCCCCAGTAATGAGTGATGGCTCAAGCACGCATAACGAGTAATGTGCGCATGGTGCAGTTAGCGTATTGATATAGTCCGCACGAGCTACATTCGATCGTACCTACTAATACACTGCACGTATTCTTTCGTGCAACGTCTAACGTACACTGTTGATGCTCTCGCTGTCTCCTCTGAGTTAGTTTATTTGATCGATTACAAACATTAACCTCACTCTAGAAGCGGAAAATACTGGAATAGCCGGCTGCCGTGGGAAGGATGTGTAACGCTTCGAATTCTCGAACACGGTGTCATTTTGCTAGCTTCTACTATACTGCACGGTATAGTCGATCCGGGGTGTCGCCGGCAAGAACAGTAGAGTATTGTGGCGGGCTGGGGAGAAGGTTGAGGGAGGGAAGGGATTGATGCCTTGGCCTGCCGCTCCTGGAAGAAAGCACCTGCGGCGTCCGTTCCTATATACTATATAGGCTCTCCCCCGCGGCAAACGTTCTGAGAGGAGCTCGCCCGTCTCCGGGATCTCGTCTCGAATGAGGATGTGTAGCAGAAAGAGGTGAGACGACCGACGGGCTTCTCAGGAAGCCCCGCTCGGTTACAAGGTCACTTGCGAGAGAAGCGAGGCGTGAGAAAAGAGAGACGCGACATGCAGAAGAAAGTAGGTGGAAAGAAAGCGATGGGACGGCGGGAACTCAATAACGTTCGCCTGCTTTTCTTTTCCTTTCTTTTTTTTTTTCTTCTTTTATTGCGTGGTCGCGTTGTTCGGTGTTGCGTATGTGGTTATAT
Organism: Dermacentor variabilis; assembly: GCF_050947875.1. NCBI lineage: Eukaryota > Metazoa > Arthropoda > Arachnida > Ixodida > Ixodidae > Dermacentor > Dermacentor variabilis. Next base: position 30,128,245 of record NC_134570.1, on the reverse strand, counting down.
CAAACCGTCTTGTATCGTGCGACATCGAGTGGTGGTGAGTAGCGACAGTGGTGGCAAAAACGTTTACGCTGTGTTGAAAGCGGGGGGATGTTCTCTCTGCACTGCAGTAAATGTCCTTTCTCTCTCTCTCTCTCTCTCTCTCTGCGCTGTAAGTGCGCTGCGCCGTGCTACGTCAGTCAATGCCGGCACTATCTCTACGGGAAACAATAGCAGGAGTTGGCTCTTATAGGTGGCGACGGCTATACTAGTGGTCGTGTAACAAATACGAGGTATCAGGCAATACCAGTAAGAGTGACGTAACGCACGAATTCCGGGAACACACACGCCGAGTTCGCGAACGACGCGGCGGGCAGGGTGGGAATTCGTCGGCACTTCGACTTCGGCTGACTCAACAGACAAGACTTAACGTGGATGAATCCCGATTGCAGAATACCATATTTAGCTTAAGGGACACCTCATATCTCGAGCGTAGGATTGGTAGATTCCTCGTTTCAGTGGTGTTTCCTGTTACGTGCGTCTCTATATTAGTCAAACTGGTTGTGGGTCGCGCATGATTGAGGATTACCGCATCGAGAGGAGTATGTGCGTCCTGGAAAGCTGGGTTGTCATGAAAAAGCTTGTTTGTTTTGAAGCTGCCGATAGGGCTTTCTCTGCACGCATTCGTAGCTGGGTCATGCGAGCTGCACAGTGTCGCTGGTGCGGCAGCAAAGTTGGGGCTCGTGCACGCTGCTTTGTCCTTCCTTGCGTTTCACATACCCTGACATGTCAGCCTCTTCCTTTGAGACCCATCCACACAGGCGGCTGAGAGCGGTTTCGCGATCAGTCGCAAATGGACGCAAATTGTCCCTTTTCTCGAAAAGCGACCATCTTGGGCCGGCCACTCGCTGCTCGATTTTTTTTTTTTTTTTTTGCAGTCACGGGACCGCAGTCGCGAAAAAAATTACGAACCCATGAGATGCGCAGCAACAGGAAGTCTGTACACGCTGATGCTTATTTTACGCGGCGATGCAATCCGCCTCTTTCATGTTCCTGTGCTGCCCTCTGACGCCCGCCGCTCGACACGTTTTGGAAGGGTGTTGGGGATTTCGCCGGTTGATTTGTGTACCTGCGCCCATTCTGAGTGTACGTCGGTTGTGCGGTTCGTGGATCGCGATTAATTATTAATGGTTTCTCCGGGGCAGCATGTCCTTCACCCATCGAGTATAGTGGCTGAACAGGTCCGAGTGCGCTGTCGTGGTAACTGCGCGGCCGATAAAGGCACGCTGAGTTCCGTCCGCCGATACGGCTGCCTTGAGTTCGTTGTCGCTGATGTCTGCGATTGCACGTCGGTTTTTGTATTCCTTTTACACATTCATTAAACATTTCGCATATTCAAGAAGCCCTCGAGAGCAGCCTTCCACGTGGGATTTGCCAAAGCGGCGCATTTGTTTAACTCTACAGCTTCAGATCGCTGTAAGCTTCGGTTATTGTAGAAACGGTGCATCGCTGATGTGAAATAATATCAAAACTTATCAAAACATACAGACGAGTCAGTATGAGCGGCCGAGTCCCTTAAACTGCAACTGTGCTCCAGACATATATATCACGGGCTGCTACTACTGATTCTCGCTTTTGTTTAACTTCATCATACTTACAGTTTGCGCGTGCTATAAAGTATTATTTAGAGACAACTGTGCTCGGCATAAGTCCCCACTTATATGCCGTGTAGTTCTCTCGCATAAAGGCGGGCGCCATCGCTGACACCGTTGGCAACTGAGCGAGTTTATGCTGCTGTATCGAATGCACTGTCTCTCCTTTCCTGTTTGACGCAGAGGTAAACAATGCTTCTTTGGAATTAAGAAATGTCGGCATAACAACAAACAGACCCACCATCTACGGGAATGCGACCGGCAGCGTTCGTGTACGGTGACCAAAGTACAAGATGTTGGCACAGCGCTGTGTCGCCACTTGCTGCTTATTGTGTACGTGCCGTGCGAAGTGATGAGTAGTTATCAAATCGCTATAGGGCCGCAACCTAAATATAAGAGCGGTTTCCTTCGTCCTGACTGCTTATTTTTTAAGTTCAACTCCATCGGTAGCGGGTGCACGAATTCGACTGGGTCAGGCCTAACCCAAAATTCGCTAAACAGTATCAACGTTGGCTCAAACTTCACTTGCACGGCTTGAGAGGAGTGAAGCTCGTGCTTTTCAACTTCGAAGGCATGTCGACGCATTTTGAGCGCGAATAATTATATTTACAAGTCAATGAACTGCAGCTGTCGCGTTGTCGGTTCGACGACTGATCACGTAGAGTTCGGTCAAGCTGTCACGGTCGTCACGCTGATTTTGTCGGTGCTGTCGAAAAGAAAGCCCGTCGCGCTATATGACAACTCGCACCCGTATAGGCTGCGTCATTGTCGGGCTATTACGATTAAATTGTCTCAGAGGCACAGTGCTGAATAGTCGGCCAATCGTCGGTGTCAGCGTCTTGTCGGTCTCGTATAGAACAATTGTTACCACGCCTTAAAACAGTACATGAAGTCAGGCACGCGCTGCCACCGCCAGCAACAGTGGGCCGACGCTGCAGGAAGACTGCGTCAGCAACGTGTTTTTGAAGTGTCGCCCAAGTGTAACGCAGGGGTTTATCGATACATTTGACAGCCGTCGATGCAAGGCGGCAACTACGTGGTTCACGGTGCAGTCCCGATGAAGCCCTGGCACTTTTCTGTTTCAAAGTGGAGTTGCAGTCTTACACTCGTTTTCGGCACCGCGCCAACGTCGAGCTACCAGTAGAGTTTGAACGCAGTACATGCATGGCACGAGCGTTTGCAACAGCGCGCGTCCAAGAGCTTTCTTTCTTTTTTTTTTTTTTCAGGGTACTTTTCCCTGATATCTGGCCGCGCGGCCGCACTTGCGCGTTCCTTCCAAAACGTTTCGTGACTAATCCGCTAGGGCAGGGCGCATGCGCCGTCGCGCCGTGAAAGAGGCGGATTGTGAGCAGACTGCGACTGGCCGGTCGCACTTGCCGGTGCGAGCGTCGGTCGCCTTTAGTCGCTTTTTGGTCGCCATTCGCCAATGGTCGCGCGATCTCCTCAAATCACCGCTGTGAATGAGCCTTTAGTCGTGGAGTAAGTGCTAGCAGCGAGCACGAAGGGGCGTTAATGAACCACTATCTCCGTGTCAAATTATGTCCGCAGGGCACATACGTCACACATCAGCGGTTGCTTGCCATAATTCACGCGCCAAATTAACATGTCCTTTGTCGGCCCCACACGCGCCACCACAGCAGCGTACTGTTGCTAGCCCGCGAACATTCTTTAGAAAAAACGCCGCGCCACCATCACTGGAGAGGGGGATGGAGGGGAAGACCCGCGGCGCACAGTTGTCGCGCGACACCACCGCGAGTGAATCAGGGATCAACGCTCCGACTAATATGCGACGGCGGCGGCAGCAACGGCGGAGTACTATCCCCTTCCCACTCGCGTCGTTTGCGTCCCGTGAATCGCTTCTCGGGACTTGGGTCGGTCGTCTCGCCGCCGGAGGAGAGAGAGATAGTAGTAGAGGAAGAGGGATGCTCGCCTTCCCTTTTGCTTTCCTCCTACCCCCCATCTTCTTCTCTAGCCGTCGTCCGCTCTTCATCCTGCGAAATGAGAAGGAACAGACGACGGGCCTGCTGGCTACTTCGGCTGGCTGCAGACGTCGACGGTGCGCAAGAGCGTCGTCCGCTCTGCGCCGCTCATATAGAGCTGAGCGCTTGCTGGAAACATTGCTAGCTTGGAAGTTACGAGGGTGTAGTATGAAGAGCAGCCCCTTTGATATGAAGGTTACAGGCTGCGTCAAGGCGTAAATCGCAGTGTCCTTAGTGTGCTTTACTCTTAAGGTGGCGGAAGTTTAACAGACGACGACCTGCTGCTGCTCTAACAGACGTCGACGGTGTGCGCGAGCGGAAGAATGTCGTCTGCTGCCCGCTTTTAGTAGCTGAGAACTGGCTTTTCTGAAAACGTCGCTGGCTTAGAAGTTACGAGGGTGTATTATGAAGAAGCAGCACCGTGGAAAGGATGTTCTAGGTAGCACAAAGACGTAAAGCAGCGTGTTCTCACACGTTTGTTTTCTTCTTCGCGATACAGCGGCAGTTTGAGGAGTTGCGTCGTCTGCTCGTTCACGGCAGAAGTACTCAAGGGACCACTCGCACTCCAATTCAGGATAATGTAATGCTTCATGGCAAGTTATAGGTAACGTCAGATAAATCATGAGCGCGATCCTGTAAATTGCATCTCGAGTCCACCCTGCGGCTCATCGTACGGGCCACGAGTTCATTCATTTTCCCTAGTTTCCTTCGCGACCATTCTGAGCAAGACTTGCGCGGTAGTTTGTATTTATGATACAAAACACTTTCTCAAGCGAAAGGGACAGCGTGTAAAATAGAAACGCTGCGCGTGATTCGCCTACAGAGATAAATACCCAGTGCAAGTAATACTAAGGCGAGGCATTGATTTCTTCAATGAGTACAAGTGATGTGGACTGAGGTCACACTATTGCGCTCGTTGAGTACTGTCCGTCCTAGGCTCCTAGGGATCCTAGGGTCCTAGGATCCTAGGGATCGATGAACGAGTGACAATGCGAATATGTATAACGAAATTCCCGTAGGGCATACTATTCACCTACCTGGCACCAAAAATGCGCCTGAGTTCCGGTTCCATTTTCAAAGAAGACGAATTGTGTTTTTACGTATAGCTTTTGTGGTCAAGTGATGTGGGGAAAATAGATGTAATTTAGAGCTTTGGAGTTCTCGCTGTTTGGATGTATATTGTTATCGTGCACCATGGAGTGCTTTGTTCGTACGTCCAACGTGACCGTGACCTATACTTGGCAAATTTATATTGCAGACAGTCGTATAACACGACAACCTGACAGCCAGCAATGCCGTCGCCGGATACCCGCTCGAAAACATTTCTGCCAGTGCACTAGATATAGAGCTGCGTAGAGCAACAGGTCATCGACGGCTTTTTGTCACTAAAAGATGGAAGGGCGATTAAAATGCCGTTAATGGAAGAGGAACACGCGCAGCCCTCGGACACGCGGGAAGAAAACATAGCTGTTCACACTCGACGAGCTGCTTCTCTTTCCTTTCTCTTTCTCTCCCCCCCCCCCCTCCTCTCATAGACAAGACTGTTGCAGGCAAAGCAATGCCGGTTCTGCTGTTCAGCTTCGCTGCGTGTCATTCACCGCGTGACTTGATTTGCCGAACCAGGACTGTAGCATACACTATGAACGTGGGTTTTATATTTGTCACCGAGCAATCATTCTTGCTTATCTGAGGTGCTCGGTATAGAGGTGAGCGTGTGGATGGGGGAGGGACGATTTTTATAGCTGTCACGTCAACTGCTTTCTCTCTATTAAAGTTTATGTGCGCTCAGTTGAAACAGTGTAATAGCTAGCTAGCGGTCGGACAGAGCGCTAAACCGGTGCCCTGAACAGCTGTCAATGGTGAATCCGTATAAAGGTGCACATCCTTTCTGCCCGTCGCTCGCTTCATTAGGACAAACACTTACGAGGAGGATGGTGCGTGTATGCATAAGTGAAAGAGACAGCTTGTGCCCATCCAGACTAACGAATGAAACTCTGCCTCCTTGGTCGAAGTCGTATTGCTTAAAGGAAGAAACGGCTGAATAAGTTGGGTTATATGGAGCAGCCACTTTCGCCCGCGCGAATGTATAGCGCAGAAAGGTCTTGATGAATCAATTGCTGGCTACTTACGCGCATACTGGCGAATCTAACTGTCTGCGGCTCTTGACGCGTAATTCGCTCCCGCATCCGGAATTGTGAATCGGCTAAAGAATCTACGCAGCCTGAGTGACTCCTGGCGAGAAAGATGTATTTTTGACGCAATACTCGTTGCCGACAGTCGTCGGGCGTCGGATTTTATGCGATACGCGGTGATCGGACGCGCGCCGACGTCTGTCGATGCCTCGCGTCGGTACAGAGTCGGTGGCCCGTTTCGGAGCTAAATGCAGGTATATATGGAGGCGGTGTCGAGGAGGGGTGGGGGGGGGGGGGTAGCGACCGCGCGGGCGACCGCGGCGCCAGCCGGCTACTGATCCGCTCTCCTCTGGAATTTCGTGTTGTCTAGCTCCTCGTTCTCCTCGAGATAGAGAGACCCCCCGGTGCCAACCGCTTTTACGCCGCCGTCTGCTTCTGTTCGTCGCGCCCCCTCTCCCGAGACCCGCGTCATAGCGCCGGCCATTAGAAAGAGAGTGCCATAAGCGAACAAGGGATCGAGTACAGCGGGTCCCTCCGGTGCAAGCAGCGTCAGGTGGAGCGAAGAGTTTCGCCGCCGGTGCATGCACGGCGGTGGCCTTGAGACTCGGCCGCCGCTCCCGCTGCTACTATATACCCGTTCACGTGCGTGACGTGTGGCTTGCGTGCACTTTTATTCTCTGCTGCCTGCGTCGTTACTTTCTTGTTGCGCGTTCCGCGCCGCCCCATCTGGCGACCGCGTTCCTTCCCCCCCCCCCCCCCCCCGTCTTTTTCTCGCTCGCCGGAGGTCGTCGTTGGAGTCGATTGACCGCCGCGGCTCTCGTGTCATGTGCGTCACTGCATCCGAGAGATACTTAACGCACGTGTCGGTTTTATCGAACATGATGTCGCACTTAGCGCTGCGCCAGTGGTCTTTCAACAGAACCTTCATCCTGCAGAACAAATGTTACGACAATAGCACAGGGCGAAGACAAGCCCCCTTGTCGAAACATCGTCTTAGGCTGAGGCTCAGCTTTCCTTGTTTGCCCACTGTTACTCGCTTCCAAGCCTCCATCTCCCTGATAAGCTTTTGTGTCCCTGTTTGAGGTCAGTCTCCGCGAGCCAACCATCCTTTCGTTTGCCATGCGAGGGCGCCCGAGCGCCCAGCGTAAGACGCCAAACACACTTGTTCGGGACTCGCGGAGTACGTTGTGGGCCTTTTAAACGCCCGTAAGGAACCATTTCATTTCGCTCCACGGATTTCATTCACTCCGTCTGAACTTAAGAGTTTAAAACATTTCGACGAGTCGGCGAATTTGTGTTACTCTCAGCGCATACTCACCCGAGAGTTCAGTGAACCCTATCATCCAGCGAATACACTGTCACCACCAGTTTCCTCCCGTTCCGTCGCGGCTTCTGAGACGCGACGAAGGGAGCGAACAGATTTCCCGCCAACGCCAGTCCTCCCGCATCGCGTACGTCCCGGACCAGGGAAGACGCAGCAGCAGCTCGTTTTAACCTCGCCGGCGAACGAGGCGGCGTGTTGAACTGCGGGCGAAAGCTGCTGTTTCTGCGCTCTCGTATCGTTAAATCTGTGCAGTGCTGCAGAAGATGCCATCGCGGCCAGTCCCAGTCGCGAGTGGGGTAGCGCTCTCTCCATCGAAGTCAGTGCCACTCAGGTTGACGAAGTCGTTACTGCCGCCAGTATCACCGTCAGCTTCGTCATGCGACTCACCGGCTCTGTTGGACGAAGGTATCTTCCGGAGATCTCAAACCTGCCACGCCCTCCGTTTGCTGAAGCGGTTCCATGCCTCCAACTTTTCTAATATCGTCAGCCCATCCGATCCTTTCTTCGCTCTGCCGCTTTTACCTTTCCCTTGGAATCCGCGTGTGTGTGCCAATGGATGGATGTCTGTTCCGCGCCTCACATGACCCGCAGAGCAGTCTGCCTGATGTGAACTATAAAATTTCGTTTCCCCGCGTTTTTCCCTAGCGCAGAGCGATACCATTAACGCGGTGTCCTGCCGGTGAGCCTATCGCGATGCTTGTTTGGCCTGCGAAGAAGAATAGTGGAGTTTGGAGACGCTCATCTTATCGCAGCGAGTGCCTGTTACGAAATGACTATTTGCATGGCAAACGGAGAGCACGCTGCGGCTTCCTGACCATACAGCGATATGATAGCGTTCTCCTTCCGTGATAGCCTATTCGAGCCACACGCGGTGATGATGATTATAATAGTTGATGATGATGACGGTGGAGGTGCTAACGATCATGTTCTTCCTCCTTTGTAGAGGTTCGATAGCGAACTCAACACGTGCGCGTCAGGTCGTTCGCATTGAGGGCGCGTACGCCAAAATTCATATTTTGGAACTATACTACACTGTCTCGCGTAGCGTCCCGTGCTTAAACATTAGGGCGACTAACAGGTCACACTCGCTTTCCGTAGCGCTGCACAGAACTAGCGAGACGAGAGGGATCCCAAAACAAGCGCTCGGGGCTGCGGCGTTGGAAGAGTAGGGCGGCGAAGCACACACCTCAAAGATTCTCGCACGCGCAAGACTGCAGAGTTGCTCTCTTCTGTTTCTTTTGCCGCGCGCAAAAAGCGTGTACGAATGCGCGGGCGACAGATCACCGGCTGCTGCTGCGAAGGGGAGGTGCAGAACATGGCACGCGTCCAAGACAGCGCGCGCGGTCTTTTCTCAAGCGGCAAGCCGAGAGAGGCCGTCTGAGGGGCTCGAGGGGGAGGGGGGGGCTGGTTAAGTCATCAGCGTAAATTGCTAACGTAGCGGTTTCTGCTTCTTTCGTCGAGGGAACGTCCTGTGGTCGAGCAGAAATCTGAGTTTAGGAACGCCGGTCGTCGCGACCGCGTTTTTAAAGCGAAGCTTTCTTCGCTTCTTTCACCCGCTTTTCGGCTGTTGACCGCTGCGCTCTTGCCGAGCGTGCAACTTGGGCCACTGGGCAACTGGGCATGAGTATGGAACGCGCTTGACTATTCCCCGAAAGAGAGAGAGAGAGAGACAAAAGGGAAGGAAAGACAGGGAGGTTAGCCAGTGTAAATACCGGCTGGCTACCCTGTGTTGGGGAAAGTGGTAAAAGGAATAAGAGGAGAAGGAAGAAAGAAAAAAAAAACAAGAAAAATGCACTCAGTAACGCGATGTTACGCGCAACAAAAGTCAAAGGCGTTCGCACAATTCACATGTCCTTAACACCTCGAGGCCCTTAAGGCATTGAGTGCCGAAACCCGTCTGGACCAGTGTCCTAGAACTTTCTCTTCTGTGAAGGGGCGATTGTCCAGTTTTTCGAGCACGGTCACGAGCACTTTTCTTTGCACATTGTAACGTGGACAGTCACAGATGAGGTGCGCGATCGTCTCTTCGCAGCCACAGGTGTCGCAAGCAGGGCCGAAAATTGGTGTGTGCCACCGGGTGGCTTGCCGAATGGACGAGCAGAACAAGAGACAAGAAGTGAAGACGCCGGCTACAGAAAAGTGAACAAGTCGGCAACATGCGGAAACAGTCGAGCGTGGAGAAAGAATTTTAGTGAACAAAAATGAGACCAGAGTGCGGTGCATTGAGCGAGACGCGTTGAGGTGCATACATAGAAGTGGATAATTAAGGAAAAGTGAAGACAGTTCTGTAAACATCAAAGAGGGCTGCTCTAATCACCGAATTTCCACTCGTGCGTGGCATCCGCCGAATTTATTTTCTTTCTTTTCATTTTTTTAACACCTCCATATCTATTTCAAGGTGCCATTCGGCGACAGAAGCTTTAAATTATAATTTCACATCGTCTTCTGGTCTTTGGTGGATGCGATACCTTCGCATATGTGTAGCATTTATGATCTTAATCGTGTAGCACGATGCATGCAACGTGCAGTGTTCCCGCCGCACCACGTACACCGCACGCAGTCATGAACCTATTAACAGAAAAAACGAAAAGAAAAAAGAAAGAAAGAAGGGAATTAGAACGCTTGAAGTCAAGGGTCTGACGGAATCCCGTCTGGTCGGGATGGTACGTGACGAAAATTATATGGCACCGACCAAAAAAGGAAAGGTGGAACGACGTTTCGGCTCCCCGCGGAAGTCTTGTTCACAATGAGGCAGAACGATTTTGTTTCGCTCTTTATTTAAAGTTAGAACGCGTGACTCAACGCGATGTAGAGCAAGAAAAGGCCATGTGCTGTTCGCTACCGACCGTCTCGCGACGCCATTGGCTCGCCCTGCTACTAGCTTGCGTAGATTGTCTGGTTGAGGGGTGCAGAATCGCTCCAACCTTCCATGAAAAAAAAAAAAAAAAAGCTGTGAGCCAATAGACTAACTCGGCTGGCGCAGCGACGTCGCACTCGGTGTCGCATGCGATTGTCGCACGAATGGGGCTAGACGCGTGGGAGCAGTGCGTTTATGGCGAATATACCATTCGTTCGAAGACGAGCACCTTATTGGAGACACAACCGCTTGGAGCGTGTACTTTCGACGTGCAGACGCGCTTCATGCGGGAGGTTCCCCGCTTTCGTAGCCCTCGGTATAATTTCCTGCATGAACATTTGCTCGTATCGGAGAGATCTGCGCAAGAGTTCTTATCTTCTTCGTGGTCGTTCCTGTCGATCATAAGCAGACGAGTTATGTCTCATGCGTAATTCCCAGGAAACAGCTCTTTAATACGAAACAGTAAAAATTTATACATATATTGCATTAATACTAGTTGAAAGAAAGAAAAAGATAGACGGGGATGCGTTTTCTCTTCTTTGCCATCTGGTTTCGGAGTTGCTCTAGTGCTCGTGGGACCCAATAACATGTTCCTTTCTTTCTTACTTTCTTCCTTATTGTGGCTTCTAAAGAAAGAAAACGTTCGGCACTCGGACATTGTCCTTAATGCTGCACGGCTAGCAGCGTTCTGTTCATTTCACCCATTCAAAATTACGATGCAAGAGAAGGAGAAGACGACGAAGAAATGCAAGAAAGGAGAAAAACAGTACTGGTTTAGGTCAAGCAACTCGGTAACTGTTTGATATCTAACCGATCGCGCGAACGAAGCCGTTATCCTCAGGCGATGGTGTTAGCCTTCCTTATGGGGTCGTGCGCTCGTCTGGGGCGCGAATTCAAAGTGCTGCGGCATTGCTCGTGTGGTTGAAAATCTTGCGAGGCGAATTATAGAGCCCGGCCAGTATAAAACGACAATACTATGAAAAAAAAAGAAAGTCCTCAATCTCAGGTAGGGGGCGATTCCTTTCTCCTTCAAGTGTAGAGCTGTGAAAGACGGCTCCATGGAGTATCGGTGGCGTAAAAATATGTAGCGCGTCTAACGAAGAGCCTACTTTTTTAGGGAAATAAGTTTTCGTCGATAATGCAGCGGTTTGTGTTAACCCGGATTTTAAGCGACGAAAATAAATGCACCAGAAAGGTATATATATGGTTGCCCCATCTACCACTCCTATTCAAAGAGTTTGCTCAGAGCATCCATCTAGTCATCCAAGTAGGCTTTGCCGCCAGGCACTGTTTTCTTTTCCACACCCTTCCAAAACGAGGGTGCGTTCATCTGCGGGGATAGTGTTGCCTTCAGATGACGATTGGTTCGCGTGGAAGAGGGAAAGGGTTGGACGCTATCTTCTGCGGCCCTTCCGACGTCTCGAGTCTGTTGTTTACGAGGCTGCGAGAAGGGCCTCGAACTCTCAAAGAGAGAAACAACGAAGATACAGACGCGGCGCGGTTTGCGGGGGAACGTAATTTGCTAGGGGGGCGAAGGCAAACGCGGTAATTAATTAGGCTGTCGCGGGTAGGAGCGCGTCGGTATGCAAGCGAAGGCCACCGCGACCCTGAAGCACAACCGACTCTGCTATTGTGGGTGGGCACCCTCTCTTGCTGTACGGTGCACGATCGCACACGTTACCGCTATGTTGCACGCGGTACAAGGCGTAACGGAGACCAGTTGTACGCATGCGCGCCAGCCGCCGCAGCTTGGCGGTTCACTGCGGGCCGCGACGCAGCGCCATGGGTTTTGATTTCGACCAACCTGGGGTCTCTAGCTCGCACCTAATCTAGGCACACGAGCGTTTTTGCATTCCACCTCCATCGGAAGGCGGCCGCCGCGGCCGGGATCGAACCCTTGACCTTGACCTTGTGCTCGGTAGAGCAACGCCGTTAGCCCTTGAGCTACACCGCGGTGGGCTCCAAGTTGCGATTAGCATTTTGTCAGTTGCTAGCTATAGGTGTGCGAGTCGGTATAGATGCGGTGTGTATGTACTTCCTCCCTGTCTCTCCCGTTTCGCTTTACACAATACGCATACGCGATTTGAGCACCTGCATGTGGAGCTCTGGGGGATTCATTCACACGTGCTGTGTACTGGGCACAGATCAGATTGTGTGTTACAAAATGAATTAGCAGTACTGCATGTCATGCAGTCGCACAGTCTGCCGGTTATAGGCCGTATCGCCTCTATGGCCACCGGCGTGTTCCTCGTACCTGTGCTCCCTCCCAAACAAATATGCAGCCATCTCTGCGTAGATCATCCTTTCTTTTCTGCTAGCTCCAGAACGCTTTGTGGAAACTTCACCACGAAGTGAGCCGGTGCTTGACCAGGTAGGACAGCCGTATACCGAGCGGCTCACTCACTAGCCATGCTTCTCCGGCTGTAACGTTCTGCCGCAGAATGTGAGGTCGCTGGTTCGATTCCGGATCCTGGCGGCCATATCTCGATCGCAATTAGTATGTACAAAAGCCCGCCGCGAGGGGAACACAGAGTAAATGTTCGCCGTGTGAACGACTTCTCTTCCCCATCCGACCCTTGCTGAAGCGTCCCTCACAGGCTAGCGCTGTACACTTTGTGCCATAAAACACGAGAAACGACAACGGTTTCCTCTGTCGGCTGCCAGCATCTCTATGCTGCACGATAAAAGCTTCGGGGTTCTGGAGACATCCGTGGGTGCGTCCGCGGCTGTGTTGCAAGGGTTCTTTCTCCCTCCAACTCCCCTCTCCCCTCAACTCCCTCTCTTTGGCAAGCGGGCATCCGGGGGCATTTTTGGCGCTCTTACGTGTGTGCTAAGATGCAAGCTCGCGAGCGTAGTAAACATGTGTGGGAAGGGCGGACGGGAAAGGGTGAACGGTAACGGTGACAGTTTAACTAATGGACAGTTAGTCTCCCTTCGTGGGCGGCGCGCTTGCTTCGTCTTGTGCGGCTGTTTCACAATGTAATACAGCGGGAACCTTAATGCTCCCGCCCTGTTTGCGCCGCATGCGAGAGCGCGCTTGGGCTTCTGAAGCAAGAGGGGTCAGTCCACCACACAACCGCTCCTCCAGAACCAAGGTACATCTTCTTTCTTTCTTTCTTTCTTTCTTTCTTTCTTTCTTTCTTTCTTTCTATATATATTGTGGCTTGTATTACGGTTTTCTCGCTCTCTCTCGTTCTGTGACTTTCTCATCACTGGCTCATCGTCGTTTTAAGCGCTCGCGTAATTTGGACGCTTCGCCGACGTTCGTAATGGAAGAAAGAAAGAAAGAAAGAAGCACGGTGTGGAAGAGGTTCAGTCGGAGAAGCGAATCAAAGAGGGGGAGTCGGAATAGACCGAAAGAAAGACGAAATAGCGGTGAAAGAAGGCAAAGAAAGAAAAAAAAGCAAGGAGCTAAGCGAACGGCGCAATAAGGACCAGATGAGAGTCTAGAAGGAGGCGGCTAGAGCGAACGACCAAATAGCGGTGAAAGTAGCCCGAGCGCAGTGGAATGGGTGTCTGCACGTGGTCCACTCGGTTTGTGTCCTTGAAGGCGCCACCCGTGCGCGCCGCTGTTTCTGTGTGTTCTGCTGTTCGCTGGCTGCGAGCGGCGCTGCGGCCCTCAAATGCGTTCGCTCGCGCATGACTGCATAGGCCAAGAGCTGCGTGCCCTCGCCGTTTCCCTCCTCCTCCCGCATCCCTCCTTGTGAATTCCACGCTCCTTTGATGCCGCTCACTGTGCAGGTATGTCGTGCACTCGGCCGACTCTATACTTATCGCGTCTACGCCCTGCGTTTCTCCTTGTGTGCGTGACTTTCACGTTATCATATTTTTTTTTTTTCTCCCTCCAGGAGGGGCTCTCGCGCGCGGCCGGGTTTCAACGGCGGGGCAACTATAACTGAATTACGCTGACCGGAGAGGAGCTAGCTGCTATATAGCAGTACAAGGATTTCCGTTCTCCGTGCTTGTGCGAGCTTCGCTTTTTCCTTCGAACTACGCAACACCTTCAGTACTTCTTTCTTTCTTTCTTTCTTTCTTTCTTTGATGTTTTTGTTTCTCGTATTTTCTTTAGAGTTCCAGAGAACAGGCAGTACTCGAAACGCAGAGAGGGTCCACGTATACGTTCTTCTTGGCGCGCGCATTCCTGCCGCCGCGGTCAATAACCCGCCCACACTTGCCGTGCGCCCCGGTTGCAACATTGTCGTCAGTGGGAGTCCTCCTGAAGAGGAACTTCGCGTCGAAAACTCCTGAACTCGGTGTTGGGGCTTAAAATAAATGTCGTCACCTGTGTAATTGGTGTGCATTGCTTGTTGTGTTTTTCTTCATATTTTTCTTTTGAAGGCCATTAACACCTTCCGATTTCAATTTTATACCCCTTACTGGCTTTGTCCTCATGTTCCTGAAACTTTGAGCTAACCTAACTTAATCTTACGTTAAGATCGTTGTCCCGGTGAAGGCTATTCTTCTCGAAGCGTTGGCTCCTGTTGAGAGACTTCCGTCCCTTGCTCACTTATATATATATATATATATATATATATATATATATATATATATATATATATATATATATATATATATATAATTCGAGCCTCCTATGTTCCCAGGGCCTCTTTGTCTATAGTCCTAACCTTAGGCCAGCATTATTATTTCTATTCAAAGAAGCTGAAAGCCCGAGCGAAACCGAGCACGTATTGTGACGTCAAGGCTGAACGTTGCAGGACGTTCATCTTTGTCTGCTGGTTTTGACGTGACACCTTTATGTACTCCAAAAATAGTTATCGTCGCAACGAACACATGGCACGGTGAATGCGGGATACAGATCCGACGAAGTGACACGTTGCGATCGCAACTGTTGGATGGGCTGTACAACGGTTCCTTCTTTTTCTTTTTTAGGCCTCCCTCTTAAAGCGAACCTAACGCAACGTAAACTCGTTGACGGCATTCTCACATTGTCAGGGTGGCTGGCAGGAGCGATACATCAACGGCAGAACACAGTTGTGGCATAACAATGCACTTCCCCAAGTGAATACGGTAGTAGGGTTAATTTTGATCCTTCTTTGTTACACTAGGAACATTGCGTGTGGTGCCATTGTACTCGCAACGGCAAAACTGACAATAAAAAAAAGGAGACAGATTAGGAAACGATAACCTCGAAAAGCTTTTCAGACGGGTCACTATAGCACCTACTGCATGTCTATAGAGTTGCGTAACCGACTATTATGTCGTAACCGGCGATAACGATAAAGGAGGGTGCGGTCTAGATTTGGAGATGTTCGAAAAGGTCGGAAGTGCGGCACTGCCTCCTGCTCGACAGTGTGTTCAGAGACTAAAAGCGATCCGGTGTGTTTGATAAGGGCGGTTAAGTGGACGAATAATGTGCACAGCGTAATTGTGTGCAGTACGTGGCTCGGATAAGAGCGGATTACGAGAGCACTACTCGGATGCGGCAAGGACATATCGCTGTGCGCCTGCTGCTGTCATTTGTCTCTGGCGACCTTATTCCGCGCGGGAGATAGATTGCTATCTTGGTCATATAGGTGCATCGCGCTTCGAATCAACCGAAGTTTCTTTCTTTCTTTCTTTCTTTCTTTCTTTCTTTCTTTCTTTCTTTCTTTCTTTCTTTCTTTCTTTCTTTCTTTCGTTTCCTTTCTTGCCGCCTGCGTTTCTCGACGACTCTAATAAACCTCGTCGCAGAGTCTATATCTTCCTACGTAGTTTCTCCGAGAAAATGGGCAGGCACTGACGTAAGCTAGTGCCCCATTTTTCAGGGCGCATCCTGACAGCCGATGCCTATATGGATTCTTGCTTGACATGGGAAATTTAATGCGATTTCCGTGGATCCAATTTATAATTTGAATGGAAAACGACGTCTTAAATTCTTCTCTTGGAGCCCAGCCTCGTTTGTTAATTTGCGCGAAGGAGACTATAGGTCTAGCTGGCGTATGTGAAATCCTCCAGAAACTGCGGCGAAACGTTCGTGAGAATTTCTGTTTAATTAGCGCTTCCCCGCAGGCGATCGACTGTCTGCTGGTTCGTTCCATAAAGTTTTTACTCTTGCCATATCCACTATAGATGATGTCGTATCGCGTTTAATCAGGACTGCCGCAATTCCGTAATAAGGCGAACCACGTGCGTCAGACAACCGCGGAAATCGTTCAATCATTCTGGGCATCTGCCGTCTGCCGAAAGTGACGCCGCCGTCTGCCGCCATCCGTTGTCGTCTGCTCCAGAGTGCGTGCATAAAAAAAATGTAGATTGCCCTCTTTTATTGTAACTATAATTTATATCCTACAGGTCCATTTTATGCACGAAGGTGTATTTGTGCGCAGCCCTTGTGTTCCGGTCTGGCAACCATACCGGAGCTCGTATTAGCAGACGCTGTATACAGATTTATGAATTTCCCACATTATCGTTTTGCCAGTTGTTCTTGTCTGCAACTCGATCTTTCGTTATCGTGTTAATTTTCCATCCCCATGCATGTAGACCACAGGAGTAGAAGACGCCTTCGAGGTTGTCTAACAACTCGATTCTGATAACGCTCATTTAATACCAATAACAGTGCGCCATATATATATATATATATATATATATATATATATATATATATATATATATATATAATCGACACGTGTACTAGTTTCTTTGTATCGGGCGACCATGTTTCACCGCCTAACAAATGTTATCCCACAGCGCAGGACGCGCCTTGTTAAGAACGGCCCGCTGAGATGCAAGTTTTGCCAGCCAGTTGCGACAGCAGCGGCAACCTTGTCTCGGAACGCCACCGTTACGCTCTAGCCTCGTCGTCATTGTGACTAAACGGGCTCGGCGAACCAACTATTGTTGCTGAGCCCGCGGGAACGTCTACTCAGACCCCTTCCCACGCGCCGACCAAGACGCCAAACAATGGGCAGGGGCGGAGGCCACTGTGCGAGGTCCGCTCTGGAATTTAGGGGCGCCGGCTTTCGTCGGGCGTGACCACCTGGCTACGGGGACGCAGGACAATGGACAACACGACGGCCGCGTGGCGAAGGTCAGCTCCGAGTGCAGTGAAAATGCGTACTTGTGTGTGTAAACCGTCCCGCGGAGAGGCGGCTTGTTTACGAAGGCGTCGAACGTTTTGCCTCACCTAGGGATCTAGGGAACACAAAGTGTTTAAAAACCGCTGTTGTGCGGCTGCTCAGGACACTCTCTCAAGCAGTCATGTTAGACTGATACGCTTTCTCAAGCAGTCATGTTAGACTGATGTAGATACTGTAAATAAACCCATATTCCTCGTTCTCGATGAGAAGCAGTCCTTCCCTTCATCAACGTGCTCAGCGTGGATAAGTTGGACGACGGCATGGGCCAGCTACCTTCTAATTTATGCCCTACTCCAATCTTGACAACGGGTTACGAGCGATGGGACTGAGCCCCCAATCCTGACAGCCTGCATGTATCGGAATTTTCTGGTATGTTATCGATGGTTCCGTCCGCTGTCTGTCACCGAATCTTGTGTAATCTGATTGCATGTATGCGCGACACGAATAGTGTATAACTTTGTGGAAGACACGCGGGTCCCAGCGATTAGTCTGGAACGTTCGATGACTGATGTATAAAAGCCGACACGCTTGACCCGCTGACCAGATTTCGACGACCACCGATCATGTTCAGTTTTTTCAGTTTCAGTTTATTGATGCGCTTGAAATGTTTTACAGAAAAAGTAACTGAAAGAAAACTAGAAAGTTCGCCGCTGTTGCTGACCATTGAGTGTAACTTGCTTACGTGGGCACAAGCTCGCCCAATAAAACGGTAGTTTCGCCATTCACCGTTTTACTTTCTTCACCGTCACTACCACGTGGCTATATATATATATATATATATATATATATATATATATATATATATATATATATATATATATATATATATATATATGGTGTTCCAGCGCCATAGCTTAAAAATATGCGAATGCCTCGTAGCTGGACAGAACCAAGGTACTATTGTTTGCCATCGTTCGGAGATATTGAAATTGCTTTTTTTTTATTCCGCCTAAGGAGATAATTAGTCTTAGTTAATTAACCAACTTCTCACATATTATAATTACATGAAAAGCGTCAATGAGGAAATTGTAGAGCAACATGAAAAATCTCCCGATGCAGCTTTCTGTTGCTCAGTACGTGCCACACAAGTTTTCCCGAGCGTGAAAGAAGCCCGCGAATGCACGCAGAGTGCCTCTCGAGCGGCTATTCGCGCCGCAATTTCGCGTGCATTTGCGGTGTCTTTCTCGGTCGGAAAAAAACACTTTGCAACAGATTACTTGTACTTACTTAGCAAGTGCAAGTAATTTCGCCTCTGTTGTCCTTGGTGTCTTTGTTTGTTGGCTTCTTATGCTACGAATAATTTTACAGGGCATTCGGTTGGACTCAGTAGAAATTCATGGGCAGTGGTACAAACATCCCGGCGGTGCAAACATCCCAGAGCAACCCCGCCGAGGTGACTTAACGGCTACGGTGTTGCGCTGCTAAGCACAAGGTCGCGGGTTCTAATCCCAGGCGCTGCGGTGGCGTTTCGAAGGAAGCGAAATGCAAAAAAAGAAACAAAAAAAAACGCCCGTGGTCCCGTGCATTGGGGGAGCGTTAAATATTCCCTCGTGTTCAAAATTAGCTCGGAGTCCCCGACTACGGCGTGCCTCATAATCAAATCGTGGTTTTCGCACGTAAAACCCCAGAATTCAATCCAATTGAATCTCAGAGTAGAGAGGACCCCAGTCAAAAGAATAACAGCTTCGGATAAGTCCAGGCCAAGTCTTCGAAGATGTAGTTCCAGTATTCTCTTTCTTGAACCAGTAATGCGGCGACGAGATAATATATATATATATATATATATATATATATATATATATATATATATATATATATATATATATATATATATATATAGAACAAGGGTGGTATTGTTTCTTCCTCATTGCGAAAAAAACCATAGGCGCACCAAACCTGAGCTGTGTGAGCAAGAGTTCAGGGAAAGACTGCGGCAACGTAATTTCGTGACAGGGACCTCAATCATCCTTCAGGTGCAGAGTTCGCTACCCCAGGGAAACAGCAAGTGCTTGTAACTTGGAGAAGTAGTGAGCGCTGCGTCTGACGATGCATTCATAGTTGAACTCATCCGACATCTAGCCGCCGTCATTCATGAAGAAGGCGCACGGGGGTGGCCTCGCACGTCTGGCGAAGCTTTTGCTCTCGCGACGCGGACCTCCACTCGCGAGCCGGCGGCCGTTCCATCGCCTCGCCTGTCGTCAACAGTGTCGTTGTTGTCAGAGCCGTGCCGCGATACCAAACACCGCGAGTGTGCGTTCGTGTCTGCAATCTTCCCCCTGCCGTCAGCTGCTGTGGGTCGCCATGTTCTCTTCCTCCACCTCCTCCTCGACCGCGCCTCCGCCTGCAGTGACGGATATCGCTTGCGCGCAGCACATCACAACGGAGCTCCGGTCGCACTGCGGCAACTTGGCTAATTATGGTTATAAATGTGCCAACACTCACTGATTCGAAAGAGACGTTGCTGGTAAGTTGCGTGCACGGCGGGTCGTATTGAAAAGAAAAAGGCCGAGCGCGGCTAATGTGAGAGGAAAGTGTGCGATGAAGAAAGAAAGAAAGCGAGAATGGCCTCCACACAGGGTTATGCATATGTGCCTGTGGGAGTTGACGTCATAGGCAGAGGAGTTGTAAAAGAGAGAGAGGGGAGGAGAGGGAAAGAGGGAGGAAGGCGGATCGCACGCCTGCAAGCAGGCCTTTCGGAACGCTAGCCTGTGCGCGGACGTGATAAGACCTCCCACGTAGTCGCGAGCGACACAGGCGCCGCTGCGGTTGCCGTGGCTGCGTCGTCGTCGTCGTCGCTGGCGGCTGCAGCGGCTTGCGAAGCGCTCGCACTGAGCCGTGGCTCTGCTCGGAACAGCGTGCTTATCGCAGTGCCCGCGACGCCGCCGCGGGACGTGACACGCTCGCGTTCGCCCCCCTTCGTCGAAACTGCGCCGCTGGTGGCAACGCTCGCCTTCTGCGGGCGCGAACGCGGGTCCCCAGGTCTATCCCTGCCGTGTGATCGTCACTGTCCGTGTAGGCGAAAAAAAAAAAAAAACAGTGGTGGACTGACTTCTATGTTTGCCATTGTTTTCTTGTCTTTCTTTTCGTTTCTCTTTGTTTCTTTTTCCTCTCCCTCCTGCGAGGATGAGGGCTGGACTCTCTCGTTTGTATGTACACACAGGCGCACACCCCTGATTCAACATCAGCGCTTAGGAGATCGCCCGGTCGCTTCGCTTTAAGGCTAAACCCCACGAACGCGATTTTGTGCGCGACAGCGACGAGCGACTGCTTTGAGCGACGGATCGGGCCGTCGCTTGAACAGATCGCTCGGTTCTGCAAATCTAGAATTCGTCGGTCGTCGCCTGGAAGTGCTATGAGCGATTAGCCAATAGCGCGAAGCCGGAACTGGATGTACATCACTCAAATACTACTGATTGTCGCACGGAAGGAGCAAACGATTGAATTTTTACACGTGGAAGGGTAAGAACCTACTGCAAGCCCCCCAGCAATATTTTACGCTGCTTTTTACAGTAAAACACATCAACTTAAGCAATAAAGCACGCGTCACGCTAGTTTCGGCGCCTTCATTGCTGCCCTCATACCAGCAACACCGGGGAGATGTCGCTCGAAGTCATCGCTCGCATGGGGTACGACTTGTAAGCGACGAGCGAACGCGGCAGCCATCTTCATCGCGTCGCTTGTTGCCGTCGTTGTTTATGAAATTATGTGAGCTTGCGGAAACAGGCCACTGAAGATGGACGGCTTATACCGCCGAAATTTATAATTAAACCTCAGCGAATCTTCATTTTTCATACAGCGCAATTATTTTATGCGCTTTTGGATTGCAGAACCTGTATTTCTGTTTTTTGTTTTACACGATACGCCTTCTATATATCTTCGTTACGACCTTGTCTTCATTTCCTTTGTGCGTAGCTATATCCGCTTTATGTGACGAAGCAGTGTTGTCTTCGTTTTATCATTCTGCATCACGGTCGCTCATAAATGTGTATTGGCGTGTTCTGTCAAGTGCGCCAGTACGGAGGCGGATAGGTTGTCTCTGGCACTATAATAAACATTCATTAATTGATTATTCCTAATACGAGTGAGCGGTCAGTAGTATTGCGACGAAATGGGCGATCACCCTCGCAGATTCACTGTCAATTATTCCATAACTAATTATTCCAAACTGTCGTCACGTAGTGCCAGCGATGAAGCAAAAAGAAAGAGGGGAGGACAAGGGTCGAAAGGCCTAGAGAGGTTCAAGCTCACCTAACGAGGCATCACACTAAATAAGCACTGGCAACGAGCTTTCCAGTGCCAAGAGAGAGCTTTGTTTCTGCTCCTCGGTATCTGTCATTGGCGCCTGCAATCTTTGGTGTGTTGTTCGCACTGGACGGCTATCTTCGAGGTCCACGTTCTTGTCACCTCTCAGCCTGGACCTGCAGAAAGAAAAAAAAGAAGCTTTCCTTTCTTGGGTTGACCTGGTCGTCCTTTCGAGTGCCTTACCGTGAGCCGTTTTTCGAAAGCGCGATCGTTCTTTGCCTCGCCGGAATTGTTCGGCCGGACGTCCCCTCTGACGACATATGTGAGCACGTACTCTAAACATTCGTCAACTTTACGACTTTCACGTGGGCTCGCTGTGCGGTTCCGTACTTTCATTTACGCCGTGTTCGTCACGCCCCCTCGTCATCTTCGACTTCAGTGTCACCGTATAGCGAATGGAAAAAGAAAAGAAGAAAAGCTTCCGCCGAGTCGTTTGTAAAATAAAAATTGGGCCTGTAGAACGTATTGATTCTGTTCCTACACCATTCCTTTTCGCGTTTCGTCAGTGGTTCGATCGGGACAGTGAGACTACTTTATCATCGGGATTGGCCGACCGTGAGCGGTAGACGATAAGGAAATATAATCGAGCGAAAGGAATACTTACGTAACACGCGCTGACCGGCTGAGCTATCGTGAAACATTCGTGTTTTAGAATTTCTGGGGTACCTCACTGTGAGAATAGTAAGTATATCCGCTGCGCGGGTATTATGAGGACCACAGTAGGCAACAAGGCAATGGATGAACACAATGTTATGCATATTGCAAGGAAGGAGTCGTTTCTTGAGAATGTGCCGGCACGTTTAATTAATGAAGTCGACGTTGAAAAAGTTGTGGTGTCGGCTGGGACAGTGTACTGCTTTTGCAGTAGAATTTATTTTTCTTTTTTTTTTCTTTTTGAATGTGCTCGTTGAAACTTCAGGTAGAGTTCTCGGCTTACCAAGGTTCTTGCAAACATCAAAATAGTATCTGAACGTATTTTTAGTGCATTGTTCCTGAACTTTCCTTCTACAAAAAGTACTAGGATGCTGAATAGCAAAGTCTTCTCGATATTCTCGGAACGGCCATTGTTAATTTAGTTGTCGCTAATTGAGAGCTATCGCCAAATAGCTGATATCTATCTATCTATCTATCTATCTATCTATCTATCTATCTATCTATCTATCTATCTATCTATCTATCTATCTATCTATCTATCTATCTATCCGTTCTTTCTTTCTTTCTTTCTTTCTTTCTTTGGCTTGCGGTTCTGCCGCCGTACTACATCCGCCTGCACGTGCCGCGCTTTCCGCATCCGGTCGACGCAAGCGGCGGCGACAGGGGAAGCGATGGCGACGCTCCCGCAGCGTCTCGCCGGGCCCGTCTGGCTGACGAGTCCCAGGAAGCGTTCTCGACCCCCCACCAACACCGGCCATATTCATTTCCCCAGCGCTGCGCTTCAGTGTTGGCTGTGGGGACAGTAATAAAAATGAAGGAAACCTGCCCCCTTCTCTCGGCCCCGAATGGCGTGTACTGGTGGTGGTGGGGGGGGGGGGGGGGGGGGGGGAGGAAGGGGGGCTGCTTGTTCTGGACTGGCCGTTCAACTCCGTTCACATCGCGAGGCTGTTGGGGAAAGCGCGATAACGAGCAAGGTGTCTCGTGGTGGCTTCGCCCTATGTGTAATGGCGATGGTCATGACGATGATTTTGTCTAAATGTGGCAGAAACCCACCGTCGAGGACAGGCCATGACTCGGGTGGTTTCACGAAATCAGAGCGATAAATGAAAACACAAGTGGAACCTATCGCGAATTAAATAAAGGAATTGAAAGGAGGAGGCGGAAGAAACTTGACTGCCGTATATGGGCCCAAGTCAGGACCGGCACAAAGCATGCTTTGTGGTAGTTGCTTTGTCAGTCTTGCGATGGCGCTCTTCCTTTCACTTCGAGGCATGCGAACCGCTAGACGTGGTATAATCATCGTAGCAATATCGATAAGCGGCTTTCTAAGTGTCATTTAGAGTCTGTATTCAAGTTACTCGGCGCTTGTGCTTAATGGCAGGATACCAGCGTCATGCAAGGCGCATATGCTCGATGCCAGTGGGCACGTCGGAATACGAACCGTAGATCATCGTATACGTGGCGTGCTATGACTTATTCTGCGTTCAAGCGACGCTGGCCTGCGTGGACTAAAGTATATTGTACACGGCTTGCACGATTTGTGCAGGGTTTTCACCGTCTATAGGCAGGGATCGAAAAGCGGTCTCTCTCTTTGAACAACTGGATGTCGTGCTAGAATTGCGCGATCGTATGTTTCAAGGACCCCACTGAAATTGAGATTCTCGACTAAACCCGTGCGCGAGGTGTGAAAAAAAAAGAAAGAAAAAAGGGTAAATGTGGAAACCGCGGTACTTCAACCACACCATAGACTTGATCGATCACCGCATTGCCTCGGGTGGCCCTCTTCTTTCTGGGTTTTCTTCCTTCCGTTGCTCGGCGCGTCTGCTTATTTAAATACACGCGCGCGCATGCTTGCCCCAAGTCGTCTGCTGCGGCGGCGGCAACGTCTGCTCCACCTCCGTCGTTCTCGGCCGTCTGCTCCCCAACATCCTTCTGAATGCCATATTGCCCGCCCTCTCCGTGCTTCTGGCTGCTGTTTTCTTGCTTTCCTCTTTCTTTTTCTTCATGCTGATCTTTTCTATCCCCCCCCCCCCCGCCCTTTTGCTGTGCGTGCGAGTGAAGCGAGCGAACTGCTCTCATCGCGAGAGTATTAGCGCCTGGTCTGCGCTCCCAGCTTTGCCATCTCGCCGTTTGGTGATGTTGATCTCTTGAAACGTGGCACACGCCTCCGGGTGGGACTGGCCACGCAGCTACATACGAAACAACCAGCTGTACATAAACAGGGGTAAGAAAATGGAATAAGGCAAGAAAGAACATGCAGTTGTTTGATGAGTAAATATGTAGAAGTTAAAAAAAATACGAGTGATAATTAAAAGAACACCTGATAAAAAAAGAAAATCGCAACACAGATGACTCGCCTATGAACGTAACCTACTGGATGCTTCATCTCGCATCCAAAGGTTACCATGAAGGGGAATTGCGCAAGGTTTTCAATGGAAACTCGACTATAAACGTAACCTACCGGATGCTTCTTCTTGCATCCAAACGTTACCACGAAGGGGCATTGCCCAAGGTTTCCAATGGTAACATAATTGCATGCCTTCCTTCGCGCTAACTTAATGGTCTGTATCACCTATGGGATTGCTTCTATTTGTTCCCCTCTTATTTGTTTCCCTCTTCATCCTCATTTCTTGTTGCTGATGGCGCGTACCTATTTAGTTACTCTCGCACGAAGATATGCGATTTTGGATTGGTACGATTCAGACAGGATATTGGTATATTGTCGGCGCAAAAATTGTTACGTGCGGAAGGGCCTGAAACTAAGAGGAAAATGCTCTTAGGCTACAATTGTTCGTTAGTGCATATTCCATCCAATCCTGATGCTGGACGTATTATTAGCTCCGGCAGCCAGCAGAGAACATTTAGGAACGAGAAGATTTGTGAAATCGGCCCCGGGTGCCGAGTTCGCTATGATTTCGTCAGGAAATTCGAAAAGAGTTCTGGCTTTCATTTTTCTGGATCAGTAATTAATCATTCTTCCGTCAAATGAAACAAAGATACAGTCCCTGAGTAACACGAAAAGCTTTACCGGTCCAAAGTAATTTAGACCTGATGTTTAGTGTTCCCTTAACGCTCGAGCGACGCCACCAGCAGCCTCCACCGCCTGCGGGCGCAACGGCCCGCCGCTGAGGGGCGCGGACGCTCCGGTAGCTAAGCCGGAAAACACGGGGAGAGGAGGCGAGCGCTGTAGCAGAGAGCGAGATAAGAAGGAAAGAGGAGAGGCACCATTGGTTCTTATGTTGTGATTCTAGGAGCTGGTTGAAAACATGTGGAGAGAAAGATATGAGAGGAGTAATGTAAGGGCTGGGTGAGGGGAGGGTTGTTGTATGTAGAAAGTGAGGGCCATAAAGAATGAGCAGAGAGGAGGCAGTATCTGAGAGGGGAGAGAGTTGCGAGACGGGAGGAGAGGGGAATAGGAAGAGGGTAGTGTATGAGGGAGAGCGGTCGCAGCCACGCCAAGCAACGAGTCTGTCGGCCACTGTACCACGGGGCTAGTAGGGGAGGGAAGCCAACTTGACGACCCTCCTAACCGCCTCTCCTGAAGATCGCAACCCATCCGCGCTCGCTCGAATGAAGCAGACAAGAAAGACTGGTGGGAATGGAGGCGTAACAGGTGGAGCAAGTGCTCTGGAGCGTTGCCGCGGATGATAACTCTGAGGAAGAAAGGAAAGGAAGACGGAGAGGGGAGCGAGAAAATGTTGCTTAGGAACTTGAGGGGAGAGAATGGGCTGAGTCCCTCTCACTCTGCTCCGCATCTACGGCAGTTCCCTCACCTCTCTTCGCGACGAGGGGGTGAGAGAGGGCTGCTCTAGGTAATCGGCGACTACCCCAAAGTGACCATCCCGAGCTCCGACACAGGCAGAGTCGAGCTGAGAAAGAGACAGTGCCTGTGGTAAAGAGGTACGGAGACGGAACCTAAAGAGAGAGAGAGAGAGAGAGAGAGAGAGAGGAGGTTGTGAGAGAGTTATAAAAGAAGTATGGTGTTTAAACGCAAGGGGCGGCTGTTTCGGTTCTTGGGGCCTGTCTGTGCGTGTGTGTGACTTGCTCGCAGTGTTCGTTGTAGGGGAGCGGGAAGAGGAAGACGAAATGAGCTTGGGTCCTGTGATGACGCGAGGAGGAAGATTCTTTTCCGGTCTTTTCAGAATGGCGCCTCTCTCTCTCTCTCTCTCTCTCTTGTTCTTTTTTTATTCATTTTAGTAGTCGATCTACCTTGCGCCAGATTTCTCGGTTTCTAAGGGTGCCTATACTTTGCTTTTTCATTTTTCTTATGTTTGCTTGTTTTCTCAGTGTCTCCTTTCTTTGCATCTCCTTTGTTTCCTTCCTTTCTTTCATTCCTTTTTCTTTCTTTTTTTCAGAAGCTTTGAGGTGCTGCGCTTTGCTTCTGCTTTGAGAAACTTCCTCCTTTCTCCCTTTCCTCTTCCTCGACGATCGACATCGCATATTGTGGAATAATTTGTTTTCTTGGCGCACAAAAATCGCACACATTTTTGTTTCCTCGCAGTCCTTCTCTCGCCCCCTTTCTTTGCGTATTTTTTCGTTCTCCGGGTCGCGCAGGCTGGCCGTCACTCATGTCAGCACGAGGAACAGAAGACGAGAGGAGGAAGGACTGTCTCTTTCACTCTCTCGCCCTCCAGCTCTCTCTCTCTTTCTCGCTTCCTGCTCGTGTTTTGCTCCTGAAGTCGCTCAAGTCAGTCTTCCTCGAGCGCTTCGCTATAGACTTTGTTCGTTTTGTTCGTGACGTCGCGCGCGACCACTGGCTGTGTTGTGTTGTCGTTTTCTGGCGCGGCTGTTTTGGAGCGAGCGCCCCTCGCACGCGCAGAGAAGTCAGCGACCCTTTCCGGTGGGACCAGACCGGTATTTCCCAAATGCCTCCCGCCCATCTCCATCGCCCTCTCTGATTCCTCCCCCCCCCCTCTCAGACACCGCTTATAAGCGCAACCCTTGCGACCGTTTAATGCGTACACGTTCGACCCTCCCCTTGGCCCGTGCAGGTCTTCGTGCGCGTGTCTGCCTGTCCGCATACTATGTGCTCTTTTGCGTTTAGTTTTTCTATTTCTGGCTCTGCCCTCGTTCACCCTTGCATCAGCGGGTCGCACCCCTTTCCTGGTGAGAGCGAGATAGAGAGGAAGAAGGATTTCAGACACGTGACCTTCTTCCATCCTCCCTCGACTACCTGCCCGGCATCTTCCTCTTCCTCGTTACCTCCCTGCTGTTTCTTTTTCTCGTCGGCTGCGGCTTCTTCTTTTGTGTTCTCGGCTTGTTGACTTTCCCGCTCGCCGCAGACTTTGAACTTGACTTCTCAGGACAATCACACTTAAAGACCAGATGAAGGAGGGAGAGAGAGAGAAGATGAGAGGAGGGGCGACAACAGGAACCCCTGCCCCCCCTCTCTCTGGATACCCCCTCACTCTGTGGTCCGCTCGGTCTCGCTGGCGCCGCAGCGAGTCGCCGCCGCACCCGTCTCAGTGTCGGTTGGTGCCGCTTTGTGAGCGGAGCTGACGCTCGTGGTGGTAGCGTACGGGGCTTCGGCTTGCTCCGGCGCCTCGCCTCTCCGCCGGACATCCCGCGTGCGCGATGGCGCCGTTTCTCCTATGCGCCTGCATGCTGTGATGAGCAGCCCGCTCGCCGGGTGAGCTTGTCTGCGGCGAACCGCTATCTGGGCGACTCCGCCGGCCAGGCGTCGGTTAGCTTTATTAAGTGTACGGTTCGCAAGCTACTATGATGATCGTACTGAACATTTTAGGGTGGCAATATGCTTCGTATCGTGCTCGTTGCTTCGATGGTTCGGTTCGGAACAGCTAACCCCGCTGCCGGGATAAGCCTGCCTCGTTAGCATTAAGTATTGTGACGCAAGGTCTGCACGGTATACGGAATGCCTCTGCTACGGATTCTTCGAAGTACTTAGTGAGCGTGTCGCTTCTACCGGGCACAAATCGGTTGTTTCTGTTACCGTCAGTATGTCTCAATTTCTTACGTCTATGGTAGCGACTCATCATCATTTATGTAATGACTTGATGTAATGCCCTTTACAGGGCGTTGAAATATCAGCTCCAATTATATTTGCGGCAAACTGCTGACTCTATTGCTGGCGCAGTAGCTGCTTCTTACAAGAGTTTCCACTTGTTCGTCAATCGTGCGGTTGTGCTTCGTGGTTGTAAATGGTTCGAAATTCTCGAAGGCACTGTCGCCGATGCCGCGGCCTGCATCGTAGGCACACTTGGCACAGCGGCATCGTGAGCGCTCGGAGCAACCGGTACGTCCGCAGTGCGCGTTGTCCTGCCGTTCGTAGTGTTCGAATGGCTGTCTTGTTCATGTCTTCTTCCCTTTTTGTTCTTCCTCTCCCGCGAGAACTTGACTATGCGTCGACGACCATGTAAACTTCATAACTTGTAGCTGACTTCGTGTTTGGTTGCTTAACGCAACATGCAAAAACGTACAGTGCTGCAAAAAGTATTTATTTATTTATTTACTCAATAAGCTATTAGTGCAGACTTCGAAACCTACATGCTGGTAAGCGGGATGTAATGCGACAGCTATACTTTATACTGGTAACAAATGCGCTCGCTGTGTACTCATCACCTGCTTACGCTACATAACCAGCTCGCAAAGGCAACCTGCGATGCAAATAAATTATGCGTGTAGCTGGGACCCTGCTCTTTGTTTTGTTTTCTTTGTATCGTACACACTCACGTGCTGTGTCACGTTTGATCATGGAGGCACCCGTGCGGTCGTTACGTCATTGTCAGCGCTTGCAGCTGGGGAACGCACTCAAAACACTTGGCGGATACACGCTAATTATGCAGCAGGATTGCAACTTGGGTGGGTTAGTTGTACGTCATAGCGGATATAGATCAACTTACAAATGTATGCACGCACGCACACACGCTCACACACACAGACACACACACACACGCACACACGCGCACACACACACACGCGCGCGCACACACACACACACACACACGCACGCACGCACACACACACACACACACACACACACACACACACACACACACACACACACACACACACACACACACACACACACACACACTCACACACACACACACACACACAAAATGCGGGACGTACAGTTCTTGTCCTGCTTTCTCCGAGCCATTTGTCTGTCTCACGAGCCTGGTTGAGATAAGTAAGTGATGCCACACTACGGGGCCAACGCATTTCCTTTTCTTATCTATAGTGCATCAGCAGCGTATGGTTTCATTCGGCGCTTTAGTGGCAAGTGACTTAACGGAAACGTCGCTCGTGCATACCTGCGCCGGAACAGCTTAGACTGTTGCTTGATTTTTACGCGCCTGCATTCTATGTTCCACAGCAGTACAAAGTGGGCCACATTTTCCTTTTGTTTTCCCTGTAGGCTTTCAAAGGGCGCAGGTATTCTATTAAGCATGCTGCATTTTCGAAAATGAACTGTTTCTGACTGGTTCAGTGCTCGAGCAAAACCGTTGCTTTCGCGAAAGCGATTCGAACGCCTTTTTCCCGCAACGTTCAACGTGCATGCGTGGTTTGCGTTGACACTTCACAGAACGACCGGAGCACCACAATGGCCGTGTTTGTCGCCATAGAATAAAAACCGAATGTTGAAGAATGACAACGCCTGGTTATTTCTGACGTCGTGATTTTGGGCGAGTTTGTATTCGTCTCCTTTCTTTTTTTTTCGTGATGGCAGTGACCGGCAAAGTCATTGATGGCTTACGATCACACTGCAGTACAAAAGTAGTGCAAAAAAAAAAGGAAAGAGAGTGAGTGAGTGACAACTTTATTAATCGAAGGGGTGAGGGGTAAGGAAGGCCAAGACGTCATTGAGAAAGAGAGAGAGAGACCTTCGACAATGATCAAAGATCAAATAAGAAAATATAAGATTTATCTTTAGGGGATCAGGTCGAGAGATAAGGAGCATGTGTGCTTCCTGCTACTCACTTCCATACAGGCTGAGGATTATGAGTTCTGGAGATTACTCTATAAAAATGCTGATTAACAAGGAAACAAAATTCAAGCGCATGTGCACGAAGAGAATAAAAAAAAAAAAGACGGAATTAAGCACTTCACAAAACGAAAAGATCTTGTTGCACGAAAATATTTGCTTGACCACGCGTGGAATGGAGCGCTTCTTTTTTTTTTTCTTCAAGTCTCACTGGAAAGTCTGCAGCGAGTCTGCTGACATACTCGGCAATCCTCTCATGTTGAAGAATGTGTGCCGTGATCCATTCTTCGTGTTACAAGAAGAACAAGGACGATCAATACCGTATTCAGCGCAGATGGGGAATTCCATGCCACATTAGTTCGCGCCGTGCACCTCATTTGGCTCCCGACGCTGACTGCTTAACCCGAAGGCTCTCATTGGTTGGCAGACAGTTTCGCGTCACACACCGCGTGACCGTCACTCGCCGTTGAATGTTTACCGCCCATGGGATTCAGTAACGTGCTCTGATGGTTGTGGTGCTCCTCCGTAGAACGCCACACATCTGTTGAACTAGTTCCCCGGTTGATTGGCTAGGCGCCGGAAGATGGACCAAATATTACCAGAGGTCGGCGCCCTGGTTACATAACGTTGCCGAGTCAGGGAATTGCTATCAAAGGAGATAAGCAAACGAGATTCAAGGGAGCGTTATCGAACCTATTGGTTGGTTCTACAGTAGGGTTAAGCCGTCCCGCTGCTGCCTGCAATTGACAGATTATTGTAGTTTTATAAGTAGAATGGACGTGCAGACGTTTAAATATTCAAATTAATTCTAGGGTTCTACGGGACAAAAAAAAAATCACGATCTGATTATGAGGCACGCGTAGTAATGGCGGACTCCGGTTTAGCTTTGAACTTTTGACCACCTGGGAAATCGAAGCATACGAGCGTTTTTTTTTTTTTTGCATTTCGTTCTCATTTAAGTGCGGCCACCGCGGCTGGGATCAAACCCGTCATCTAGATTTCACCGGGCCAACGCCATACTAAGCTACTGCAGCGGGTACGTGGGCACGAGCACGCGCCGAATCGTATTGAGCGTCCCCCTTTGACTACATCTCCGTGTTGTTACCGGTGTTCGTTTGCGCGATAGCTTAGCTTCTGAGAACAGCTGCCACATTCTGGGACCACCGCCTATATACTGCAGACTCGTGGGCCCCACGTATTCATAAAACGTTCTTACGCTAAAAGCGTCCGTGCCAGCCAGTAGCGATGTAGGACGTACTATTAGCGAAGACAATTAGCCAATCAAAAACAGCACTTACGAACGGAAAGCGTTGTGAATTCCGCCTTTGATACGTGTAATTTCCTTCCGTTTTCTTTCCGGGGCTTCCGTTCGATACTTCCGTGGAACGGCGTCGCCGTCGGTCGGGGAAGTCAAGCTCACGCCCGCGCGAGTCGACACTGGGACAGCCGATGGGACAGCCGACGTCCTGGACAACAAACGCGTGCCAGGTCGACCGAGCGACCGTGACCTTCGCGGCGACCGGCGTAGCGGACGTTCGCGGGCCCGCTTCGTCACGAGCCCCGTTTACATGAATACGACAGAAGCGTATCGTATTAACTTTCAAGCGTATCGCATCTCATGTAAACGATGTAATTCGCTAGGAAGACGTATCGCATTCAATACGCCAAACAGGGGTAGTTTGAGATGGAGAATGCGCATTTCAGCGGCGCATGTAAACAGAAGCGTATCGCATCAGGAATTATGGGAAAGCATTCGCTGCGGGATTACAACCGGCCAACCAACCAGCGCCGCGGCCGCTGCCGCACTGCGAGACATCAAAGCAAAATGGCGGCTGAAGGAGCAGGTGCGTCGCACGGTCTTGTTGCTCGCGAGGAAGCGTCAACTCGCGTTTCCTTTACACGCGAGGAAACATCATCCTTTTTAGCTATAGTTAGTGAGATGAATATAAGTGAATTGTTGGATTCCCGGCGTCAGCGAAATCAGGCACACTTTCAAAAAATACAAGCCGAGATGGCCGCGCTCGGCTACCATTGGTCTTGGCAGCAACTGCGGACTCACTGGAAGAACCTGAAGTCCAGATACAATAAGGTATGTTTCCAATTTTAGTTGTTCCCCTTCTCGGCCTGTGCCATAGTGTTGGTTGCTTAGAACACCTTTCTCTTTCTTTTGACATGCCCTAGGAGCTGCTAGAGCAAAGCAAGAGCGGCGCGGGAAAATCCACTTGGCAGTGGTTTTCTGAAATGAATGCTCTACTCGCACATCGTCCTATGAGCCAAGCGCTGCATTACGGTATCGACAGTAACGAGCCGGATGAAAGTGAAGACTCCCGAGCCGGTAAGCGAATACAGCATAACACTCGCGTACTTTGCGGACTGCGCAAAAGCAACGACGTATATGGGTACGAAGCGAGTAAAACTTCGCGTGAACGTTGCGTACAAACGGCAGCTCGCAGCTGTGAAGAGGCGCGGCCAGAAGGTGCGAGAACACAAACCGCAGGGGGCAAGCGTTATGTAGACAAGCTTCCCGCGAATAAGATTAAGAACTGCGATTGCAACCGAAGATATCGATATCCCTATGTGTACCGCTCGATGCTGCCCGCTGCAGATCCCACTGCGGTGGGCATCTGGTGAATTCACGAACTTCTTTTCCTATCGTTGTAGGCTCGCGTTTAGGAGTATGGTCTTTACAAAAGAATATGTGGTCATTTGCATGCCTGGCGTTTGTCACTTTGTTGGAAAACCCTAGCTCTGTTTGCGCCAGTGAAATAAAATGTGCCACTGCGGACATGTTCACCATAACTGGAGACGCAAGCACATTGAATGTAATGGTGCCTTTGCAGGTAATACCTAATATGTATTTGTTCCGCCTTCTTTTTGTAATTAAACGTGAAAACTAGCAGAAGACTGCGCAATGTGCACTTACTTATAAGGCTGTTCGTATTTATTTTATTCGCAGACACGTGTGCAAGTGAAGCTGATGACGTCGAAACGCTCCGAAGTACACAGTCCTGTAAGTCACTGGTTCCTTTCTGTCTAATCACATACGCCCGTTAAGAAACCTTTGAAATTATGGGGTTTTACGTGCCAAAGCACTTTCTGATTATGAGGCACACCGTAGTGGCGGACACCGAAAATTTCGACGTGGGGTTCTTAACGAGGACCTAAATCTAAGTACACAGGTGTTCTTGCATTTTGCCCCCATCGAAATGCGGCCGCCATGGCCGGGATACGATCCCGCGACCTTGTGCTTAGCAGCCCAACACCATAGCCACTAAGCAACCACGGCGGGTTTTAAGAAACCTTTTTCGTGCTCACCTGGCCAAGAAATGAAGAACGCTGGAAACATTCTGTGAACGTTAACTTGGGCAATGCGACTGTGCTGTGCATAAAAAACGTTTGCTAAGAAATATATACAATTTTGGGTAAATTAGCACTACAATCCGAGGTCACAAGATCTGCGATGCTGAAATTGCAGAATATTAGGGAAAACCAAAGTGCTCCTTTTCTTCGCAAGCAAGTCTTAAAATTTGCATGACGTGACAAAGCGAAAAGAACAAAAGGTTCTGTACTGGAATAGGTTTCTTATGACAAAGTTAAACTATTCAACTGCTTGTGTTTGCGTGCAGCCCCAGAAGCCAGCTGTTCACAGCCACCAAGGAAGCGCTCCAGATACAGCAAGCACTCGGAGCTGCGTGAACTGTTCGCTGATCAGCAAAGCAGAAGTGCTGAGCTCTTAAGACAGCACACAGACATGATATTTCAACAGCAGCGGCAGCTTTTACAGGAGGAGCGGAATAACATGAATCAACTCATGGCAAACATTACAACTTCCTTCCTTCAAGGCACTCAAGCCCTTTTGTCACAAGTGTTCAGCCAACAGATGCAAATGACAGGCCACCAGCCAGCAGTGTTCAGCTTTCCTGCACAAGGACCTTTTGTCACAACGGGGGTGGCCTCCAACATCACAAGCTTCCAACCATGTCACCCGTCAAACTCGACGCAAGACATGCCAGCGCAACCGAACTTTTCTGGCTCAACCACATCGAGGTCGCCTCACTCATAAGCGACTCATATAAGTGTGTTTCATTGAGTGCTATAAACAGCTGGTGCTGTCTGATGTTCCTTTAAAAAATTGCTCACAGGCACTGTAGCACTCTAGTCACTTACGTTGTTTTTTCTGTGGGTCTGTGGTGCTGTCTCACTCACATTTTGTTTTGCTCGACCCTTACTAACTTTTTTTTTCGCGTTTTATCTTAGAGATCTGTGGTGCCTAGCCATTGGTTATTTTTTGCTCTGGGTCGGCTCATTTGTAGGTGGCTCATATTCAGTGTGCTATGCTAAGTGCTGGAAACAGCTGGTGCTGTCCGACATTCTTTGTACTCTAGTCACTCTTGCTATTTTTCGCTGTAGGTCATTTTATTGCATTGCCTGCATTTCTTACTATTTCATCAGATATGAAAAGGTGGGTTGTCTAGCCCGTCTGGTTATTTTTTGCTGCCTGCCAGTCAGTTTATGTGGTACCTACATTTTTTGTATTTTATCTATTTTATCGCAGGTAAGAGAGCTGTGTTGTCTACTCACTCCTTTGTTTTGCTGGACCAAATACATTGCCTGCATTTTTTTTGGTACTATCTCAGATAACAAAAGCTATGTTGTCTAGCCTCTGGTGACATTTTGCCTACATGCAGTGCCTATATTTTTTTGTATTTTGTGATAGAGCTGTGGTGGCTAGCCACAGGTTTTTTTCTGTGTGACACTGTCAAGTGCCTACATCATTTATGACTTTTATGACTCCTATTATAGTCAAGAGAACCTGTGATGTCTAGCCAGTCTGGCAATTTTTTGTTGTGAAGGACACTTTATACAGTGCCTGTATATTTTCTGTACATTTTATCACGGATAAAAGGTGCTGTGGTGCCTAGTCACTCTAGGTATTTTTGCAGTGGGTCGCACTCAATTGTGGCCACATTTTATTGTGGATGTCCTCTCACAGTTAAGCAAAATTTATTTTTTGTCACGTGTAACAAACATGTTTACCAATTGTAGTACACAAAGACAGTGTTTCCACTACTCCTGCATTTACTGTTTAAATTTTTTATATATATTACATGAAAGTATTGGCCACTTCCATTGCTTAATGAGAAGCAATGCTGCCTTGTTACTGTTGTGTACAAATTGTAAGCTGAATTTAGCAGACAAGATGGTGCTTCCAGTTCTTAATAAACATTTTATTTTCACACTTTGTTGCATTTTATCTGGGATATGTTGAAGGTGGAATGAACACCTTGAGCTTAGGAACTTCTGTTCCTCACAACCACCTTATAATTTGAACACATAACATGTGATCTCCAAACAGGTTGCAAGTTTATGAATGAGTAACTGCTTCTCACTTTTATAGGCGTATTGCAGTTCGTCATCTAAGACAGGGCCAGTGTACTTCTGCTTCGGTACATGTTAAAAATGTGTTAACAATTACCATGTTAACTTCGTGACCTTTATTAACGTTCTACCATGAAGCAGAGCGCAAAGGAAATTCTTCTGCCATGTACTGCTTCAAAAAGTCTCTCATAGCATAGACGGCATTCCGGTCCTGAGGACTGTTAGACGGCTGCACATAGATGTTTTGCTCCGTATCTTGAACAGCTGACAGCCACGCATCTGCGATGCTTTTCCGCCTTTGTTCACAGAAATTGTGCAGTATACACGTTGCTGCTATTACCGTTGGCATAAACTTATAGCTGGTATCTGCGCGTTTTAAAAGTATGCGCCATCGTCCCTTTAGCCGCCCAAATGCGTGCTCCACTACATTGCGCCCTGAACTATGGTAAACGTTAAATGACTCCTGTTCCTTAGAGAGTGCCCCTGTATAGCCTTTTAAAATCCATGGCAAACATGGGTACGCAGGGTCGCCAAGCAGCATAAATGGTATCTGGAAGCCGCGCAAGGTTCTTTCTCCCTGTGGCAGCAAGTCGTTGCTCCTCCGGTACAAGTTGGACAGCTTGAGCACTGTGGCATCATGTGCTGATCCAGGCACGTTGCAAGTGATGCTGCGAAACCTGAAAAATTCGGCATCATTTAGATCATGCTTTTTTTTGCAGAGGAGGTTTTAAGATATGCCAGGCTTTGTGCTGTTATCTAATCTCACTAACATGGGGAAGTGTTCAGCTATGCATGAGAAAAAGTAAGGCAAGAATGCACCATATGAAAGACGCAACAGTTGCACAACTTTGTACAGAAATCACTGAGTAAATAACGCACTTAGTGTAGCAGGAGTCCTTAGCTGTAAATTAACTGAAGATGCAAGTCCTGGTCATCCACAGCAGCCTTCATGGTATAAAAGCATATTTATAGTAAACAATGTAGTCAAGCCCTTTCTTCAGAACATGGGTGCAGTGACTTGCACACAAATGTGAGCTAAATGGCATCTTGCTGCAATACTCTTAGCATTTTATGTTGGCTTTGAGCTGAACTATGAATAACTACAGCACTGGAAACCTATATTTTGTTGTCTAGGTGTCTTAGGTTTAGAAAGCATAGCTAAAACACACTTACAGGCCTCTGTCATCCACTACGGCTTGTACATTGTACGATGTCCAGCCCTTCCTGTTTACGAAGTCTCTGTAGCCTTTCTTCGGGGCAGTTATTGGAATGTGAGTCCCATCAATCGCCCCGAAAACTTGAGGCAAGTGGCACCTGAGCTCAAAGTTTCTGGCTATTGCTGTGGCTTCTTGTGCTGATGGTAGCATTATGAATGTCTTCAAGTAATACTTGGTAAGTGCACGACAGAACATGTAAAAGCACTTTTTTACAGTACTTTTGTGCACGCCAAATTGGTTTGCAACATTCCTGTACTCGCAGCAACTAGCTAGCTTGTACAATGCAATGGCCACTCTCTTTTCCAGGGGCAAGGGAGCTCTCACCCAGCCAGATTTGGGTGACATATAATCTCCCATGAGAGAGACAAGCTCATAAAATGAAGCCCGGCTCATGCGGAAATTTTCCCTCCAGTCGCTGTCCGTGAATTCTTCTAAGACGATGCGACACCACCATACATCACATCTTGTTTTTGCCCAGAAAGACCGCTTGCGCCGCTCTTTTGATAAACGATCTGTAAAATAATGCACGAATAAATTAGCGGGAACACTGCAAGCATTTCTACATATTTCTACCTAAAACATGCAGTATTCTCCACAGGGAACTACAGTGGATTGTTACTTCATATTCAATTTTTTGTTAACCACAGCCACAGCTTGTGGGACATATAAAAGCGCGCACAGAAAGCTAACGTTTCCTTACAATTTCTTAGTAGTGAAACGTGTTAACGAAACATCATGTCCTACAAAATGCGGCTAGTACTTGGCAAAGAAAATAATGCCATGTTGCAATAAATGCGGTTCACATAGATGGAGGAGCAATGCCAGTAGATTATTAACAAAACTGCGGTTTTCACAGCACCGTAGACGTGTGACAAAGTTTTTTTTTTTTAACAATATAACGCTCGCTTTCTTTTCAGTGCATCAAATCGATCATGGTACGTGCAGATTACAAAAGAATCATATTTCCAACTCATGATGTTATAAGTCGTTTCTTTTCTTTTTTTAAAGAACACGCAATTCGCGTAAACAAGGGTGGGCCACATAATTAGGACGTTTTTCTTACCTTGCATCAGCGCCAATCCGCTGAGAGTCGACGCCGTTGTGGCACTGGCGCCAAGTTGCAAAGCTTGAGTGTGCAGCAGCCGTATTTGTCGGCAACGCTCTTGGTAGCGGATAAGTGCTAATGCAAACCAAACTACATGCAAATTCATCCACGCAGACAAGAGAAGCAGGACGTGCAGATGCAGAGACGCACTGAAGCACATAGCTCACTCGGTGCGTATGGTATCGCTTTCGGATTGTTCGCGCGGGACAGCGGAAGCATGCTTACCGGAAGTAGTGGGGCTCATTTTCAAATGTGACACTAGACGGCGCTAGCTTGCCAGCCAGAGAGATGCGCATACATGTAAACGGAGGTGCATCAGCGGAATGCGATACGGCAAGATAATACGATACGCTTCTACCGTATTCATGTAAACGCGGCTACTGGTGCCGCGCATGCGGGTGCGTCAACGCGTGTACGTGCGTCGGACGGGACCTGGGCCGCGCTTGGGCTCGATGCGAGAGAAGGCGCGCGCGCGCGTGTGTAGCATGTATATATAACGCAGCAAGGAGCGCACCAGGCGTGGTGGGCGCGTCGGAACGGAGCTATAGGACAGGTAACTGCCAGGGCGCGTGGTGTCGTCATCATCATCAGGAAGGACAATGGAGCCCGGCGGAACAATGGTATCGTCGGCGCGGTGTGGCCGCGAGGTCGGAAGGGAAAAAGGCCACGGGAAGGTCGCCCGCTGGCACGCCCGACCTCCGTGCATCGGCGACGGCGTTGTGCCGGCTCAGGTCAATGACCGGCGAGCAGGAAAGAAGAAAACGACTGGGTCAGTGGTGCCAGGCCGCAGCACACGCCGTGCCGCTTCTGGTGCCGGCAGGCAGGCCGGTCGGTCAGCGGATGCGCGAATGCTTGTTGCGCCCTGCCCGCTGCTTTGCTTCCTTCCTGATTCGACCGGAGAGCGCGCGCCCCCTCCTGGATGCGCGCTTCGCCGCGCGGCATCCGCAGCTTTTCCATGACGTGGCGTCGAGTCACTTTGATGTCGGATCGTCATTTTCTTTTCTTTCTTTTCTCTTTTTTAATGAAAACTGGAAACTGTAGCTCATGCGACATGTAACGGACTGAACTTGTCCGTCCGCTCGCCAGAATTTGAGGTTTGGTTTAATTCACCGCATCAGTACATTTGTACCATAACAGAAAGTGACATTTATGGTGAGGATAGCAGGGTAAAAGCTGCATATTGGCAGCGTGTCTAGCCTCGCCATCCCCTTGGCACAAAGAGCAACATGCGGTACATAAGAGTGAGTCGTGCGCAAAATTTGAAATCACAATTTCAAACCATAACGTATAAGCACTCGAGATGCCCTAATTACATCAGAAAGAAGAAGCATTCAAGGACACCATATATAAAATTGAATTTTTCGACATTGCTCGTATACTGTCATTTGTTAGTTTGAATTTGTTTAGTGCATTCGAACGACTGTCATTAAAGAAAAACAAATGCGCGATGCTTTGGTGAATTAAACCAGTGCTTATCCTACTTCGAGCCCCAGCGCTCTTAAGACAGCACTACGCATTCTTTATTTCTTTCTTGCATGGTATGTTTCGCATGTTGGACCATGATGCTGAGACCATCGTTTCTTCGAAATTTCAGTTTAGTCAGATATTCAATTACATGTATGGCCGAATGCGGTTTCAGCCGGACTTTTCCTCTTGATTAATGCTTGTACTTTTACGGCGTTGTAAACTTCCTCTCATCGTGGTTTCCAGATCACTTTCAGATCAGAGATGTGTGATGTATTGGCTAGTGTCTGAGCAGCAATGCAGTGTTACACTCGTTACAACACACCGTGGGTCCCCGCTAATGTTAGCCAAGCCGTTCAACGAAAATGAAAATTAAATAAAGGAAACACGGTGCATCATGCAATTATAAGATCTACGATGTTCGGTCGTCATAGGTCTGATGATCGAACACCCTTAGGCCTTAAGATCCGTACCTCGCACCATGCATTTTTAAGTATTATTTGCTTTTTTTATTGAACAGCTTGGCTAACGGTAGCTGGCACACCCTATATTCTCAGCGACCGCCTTCTATGCTGCAGTCAACCGTTTATATAAGGCAGGAAGCGCGTTCAACGTGTTCGTCTCCGGCTGAGCAGATTCGTGGTCTTCGTAGAACGATACGCAGTTGAAAGAAAAGGGTTTCGGCATGGCGTATGTGTGGCCTAAGATGAGTAATTAAAAAAAAAAGAAAGCTCGCTACCTTTGAGGAAAATGAAGACGCTCGCCACCGCACCGGAGGATGGAGAGCCGGAGCAGCGGCGTTAGCTCAATCAACTGTGGTTCGCAGTGAGCGACTTAAGGAATTGAAAAGGCCACCGTGGTCGGTCAGTTATTCTTTGCTCTCTCTCTCTATCTCTCTTGGCGGTGTTTAAAAATATGTTGAGGCCTGTAGGCGGCGCCGGCTACTCTTTTTTCTCTGGCATGATGATTCGGAGCAAAACTATGCACAAATAAATATTAGAAGAAAGAAGACACGGGGACATCAATTCTAAATTTCATATGAAGCAAATGTTCCTGGGCCGCTGAAGGGTCCCGCATCTGCATTAACCGAAGTCTGTGTCTCCAAAAATCTGAACTATTGTATGAAAAAAAAAAAAACAGCAGAGCCTGAGTGGATCATGTACAGTGCCGCTTCTTTCTTTTTTTTTTTTTTTTGGGCCCACGGTCCAAAAGTTGAGAAATTTGGCTCTTAAGGGTTCACATTACAAAACCCATATTCAATACGCAACGAAAAAAAGGAAAGAACCTTGATAGACCGAGGAGGTTGAATAATAATAATAATAATAATAATAATAATAAAAAACTTGGACGTGCTATTCGCAACTATACACACAACGTGTTCCGTTATGTATTGAGTGATTCCGGCTGTGGTTGAGTGACCTGAATACACTTAGTGTTGGCGGCCATATTTCGACGGGGGCGAAATGCGAAAACGCCCGTGAACCGTGCATTGGCGGCACGTTGAAGATCCCAGGGTGGTAGAAATTTCTGGAGTCCCCCACTACGGCGTGCCTCATAATCACATCGTGGTTTTGGGGCGTACAATCTCAGAATTTAATTTTAGCACCTAATGTTCAGTCCTAAACTATGCGTCCCCATTACGGCGTGCCTTATAACCGTGTAGTGGTTCCGGCACGAAAAACCCCAGAATTTAATTTTAGCACTTAATGTTGAGTCTTAATCTATACGTAAAAGCAGTTTGTCGTAATCGCGATTTTCGTCTTTCTAAAAAAAAAATGCAGTTCGGTAAAAGATAATTTGTCATTTTGACAGCCGAGATGGGAGAGCGCGTCACCGTGTGCGACAGCTCCTTCGCACAGCCATCAGAACAAATCTCAAGAATTACGCTAATCTGTTTAGCGTTATACTCTTCCCCCCGTTTCACGCTTCTGAGGCTCGACGAGAGACTTGTGTGCTTTTCTTCACGTTTACCACACTTGCGATATGGGTCAGCTGAGTCTCTGTACTTAGGTTTGTACAGTTACGTTGACAACCTTTCTACAGTTTCTCGGCATACGTTGTGCTATAGGCGTTGGTTGCGTTTGCTAAACAAGAAGGAGAGCGGACACAACAATAGAATACAGCGCTTCTCCTCACAACTGATTAAAAAAAAAGATTTTAGGGGGGCTGTCGCAAACGATATTATTACGTAGTTATAAAAATTCTAGCGCGCTCGCGGCAGTGCGTAAGTAAACCGGTTACATCAATGCAATAAACCTTAACAGTATACGTCACAAATATAACCGTTCGCGCCAGCGTAATTCGGTAGCACTGACCCATAGCCTTGTTCTTATCAGGGAGAAGTAATC
This sequence comes from Dermacentor variabilis, assembly GCF_050947875.1. Taxonomy (NCBI): domain Eukaryota; kingdom Metazoa; phylum Arthropoda; class Arachnida; order Ixodida; family Ixodidae; genus Dermacentor; species Dermacentor variabilis. The sequence goes on along the minus strand of NC_134570.1, from coordinate 30,086,835 downwards.
CCGAGACAGGAAGATAGTGTGGGAAAAGAAGTTCTTGACGGCGAATGTATGCTGAGCATCGGAGACATCGGTCCAGGGCGTCGCTCGCAGCTTTCGGCAATGCGTATTCGCTGGTGATGCTTGCAAAGCGCACGTATAACTTAGATCTTGGTATGGGGCGGCGGCTAGGGCCGCGCCACTCGGCAGTGGATTTACGCAAACGCAAAGGGGTGCGGAGCTGGATGGGCGGTGTAGTGTGCAGAAACAGCGCTGACCGACAGCGTTCCGTTGTCACGAGAGGTCAGTGACCCAGCACCTTCCGCTCTAATGGCGCATTACTACTGACCCAGAGCTCTCGGCTCTTATGAAGGATTTCGAGGCTCCCACCTTCCGCATACCTGCGCGAGCGATCAACGGGAATCTGAGCGTGCTGCCCCATCGCAGTGCGGCTGCATGGCAACAGCGGGGCCACTTGCACTGAAGGCAAGGTAGTGAGAGAGGATGCGAGGGACGAGGAGGAGGAGGAGGGCGTCCCGCTGGCTGCAGGGCGCCGCAGGGGGGCCGCGCGTGAAGTGGAGTGTGATGCCACGCGTGGCAGTGCTGCGAATCAGCCAGCCAGAAGAAGGCAGTAGTAGCTACTGCCCGGGGTGACTGAGCCAAAAGTTCGCTCGCTCGCTCGTTGGAGCCAGGTTCGACGTCCTCGCAGGCAGCGGCCGACCGCAGCAGGCAGCGGCCTGCCAAGGTCAGTCAGTCGGTCGGGTCGCCGGAAATCAGCGCCTACCGAATAGGGTCTCGACGTGCGTGTGTGTGTGTGCGCCCGCGCGCCCGCACGTATACCTGTACACGAAAACGCAGTGGTAGTAGTGAATCGTTACGAGACGCCTCCTTTTTTTTCTGTCTTTCTTTCTTTTTTTCTGGCTCCTCCGTCGGAACCGCCCCCTCCTGTCCTTGTCGGGGGTTCCCCAAGTGCCCAAATTATATCGCGCGCCACGCAAATCGTCCACGCGCATCTTCCTTCCTCGCTTGAACCCATGTTTCCTGAGTCCCCCGCCCCGCTTCCCACCCGAGCAACCCGCCCCTTGGCCCTTGTCTGGAAGGCGGGCTTCCGTTGTTGCTCCTGCGGTCATCATGAGCGGCGCCGTGTTCGTCATCAGCGTGGTGTGTCGTGGCGCTTCCTTCTTCCCACTTCCTGGCTCAACCTACCTGCCCGACCTCGCCGCAGCCGTCGACGCTCTGTGTAGAATACTGCAGCCGCATGGTGGTCAGTGCGCCGCCGCGCTCGACTCTTCCCAGTGTTCTCGAGGACGGAGTCCAGGATCTCGTGCATCTTCCTCCTCTCCGAGCTGAGGCTTAATGGCCGCAGTCTTTTGTCTCCTTTATTCGCAGATAGATAGATAGATAGATAGATAGATAGATAGATAGATAGATAGATAGATAGATAGATAGATAGATAGATAGATACTCTTTATATTGCACTTCACATTGAAACGCCTCCCCCCTGTCCCTCCCCCCAATCACGTCCTCTGCTCCCCCACCGTATGCAGACGCACATGCATACGGACACGCTTACGGAAGCTTATAATATTTACTGCGACAGCAGTTAAAAGTTTGCACCAGGTTCTTGCTTAGTGCGCGTTAGCTTCCTAAACAGACTCGATGAATTACCGGGGCGTTCGATCTAGAATGCAATTTCCGTCGTGTAATGTCAAATATCCCTGCGTAGCAGCGAACTGATGACATGAAATGTGAGTGCCATTCGCTGCAAATTACCTTAAATCTTTCCCGCGTGACAGGGGTATTGGACACAATCTGCCCGTGTTACTCCCCGCGCTTCGAGCAGCTTCGGTGACCCGGCGCGGCGAGCTTCCTCGCCTGACCGCCGTGCCCTTGGAAGAAGTGGATGTCGAGGGGAACAGTTCGCCTGCCGCTCTCGCGATAATTCTGGCGGGTTGTATAAAGCGAGAAAGAAAGCGGCGCGGTAGAAAGCGTCCTCCCCCCCTCCCCCCCCCTACTGGCCGGCTGCGTGTAGCTCGCCTGTCGGGGACTCTGAGCAGAAAGCGAGGCGAACAAGCAGAACAGGAATCGGTGGTCCAGAATCGATGACGTATACGATGTAGGAGAATCGAGCGGGAGGCCCCTCTTCTGAACCACGGAGGAGGTTAGCATATAGGAAAATGCGGAACCGGAGTTTTTGTTTACCTCTCTTACCTGTTCTGTCTCCAATTGCGCATGCGTGGATACCGTTCACGTGCTTCTAAATGGACCTACCCCTGCGCTTTTTTGCATTTCCGTGTTCTATATACCGGGTGTTTGAGCGAACACTTTCAATTTTTTTTTGTAATTGCGTGTGGCACGTTAACAGAATTCTAGTCCCTGAGCTGGTCTACTCTAAGAGGCGGACATTACTTGCACAAAGAATTGACATTCATAATCGACTGATTAAAGAAACATTCACTATTCAAATTTCTAACTAATTACCTTATGGCACATATCGCAATTTACAAATCCTAGTCGGTGAGTTCGCAAGGCACTTGGAACGAAGTGTCAGGACGACACCAGTTTCGGGATATTTATTCCCGAACTTTGCGGAAAAAGGCATTGGTGTTCCAGCTACTTTTGTGCCTCAATCCATATGACGACGTTTTGTTAAGAAAGTAAATGGAACGAAAGTGTATTTTCATCGCAAGTTTGACGGCGCATGTTTCGTAAAAGGTGTCTTATCAAGTAGATATGCCTTGCAGTCTCACCCGCTAGAATTTGCAAATTGCAATATGTTCCATAAGGACGTGCAAGTAATGTCCACCTCTTGGAGTAGATCAGCTCATAGACTAGAATTGTGTTATCTGCCACAGGTAATTAAAAAAAATGAAATGTTCGCTGAAACACACTCTATACATCAGCGTTGGAGCAATGCATGCTGCCAACAATGATTTAGCACTACCTTGTACTACTGTACGAAACAGCTGGCCGTATTATAGTATATGGCATTTCACTGCTTTGCGCATGCTGCATATTTCATTACACGGAAACATTTACCGCGCCACCGAGTACGCTTCCTTAGACTGTACATGGCTATGATGTTGGGCTGCTCAGCACGAGGTCGCGGGATCGAATCCCGGCCACGGCGGCCGCATTTCGATGGGGGCGAAATGCGAGAACACCCGTGTACTTAAGATTTAGGTGCACGTCAAAGAGCCCCAGGTGGTCTAAATTTCCGGAGACCTCCACTACGGCATGCCTCACAATCAGAAAGGGGTTTTGGCACGTAAAACCCCATAATTTAATTTTAATCCTTAGAGTGTACAGGCGTATAATACGGCGCGGCTAAATCTATTTGATGTGGCATAAACGTGGGAATGCAGTTTTCCCAATGCTTCTTTGACATCGATAACGGTGAACTGAATTTTGCACTGCATGTCGCACTATATGTGATCTTGGTTCGAACGTACTGGATATTCTGCGCGCTCGACTCCCTGTAAAATATGATTTTAGCAGTGCCGCATTACCGTATACGGGAAAGCGCCTGGCCGTGCGGTAAATGCTTTCACCCGCAGTGAAACGAAACCGGTTCGAGGTTGCCGTATTACCGTGTACGGCTGATACGAAATCGTGACATGGCGAAAACCTACGACTCACCTCGGTCGCAGTTGTTGTAGAGTTCGTTTGTTGTGCATCAGACATCGCCTTTAGATATATTTATATATATATATATATATATATATATATATATATATATATATATATATGCGCAGAAAAAGAAAAATATGCTGCGTCGTTCTCGTTCATCGCTTCGTGGCCTCGTTTTTTATTGCGCCTTTCTCAAAATCAAAATTTCGAAATCTGTGCGTACTGCGAGGCTCGATTAAGGTTGCAGGCCTCTGTCAGCAACTCCCAGCGTGGGCGGCGTTGGTGCAGTACGCGACAAATCACGCTTGAATCTCGTTTCCACGTTGGCGCCTGTAAAAGTATGCGCTGCGTGTGATGAAAAGGCCTTACGTAATATTTTATATCGAAGTTCTGTTCGGTTCTTCCGTTCGGCTTGCGTGCATGGCCGGTCTGGCCTATAGGGGAAAAAAAAAAAAAGGCCGGTCACGGATGCCGGAGAGTTTCCCACTGAAATTACTATAGCGGGAACCGTGATGTTGCAATCATCCAACTATAGCGTGGGAAGGATGGCTAGTACGCATGGATTTGTCTGGTCCATGCGCTTATGGCTTCGGATGTTTTCGCGCCTTACTGCGTTTTACTTACTGACTGCGCTTTATACTTGGTTGACCTAAAGCTCGAAGCCAACCTATTTTCATAAACGCAGAAGGCACACGAATAATCGGTGCGAATAGTTTCGTTTATAGCACAATATTTTGTCGAAAAATGATCAATTCTAAAAGTCACAAAGCCGTCTGAAGTCAGAAAAGACAACGTTTAACTAATATTCGCGTACTGCACATCATTCCCATGCTGGTGAACCGCCATGTACTTGCGGCTAGGAAACTATATGCCGGGGAGAGAGAGAGAGAGAGAGAGAGAGAGAGAGAGAGAGAGAGAGAGAGAGAGAGAGGTGCAAGACAGGTTGTGGTATTAGCCAATACACGTATTCATCGCAGCGTACTTCGGCAGGTATCATATATACCGGGAAGCTTTCGGTCTGCTTTTTGCGATCACACTCCGATGGTTCCTGCCCAGTTTATTACGATTTTTTATTATTTTTTTCGCGCCCTTTTCCGGTGCTCCTGAGCCTCCTTCTTCGCTAAGAGTGTCTCTTTCTCTTTTCACTGACACTGCAGAACGATGACTTACAGATACAGTTCAACTATAGGTAGTTCTTCTCTTTAGTCTTTAGCCAATACACGTATTCGTCGCAGCGCACTTCGGCAGGTACCTGTATACCGGGAACCTTTCGTTCTGCTTTTTGCGATCACACTCCTATGGTTCCTGCCCAGGTTATTATGATTTATTTATTATTATTTTGCGCACGAACGCGAGGGGCCCCGCAGCGCCGCCGGAATTCGTCGCCGCCGTCGCTTCGCCCAGCTGCTTCGCCGGCGATCGAGCCCGCCTCGGCCGCCGCAGCCTTGGTCCGTTCCGAGCGAGAAGCGGGAGTTCCATTTTTCGCGAGGCGCCCGGGTAGCGGCGGGGATGGCTGCTGTAGCTGCAGTGGTGTGCGCGCCCCCAGACGAGGGGCCCCCCTCGTCGCCGTGAGCTCTGTGCCGGCCGCGAGACCCACTTCCAGTCGGCCCAAGTCGTCGGCCCCGTGCGCCGGCGAGACCTACTAAGGAATTGACGACGGAGGCCGCCCGCCGGTGCCTGCTGCGCCAACAACCGGATTTTCCGCCTTGTTACACGCCCGCGCGGAGCGCCCGCTCCGGGCTCTCGCGGCGTCCGTCCCGGCAACCGCGGTGTGGAGCTCGGTTGGCTCTTGAAATTAGCATTCGAACCATCAAACTATTTAACTTCACAAGGAAAAAAAGAAACGTGCTTGCGTGTTGGGAGGCATTGGGTAGGCATACACTGTTAAGATGTCACCGAGGCTTCCGTGTAAATAAGAAACTGAGGTGTCATCGGTCCCGAAATACTAATTTGATGTTCCCGCTAACCGTATGCGTATACGCATACCGTATAATTGGCTTCGAGCACAGCATTAATACCTGCATGAATCCCTATATCCAGCATTGATCCCGTTTCTACGTGTGGCATGTTCTGTGTTCGAGCGTTGAGATTGGTTCTCGTCGGTAAGACCGTACTTGAGAATGTTTAAGCGCAGTGACTCACGGGTACGCGCAAGCGAACGCGCTCGAACGTGTCAATTCAAGCGCATTTAGCGCTTATTTGTATATGTACATTGCTTGTCCCCGTCTGTCAGTTCGCTTAAACATTATTTGTTTGATAACCGCCGCGCCGGAGGTTAGGTGCCCGTAGAGTTGTACTGCTGAGCACGAGGTCAGTGGTTCAATTCCCTCATCGGGCATAGCGATAGGGGCGAGGCGCGGAGTCTCCGCAGGCGCGCGCGCTCCTGGTGCACGTCGAAAAACTCCGAACCGCGAACTCGCTCTCTCCCCTTACTACGGCGTCTCTCATAGCTCGCCTGCTGCTTTGGGACTTTGAAGACCATCAGTCATCGTCATTGTGATCGTCGCATTTCTACCCGTACTGCTCGCTCTTTTGGCAAAACCATCTCTCCCTTCGCTCTGTTCCCCTTCTCCCTACCCCCGGTGTGGTGTAGCCAACCAGACTCTTGACTGGTTAACATCCCTGCCTTCCTATATTCCTCTCGCTCTCTCTAGACAAAAAAAAAAGAAAAAGAAGAAAGAAAGAAAAAAAAAAAAGAAAATCCTAGCCATGCTCGCCTCAGCTTTTATTTCCCCCGCGTGGTCGCCTGCACCTACGAACATCATCTGCGTTCCGAATAGCGTAGAGTAGCTCGCCCAGGCGGGGCTTGTCCCGAGATCGAACAACTTATGTGTGCCACTGGTTAGCCGCGTGGTCACATTGCTTCGCCTGTATCTGCAGCAGCAGCTATGGGAAAGCCAGCATGTGTGCCGATCGAGGCCGATCGACGTCCACCCACCGCGAAAAAAAAAAAAAAAAGAAATCTCCTCCACCGGTCCGCCATCCGCGGCGTACATAAAATGCAGAACTGGTTTCGAAGCAATCGTGTATATACCGCGGCTGCATATATGGATGGCTTTTGTTGCGGAACGGAACTGGGCGCGGAGCTCGAGGTCTGGCAGTCGACAAAAAAAAAATGCCCATACACTCACTACACGGGGGTCATTGCGGGCCCTACTCTTCGCGAAGGAAACGCTTACGCGCGGAGGTCACCCCATGCGTGCGCTGTCACGTCGTCGTCGTCGTCCGAAGCGAAAACGATGTCGTCGCGCCAGCGCCGATCCAGCGCGCGCCGCGCGACCTTGTGCCGGTGTCGCGTTTATACACACTGCGGTTTGGCTCGCCGCGTCCTTCTTACAGACCAACTGTGACTGAATTCCAATGTGGCCAAACTGGCTGTGAGCGAGTAGTACATACTTTCTGTTGTACGTACATTCTTTCTGTTGTCCTTAGCGTTCAGCTTGCGCTAGAACACAATAAGATAGTACATACTGTCGGAGCAATCTCGGCAGAGTTATAATAATTGTCTATTTATTGTTTAGCCGGCTTTAAACGACACCTAAGCGGTTCTAGCCCCGCATGCGTCCGATGGCTGGCTAGCGGATATATAACGTCAGTAGTGCGCACATCGCATCCGACATTTTTCAACGCCCCGCAGGCAGTTATTAAATGGAATGTATACCAGAAAATATTCAGTGGCAATTTAGCGGTAAATGCGACAAACATCCGTGAGCGCTACTACGTCGCACCTCTTCGAGGTCCCGGATCCATGATTTAAACAGCGTTCACCGCATTGCGAGGTGTTTTTTTTTTTTCTTCAGAAACTCTCTAGACAAACGTCCTGCCTCTTCGAGGAGCGAAGTGCAACCACGTGACCGGCTTCTCGCACTTCACACGCTCGCACACTTTTTTTCAACCTTGACACTCCTAATGGCACTCTGGTAATGCTACCACGGACACCGCCTGACCTCAGAGAGCATGTCAGAGAGCCGCACACTCTCCTTCAACAGTCACTCCCGACAATATTTGCTCGTTAGCTGTTAAAAAAAAATGTCAGTTCTCATTTTTCTCTTTGATAGCATACATTGTGCGTGTACGATTAGCCAATGGAAACACGTGTTTAAAAAAAGTTTACTTCGACTAAGACGATACGAACACCCGAGTCACAATGATGAATTCCACCAGGACGATAACGTGGACAAGGAACGAATCATTGTATACATTGCACGGGTCTTTCAATCAGCGCGCAATGTTTCTCAATAAATCGCGTATGCTCCAAGTTCTTTGTGTTTCATCTTGCGAAACCATCAATGATGCTCAAGTTTGTGCATTATTCTTTAAAACGAGAACCTTTAAGGAAAAGCAAGAGGGCTTGGATACTCAAAAAATACGTTTTAGCCAAATTTCGTTATTGGAAAGAACAGTAGGACGCAAAACAACGTTCGATTTCCCGCACCAGTACGCAGTTTTGCATGTCGCTCGAAATTCTTGCAAGCAGATGGACGCGTTCTGCACGTTCCCTGGCTCATAACTGCATTAACCAGCAAAGCTAACGGAAAACTGTCATCTGCCAAGATGAATAAGCACGCTTACATTTCCCTCATAAAGGAGAAGACGAAGAAGGAAGAACACTGCTAATTTTCTAAGTGCGCGATAGCACACTTAGATTGAGATGTCTCGACAGCTGCTTGCGAGGCGTCACGGGCGACCTTGCACACTCCCATTTATCGATGCGCCGTTTCCAATTCGGGTTTTCCGTTATTTCGATGGGGGCGAAATGCGAAAACACCCGTGTACTTAGATTTAGGCGCACGTTAAAGAACCCCAGGTGGTCGAAATTTCCGGAGTCCTCCACTACGGCGTGCCTCATAATCAGAAAGTGGTTTTGGCACGTAAAACCCCAAATATTATTATTATTATTATTATTAGTTTTCCGTTATACGGCTCTAAACAGGGGGGAAGTCCGCCTATAATGCTATAAATGAATTCGCGTCCAATGATTGTATCGAACCGCCGTCTTCCAGCACAACAGCCTTAGTGCTCTAATCACAGGCCACGGTCGCACGCAGGCTTCTCGCGTGCCAAAGTCGCTCCTTGAAACATCCGGCGCTTGTGTCACGTGCCACTTTCTCGTATTCTTCGCTCGCGACAGCTACAGCGCTTAGTGACGCCTTCTTAAGGTGAATTGCCTCCGGGATCGGCCCACATTTTTCGTCAGACAGATGCCTACAGGATGTGTGTGGTCCGCCTGCAATGCTATGGCATTTAAAGAAGGAAAAGCGCACGTGTGAGAGAAATAAAGAAGACTAACGGCGCTGCTTCATGACGGTCCGGAAACAAAGTGAAGCGTGAAACGAAAGCGGGTTTCCTTTCCTCTCCCCCTCTTTTTTTTTTTTTTTTTGAAGAAGAAAGAAAGCTGGCGTCGTGCGAAGAGGCGCGAAGGTGAAGGTTCTAAAGCGGAGCAACTGGAGTGGCCGTCGCGAAGACAAAATGGGCCTGGTGAAACGTACACTGCGGCAAGAGCACCGGAGTAAAAACAACCGCGCGCTCCCGCGCCCATCCACCCACTTACCCCCACCGGAAAGACGAGAGCAGAACTGAGTGGTTCCTAATTCCACGAACGCCCGCCCGGGCCCCGGGTTCAACAGCCGGCGTGCTCAGAGCTGCGCGACTCACGTTCTTTTCCTCGTCTTCTTCCTGTATAGAGATTTAAAAAAAAATATATATATATATATATATACTCAACGCGCATGTTCCGTTTATTATTGTTTCTTATATTCGTTACTGTACACGTTCCCCTGGCAGGCCGGTGACTGGCGGCGCTTTATATATATTTAAAAAAAAAATGGAGGCAGGTGGGGAAGGTTCGGAGTGGCAAGGCGTTGGAGAAGGGGATGGGGTTGGAGTCGGGCAAGTGTTTTAGCGAGCCGGGCTACGCGGTATCGAAACCGTGCGGTTCCCGCTGCAGTGCTTCGTTTTTATCCGTTTGCACGTATACTCGCTTTCGCGCTCTCCTTTCTTCCTTGTGCGTTAATTGCGCGTTCGCGGAGCCGGCTTTGAGTAGCGGGGCGCGAAGCCGGGTTATCGACCGATTCCGGAAACCCCGGCACCGACCCTGCGAGGCGGCTTCATACGCTGAACACGTGACGTGTGTTTGGGGTGTGCGCGCGCATGTGGGCGACGTACAAAACGGGACAGCTATCTACACGCTTCTAGGAGGTGCCCACGCTACTAATTCTTATGTGGCACTTAATATGGGATGGTGCTGGCATCACACGCATTGTGTATCGGGTCGCGTACCCCAAAGGAACTCGTTCTGAATCCTATCGAACATTGTGATTTTCTTCTGCGTTCTCTCTTGCGTGGTCATTTCTGTGCCTTCAGTATAAGCACACCGCTTTAGAATCAGCGTAGAAGTTTAGAAGAACTTCTTCCCGGGCTAGTTGGCGCATTGCTTTGAAAAATCAAGTTGCGCATTCGAAAAAGACAACCTAAGGAAAAGGCGACGGAGACGGAAAGAGCGCTCTTTCCGTATCCGTCACAATTTTCCTGTGGCTGTTTTTTTTTTTTTTAATGCGCAACTTGGTTCTTCAAAGCGTAGAAGTCCTTAAGAGGCGAATTGCTTTAGAAAATAAAATGCGTGGAAAGCGAAACGCTTTGGCGTACCTTTACAGCCCCTTTCAGAAACTATAGGAACTAGTGGTGTGAACGCTCCCCTGTGGGTGTTCGAATTCTTCCTTTTTATTATTTTTTTTTTTTCACGGAAGGTGCGTATTTGTGTATAGGGCTATAGAGAGCACAGGGGCCTGTGGCAAGGAACATCACAGGTTCTTTTCTTTTCTTCTTTCCTTTTTTTCTTCTTTACCTGTACCTTATACGTCTTTCAATGTTGAATTTTCCAGGGTCTATAAATTCCGACGTCGGCGACGCCGCGCGCGTAGGAGGGCAGTCGGGAGACTTTCGGGAGAGCTTTCGGGAGACTTTCGTCTCCCGAAAGCTTTTGAGAACGGGTGCCGCATCGAATTGAAGTTCGCAGCGGGCGGTCGAAGGACCCTTTCTGTCGGAGCCTCGCTCAGCTAAGTTTAGCCGAACACATGGCGTCTGGATTCTGAATCATCAACGAACGGGCCCGGCGAGACGAAATGGAGCCGTCGTGTGCGTATACGATTACCGTACGCTGCGTATAGCAGCGATAAGTCCAAATCCAGGCCCTAGATACTGAAGAGGAGTCTGCGCCTCGCCTTGACCACAGGCTCTGCTGGAAAGCCGGCTCGGCGCCGCACCACTTGAAGCGGATCTGTGTTTTTAGCGGGGGCATCGAAGCCCGTTACCATGCTGTTTCGCTTTGCATGCGCCCGTCCCTTTGATGAGAAGCAGGCGCGGGCGCCACGGCGCACGTGTAGTTACATATTGAGGCTGCGGCGGCGGCATCGAGTGCCTGCGATGCTTTAAAAGACGAACGTTTGTTTCGCCCTGCTGTCGAAGGCCATTGAATCTGTGCTCACCGAACCGCGGCTCATGTTTGCTCGAAAAGCCGTGGAAGGGGGCTCTCTGTTTCTCCTCACGATTTCGCGAGGTCCTTGCGCCGTCGAAGCCGCCCAGCTGGTTGTGAAAGCCATAAGATGATGCCGGGCTCCTCCATCAAAACAAGCTCTGTGGTATTTTATTTAAATTCAACTTTCTTTTGGTGTTCGCGTACACGTTCACTGCCCTCCGAACAAAGGATCGAGCGGTATCGGATCCGTAGCTCGAAGCTGTAGCGCATTAATGTACCGAAGAACGGACATAGAAATGGAACGCAGCAGTTTGAGTTCAGTGCAGTACACTCGACACTATACGTCCCAAAAGGTAGAACTGTTTTGAGACGCTTCGCTGAACGCATATTTGGGTGCACGATCAAATGTTTAGCTTGAACGTGCTTTAATGCAGACGGGTGCAGCGGTATCGACCGTTGCCCCTTTCTTTCTATTAACATGATTCCTTGGTGCGCTTTGAAGGAACCCTCGGCGCATCCCGGTTATATTTGGAGTGTCGAACCGATGACTTCGTCTCAGCAGTAGTAAAAATGCTTCTCTTTCTCCTATTTGCGCTGCTTGTAATGCCCATGGAGCCATCTGATACCGCCGGAGTGTAGCCTCCCTTTGCGCAACGATGAACTGCAAGAGCGATGCATAAGCGTAACTTTAAATGATAGAACGATAGCATATGCATAGCGAGCCACACGTGGGTCGATTCCATTCTGGTTGACCTTAAGAGGAAAGGGTGGAGCTGGTCCGGTTGTGCAATGCGCATAACATATATGGTGCACTGGTGAAACAGAATGAATGTCATCGTGAAGAGGGACGGGGCTCCTTCGTGGGATCAGCTGCACAGAGTGACTGAGGTTAGGAAATCTGCTGGTTTAGGGCGGGTTAGAGTGACACAAGCGGCAGTACAGGGTCAGTTGGAGATCCCTGGCAGGTGCCTAAGTCATGCTGTGATACCGACTACGATGGTTGATGATGATGACCGATTTCCATCAACTTGTTTCCGCAAACCTCCGCATTCTCACCGTACGAAGCGAGCCATCGCGGTTAGCTGGCCTTCCGTCCTCCTGTCAGCTCGGCGAAGCTGTCTTCTCTCACACAAAGAGCGTGGTCAGAGCCCTGGCGCGTGCCGCAGGACTGGGATCAGTCGCGCTGCCGCTGCGCGGTCATTGAACAGCGAGTTCCTGCGCGCCGCGCGGTAACGTGATAAGGACGCCGCCGGGCGAGGGGACGGTTGAGTGACGCGCCCCGCCGGCCCCGGCTCTGTGTGTGCTGTGTTTCCGTATAAAAGCGTACAGTGTAGTGGAAGCAAGGGGCGTCGGCTTCGGCAGCATTCGGTGTGTCTGCGACGTCTCTCAAGCGTGCGGGCACAAGCGCTCACTCGATCGCCAGCTCACGCTCGCACGCCCTATACCCACACACTCTCCCTCTCCGACGTGTTGCAGCATACATATATGTGCCAGTGCAACAAGATTTCAAAGCACACTAAATAAGTGACTTATGCATCAATCAACCAATCAATCAACGCCTAGCAGGTGGCATTCCCTTAACGATTGCCGCCCTTGCGATTACGGCAACGACGGATGTGGCAGTAGTATTCCGTTTGCAACGTTCTCATCACGAACATTACTTGCACACTCCAACTTAAGCGTCGGCATACCGCGGTACTCGCTCACGTGCGAACGGCTTTTTTTGCGAATCGGGGCCCGTATTCACTAAAAGCTCATACGCTAGAATTGTTTGCGATAGCAAATTTCAGCCAATCCTGATTCTGGACATATCACCAGTGAAGGCAGCCGCCGACCAATTGCGACGAAAAAGAAAAACATTTACACAGTAAAGCTTCGTGAATGCGGCCCCATAGCTGATCCCCGATTAAATGACGTTGGCACGGCTTCGACTTCCGCGTGTGCTGCACCGTTTCGCGGGCGCCCGCTTCCGTCGCGCGTCTCCTCCGCTACACATGCGTTGCCCGGCGGCCGTGGGCGCTCGCAGCTACGTCCTGCCGGCTCTTGTTATTGTCGTCGCCGTGCCACGCGTGGCTCGCACGCGACGCGACGACCCCGGGTGCAATGGCCCGGCGGCGGGTCCCCCCCTCCCCCCCCTTCTGTCCCTTCTCCTGTACCTCCGTGTCGAAAGCGGAGGGGCAGCGGCTTATGCGCTGGTCGCTCGAGAGATTTGACGCAGTCGTTTGATGCCCGGCCGAGCCGCACTTTTGCCATGGCGGCAGGTGCCTCTTGGGAAACACGGTGGTGCCACTTTGACTGTCGGCGTTATAGGAGTTCATTTCATTTTATTTATTTACCCTAAAGGTTCAGAATAGGACATTACATAGAGTGGATAACAACAAAAAATTTCAAAAGGGGGGGTTGTACGCATGAAAATCAAATAAAATAAAGAACATAACTTTTTTTTTTCAAGTAGTTTACTTTAGAAGCTTTATTTTCAGTAGTGACAGAAAGCACCATTGTCATGGCGCCGGAGCCGAAGACTTAGTATTGCACGCCTTATCGGGTTCCTGACGTATTAAATGGGCAGAGCGAAGAACAACAGAATAACATAAATATGGCGGGAGAAGCTGACAGATTTATAGTGTTCCACATAACAAGAAGTAGTCAGGAAATCTTTGACAGTGGCAGTAAGCAGAAACACACAATAAAGAAATAAATAATGGAGTGGTTACTTGGGATTACTTTAGCGTAGAAAGAAGGAAATATCGATATACAACCAGCCGCTAAAGTTCAACCTTTGCGCAAGGGCTCCGGAAAATCTAAACTTGCTCGAAGCTGCGGTATGCCTCACGGAACAGCATAGTGCACATCGTGTACTTCTGTGTAGTGCGCGACCACTATATACTGTGCCTTTCTTTTTCGAATCTGGACTTTGAATACGCACATCCTGACGAAATTTATCATTTTATTTCCTTTCTTTATTATCTTTTCAATATTTGCTCCCACACTACGGGAACATTTACCGTAAGGTACGCCTTCCACAGGCGTACCTTATGCTTGTGGAAGGCGACACCCCCTGCGAGATTTCAAACTTCGTGTGCTCTTGAGCCTCTCACTGTCCCCTCTTCCGTGAACCCCCACCAACCGTCTCCCCCTCCTTCTTTCCTCGGGCTTCGCGTGGCGAGGTATCTCTCGTACTTGCTTCTCGCCTTAGCCGGCACGTGGTGTTATCGGCACTCCAAGAAGTAGGGAGCAGGAAAGAAGGACTTGAGGTCTATGGCAGCGCGGGTGTGCCTTGGCTTGTATGTGCCTGGGGTTTGGTTGGTGAGGATGGCAGAAGGGGGAGGGAAGCGATGCTGAGGTCAAGAGCTCTCCAGATCGCGTGCAAGCTGGAGGTTATTCTCCCCCAACGGTCGCGCGGCCCGCGATCTGCTTTCCTTGGCAAGGCTCCGTTGCAAAGGAGATTCGCGGGAGGTGACGCCGCCTGAACTCCGGTTCGTAGGCGGCGGACGGTAGCAGCAAACACGTACGCTCGGGCCTCGTCAACTCCGTGCAATGCAGGGAGAGGTCGCGTACGCGGGCAGCACCAGCCAACCCAAAAATAGGGAACCAGAAGAAGCGGCTCGTTCGTTTTCCTCTTCTCGCATCGCCATCGGCACTGAATGGAAGCTTCACGGCGGGACTGTGGCGACTGGCGCAGCAAGTTGGCCGTCGCTTCGGTGAAATTTCATTGTGACGAGGCAAAAAAAAAAAAAAAAGGCGCTATGAACTTTAAGCGAGGCTTGTTACGGACGCATATAGTGCTCGTTAGCCCACGTCCTTCTTCGCTAAGTTTATACACCCGTGGAACGATTAGTAAAGCGCCCACTGGGCGAGCCCTACTCGCTTCCCCGAAACATGCAGCCAGCTCTGGCTGGCAGCTCTGGCTGATTGGCTGGCACGCGAGCCCTGTAGCGTCCGCTGCACTGCACTGAATTTGGCGAGAGTATAGTGCTGATGACGTCGCCTTCTGGCTTTACCTAAAGGAGTCATTAGCCGTATTTTCGCGTTAGCGTTTTTCCCGCGCGGAACGATCCGCTGGGATGGAAGCTTTCGCTGGCGGAGGCAAGAAGAGGGCCGACGAATATGGGTTGCGTCATGCCGCGGTGTTATATCGGCTCGTCCGAGCGCCTGCGGGTGTGTCGACCCGGAGATCGCTTCTTCCACATATAGTCGCGTTTATTGCGGACACGTGGCGTTCGGCGACCCCTCGCGCTCCGACGCTGAGATAAAGAAGAAGCTTTGTTGTTTCCGCGGGAATATAGAAAACCATAAAACGATGAATGTCGAGTAAAAAGAGGAGCGTACAATGCGAACACCGTGCAAAGGCGCGCCCGCCGATGAAGCGAAGATCACGATTTCGTCGTCGTTCCTTCGTCGCTTTTCTTCGCGCATCGTTACGTTCTTCTTAACGTTATATTTTGCGCTTCGTTTCACTCACGACACGTGAAGGGTGTTTAGAGAGCAAGATGGTGCTATACAGGAGCAAGAAAGGCGTGGTGGCAGTATGTATGGACCATTTGAATGCTACTGGCGCGGTGTGTGTGGTTGTGTGTGTGTGTGTGTGTGTGTGTGTGTGTGTGTGTGTGTGTGTGTGTGTGTGTGTGTGTGTGTGTGTGTGTGTGTGTGTGTGTGTGTGTGTGTGTGTGTGTGTGTGTGTGTGTGACTATGTCAGTGATGCTCGCGGAGCAGAAATTGGCCACTGAACTCGCACCGTAACTTTGGAAAGAAAGCCGCTTTACAACCCATCACGAAATCCTATAAGCCTTGAAGCGATAGTCTGTAAACACTGTACACATGATGTCAAGAAGATAGCGCGGAGCCAGAGGTTACCACTGCATGAACTTTCAAGTACTTAGATGAGTTCCACAGAAGCTTTCTTTCTTTCTTTCTTTCTTTCTTTCTTTCTTTCTTTCTTTCTTGTTTCTGCTATGGTTTCATGGTTAACAACTGTGATTGATTACCTAGGCGAAAGCCGTTCGTTTTGACTTTTCGTTAAGTGCACGATCGCGTCAGACAACGTAACGACTGAAGCGTGCCTTCGAAGTCGCGGCGTGCAATGTCGATAAGCAAGTGTACCCTCTCGCATTATTGTGTTCTTGAAGGACAAGTATAAGCTATAGAGCAAACTCTCTCTCTCCCTCCCTCTCCATCTCCTTCGTTGTTGAAACAGGTGACTCTGTAAAGGAACGTGAAAGTGTACTTCCAGTACCATTTTACATATTCTCAAATATCTGCCTTTACTTCACACGTCTTTCGTACTCCTTTTATATCTCTGCGTACATCAACAGTTGTGGGTGGTTAACTAACTTTATCCAGTTTGCTACTCTGCAAGTGAGGAGGCTGAGTAAAAGAGAAAAGACGAGAGTTCAAACTATGCAAGTGCAGTGACGATACCCGGCATTTTCTTATTAAGCCTATATCGCCTTCAGGTATTCTAGAAGAGCCCGTGTTGCTTTCTGGGCCAGCTGATGAGTCCAATGTGAGGCCAATCTGCTCAAGGCAGTTTGTAACCAGCCTGACCGGCTGGTATTTGTCCCACGCCCACATTGTCAAGCGTGGCCACTGCAATTAGGGTTCATTAACTTGAATCTCGCTTGCATGGCTCGTAAAATGTTGGCGTGGCAGCGTCGACCTTGGCGTTATAACTCTGCTGCACGCAAGTAGTGTCGCAAAGTTCGGGGAAAAGCGCGCGACCATTGGCGTATAGACTCCGTCTCTTTCGACAGTCACGGTGCCTTGACAAGTCACCGAGTACGATGGACGACGTGGCCACGAGCACAAATGTCGCGACGCTCACTGCGGCCCGTTTTCGGCAACACCCGTTTCGTAATTTGGATGCGAGCAAAAGTGGTGGTGGGGCTTGGAGGAAAACAGCTTGTAGCAAATATTGTCGCAATGAGGAAAGGCTTTCTTTTCTTATTTCTTTCTTGCGTCGCTCTCACTCCGGTGGCTGCGTGCGGAATGTTCGTTCGCCACATACATTTCCATCCCCCTCGCCGTCTTTCTCTTGAGCAAGACTTGCGTCACCTGCTCGCAAGGAGACTGACCCGTACGCTTGTGGAGGCTCGCTCAGGATTAGCATGGGATACTTGAGCAATTTGAACTTCATGTGTGCACGTATAATAGCGTTTTTATTGCAAAGTGAGCATGAGCTGACGTTGCGAGTGCTAATGGGACGCTTCTTCTGGTTAGCTTGATTATTTGCCTCGTTTCAATTTAGCTTTTACTTCTATATTATTCATCTTTCTTTTATAGAATTAGTAAAGTTGTTTGTTGCGTGAGAGAAAGAGTGGCCTGAATTTCCTAACTGTATCTTGGCGTAGCCGCCTCTTCACAATGTAGGTTGTCTTTCCGGCCATCTAGTTATTGAACAATTGACAACAATTACCGTTTTGTTGTTTATGACGTTGCTTCTCCCTCTTCAGTAGTCGTATACGTCACCTGTACAGATCGCACGTGCTTCAAGTTGTCTGCGTTGATTAATTGATCTATACAAGTTCTAAGCGTAGCGATTTTATTTTTTATTTCATTCATCACGATAAAAACATCCAACTTCACGGTAGCGCGGCGCGCCGATATGCTTTTCACAAAGAAGTTCAGGGAACCGTTGGCTGAGTCGCAGGACGTCCCAACGAGAGAATTTCATCACAAGTCCTCCGAGTAATCGATGCTCATCTTCGCGTCGACCTTTCCTCCATATGCAGCATTCACGAATAAGAAAGGAAGAAAGAAAGAAAGAAAGAAAGAAAGAAAGAAAGAAAGAAAGAAAGAAAGAAAGGGAAACCGGGGACAGTGGTGTAGGTCAAGGCATAAATTCTACAATATCCCGTACAGCCAGCGAACTGACTCTCTTGGGGCCTGAACGAAGCGCCGTCTGGAAAGCAGACGAGAACGGTGCGGGCGACTACTGGACTTGCCTTCTCTCCCGCCCAATCTTTTGGGGGAACGCGACAGAGTCTCGACTAGCTTGCCGACTGACCCGATGGGGTACGCAAGCTCGGCTTGATTTGCGTCCCTGAGGCGCAGTGCCATGACTCTCTGCGAGATCATATCATATACTGGGCCCGTCTCGGTGCGCGTCAGTGTGTCTTTGAGAATGATTAGAGCGTCGGCAAATGGGCTTTACCGGCTTAGAAGAATTAAAAAAAAAGGAACAAGTCATCGCGGTTGGTTCAACTAATCAACCCCCCAACCAACCAAGCAAGTAACCAACCCGGCGACGACAAATAACGGCAAGACGGCGGAAACTCCCGGCACGACGAACGAAAGAGGAAGGAAAGAAGAGAGAGAGACACAAAAATATATAAAGAGAGAGAGAGGTGCGGAGGAAGGGAGCGGATAGAATCTGCAGCCGGGGGAAGAAGGAAACAAAAGCAAAGAAAAAGCGGCAACGATGACGTAAAGAAAGGAAGAAAGAATGAAACAGCGGCGAACGAAAACGGATGCGATCTCCCGGCGCCGGGTCCCGCCACTGCCGCCGGAGCTGAGCAGGGTCGACGACCCCGGCGAAAGGGTGGCGGCTATGGTGGTGGTGGTGGAGGCGAGGGAAGGAGGAAGAGGGGAAGGAGGGTAGGCGAGAAGGAACCCGCGTCTGTCGACGACGATAAAAGAAGGAGAGCCAAACAAAAAGAAAGAAACGCGCCCTTACCCACTTCCCTCTCATACACTCCATCGTTGCTCCCTTTTGCTCTCAACTCTCCTCCTAACCCATTCCCTCGGTTTTGATCTTTTACGTTTCTACCCCGCTTTCTTTCAGAACTCCTTCTGTCTATCTCTAACCGCAATGACCGCAGAGTCACTGGCTTGCCGCTCTTCTGTTCGGTCTTTTTCAACCTTTGTTACATATATCTTTGTCTCTATTTCGGCCACTTGTCTAATCATTTGTATTCTGCTAATCTTTGCAAATAGTCGGGGCAGAACACTTATCGCTCCCCGGACGAGCACTCGTTATACTTTTTCCTGCTGTGTTTCTTTTTAGCTGGGGCGGTCGCTTTGTACTGTTCACTCTTGTTTTTAAGTTGTTTGTCTCGCTTTGATTTACATTACCAGACGTAGCCATTCCCGGGCGATAAAATCTTGGGGCCTTCGGTTCTGGGCTAGTGACTCTTAGTAAAATAACAAGTTGGTAGTACTTGGAATCTCAATTACTGCGTTAGGTCCGCAGCGGTCATTGTGCGGTCTTAGAGCCATGTTTCGCGCGCATACTTTGCTTGCCAAAGCGCTTATCGGCTGAAATGCGTCGCATTAGTCCCAGCGCTTCGTCCCAGCGCTTCGCTCCTGCGGTCACACAGGAATGCGGAGAAGCCTAGCGAAGGCGCCAGAAAGTTTCTGGAACGTAGCGGTGCACGAAGTCTGCGCGCGCAAGTTTCGTCGGACCACCGAATTTTGCCATTGTACTGACCTATCCAGTGCCTCTTTGTATTGTCAAATCGATGTACCAATCAATCAGTCGATCAATCATTTCAGTCGGCCACTTCCAGCCAGCCAGCATATTTAACTATGGGAGGTGCCCAAGCGGAAAACACTACAGTAACTCTAAAGGTGTCTGTGACTTCAAGTGTGCGTACTGTCGCTCGGAGTTAACGATTTGGTGAAACGAAAAAAACCATTTTGGGCAGCTGTGCTTACTGCTAAACAACCTTACCATAGCGATAGCCGCGGCGGATGGCAGCGGAAGATGGGTGAAGTACCTTTATCAGCTATCGCTCATGGGAGATCAAAGACAGGAAGTAAAGGGGACGGCGCTGCACACGGAATGGCGAATTCACCGGAGCGGAAGGAGTACAGGCGGGGGAAGAGCACACACTCGCCAAATACTAACGAGTAGACTGACGTAACGAAGAGGAGGATGTCGGAAAGGTTAGTTACGGTGTGGCACGACATACTCGGTTGCACTGCGGCCATAGCAGCAGCAGCAAGAAGAGTCGATTAGATGAGCGTCGCTCGCGAAGCAGTGGCGCGAGCAGATGGGAACCGGAGGTCTCGCGTAATTGTGGGGCACAGGTGCGTGAGCTTGTCTACCTGCCTTGTTGCTACTGCAGCGTTGCCCCTCAACTGAAGGGTGTGGGGAGGAGGGGGGGGGGGGCAAAGAAACGAAAAGCGCAGAGTCAGCCAAGCGAGCGCTTTGCCCCCTTTCCACGCTGTTCTCCGGCGTCTACTTCCGTCGGCGACGGCTGAGCGACGGCAGGTGCAGCGGTGCTGCCCCCTCGCGGGCCGACGCACAGAACGAACAGCGCGCGCGGCGCGCGCCGTCGGGTTTGCCCCGTTGCGGAGGCGTCACGTGGGGCTGTCGTTTTCGCGCGCACTCTCCAGACCTAATGGAAATGCGAACGGGATAAAAAACGCTCAGATATTGCATTTTCCCGAGAGGAAATGGAGAGTGGAAAGTACCCTCCTATGGTTCTGTGTCGAAAAAAAAAAAAAAGAAAAGAAAGAGGGAGGGAGGGAGGAAGTTTAATGTCCCGAAATTGCACAGGGGTTACGAGGGGCATCGCGGTGGATGTCTCCGGGTTGACTTTAACCACCTGGGGTTCTAAAGCGCGCAGATAAACTTAAGCACACGAGCGTTCTTGCATTTCGCCCCTATCTAAATGCAGCTGCCGCGCCTGGTAGCCGAACCCACGACCTCGTGCTGCAGCTGCAGAACAACGTAGCCGCTGGATCACCGCGACGGTATAGCAGACGTTGTTACGGCACTGAAACTTGTGTTAACACTTACAAGCTTTAATTATATGTTGCATAAACTGTGGCTACAATGTTGCTAAACCTTTGCGCGAGTATAATTCTTTTATATCAAATTTTTATACGCCATTGGTTTACAGCGCATGTGTGTTACAAGTATGTCAAGCACACCAGGCCATTAAAAAGTTTTACTAGGATTGATACAGAACGTTTTGTTTTTGTCAATATGTCAAGCGTGCATCAGTAATTCATTTTTATGATTTTTACTTTTGCATTTAATATCACTTGTATGTCAAGTGACAGCGAGCTATTATGATGCAGCAAGCGCCACAAGCTTGCAGTACCTTCAATATCGTCTAAATGAACCATTATCCTAGACAACAATGACCTTGCCCGTTTGTAAGGCAGCGCATTTCACAAATATTGCCTAGCGCCGCGAGTGTTATAAATCTAAGTGCTTCGTTTGTTTATTTTTCGTATTTGTCGAGCTGGGGAGTTTAGCAGGGAAGAGTGCCGGCTCAGAGTTGAAAGCGCCTTAGCGAGGGCTTTTCCGTTTCGCAATCAGGTATTGCGACGGAGCCGACATTCGAAGCAGCGCACTTTAGAGCAATATAATTGTTACGGTTTCTTTTTAGTAATACCACTCGTACACTTCGCTGCATTGAAACAGTGGGACATCTAAGTGACGTATGTAAACAAAGAAAGCGTGAATTGTTTCTTTTACGGCTGTTGTGCAGACAACATGTGGTGTGCATTTTTACGCACCACGTATAAATACCGCGCCACATTCGACGACGCCCCCCATCAAAGCATTAATGCACCTTAGTTCCGATTACCTTGTTTGGGAATATCAAATTTGCTTCGGTGTTGATAAATTTTACTCCTTATTCCTTGTTTTTCCGCGTGTCATCGCATCGCGTCGTAATTCTAATACAAACAATCGAATGGGAACTGTATAGTTCTTTCTTTCCGTGCCACGGAAACGCCATTTGATTGATAGCCCTCTCAAAACAATGGCGCCTGCGGTTTATTGGCCTCTCGAGCTTATCACCTCGAGAACGCAGCCGATTCAGGTAGTGTGGTACTAGCCAGGCTTGTTTTGCTTTGCGTGGCGTCAGTGATGTTTCGGAAGCGAGATATGATGCGAGGCGAAATGCTCGCACTTTCGTAAAACGCTGTCGTTCTCCCGTTATCGCAGTGAGAGTTCATATAGCTAACTCTCGCGTTTTCGAGAAACAGCCGCGTGCCGTGTACGAGCACGCAGCCACTTAGGACAGAAACGGAGGTAAATACCGAAAGGAAATGTGGATGCTACTCTGTTATATGCAGTTTATATTTCAGTCAGTGACGGCGAAACCACGCAAGTTGTGGTTGCGTTTATTTCACCGCCACTGTAATTTGATATATGCTGCTTGACTAAAGTTTCTATATATGTTATTGCATATTTGTTGCATCACGCGCTCTTTGTTGCGCATCGGCAAAGGGCACACCATTGACTGACATGAATTTAAAGACGATTTCTACTGTTCGTAACGCAAGCAAGGTGTTCTAGGTTCTATGGGTGCCGAAACAGGCAGGCACGCTGTCCACTTGTATGTCCAAAAAATGTTGTCGGATGGGCAGGGTCAACAGAGGATTTCCAGGTTGATTGGCCAATGCAGCATCATCTACGGGAGCTGCACTGGTCAGTTTTCCGATGAGGGACGGCGAGGGCATGGCGACGGCGAGCGACGGTCGTAGCACGGGGGTCGGAGCAGCAACATTATAGTGCGGTGGGTCGTTGCGGGTGCGAAAGAGCGAGGACCGGCTCTCTGCCGGTCGGTAAGAGCACGCGAGACGAGGAGACGATCGAAAGCTGACCATAGCGACAATGAGGGGAAATATGACCTGTCCGATCGCACTTAAAGCGTATTGACTCGTCGTCGTGCGTGGGCCACTGGTTTGGATCGCTGTATCCGAGATAAGTTAATTGTCTGTGGTCTGGGAGGTCTAGAGAAATTAGCCCGGCGGCGGCTATGCTCATGTGTGTCCTTAATGCAAGGTTTCCTTGTTTGTTTACTTGACAGCAAAAAAGAAACCGCGAGCAATCAAGCAAACGAACTTTGGACGAGTTGAATAAGCAGACGCACATGAGCTAGGGCAATGGTAGCACCGCGCCGTGCGATGTAAAGCGAAACGAACGGCACACTAAATGAGACGCGGCGATTAGCACTCGCTGTGGGCATACACGTCGCCGCGGCCTTTATCTCCCTTGTGCCCGTTGCGATGTGAGCGCCGGCCTGATAAGACCGGAAGAGCGTTCTTCTTTTCGACCCAAAAGCGACCCGGGTCGACGTTCTCCGCGGCGGACTTGAAGAGCAGGCACTCGACCGATGCGACGTCAACGAGGGGTTTCTGCTTTTCTGGAGAGCTCCGGAAGCAGTGCTGGTGTTGTTTCAGTCGGGGATCAAGCCTCATGGACCGGCATCCGGTTGCCTCACGGCAGTGCAGTCACGCGACACGTACAAAGAAAACGGTGGAAACAAATTGAGAATCGGCTGTGGAGCCTGCGGCTTGGCGTGCTTATGGTATGATACAGCGCGCCAGGAAGCGACGCACATGCGTCCAACTTCTGTCGAGCGCTTTCCGACTTTGTTAACGCACCATCGAAACACTGCCAAGTGCGATTCTATTGCGTGGCCTTCAAGAATGCGCTGTTGTCAGCGCAATAAAGCTACGCGGCAGCAATCTCGGAGGCCGTGGTTTTAGAAATACAGCGGCTGCCACCGCTTGCCGCCAGAGATGAGGAGCATGTTGTTTACAAACTGAAATTCATCGCAAATGGAGAGTTCGTTTCACTGCTTTAAGACTTTGGCATCATAGCTGTGCCTTCGCGCGAGCGAACCCGAAGCACCCTTGGGTGTTTGCACACTGAGGCAGAAATGTACTCAAGCAGGAGCTGGAAACTATCGAGAAGCTACTAGTGACATCTACCTGCGTCACATGTGGGCACTAACCGTTCTTCTGCCGGAGACGCTTTCTTTCCGGGTAACGTGGTGCGTCATCGTCTCGTGTACATCAATTAAGTTTCTGGCTGTATATAGCGCGGTAAATTGGTGTGACATCCCAAGATGGTCCGAACCGACACCGAAATTCCCATTCTCCCCTGTTTGTGTGTATATCGAATGGAGGTGGCTTTCTGCTCCACCCATCTAGAAATAAATTCCTGTGTACACTGGGGTCATTGCATGCGGAAACGAGTATCAATCTCTTATGCATGAGATACGTCTACCGCCGTCGTGACCTAAGAGCTGCGACGTTCTGCTTGGTCAGCATCCTCAGCGAAGATAAGGCATGGTGACAGAGCCAGCCCGGAAGCAAGATGAACGGCACTGTTGGATTTCTTTCTTTTTCTTTTGGTTTTAATAGCAAAACACAAAAATTCCAGCTGTCACTCTTCCGGACACTGATCGCGTTCGTCTCGCCTCCTTTCATTCAAGTGGATAAAACAGTTTGTGACACGTTGTACCATTACTTGGCGAACGCGTTCCTCCCTGCTAAAGCTTTGGCGTTTTCGATTATCCCGGGGAAACAAAAACAGAATTGCGAGAACGCGCTCGAGAAGATGCATTCCAAACAGACGGCATACTGTACGAGGCAGCGGCGGTTCGTTACTGCTGCTGCTTACTCGCGCATTTGTTGCGCTTCTCCATCCGTCTAGGCGCGCCCGGCAACACAGTCGGGCGAGGCTTCTGTCTTTTTTTCCCCCCGCCACGTCCTCTCTTATCCGGGTGAGCGGGATTCTGTGTCAGTGTGGGCTCGCATGCAAAGTAGCCGCCGCTGCCGAGAGAGATGCGCGCTGGAAGGGAGGAGGCGAGCAAGACGAGAGAAAGGTGGCTGAAGAGACGGGAATCGCACAAGGGCTGGACCATGTGGGGGAGGGAGGGAGAGAGAACAAAACAAGAAATGAAAGCGAGGAAAAAATAAAAACAGGGAGACAGGGGGAAATGCCGGGAAGAACAACTGACGAGGGAACAACAACAGTTGGAAGGGGGAACGGGGGAAGCGGACGGCGGGGAACAACAGAAAAGAAAGAAAGGAACGCAGCAGACGCGAGGAGGAAGCGAGCAGGCAGGGCAGACGTGCGAGCGGAGCTTACGGGAGTCGCTTTGGCCCAGTCATTTGCCCATAAAATGGGGCTACGCTTCTCCCCCTCCCAAGGCGCGCGTACTTCTCCGCCCTTCCTCCACTTCGGTGTCACCCTCTTCTTCCTCCTCCCTATATCACCCAGCAGGCTGGAGTGTGTCGTGCGTCTGCGCTGCGCAACATTGCCACCGCTCCTGCTGCGTCGTTGATGGCGCGCGGGGGGGGGGGGGGGTGAGTGAGTGGAGGATGCTGGCGCGGAGAGGAAGGAAGCGTAGCGGTGTGGCCCACCCTCCGCCACGCTTCCTCCACCGGCGCCGGGTTCAACGACCCGACCCGGCTGTGCTCTAACGTCTCTCGACGCCACCGCCCGGCGGCAGCCGCCGCGCTAACGGGAAGGAAGGAAGCCGCGCGGGCGAGGGAAGCACGCAACCAGCAGCAGCGGCAGCGCGCGCGCGGATGCTCCCTTCTTTCTTTCCAACTTCTTCGCGGTCGCGCGAGTAGGCGACGGCGGCGCTGCTTCACCTCGCGTCGAACGAACGAACGTGGCACGCGCGTGCGAGTTGATCGTGCGCGGTTGTTGCTGTGCGCCGCCGTCTCTCCCTCGTCCTCTCCCCGGCCAAGCCAGCGCGGCCAAAAGCGGTAGTCCCGTATATATAGTAGGTAGTGCCTCCACTACGTTGAGCGCTCGTACCTGGCACCTGCCTTAGTCAGCGGCCGGACTGCGCGCTTTTTTTCGACCGAGGAGGGACGAACACGCTTGACCAGCGGAGGCAAGAGAGGAGATGGGGGGGGGGGGGAGGTGAGATCGAGGAAGTGTAACCCGAGTGCACTGTTCGCGGTCGCGCCGAAAGGTTTCTTTTTTGCTTCCGTTCGGCTGCACTGCCCAGCTGCGGTGCTCTGATGAGTAGCCGATCGAACGTGGTGCGTAGCGCTGGTGGACGCGGTTCCGTCTTGAGCCGTTCTTTGGTTTAGCTTTTTAGCTTCAGTTTCACAGCGGTTTGTTCGGTACGTGTTCTACTACCCCGGAAGTAAAAAAAAATCAACTCGATAGGAGTGGGGCGGGGCCAGGGGGAACCACCGAAAGATATGAAGAACGGAATCTTCGCTGCGACAGCAGTACGAAAGAATTGTGATTGCTGGTTGTCTAGTTGTTTCGTGGTCGTCATAGAAGTAGCCGCACAACCACAAGGAAGTTCGAGGATATGCTTCGTGTAGATAGAAGAGTACGCAGATTTGAAGCCTAAGGACTAACAGGACACATGCGATGGCAATAAGAAAAAGAAATGCAATTTTTCAAAACACCTAAACCTTCTTATTCCTTTTTTTACTCGTAATAACTGGTATAACACTTACGTAATCTTTGTTGCGGTGTATGAGTGCTTTTGTTGGTCGTATAGTTTTCACACGTTCAACACCGTAATTACCTGTAAATAGACTGCAATGGTTGATACGTTGCAGGTTTACCTGTGTCCGAGATAGCTTGCTGGTTTACCCGCGCCATTGTGGCAGTAGAACATTAACCTTTACAAGTCGGCAAGCTGGCTTGCTGTAAAACAAATGAAGTCCCTATCCGCCAGTGCGGTTAGATGCAGGGAAAAAATAAGCAATATTAGCAGGTTTAACTGGGGTTATGCGCCATTTATCCCCACGGTCACCGTTGCTGTCTGTCGCTGAAAGCGCGCACTGAAACGATAACCACGGCTACCCGTCATCGACCATCCGTCTTAATTGAGTACGGTACGCGCAGCGTCACGTTCAGACATTTCTAGCCCAAACAGATGTGATTCCTTAACCGAGAGCTATTTCCGTGGCGGGAGTAAACATAAACACGGGGAATGAGACAGCAAGAAAGCCAAAAAAAAAAAAAAAAAAACCAAGCCATGACACACGAGCGCGCACGTGCTTGTGTGTGCGGCCGTAGTTCGCTGTGGCGCTGCTCCGTCTTTTGTCTCCCGGGTCGGTCGCAAACAACGCACCGAGTCTGTCGACACGGCGCGCTGGGAGAGATTTACGGCATCCGAGTTTAAAAGTCGCGGCCGCTAAATTCCCCAAGCTATACGCAGAGGATGCCCGAAGTAGACGGGCCCGCCCGCACGAATGCGTCGGAGCAGCACCACCTGGCTTGGGGGTGTATTATAAGTCCAGAGGTCACTGATACTCTGTGAGCAGCCAAAACAGTTTTGTCGCGTACGTCACGAGCTTATCATCGTTCTGTCGTCACAGATTTCCGCAGGCGGCCGTCGGGTGCGTTGCAAGCGTCGGGCGCCTTTCTCTTGGCTTCGTGCGCCGACCTCAAGTTGAGGGCTAAGCTTCAGCGCTTGGGCGCGGAACAAAAAAAAACACACACACACAAAGAAAAGAAAAAGAGGAAGGGCGACGATACAAATTCGTCCGGGAGTTGCAGGGGGGAAGGCAGGCGGGGGAGCGGTGTTTGGTGTTTTGACGTAGCGCGAAGAGCACAACAGCAACGCGCGCGCGCGGCGTGCTCTCTCCGAGTGATCCACCTACGGCGGCGGGAAGCGTTCCAGGAACGCTTTTATAAATAAACGTCGCGAAAAAGACATCTCGCAGGCAGGGCATCAAGGCCTGCTGCGCACAGCGGCATTCGTTATTTGCCACACCGGAGACGGGGCTCTCAAAGAACAACACTGTGTGTCCGCTGTGCGGCCGATGCCCGAATTAATCTCTCGCGTCAATGGGCCTCCGAGACCTCCGACGACCGGTGCGAATGTCGGAGGACACGACTTATCCCAGCGCCAGCCCGGACGGTGCACTTGCGTGGGAGATGCGTATATATACGGTTCATGCTCTGTTATAAGGCAGTTGCGGTATGCTGTTCTTAACGAACTGGGTACTAAAGCTATACGATCACGCGACATGATCGCGAGTCGAGGTCGCGCGCCACACTACGCGCGAGTGATCCGCCAATGGCCTAGCAAGCGCCCGGTATCCAATAGTATGTTCGAGAAGGCAGTATCAGTATAGCGAATTAGAACTACATAGTCTGGCTCATCGTACTAGAAGCGCTGCTATGTAGAAATATACTGCGAAGAATCAGTAATTTACGTGTCTTGCAGGTTATCTTGCTCGCTTGCGCACAGCGCAGTGGCTACCAATTGCACCGCGAGTGACCCAGCGCGCGTCGAAGTCGCTTTGATTAACGAAGTACATGGGCATAAGGGACAACCCTAGTAACGTTGGGAGGACCTGCCACCTCCTCCCCCCCAGAAGAGCGACGGTGCACAGCTGCTCCGTGCTCGTTCGGCGCACCTGCTTATTACGTAATTCAGCGGCGTGGTATTGGTCGCGCAGATTCTTCTTTTGCCGCGCCACGATTTCGTTACGTCTGCGCTGCGGCGATTACTCATTCTTGCTCGACAATTATTATTTGTAGTTTCCGTCTGGGCGCCTAGCGCGCTTACAAGCTGCTTCCCACGTAGTCTGACCCGACCTAATAATGGGCGGCAGCTCGAATCCATAAGATTGCACGCGCCAATTTATGCGCGACTAGGTTCAATATCGCCGCTACACATCTCGCCGGCCCCACTAGCCAGCCAGCCTGCTGGCCCGTCGACCGAGCGGCTGACGGAAACGACGAGGCCACCGCCGCCGCCGCCACACACCTGTTGGAGCGATTTGCGTGACGACTGCGGCTCCGCGTCGGCCGTTGGCCCCCAGGTTGCACCCTATAACTCCATCCGCCGAATTCCGTGCAGTGGAGCGAGGACTGCGGGTTGAGTCTGCTACCTACAGAAAGAGAGAACCAAAAGTGGCCGAGGCTCTTCCGAATTGTCTGCCTCTGATCTCCTTCAGCGCGACGCTTACTGACCGGCAGCTTCGCAGAATGATCAGTTGACACACAATGAACGAACTTTCCTCCATTCAAATATGGTAGAAACTTAAAGCCCATTGGTATCGCATAGTTCAGTTTTCGCAGGGTCAGTACTTAGACGCAGCACAACAACGCGACTCGTGTGTCCTTTACCATATGCTTCGTCTAATCGCTGGCCCTACTCAAAATGTAAGGCCGTATGTACGAAACATCTCGTGCTTATAAGTGTTCTTTGCTATTGGTGGGCCGCTTCAGGTATGGCTAAAATTTGCTTTTATGAACAATTGCAGCTTAAGAACATGTTGTGATAACGGCTCTGAACCTAATTCTCTGGTGCATGCAGCCGGCTCACATTACTCGATTGGCTGACGCGAGCAGCGTAGCGTTCGCTGCGCTGCACGCAGTTGGCGGGACGATTCCGAATGTTGAAGCAGCAGGCCCTGCGGCGCTGGGCCCGCGCGCCAGCAAGCACACGGGGCATCTATTTGCGTCGATGTGCGAGCTTGGCGAGAGGGAGAGAGAGAGAGAGCGCGTGGCGGGACTGTCTCGAAACGCAACCGCTGAGAAGTCATTAATTAGGAACGTCCCCCGCTTCCCTCCCCCGCCCGAACACACACACACACACACACACACACACACACACACACACACACACACACACACACACACACACGCACGCACGCACGCACGCACGCACGCACGCACGCACGCACACACACACACACACACACACACACACACACACACACACACACACACACACACACACACACACGCACGCACGCACGCACGCACGCACGCACGCACGCACGCACGCACGCACGCACGCACGCACGCACGCACACACACACACACACACACACACACACACACACACACACACACACACACACACACACACACACACACACACACACACACACACACACACACACACACACACACACGCACGCACGCACGCACGCACGCACACATTCTTCTTGTCGGCGCGCCTTGGATGCCGGATTGGATCTAGCTGCTCGCTCCGCCTGTGTCTCCTTATCTCCGAGCGGCGCGTGTATTCTGTAGCGTCTGTAGTCGAACTCGGCGCACCTGTTTAAGTCGCACGACGCGGGAACCGGGCGCACTGTCTCGACGTTCTTTCGCGTCTGCCACTTTATGTTGACGGGGGCGAAGGAAAAGGGAAACCGAGGGGCGCAATATAGAGAGACGAATGATAGAGAGATAATTTTGTTTACGAGTAAGGATCCCTGAATAGGCAGTACAGCCTATAGGCAGTACAGGCAGGAATAGGAATAGGCAGTAGTAGGCAGTACAGCCGGCAAGTATTATATGAGTGAAACAATAAGGGAAACTGCACTTGCTGCAGGTGGGAGCCTAACCTGCGTCGTGACGTCTATTCACACAGTGCGGAGATCTAATGAGTGGTGTTTGTATAGCGCCAGATCTGAGGAATAATAAAAAAAAATATGCTTACATTGTTGTTTTGTGACTAGAGAGCACGAAATCTGTCGAGACGGTTGCGTAGTTGCAAGGCACGTAATTAACGAACAGGCATCCTTAGTGAATGCGTCCAGCTAGCCGCCGTGGTGCACCTACTATAAGGGTGGTTATATATATATATATATCTCGTCGAAGCTTTAAGATGTCTTTTGTCGCCGCAACGAACGTTCCTAATACACTCATCTGGTACCTCCTATGGACGTAGACTGCACTTTATAAGGTGGAGAACATGAAATAAAGGAAGAGAGAGAGAGAGAGAGAGAGCGGGCACACCTTGTCGTCGTTCCGTACTATGTTTCCACTTCTTGAAGTTACGCCAGGAGGTCTATTAATAATGCAAGCCGCTTTACTGTTTCTCTTCTCGCCGTGCTCCAGTTTCGGCCTGGCGTTTAGCAAGTGTGGTTTGTAAATAGCCTCACGCCTTTGCGTAGACTGTATTTTTTTTTTCTAGTTTTCGCTGCCGTCAAGCAACACATTGCAGTGCCACTTTTCAGGTTTTTCTGGTGGATTTGAGTGCGCTTTCCCGGTTTATAACTCTCTGAAGTATCAGCCCCTGTTGTCATTCAACGCAGCAACAGTGACAGTGCGTTGCCTTCATCAATGATTTACGTGATAACGTTCCGTGAATACCTCGCTTACCTGAATTTCAGCATTCTTTCTTTCTTAGTTTCGTCTTAAGTTAAAGCGAATAATTATTAAGACAAATAATTGATAATGTTTCATTGTACATTCTTTGAGTTCCACGTGGGTCACTGGCGTCGGCGCCCAAGTTTTGCGTGCGTCGTCAGGACTGGCCCAATAGACAGACTGACATGCAACACGATAAGATCTGAGGTATTTGATAAGGCCCTAGCTGTCTTATGTAGTCTACCATAGACAGTCAAGGCTTAGAGCGCTGGTCTCCCTGCTTCGAAGTCGAGTGGATTACTCGGCGGAGATGTTGTCAGCGTCTAACGAACGCTGGAACTGTCCGGGCACACGGCCAGCAGTCCCTATAGGGGCGGCTGGATGAGCGCGGATGGTTGACTGGCTGGTGCTCTAGACGTCACTCAAAGCATCTGTCCGAATGCAGCTTGTCTCTGGGATTCGTTACCATAGACAACTGGTGCGTTGTCTCAACCGTGGCCAATGCATTTGTGCGTAATAGAAATGTGTACCGTCCGTGTCCCAGGTGTGCGCGGGTTGCAGGAGTACAGCTTTCGTTGTTTTATCTCCTGTCCGCGTCCAGTGACTCTACAGCGTAAAAGAATTTACACCCTCAAGATAAGGGTGTAAATATGCCTATAGCTCGCACCCTTATGCGAAAAAAGGGTGTAATGATGTGAGTTATGGACAGGTTAACACCCTTTTTTAAATTTTAAGCGTGCAAGTTATTTAACAGCCTAATCTTTCGTTTCTGTGTTCTCTGTCCGATCTCCCTAAAGAGTGGGCGGGCCGGGCCTCTGCACCCTCCAGTGGCAGCTGATTTTTCCTTGCTGCTTTCTTTCTTTCAGTTGTATCTCTCTCTCTCAGATCTTTTGAATAATAATAATAATAATAATAATAATAATAATAATAATAATAATAATAATAATAATAATAATAATAATAATAGGCTGCCAGACGCGATTTCGTAAAAAAAAAAATGCGCTGCGCAATGTTCGATGCGTAGCTGTTGCGGAGGCCGCATTTCGATGGGGGTGAAGTGAAAAAAGAAAAAAAAAACAGTGGAATACTTAAATTTAGGTGCGCGTTAAAGGTGTGTCAAAAATTAATCCGAAGTCCCCCACTACTGCGTGCCTCATAATCATGTCGAGGTTCTGCAGCAGGTAAAACCCAGCAATTTTAATTTTATTCTTCTTTTTTTCTCCGAATCGGGGCTCATAGTGCGCACTGGTTGGTGTGTGGGATTTGTGGAGAGATACTCGGTCACACAAACGTGTTTTGCAGTGCAGCCTAGGCGTGTCAGCTTATCAGTAACGACAGTGGCTTGCAGTGTTCCAGAGTACAACGAGGAGGGTTCGCCCCCAATTCTAAGGCAACCTTCCGTGGAGCTTCCATTCAATTGGCGTCGCGATGAGGGCTGTCAGAGGCTGACAAGAAGGAAGCCCTCGTCCTACATTCATATTTTTCTCGCTGGCTGACTCGTGGCTCATAGTTAGATCGATCGATATACGTCTACAGTTTCGGTTAGATACAGAGATGCAGTTAGATCATATACAGGGTGCTTTTTATTATTGTAATTTTTTTACGCTGCACCAAGTTTTTAAAACTTTCTTGTGGCAGGTATCACAGTTCTAACCATTGATCTAAATTGATCGATGAGGCGGCTATTGCTTCTGCGAGAAATAAATATGCTTGATTTAATAATTGACATAGTTACGCTGATTTACTTTTCAATTAATTACTTTAGAGCACATATATCAATCTACGAATTTTAGCTAGTCAGTTCGAAAGT
Source organism: Dermacentor variabilis (assembly GCF_050947875.1). Classification (NCBI taxonomy): domain Eukaryota; kingdom Metazoa; phylum Arthropoda; class Arachnida; order Ixodida; family Ixodidae; genus Dermacentor; species Dermacentor variabilis. Next base: position 30,054,153 of record NC_134570.1, on the reverse strand, counting down.
TATACTCTCTTCGAACAAATTCTGAGGATGGCACCGGTTTCGAGATATGCGAACTTGCGGCAAAATATGCACTGTTGCTCCACTGATCTGTTTAAAAGAAAATGCTGTTTCATGAATTGAAGCGCAAAAGTAACGGGAACGCCAATGCCTTTTTTGTCCGAAACTTTGAAAATTTATATCTCGACATCGGCGTGTAGTCCCGATAATTCTTTCTGAGGGGATCCATCGCCTCGCGAACTCACCGGGTACGATTCGTAAATTTAAATAGCGTTTAATCAACATAGCGCGACGCAAAGTATTGCCACCGTCGAAACGAGAGAGAGAGAGAGAGAGAGAGAGAGAGAGAGAGAGAGAGTAAAACATCTTTATTAATAATACTTGAATGGCGAGAGCAGTGTGGGAGGAACCCTCAGTCCAGGGTCCCTAAGATGATTCCGGCGATGTTTCGAGCCCGTTGTATCACAGCTCGGAGGACCTCGGGAGGTCCGTCGCGTAGGGCATCGTCCCACAGCTCTTTGTTGCATGAGGGGTAAAGGAGAGTTGGCAAGGGAGGAAAGAGGTTTGCAGTGCACTCAGTCGTGACGTGGAAGATTGTGGGCGAGCTGCCGAGTTACGTGTGAGGCGCGCAATAAATATGTCCTCCGAGAAAAGAAGACGGACCAGGCAGCTTCGCGACGCGTGGCGCTGCCGTGTGCGAGTCTGTTGTCACTTTCTGTGAGCTGCCGGCCGGGCTTGATCGATCGTGTAATCCCTGTGCCAAACAGCTTCCTTTCTTTCTTCCTTTCTTTCTTTCTTTCTTTCTTTCTTTCTTTCTTTCTTTCTTTCTTTCTTTCTTTCCTTCTTTCTTTCTTTCTTTCCTTCTTTCTTTCTTTCTTTCTTTCTTTCTTTCTTTCTTCATTTATCGAGGGATGCCTGTACAGGGATTGGCTAGTGAGCGCTCTCATTTTTCGGAGCGTAGGTTGGAGGTTTCACGACGCGCGCGTTTTCCGGAATTACATACGATCCTGTGAAATGGCGTAACTGTTTGCCAGTGTGTGCTTGCCGGCGTCAGCGCACACGTTCAACTAGCGCGAACTTTTGTTCGTGTTCCTTTTTTTTTTCTCCACTTCATAGTAACTTGTATGTGGAGCAACGCGGAACGACTGCTGCGTACGATACACGAAGGAGTTGCACTACCTATGCAGTACTGCGCGGGGAAGCATAAGATAGCCACTGAACACAAGAACACTCCATCACGGTTCAGATTGGTAAAGCATTCTTTAAACACTCTTATTTGGGTCAGTTTTGTGATAACAGGTTGGTTATTACAAGAGAAGTAGCGAATATTAAAAAAAAAAAATCTTACTTTTAGAATTTCGCACCAGAACACTGGTACGTCAGTATAGTGTCATGGAATTCCTATATGTGGGCCGGCTATCATGGTTCGTAAATCGTATTTGGGCCGTCGTGGCTCGGTGATATTCATATCCATTAAGATATTCATATTGGAGTACATTCAGTAATGGTTATAACCAAGTATAATCGATATAACGAAGTAATTGTGGCCCCCTCTTCAATTTTGTAATAACGAAGTGCTACTGCAATCCATATTCACCGATAAAGACGAAGTCGCCACCCGTATTTTATTTCTTCGTCTTTTCTGGCTTACCAATAGCTTCTTCCGGCTCACGGTAGAAGTGTCGTTTTTTGTATTGTAGGAGGTGCGATACTATTAGAACAGCTAAAGTATTTTTTTCTCTTTTCTGTCGGTCTAATTGTTGGGCCAAGTTTACACTTCCAGCCGGAATAGCTTGATATTCACGCTATAGCGATTGGACATTGGCCAGCGGAGTTTAGTGCTTTAGCGGATAGAGCGCAGTTTAGGGAGTTTTGTGCAGCGCCTTTCTTGTTTGTCTTACTTGCCTCGTTTTTTTCGCGCTGTTTCCGCGTAGTAGAGTTTAGTAGTGTTTCATTTTAATTTAGTAACGGGTATCAAGGCAAAGCTTCTCCCTTCCCCCCTCTCTTTTTCTTTTTTTGGCCGCTGCTTACAACAATTACTCGTTGGTGAAGAAAAGAGAGAGGGAGACGGGCGGATAAATATAACGTGAACGGAAGGTTAGCGTGCAGGCATTGTTAACTGCCCTTGTCGCGCTTATAGTTAAGCTGCTATGACGCTCCCAGTCGCCTTCAAGAACAAAACTCCCAACGTGGTCCGCGAACCTCCGTATTTTCGAAATCGTTTCTTACTTTAGAACGAGGCCGCGAACGAGCGTTGAACTCAATTGCGAATGTTGTTTGTTCGCTCGTCTCTTCTATGTGCTTGCGCACTCACGGCCTGCACAGCATCTGGGCGGAAACCGATGACTACACGAGTGATCGGAGAAACCGCCGGCGTTGTATTTCTTCGTTTGTTCACTCTGCAACTGGGCTGAAAACAATGCAACAATGCACGCGCGTATGTAGTGCATGTATAGCGGGTAGGTCTGCGACGTCACTTCGAGAAAAAAAAAACATATACATATATATATCACTGGGTCACCGATCTCGCTCTTTTCAGCAACCTTCTCCGTTCGTGTCAGTTCGTTGCTCCCTCGTCCGGTGCAAAGATGTCCTCCTTCACCGCGCTGTGTCTCGGAAACTACAATACACTCTGAGGCTGCCGTCATTGCGTAACGGAAAACGAAGTAGTGCCGCCTTGATTCAGACTAGTGCTGGGCGGTTGATCGATTGACCCGCGAACAATCGTTTGAGGTCACATTTGTGAAAGGAGGCAAGCGTCGACTCCGACGTCGCCGCTTTCCTTGTTTCATTGATTTCTAATTTGACTGATTCGTAGATCGGTGGAATTTTGGTAAATTCGCTGCACTGATTCATACCGACGATATGATTACTGGTCATTTCTGATTCGTTCAAATTGTAGCGACCGTCCGTTACTTCGTTGTGCCCGCCGTGGGGCTCTCTGTTTCCTGGCTCGACCAGCTTCGACCTACACCCACCACGCATCGCCCGCAGGCAGCCGACAATGGACACAACCACGCACGTCTTTCTGCAACGCGACTCTATCGAGCCACCATTGACTCCTTCCTATGAAGGCCCCTCTCGTGTGGTTTCGCGTTCAGAGAAAACCTCGAAGATTGACGTTCGCGGCAAAGAAGAGACAGTGTCGTGCGACTGCGTGAAACGAGCCTATCTTTTACATTCACTCTTCATTCCTTGTGCCATTCGCACCTAAGCCTCCGGTATTCTTGAAGGAGGACGGGGAGGGGAGCCCTTGTAACGACCGTACGTCGCTTCGTTGTCCCCGCCGGGGGGGGGGGGGGGGGGGGGGGAGTTGCTTCCTACTCGAACCGAAGCGGCTTCTCGATAGGGGCCCCACCACTGCCACTCGGCAAACTTGCTTTTGCTCCTGAATGAAGTCAGTCGACTCTCCGTTCTCAACCTGTCAAAACGTCTATTACTTGGCTCCGCTAAACCGAGCTCCCGGCAAGATAATCTGATTCATCTGGTTTACGCAAATTTGTTTCCTTTGCTGAGTGACAAGGAGTAGCCGGTGCCGCCAACCTCTCCTAATATTCATTTCAGTAAAATACAAATCTGATTTATAGGTGACTAGCTTTGCCGTTCGGTATGCCGAGAGGCAGGGGACCACGGGCGCGATTGCTTTGATGCTCCAGCCTCGTGCGATGTGGGGATGGCCGCCACGTTGAGAATTGCATGTAGAAATCCGAATCCACCCATTCCAGTCCTTGTGGCCGCATTCTGATGGAGGCGAACGTAAAACCGCTTATCGATTTTATTTTAGGAAAAGAATTTGTCCGCTAGAGCTCTGTACCACGGCGCTTCTCTAGGACTGGTGTGATAGGCAGTTTTAAAAATTCACGGTTACGTTCTAGTCTATCAACGAGAAGAAGGGCAACAAAGAGGCTCGAATTTCGTTAGTCGCAGCCATATATTTATTGTCAGTCCTAACCAAGGTATAGTTTCGTCCGCATTAGTTTCTGTTACTTATTCTTTCTACCTCTGCTTAACCTCCCTTCATTTCTCTGCATCCTTTTCTCTCTCCCTCTCTTTCTACATTTCTATATGATCTACAGTTCAATTGGCCTGTGGCTTTCATTGGCTTCGTATGGTCATTTTAGTCTATATAGCTGTTACAGCTGCGGCGCTTAATTCAGCCCCGCCCCTCTGGCTCGCGCGCTCCGAGATCAGACCCTCGCCTGCAGCCATCCGCAGAGCCGGGTGCAACAATGCACCGCGGTCGGCGCACACTACTTCATACGGCGCCGCGTTGGCGACGTCTCAATAGGCGCGCAGATCCCGGGCCTGCGAGTGTTTTTTTTTTTTTTTTTTCGCCGAATGACGGTCTCCTGTCACCCAAGGAATTGAGTAGCGAGCACGACGCATGGTAGACAATGACCGGCGCTTCTTTATTTAATTTTTTTATTATCGTTATTGTTATTTCATTTTTATTTCTTTATTTTTCTAATGCTCCGGAATCAACATTTCCGCCTACGTGCAAGGGATAATGTCGCGGTGTCCTTGCGTCTGCGAAATGTCGACAAACCTGATAGGTTGCGCGTTCTCATTTTTTAAATATATGTAGTCACATTTAAAACAAACAAAGAGATCCTTATCTTGTATCATATTTGTACTTTATCAGCAATCTTAAATTATCGTGTGTTATCCTTTACACAAACCCGTACATGTATATAACTTTTCCTTTTTCTTTCATTTTGATATTTCTCATGCTTGTCGTTCGCATACTAAACCCATATGGTCATATAGGCGTGTAATGCGGAGCTTTTTATAGGGTTTGCTTCTATAATCAGCAATGTCTATCCGCCAAACACTGTCACGATATGTGACGTCACGGGATGGGAGCTGTTGCGGGAACCTTCAATGTGGCGTCGACGGCCGCACATTTCGTTTTCATGTCGTTTTCTGGCTTGATTACACATCCGCTGTCACACGTTCTGTACTTTCCTTGAGCGTCTTGATATATGTGAATCTGTAGTTTCACTTCACGCCTAATTTTAGGCACACTGCATAGACGTACTATATATGACGCTATAAGTGGAGTTAGTTCCATCAAATATGTAGATGACGATTGCCTTAGAATTGATGCTTTCGATACCCCACAAATGACGTATAATGGCTATAGACTGGCGGTGACTCTGCTTTAAAATTTCGGCACCAGGTCCTCGTGACGTCACATGTAGGGGAAGCGAAGGGTTGAGTTCCTCTGTGTGCGTTTACTCTTGTGCGTCTTTGTATTTCGAAAGCTGTACCTGTAGGCATGGCCGAGACTATGGCTAATTGATCTTCAGTCAAATAGGACTACAACAAATGAGCCGAGAAAGGGAGAGAAAAGAAATGAACAGCTCTGTCCGGTAACTTTTACAGAGATTTCGCGGGCGAAACTGAGTGGAACTCGCGCCCAAAATATCGCAAAAGACATGTCGTCATTCCAGCGTCATCGGTGTCGCGTTTTTTTTTTTTTTTTTTGCGCGAAATTTGAGAAGATGAGGTGAACAATGCTGTAGTGTGGCTCTAAGCTGGGCTACTTTGGTTCTCATTCACCCGGTTATCTGCGCAAATGATGGCGCAATATATGCGTAAGGAAACGCAACGCAGCTCTCCTATTCGCATCCCTTATTCTGTTGTCAGCGCTGTTCGCCATATTTACTAGATTGACCTTCGTTACCGTGTTATGGTGATCACCCCCCTCCGGTTCTCGTTTCTCCGAACAAAACGCAGAAAACGTTACCAAAATTGCATGACCTACAAAATCTATAATCTATAATACAGTATTCTTTCCGACAGTGTGAGTTTAGCCTGAAAGCAGCGGCCGCTGACCGGATTGAGTAGATCGTGTTCGAAAACACTTTTGTTTCCAGTCTCGGGGCGTGTCAGTGACCTTCGGAACGCGCGTCAGTGCCGCCCCCGCTTCGACAGAGAACAAGTGCATGTGTGCACGCGCGAAAGGCAACGACCTTCCGAGAGCGTTCCTCCGTTCGCATACTCGCCGATGCTTTTTCGCGCGACTTTAAAGTCGCGCGCAGCGGTGTAACGACAGGCCAGTGACATTTCTCTGGCCACTCGAGCAAAGATCGCGGCCATCTCGCTTCGTCCTTCGTTCGCCTCGTTTCAGTTCCTTGTCTTTGCGCTGCGGAGAAGTGTGCGCACTCGTGCCCGTCTTATGCGTTACCTGGTCACGCTTAACGCGCTTTGCCTTCGTTTGTGCTTGAAGCGAGGATGGTCAGTCACGAGGAGGGCGACAGTGCGCGGGAGTCGTTTGCACTGTCTCGAAGCGCCGGCAGTTGCGTTTGTTCAGACAAACCCAGGTCTTCTTAATGGATATCGTCATGTGAGTATATCTCAACGCGGCGCGCATGTTGTGCGGTGATTCGAGAACACTCGGCTGAGAATTAAGGGCGTCCACTCTCTTTGTTCCTAACGAAGAAAGGCTGGCTGTTCAACCGGTTTCCCGTCAAAATGTATTACGGAACGAAATGTGTAACGGACTCTCTCGACGGCTGCCTCCCTTTCCACTGCTAAATGTATCGTATGCGTCAGTGATTATCCTAAGTGCGTTTTAAAGACTAAAAGAGAAGAAGAAGAATAAGAAAAAAGAAGACCGTATCTCTGTGCATGCATCAGTCAAATAAGTCAAGTCAAGTCAAGTTTATTTACAACATGTACAAGGTACAGTGTTGAAGGGCAGCCTAGCAAGAAAGCTGTAAACATACAGCTTGACAGTGATTAAAAAAAAAAAAAAAGACTACCAGAGAGGAGTAGGCCGCACTGCCTTTTTTTTTTTTTTCCACTGATGTGTCCAGAGCATCAGTTTCCTACAAGAATTACTAGAGGAAACTCCGGCGCTTCGATCGTTCAGCTGCGATATAGAATGGTGGTTAGTACCTGAATTTATTTGATGTTCGTGCTTGTGGATTCAGACGTTCTACCGGCTATACTTATGACACTTTATCGGCCCATATTGGTCTTAATATCCGAGCTGTAATTTTTCTTTGAACGCTTGAGGGCATCGAGACTCGACGCGCTTGCATAATCGTTGCGCATTGCTGGATTTATAACCCAATGCGTTGTTGAAAATGATAAGTTTTGCGAAAATAAGTTTAGGCTAAATCACGTATTATGCACATCATTCCCGTGCTGGCTCAACCACCATAATTGCAGCCACACAGGGGACACTACAGGGGCAGAGTTTCGACTAATGATTTTTCTAGCAGACTCTACGCAAAAGATGCCGCGCCTCGCTCCGTGCGTTCTTTCTGTCTGCCAGCCGGGATCACATGCCTGAAGCGGAGGTCGACTTCTCTCTCTCTCGTGTGATTTAGCCGCCTCGGTAACACACCCTAACCTAACGTGCGCTCAGCGAATAGCGTAACCGGTTGGCCGTAACCTTTTCCCGGCGCTCGGAGCGCATCGTGAGACGAGGCGTTGGCAGAGGCGTCGAGATGGTGACCCGTCCTTCGTCCCGTTACGCGGAGAGGCCGCCAAGCGGGCCGCTACTATGCGGTATCTAGGTGAAGTGCGCGTTTTACTATAGTTACGGCAAAAAAAGGAGCCTTCACGCAGCGGCAGCAACCACCCGCGCGCACCGTATGTGGGACAGGCGTCGTCACACCCCCCCCCCCCCCCCCCCTCTGTCCCCATCCATATACTATACACCTCCGGCGCCCCAGCTATAGCGCTTGTGGGAACTACATCTGGCGCGAGAGAGACCACCGGGTCGAAAAACCCATCCGCTCGCAGACCCGCTCGCTGACGCGACGCAAGGGACGTCAGGGTGTTGCGCAAGGTGCAATGGTTCGTCGCCTCGCCTTACATACTATGTGTGAATTGTGTGTCACTTGTGTTTATCGTGCAGGGCGGAGGACGCTATACGAGAATGACCTGCGGGGTCGCCGGTTCGACGCACGAAAGTGCACATTAGAGCGCTTTTATACGTGTGGTGAACACTCGCCGATGTTCCAAGATGGGCCTTCTAATGAAGCCGATATCGTAAGCCAGTTACTTTAAGAACACGGACATCCAGGCAGCTATGTTTGTCCGTTTCATTTTCTCGCAAATGCCGCAAGCGTCCTTGAGCCCCTCTTGCCATCTCCTTTCCCCATTCTCCCTTCTCTAAGAGGTGTAGAACTACTTGAGTCGTTAATGAAAGTAGATAAACGGAGCACTTCGAATAAATGTAACACACTGAACACTTACAAAGTCATATCATGTGGGTAACTCCCAGTAATCTGCGTGCGTTAAGCTATAATTAGTACGACAGTGCAATCTTTTAAACCAGTGGTTCTGTCATGTTGGAAACATACGGCGCAGGTTGCGAAAGAAAATTGAAACGTGGTGACGATCTGGCAGCATTGTTTATGCGCGAATTTCGTATCGCGTATGAGCGCTGTAAGAGGTCTCACGGCCGGTGCTCTACGCCGCACCCGGACGACCACAGTAAGACTCGTATAGTTTCCACAATGCTGCTCTGTTTTAATTAAGACAGCTGTGCAGATCCGCGTCTCAATGTTCCTCAGCCTTTCACCTCCTATCTACTCCTGCCCCCTCCCGCTATTTCGACGTCGGAAACGCCGTCTCCGTTCTTTGTATCGTCTGCTCTCCGGCAATCAGACGAAAGATGACAGACGACACATCCTATACTTGGAGCTTGCGCACGCAGCGCGTGAACCAGACGGAGGAGTGTGTTACGGTGTAGCGAACGACCGACCTCGTTTTCATCCATCTTTTCTCGTCGCTTTGGTGTTCTCGTGCCCTTCTGACTCGCCAGCGCAGACGCATTATATTCTTATTTCTCGCGTCTCATCTTTTTTCTTCGCACTGCCAAGAGAGAGGGAGAGAAAAAAAAAGAGTGCTAGCGAGTATGTGTGCGTGAGCCTGCTGCCGCTGCTGCTACCAGCAGCAGGGCAGACGCGATAAAGCCATCTCGGTACATCATCATCTCTTCTTGCTCTTCGTTCTCTTTCGTGCCTCTTCTTCGCCCTCTTCTTCTTCTTCTTCTTCTTGACGGCGATGGACTTCGTGAACCGCAACGCTTACTTGCTTCGTGCGTCGATTAGAGAGCTGCGCTGAGTTGCACTCACTGGCACGTTGTGGCAATAGGAAAAAAAAAAAAAACGGGGGAAGAAAAGAAAAAGCGGATGGAAGTAAGGCAGACGGGCAGACTGTGCAGAAGACGGGTGAGGGAATCGAGTTGGAGAAGCGGGCTTCTTCACGCTCTCGTACGTTACACCAGCCCAAGATCCCTTCTTTTTTTTTTCTCTTCTCCGTTCCTCCTTTTCCCAAGCGCTTGTTCCAGATAAACGGGCGTACGCACGCGCTCCGAAAGAACGCGACCGGGTCCCGGCGCATCTCGAGACGTAAACAAACTCCCTCGCCCACTTTGCTTCTTTCTTTCTTTCTCTCTTCTTCCCCCGGCGCTTCCATTCACCGGGTCACTGTTACGTTCGTGTTCAGCGAGCGTCACGCGCGAGCGTTCACGGCGACGTCGACGTGTTCGTGTTGTTGTTGCGGCTGTTGCTTCTGCTGCCGCCACAGTGTTGTGCATGCGAGCGCTCCGGGCCGAAAACGCGCGCAACAAGTGAAGATGTGGGCAACTGCCCGATTTGGAGCGAGTAATTTATTCGAGCACGAGAAAGCACACCGCTTCATGATGATGATGATGATGATGATGATGAACTCAAGGGCCTGCGGTGGCGCGTATACGCACTCAAGGTCAATGGTTGAAATTCGCGGGCGGATCTCATAAACGTGTTAGAGCTAGGCATTTATATTTTCATAGAAATGTCGTTCCTAATGAACTATAATGAAAATACCCGAAAGAAAGGATAGGCGAAGTAACAAATGACCTATGAGATTAACAATAGAATCGACGAGTTCGCTCGGTGTAATAGGTCCCTTTCTTTCAACGCCGAAGTGTGCTCTGAGGTTAAACTGTGTACAACTTCTGTACTGTCCATGACAATGGATATCCTTTCTGTTCTCTACAAGAGAATGAATAAGCAGTTGAAGAGGAGAGCATGTTAATACATAATACAAAATTGACTATTTCGCGCTGCAGAACTCTTTCTTTTTCTTCGAAAAAAAAAAGTATATAATGGCCGTCCAGTGAAGTGGACTTCCAACTTTGAATATTGCTTCACTGAGGGAGACCAGTGGAGAAAAAAAATGGCTTTCGCAGACGACAGTTCGGCACGTGTGGCTTCTGCGCGAGCACTGAACCCTGTACAGGTACTAAGCTAACGTTGTCATGGCAACTGAAAACGCTGACCCATGCAGGGCGCTACCGACTCTCTGAAGACAAGATTGAGAGATTTACATAGAAAAAAAGAAAGAAGCGGAGAGATCGGTAACAGTAGCTCTTGATGGTGACGCCGACTGCTATTGACTGTTGCATAGTAGGTTACACAGAGCACGGTGAATGGAAGAAAGGAGGGGTTAGGTAAGCGCGAGAGAGAATACTAATGGACAGTGCCTGCATTCGATATATACAACTTTCTTGGCTTAGTCAGAACTGTTCGTAAGACCAGATGCTTTCCAATCGTGATGTCGGACATAGTAGCAAAGACGGCCAGCCGACGGCAAGCGCCCATCACTACAATGAAAAGCTTTGTGAATTCGGATCCAGGTTTGTAATACGGCGTGTCACTCACGACGAGCGGTATAACAAAGTACTACAAACAGTAAGTTGCGCAGTAGCTGAGAAACTCGGGATAATTGGGGATCGCGTTCCTATTTGACGACACAGACCTAATTCAGCCGAGGTCTAAGAATTAGGTACGCACACGGGCGTTGACTCTCGACGACGAGTTTGTGTAGTTGTGAGCCTGCGAAAGTCTAACTTACGTCCAAGTTACGTCACTTAAAGCCGGTTTATACGCCGGTCTATACTCTCTTATCTACCTCGTTTGCCGGCTTAGACAGTGTTTGGATCGCACCGCTGGTACCATCGGTTGTTGGGAACTCGGCGCTGACGCCCGTGGTTGTACCTGGGTCGCAAGCCCCAAGGGTAGCGTTGGCCTGGCGGCCTGGGGTACAACTGGAAGCATCCGAAGGTCCCGGCAAAGCATGAGTCGACTGGTAACAACAAAACAACTTGTTTATTTTAACATCGCAAAGAGTTGGCGGTCAGGTTGACCGAAGTAGAGAGACGGGAGAGCACTTTACTCAACAGAAGAAATCGGAGCCCTCCTTTTGGCGTCCGGGGGCAGCTGTTTTTATACTCTCGCAGTTGAGGGCAAGAAGGAACCCCTCAAAAGACGAGCACGTGAATGTACAATGGGCTAATGGTGACGCACACTGTCGTAGCGCTGCCGTAGCACCATGTCGAGCACGATCTCGTAGCACCCTGTCGTAGCGCTGCCGTAGCACCATGTCGAGCACGATCTCGTAGCACCCTGTCGTAGCGCTGCCGGTCGGGCACAATGACTGTAATGAGAGGATGATCCCTGCTTTCGCATCGCCTGGTTCGGGCACAATGACTGGAAGGAGAGGGTGATCCTTTGCGGTCGCATCGCCGCAGTCGCGCCTGGAAACACCTGGCGATGAGTGTTGCGGCGACGACGATCGGGCCAAAATGTCCGCCGCCCCGCCGCAGTCGCGCCGGCAAAACCACGTGTCGCAGGCGAAACGCAACAGACCGCCCCGCCGGGGGAAGGAGATCCCGATGGACAGGGGACTGCATCCGCTGTCCGGAGGGATGTCGCTCGATGATGCTCATAACCGAAGTCGGGCGTCCCTCGACGTTTCTTGAGCGCAGCGCACAGAGAAGGCCTCGTTCTCTCGTTCAGGTTCGCACGGGACACTGCAAAGTGACTTCGGGAGAGTTCACATTTTTGTTCTCGTTCCCGGCAAGCGTTAGAACTACGCTGAAACTCAACCGCTCAGTCAGCAAGCACGGCACAACCCTCACTAAGCCCTGCCAGGCTCTTTCCCCTTTTTATACCACTGCCTAGTTCCTTACAGTAGTCTAGCATCACTCAGAACGCGTCCACAAATTGAAAAATTGCACTAGAAAGCATATCATCACTTTGAAACACTAAACAAAAGCAATATGTTAAAAAAAAAATCCTGCCTCAGGAAGAAAAACATCAGTAACAAACAATTTTGAGGCTGATTCCTACGTTAGGGGCTTCGACTTAAGCCATCGGCGTTACCGTTGAGACTCCCCTTTTTGTAACGCACCTCAAAGGAATATTGTTGTAAAGCGAGGCTCCAGCGCAGGAGGCGGCCATTTTTGGGAGAGATGGTCTGCAGCCATTGGAGAGGGCAGTGATCCGTCTCAATGATAAACCTCGAGCCGGCTAGATAGCATGACAATTTCTGAACGGCCCACACGAGACACGCACACTCTTTCTCGGTGGCGCTATACGCCTGCTCACGACTGGACAGCTTACGACTAGCATACAGGACGGGGTGTTCTACTTCTCCATTTTCCCGTTGGCACAGTACAACGCCCATGCCTCGCTCACGAGCATCGCACTGAACAATGAACCCTTTTGTATAGTCTGGCGATCGTAGCACAGGCTGGTTTGTTAGGGCACTCTTTAGGGCGCTAAAAGCTCTTTCCTTTGTCTCGTCCCAGACGACTGTTTGAGGCTCTGTCTTTCTTAGAGCATCCGTCAGGGGAGCCGCGATATCAGAGTACCTAGGGATGTACCTCTGATAGTAGCCGGCGACACCTAAGAACGACCGAATATCGGTCTTTGTGCGCGGTTGCGGAAAGTCTCGCACAGCGGCCACTTTTATTTCAGAGGGGCGGCGACGACCCTGACCAATCACGTGACCGAGGTAGACAACCTCGGCCTGTGCTAACTGGCACTTAGGAGCCTTTACTGTCAGGCCCGCTTCGCGCAGGCGGGTTAGCACTGCCCGCAAGTGTGTCATATGCTCAGACCAGGATGCGGAGAATATCGCTACGTCGTCTAGATACGGTAAAGCGAATTCTTGCTGTCCCCGCAACACTTTATCCATGAGACTTGAAAAACAGTATGGCGCGTTCTTCAAACCAAAACTCAACACTTTAGGACGGAATGTTCCCATTGGTGAAATGAACGCCGCATACCTACTAGCCTCTTCTGTAAGTGGAACCTGCCAATAACCCCTGACAAGATCTAGGGTGGAAATAAACTGAGCGCTACTAACTTTCTCAAGGCGCTCCTCGATGTTAGGGATCGGATAAATTTGATCCTTAGTGATGGAATTAAGCCTGCGGTAGTCGACGCAAGGACGAGGTTCCTTGCCCGGTACCTCAACTAAAATCAAAGGGGAGGTATAATCACTCTCACCTGCCTCAATAACACCGAGCTGTAGCATTTTCTTTACCTCAGCCTCCATAATATCGCTCTGGCGGGGTGACACCCGATACGCCTTGGATCGTACTGGCTCTGTGGAGGTAAGTTCTATATCATGAGTAAGTACAGAAGTCCTACCAGGCCTCTCAGAGAACAGACCTTGAAACTCTTGTAATAGCTGGTGTAGTTCGGTTTTCTGCTCGGGCGACAGCGGTGCTTTACTGATAAGGTCACTAATGACTTGACCGGTGTCTTCCCTATTCGTCACTGAGCCTAGTCCCGGAAGCTCGACCGGAAGCTCTTCAGGAACGTTTACCATCATGCACACCACTGCTTCCCTTTGTCTATAAGGTTTGAGCAGATTACAGTGGTAAACTTGCTGTGCTTTCCGCTTTCCTGGCAGACTTACCACGTAGTTAACGTCTGACAGTTTCTGAACAATTCGTGCTGGGCCCTCCCACTGCACGTCTAGTTTGTTGTTTAGCGATGCGCGCAATATCATGACCTCATCGCCAACCTCAAAACGACGGGCCCTGGCTGTCCGATCATAATAAACCTTGGCCCTCTGCTGGGCCTTTGTCATTGCTTCACCTGACAACTCCTGTGCCCTTCTTAAGCGTTCGAGGAGCTTAAGCACGTACTCCACCACGACTGGGTCGTCGCCCCTACCTTCCCACGATTCTCGAAGCATGCGAAGCGGAGATCGAAGCGAGCGACCGTACACCAGTTCAGCTGGCGAAAACCCCGTAGCCGCATGCGGCGCGGTCCTTAAAGCAAACATCACCCCAGGCAGACACAGCTCCCAGTCAGTTCGATGTTCAAAACACAACGCTCTCAACACGCGCTTCATGACGGAGTGGAGCTTCTCAACGGAATTCGACTGTGGGTGGTACACTGAGCTGTGTAACAGCTTTACCCCACACCTTTCGAGAAAAGTTGTCGTCAAAGCGCTAGTAAACACTGTGCCCTGATCTGATTGGATTTCCGCAGGGAAACCAACTCGCGCAAATATGGACAGTAGTGCATTAACTATCTCAACTGAGCTGAGTTCTTTAAGCGGCACTGCTTCAGGGAACTTTGTCGCTGGGCAGATCACAGTCAAAATGTGTCTGTACCCCGTGGCTGTTACCGGCAGAGGTCCCACAGTATCAATAACGAGCCGTCTAAAAGGCTCCGTAATGATAGGTACCAATTTCAACGGCGCCCTCGATTTGTCCCCTGGTTTGCCCACCCGCTGACAAGTGTCACATGTCCTCACGAAATGGTCTGCGTCCCGAAAACACCCTGGCCAATAGTACTCTTGCAAGAGACGGTCCTTAGTTTTCTTAACTCCAAGGTGTCCGGACCACGAACCCCCGTGTGACAAGCGCAACAGATCCTGACGATAGCATTGAGGCACGATCAGCTGATCGAACTCCACTCCTCTGCGGTCTAGATACTTCCGGTACAGGACTCCACCTCTTTCCACAAAACGCGCAGTTTTCCTGGCGATACCTTCTTTGACATTGCAGCGCACGTTTTGCAGGCTGCCATCCTTTTTTTGCTCGGCTATCAAAGCCGTCCGGCTGACTTTTAGCAACCTATCAAGTCCGTCTGACGTAGGCGCGATGAGCAAATCAGTAGATAGCTCTTCTAACTTTCCCGCGTCGGGCGTTTCCTCTCCAGTATCTGGCGCCTTTAACGTTACAGACTCAAGTTTATTCAGTTCGGGCGTGCTCGGAATATCAGCTTGCTGCGCCTCTGACCCTTTTTCGTTGTTTGATAACGTCGGCCCCGCAACTACCGCCTTTGCAGCGAGCTCCCGAACCTTCGATCTGGTTAAGGCCTGAACACTAGCTTCACCAAACAAAAGCCCCTTCTCGCGCAGGAGGTGATCGGACCTGTTTGAAAATAGGTACGGGTACTGGGGTGGCAGCATAGATGACACTGCCGCCTCCGTCTCAAGCGCTCCGAAAGGTCCTTCAATAAGCACCTTTGCTACCGGCAGACACACGCTATGAGCTTCCACGGCTTGCTTGATCCATGCGCACTCGCCCGTGAACATATGGGGTTCTACGTAAGACGGGTGAACTACATCCATCGTAGCTGCGGAATCGCGAAGCACTCGGCACTCTTTCCCGTTCACGAGGAGGTCTCGCATGTAAGGCTCGAGAAGCTTCATGTTCTCGTCAGTGCTGCCTATTGAAAAAAACACAACTTTTGGTGTTGTTTCCGGACACTGCGCCGAAAAGTGACCCGGCTTCTGGCACGTATAACAAACGCCCGCTCGCCTCATCTCGAACCGCTTTCTGCGTTTGGCTGCCGCCGTCTCTTTACGTCTGGTCGGACTGCTTTCACTCGCATCCGCACTACGCGTGTTCCCCTTTGCTCTCATGGGTGTGAACTTCGGCCTCTCAAACTTCGAGCCAAATTCACCCTTTTGACCGTCCTTAGCTCCGCGAGCCCGACGTGTCACAAACTCCTCGGCTAGCTCAGCGGCTTTAGCCACCGTACAAACGTCTGGCCTATCCAAGACCCAGTATCGCACGTTCTCCGGTAACCGACTATAAAACTGTTCTAGCCCGAAACACTGCAGAACTTTATCGTGGTCACCAAACGCTTTCTCTTCTTTGAGCCACTCCTGCATGTTCGACATAAGCCTATACGCAAACTCTGTATATGACTCACTTCTGCCTTTCTCATTTTCCCGAAACTTCCGACGGAACGCCTCCGCAGACAGCCGGTACTTTTTTAGCAGACTCGATTTTACTTTGTCGAAATCCTCTGCTTCCTCTCTATCCAAGCGAGCGACTACGTCGGCCGCCTCGCCGGGTAACAAAGTGAGCAAGCGCTGTGGCCACGTTTCCCGAGAGAACCCCTGCTTCTCGCACGTTCGCTCAAAGTTAACCAGGAACAAACCAATGTCCTCTCCAAGCTTAAACGGCCGCATCAGGTCAGTCATTTTGAACAATACTCGTTCTCCTGCACCGTGTGCCTGACTTCCATTACGAGCGCGTTCCATCTCTACCTCAAGACGCTTCATTTCCAAAGCGTGTTGACGGTCACGCTCTTGTTGCTCTCGCTCTTTCTGTTCTTTACGTTCACGCTCTTCTTTTTCTTTTGCAGTCTCCCTCTCTTCAATGGTCTCAAGGCATTCCGACAGCTCGTCATCCTCAGCCTCTAACTCAAGAATAGCCTTTAGCAGTTCTGGTTTTCTGAGTTTGTCTGAGACATCCAGACCCAACTCTCTTGCAAGCTCCAACAATTTCGGTTTGCGCAACGACTTCAAATCCATGGCTGCTCTGAATGCTGCTTTCTCTACTGCTTACTATTGTCTTGCCGCAAACTAACCCGGCAGCAACGACAACCACAATTACCAGCTCTGTTTCTAACACTAACAAAAAGCCTGGCAAAGCTCAGAAGAAGAAAGTCCCGCACTCACCAAACCTCGCAGGCAGGAATTCCGCGCAGTCGTTCCGCTGCAGGCAACCAGTCGTCACACAGGGCTCGTTGCACTGCTCCCGGATCGTCGTTGAGCTGCTCAGCATACAGTCAACTGCATCTCTTCGCTGCTGGCCTCCGTTGTCGCGATCTCACCGCTGGCAGACAGTTGTTTGAAGTCGGAGGCGATCTCGCCGCTGCCAACCAGATGTTTGGATCGCACCGCTGGTACGATCGGTTGTTGGGAACTCGGCGCTGACGCCCGTGGTTGTACCTGGGTCGCAAGCCCCAAGGGTAGCGTTGGCCTGGCGGCCTGGGGTACAACTGGAAGCATCCGAAGGTCCCGGCAAAGCATGAGTCGACTGGTAACAACAAAACAACTTGTTTATTTTAACATCGCAAAGAGTTGGCGGTCAGGTTGACCGAAGTAGAGAGACGGGAGAGCACTTTACTCAACAGAAGAAATCGGAGCCCTCCTTTTGGCGTCCGGGGGCAGCTGTTTTTATACTCTCGCAGTTGAGGGCAAGAAGGAACCCCTCAAAAGACGAGCACGTGAATGTACAATGGGCTAATGGTGACGCACACTGTCGTAGCGCTGCCGTAGCACCATGTCGAGCACGATCTCGTAGCACCCTGTCGTAGCGCTGCCGTAGCACCATGTCGAGCACGATCTCGTAGCACCCTGTCGTAGCGCTGCCGGTCGGGCACAATGACTGTAATGAGAGGATGATCCCTGCTTTCGCATCGCCTGGTTCGGGCACAATGACTGGAATGAGAGGGTGGTCCTTTGCGGTCGCATCGCCGCAGTCGCGCCTGGAAACACCTGCCGATGAGCGTTGCGGCGACGACGATCGGGCCAAAATGTCTGCCGCCCCGCCGCAGTCGCGCCGGCAAAACCACGTGTCGCAGGCGAAACGCAACAACAGCGAGCTCAACAGTATTCCTGATTGCTTCAGTTCTCGATATCCTTTCTCCTTTCCTTCTTCTTCTTTTTTAAAACTGTACCTGTGGTTGTCGCAACTTCGCCTTCTCTCGTATTTCTTTTGCGATACTCTAGTGACAGTGCTTCGGCGTTCTGGGTTCCTATAAGCCTGACAAAAGAAAAGAAAGGAGTAACATAGTGGAATGTAAATAGGATCCGTCTGAGCGGCGGCGTGCCTTGCCCGAAGTAACACTGCAGGCGCCGACGAAGATCCGAACGTCCGAGAGCTCGTGTGCCGTCTCCTGTTGTTCCAAGGTTGCGTGGCTTTCGAAATTCACGCCGTGGCTAGACAAGCAGGACAGAGGGATCGCGAGCGAGGAAAAGCGATGACTAGTTCTTCCTTTCTTTCTTTCTTTCTTTCTTTCTTTCTTTCTTTCTTTCTTTCTTTCTTTCCTTCTTTCTTTCTTTCTTTCTTTCTTGCTTGCTTGCTTTTCTTTCTTTCTCTGGCGCTTCTTGGTCGTGCGTTTTACTTTCGCAACAGTGCTTTTCGGTCTACTTGGGAGCGCTAAGAGCCGACGCGCCTGCGCTGCGCGTGTGATACCGGCCCTCAAGAGAAGCCATCAGTGGCAAGACAAGTGTACACTCCACAGAAGAAGCAGCAACCGAAGAACAAACACAACCAGACTCGAACGGCTCGCGAGAGACTGGCGCGCACTCTGGTGCGCTCTCGTCTATTATGCAGGCTGCTGCTGCTGCGCTTACGTAAGCTGGAGGTAGGAGTAAGATTTGTTCCTTTTTTCGCAATCGTGTCTCCACTCTCTCGGCGAGGCGCGCGCCGTTCATGTTAAGTCTGGACGCAAGCCCGTGCGGGCCGTGACTGGAGCCCTAAGTCGAATGAAGAAGAATAGTAGTAGTAATGATAGGAAAAGAAAGAAAGGAAAGACGAAGTAAGGAAAATGTCAAGTGACGACGTGGAATGACGAGATCGATTGCAGCGCCGGCAATGCGCGCGACGGCACAGATGGTTTCCATATACGGTAGATTTCGCGAACAAGGAGACGGATAGAGTGCTTGAAGTAGCGCCAGGTCCTTTCGTGGCCGCGCCTTCGTAAAGTAGCATTAGCGAGTGGGTGGAATGATTTCAGTGAGAGAAGTGAACGAGCGAAAGAATGCAATGGCTTAGTCAGTAAGAGCCTGTGTGTGTGTGTGTGTGTGTGTGTGTGTGTGTGTGTGTGTGTGTGTGTGTGTGTGTGTGTGTGTGTGTGTGTGTGTGAGAGAGAGAGAGAGAGAGAGAGAGAGAGAGAGAGAGAGAGAGAGAGAGAGAGAGAGAGAGAGAGAGAGAGAGAGAGAGAGATGCAACGTAACGCGTCTCCAGATGTGGCATCGTTTGGTAGAATAAAAAAAATAGGTTATGAGAATAAAGAAGCTTGGAGATTGTCCTCTATCCTACGCTTGCATTACGCATGAAATTTGCCTTCTGTATTTGTCGTGCATCGAGTCAGCGACTCCATAGCGATATCGTGAAAGGGGCCGCCCCACGGAAAGCGAGCAATCGTCTCGCACTGTAACGAGTGAGTCTGTCGAAATCTCTGCGGAAACTTCGGCGCTAACGACAATCAATGTTTCCGAGAATGAATTGTGGACATCAGATAAAATGTTAACCGAATAGCAAAGACGAGGGAAAAAAAAAAGCCATTCAGTCTCAGAAGCAACGTTTGCCTTCTCTGCAAATGACAAAGGCGGTGCTAAGGAAGGAAAGAAAGAAAGAGAACAGTTGGTTAGAAAATAATACGCGAAAAGAAAGAAAAGGCAGAGAAAAATAAATACGAAGGCCACAATAAGGTTAGCGTGACCTTCACGCTGCTGTTGTCCGGATGGACCTCCCCTCTAAACGTTGTCTCAAAAATGCTCCTCTCTAAGGACAAGAGAGCGTGACGCAATAAAATTAACGACAGGCTTGCCGATCTATAAGTATAGCTCCGAATGGCCTGAACCGAGTCATGTCAGCGTGGAGCACAAATGCCGTCTGTGAGGCGAGTCCTCGCAGTGAAGTTCAGGCTTGCAAGAAAGAAAGAAAGAAAGAAAGAAAGAAAGAAAGAAAGAAAGAAAGAAAGAAAGAAAGAAAGAAAGAAAGAAAGAAAAATCGACAGAGGTGAATAGCCGTAAGCCAATTCTATCCATTTTCATCTTCTTTCTGTTGCCCTGTTTTCTTTTTCTATTGTCTAAGTCATTACACTTGATTTTATTCTGAGTAATTTCTTGATTGGTTAGCTGTAATTGAAGTCGTTTGGTGGAAATATAGTTATAACTGGTGCCCTCCTAGAGGGAGTCTCATTCTCAGAGTGTTATAAACGGCACGTTGTGAAAGTAAGGATTGCATGAACACATTGCAACAGTGTCACGAACATTTCGTGACACTGGGTCGAGAGCGAGTATATCAATTTGATGGGAACTTCAAAGCCTTATATTTCGAGGCCCTCTGACGAAGCAACCGCCGAGAATATTTCGCTGCGACGATTGCGCTCTGACATGGTAATTAGCGCAAACGCGCATACGAACAGGGACAGGGAACAGGCGCGCTTTCTTCGTGCTTTCATGCCGATTCGTGCTGTATACTGATTCTTGTCACGAGCGGGGCGTTGAATTGCGTGACCGTTGGCTGTGGAAAAAGAAATGTCTCGGCGAATGTGGTGATGTCATGAAAATAGAAATGCTTATCGACACATGTTAATGACTGTTCATTCAGTCTATGTGGGCGCGAAGCAAGAAAGGTCCAATGCACATGCGCATGTGTGCCTTGTCTCTTTCTGTTTTGCGCTGACATTCAATATGGAGTGCGCTTCGGTTCTTGCTGTACCAACAACTTCGCGCTTCGCTTGCGGTCCCCTCCGCTACTAGCAGCCACATCTCACCACAACTGCAGCCTCTATCTTTTATTTAATAAAGTGTATCATCATCATCATCGTCGTCGTCGTCGTCGTCGTCGTCGTCGAGAGCAGGCCGTGGCGTTCAGCTGTATCGTTGTGAGCGCCGCTGGTCGGGGATGGCAGAAGGGCGAACGCAGTTGCAGTGGAGGAGAGGGGAGGGGGTGCGGCTCGTGGCCGCGCGCGCGCTCCCGCTCGGCGGGGAAGCGGCAGCGAGGAAGCAGCAGCAAGAGGAAGAGGATGAAGAAGCGCACGCGGAGGAGGAGGGAGCCCATCGGTCGGCCCACCGCCGCTCATTGTGTCATTGGAGCAACGGCGGTAACGGCCTAGCGGCGGAGAGCTCCTCCTGCCGCCGCCGCCGCATCCCGGACGGGAGGTCGACGACCTCCGCTTCTGCACGTACCACCGCGCACGCCGCTGGCGTGCCGGCGTCGGTCAGGTCGCTTCGATCCGCTCGCTGGCTGCGCTGGCGCGTGCACAACGGCGTCCCTTTGCCTAATGGGCAACCCCCCTCGCTCGCATGCACACACGCACTCGTCCACCGCGTACCCAGATGAAGAAGAGAAGAAAAGGGGGAAGGCACGCCTCTGCTGCCGTCGCTGAGGTCATCGGAACGCGCTTCCTCGCCTTGTCAGGGCGCGTGAGAAGAGCTCCACCCGGAGATTCGCCTGCTCCAACTTCTTGCGGTTCTTCGCCACTGCCACCGAAGAGAGCAGCTGCAGTAGAAAGTCTGATGATGACGGGGCTGGGCCTCAGGCCAATCCCACCTGAGGGTTGTGCCGCGGGATAAGCGAGATGTGTGTGTGTGTAAGGGGGGTGGGGGGGCACATATATACGTCTACATATGGGAGCGTACAGCAGTAATGATAATGTGTCCCGTTGTCTTAACGTTCCCAAGGGATGACCCTGGGCAGCTTCGGATAAGAATACCTTCCGGGGTTCACTTACGTGAGCCTACAATCATTGGATTGTGCGTTCTTCATCTTCGCTGAAGGCGCTCCGGCCTCGAGTGACGTGAGAAGCAATGCTCGGGGGACGTAGCCGCGACCAGAGTCACTAGCTGTGGCAGCCTCTCGCATCGGTCGATGTGTATGCATGTAGCACTCTTTGCGACTGTCGTATTGGTAGGCACACAAAATTCGAGACGGCCTTACATTGGAAGCGAAAATGACCTGCTTTAAAGGAGCTGCGCGAAGCTTGACCCCCGGAATCTGTCAGTTCGGAAGCACGATGCGCTGATGGGCGCCTGCATAGGTAATTTTCACAGCGAATGTTGCCGTTGGTGCGGTGAGGGATCCAGTTCGCGCAGAGATGCATTGTCAACGGTAAACTAGCACACGCGTTGAACGACCGCTCGACGAAGGGTAATCGCGAAGTCCAGTTGGCAACATGCACGTTCTGTTTGCTATATGTTGACGAGAAATCATCATGTGCCGGAGCTGTCCTTGCTCGGCATTCTGCTTTCGGATTAGAGGTTACATACTGTTACGGAAGGGTAAAAGAAGAGAAATTAAGAAGATCGCGAGACGCTGGCTGCTGCGTGTTGTTGCTTGTCAGCCATCGTAACCACGTTGACTCTGCTTGTATATATATTGTAAATACAGTCTATCTATACTCCCAACATCCCCGTAACAATAAGAACAAGACTGTCGTGCTCGCAGTCGACGAGACGGTTTTCTTCTTCTCTTCTTTAAATTATTATTTTAATGATGTGCAGGGACTGGTGCATGTCGGCACATTATAGGCGCTCTTCGCATGCGCTGGCATCGTACAACCACAGAACGCCGCAACCGACTGTCAAAGCCGTTGACATGCGCAGTATTGCTTCTTTCTATTTTTTTCTTTTTTGCTGTTTCACAAAGTTACGTTGACACGTGTTGTTTAAAATCAGGGACTGCGTAAGAGGAATGAAATAATACCAAGTAGTCTGGAAGTAGAATGCACAAGGGCATATCTTATTTTGTTGTAGCGCAAGCTGAACAAGGACAACAGAAAGGCACATGGGACACACACCGAAAGGCACACAGATGTGCCTTTCTGTTGTCCTTGTTCAGCTTGCGCTACAACAAAATAAGATATGCCGTACCAACAAGCCCCTATAGCTATCCTCAACATAAGGGCGGCAGTGTCTAACTTAGAAGTGTATTGAAACGTCGGGATGTTGTAAGCCTTTGTTCACGCTGCGAAACCACGACTTGAGCCTGGTGTGCCGCCCTTTCTGCCTGTACTGGACGCTTCGTTACATTGACGGGTGAGGCGACAGGGAAGCTCTACCGGGAATGCAGCCCATCAACGGTGCTTGCACGTGACCTTAATGATTTATTTCTTTGTCAATTTCTTTGCGTGGTTAGACGCAAACTTCTGCGGACGATCTCGTTGCCGCTCGGCGTGTTCGCAATCGCGTAAAGTGCGCTCGGATTTCGCGATCAAGAGGGTGTGTCCGTGCGCGATCACGACGCAATTCGCCGCGACACTATCGCATCGCCGCAACGTGCACTAGCGTTGCCGCCCCCCTCTCCTATGTTGAAAACTCGCCACTCGTTTGCTCGAAAAGTTCAAAATCGCAGCTGTTTCTTCATGCGTCTCCGCGCGACGAATCTGGTGCGCGCATCCGTCCGGAACACTAGCAACCTTCCTCCTCCGAGCAGTGCGGCGATCCGGCGCCGGCCAGCCTTTTCCACTGTGTGTTTGCTTGTTTGCGGGCGTACAGCGTATAATCTACGCCTCGCACTCGGCAGAGACATGCGCGCGTTTTTTTTTCTCTCCAATATCTTCGCGGCGGCTATCTCTCCGTCGCCACTGGAAGCGGCAGCAACGAGCAGGTGTGCGCACCGCTCATCGTCGCAGGTGCGCGTTTGCTCTGCTCTCGTCATCCGTTCGGGGGCAACCCGCAAGCATTGTGTAGCGCGATGCCGCCTCCCGAGAAGGTGGGTGCGAGAAGCAGCAGAAGTAGCAGGAATAAGCGTTGACGAACGCCCGCGGGAGCACGCACGCATCGCGAGCTCGCTCGCTCGCCCCAGCAGCGTGCGGGAGGAAGAAGAGCGGCAGGACCCAGAAATGGGTTGCTGTATCAGGCGTTGACCCCCCGCCAGCGGCCCTGGCCTGACCGCCACTACCACCGCTGCCACCTTCCCTCGCCCGTCCGCTCCCCTCGCGGTCCTTCCGCGTCGCCCGCCGCGGCACACAGACCGACTCTCCGAGCCCCTCTCTTCTTGTTCGGCATCATCTCCACCCCCCCTCCGCGTGGAACGACGTGCGCGGCGAGTCGCCCCAGTGCAAGTCAGCCACTGCGGAGGCCGGGCATCGCCCCCCCCCCCCCCCGCACACACGCACGCACACCACTACCTCGGACGCGCGCACGCTCACGCGCTGCCCTGCGCTCCTCGCTCACTGCGTCCCCTCCGACGCCCCTTTGGTCCCGCGCCGCCGCTCAGCTGGCCACACGCTGCCGACGCAGAAGGACGCTCCACTCTGCTGCCGCTGTGACGCCCGCGGGCAGCGTGCTCCTGCTCTCGCGACCGCCCGCCAAGCGAAGGACAACCTTGACGGACGACCTGCTTGCTCTCCTGGGCCATCGCCGGGGTGCGTCGGACAACGAGTTCCTATCGCTACGGGGCGTCTCTCTTCTCCCCCCCCCCCTCGGCGCCGGTTGACCGCGTCCCGCCCGGCATTCGGGGGACCCGGCGTCTTCGCTTTTGCGCGACAGGCTGGTTCGAATCCCCGACTCGACTTCGGGAGGCGCCTCGGTTGTTTCGGCACGCGAGTGTCGCACCGGCAACGTTCGCGCAATCTTCGGTGGCGAGGGAAGTGAAGCCTTGCCGCGGGTTGTTCTCGCAGGCGGCGCGTCGCCGCAGGAGTGCCGCCGCGGCTGCCGGCCCCGTTTCTTTCCGCCTTCCTTTTGTGCTGTCGCCGCCGCCGCTATCTTCCAATTCCGCCGCGGCTGCGAGTGACAGACAGCTGACGAGAATGAGGAAGAGGAGATAAGAAGGCCTCGGCGAAGACACCGCGCGAAAGGCCTTCCCGGTTCCGGATTGGGTTGTGGACTTGCCTTCGGTTGACGCGTGCCCCCTCTGCTACGCACGTTTTTTGCACGCCGTCGAAAGGCGTCCTCCTTCGGCGCGCCTCTGGCTTCTTCGAGCGACTTTTCGGCGACTTCCATGAGTATTGTGCTGCTGCCGCCGGTGACCGCTGGTGTCGCGACGCGTGGTCGCGTGCCTTCCGCCTAGAGTGGGGCCCTCGCGCGGGAATGCTTCCTCTGAGCTACGGTCTCGAGATTGTGCAACTCTTCGAGCCCCGTTGGGCGGACCACGAAATCAGGTAAGCTATCGGGGCTTTGTGTAAACCTCGGAATCTTGGAAGACCTCTCTGCTCGTTTTGTCCTGATGTGCCGGTGGCTCGTGAAAGCCGGCAGTGTTGTTCATTTCTCACTGGGCGACGTGACGTTTTGCGACCGCGCCCAGAGCGCGTGCATGATCTTCAGTGGTGATTCGCAGGAGTACTAGATTAGGTGAGGACAACATAGGGTCACAGGGTCTCGTCCAGCTAGCAATTTATGAGATAAAGAAAAGCCTGTGAGATAAACTGGTAAGAGTGTATGCACAAGACCTTTTCTTTGTAGATATAACATTGGTGGGGGGGGGGGGGGGGCTAGCGGTGATGAAAGCAGGCTTGGCGTCATAGATTTTGTTTTTATTTCGTAATTAGGCGATCGTCTTCGTTTAGGTCATTGTTGTTATCTGGTGACGATTAACCGATGCACCTGATTGTTGTTGCTAAGCGTCAACAGCCAGGTGATGGGCTGTTTTTTAGTGAAGGTGGTATTATCTAAAAAACGTCAAGTCAGAGGAAGAAAATTAATTCATGGCTCTGGTAAATTCGTGCCAGCTGCGATAGAAATGTTTGGACATTGGCTACTCAGGATGACTGGCGAAATGAGTTACATAATCGTTACTTACATCAATTTTCCTTCACTAATGAAGTGCTTACATTATGTCTACATCTGCGGTATCATAAGTGCGAGGGAATGAGCTTTATGATACAAGCTTGCTTTTGCGAAAAATGATCATTAAATGTTCGCGTAAAACGTTACTTTTCAACGAAGATGCGCGGCTTCAGTGCCTATATTGAATTACCTTTTGCTCTGTCATCGATAGGAAATGTCATTGCCTTCCTCATGTATAGGGCAGGTGGCTGTGCGCGCGTCGAACTTAAATTCACGGTACATGGTTAGGTAAGCGAGTATAAACCACCGACTGCGCCGGAGGAATTGATTCGTCGTATCTGATATCAATATTTTCCTTCTTTTACCTGCTGCCGGTCCATTACGCCCTTCTCGTAGTTGTTAAGCAAGCGTTTCCCGCAATGTGGTTTGTGGGTGCACCTGTGTCTGCGTCAATAGAACGATGCGTCACGACGCTTAACTTGCAAGCGTTGCGTCGACTCATGAGCATCTCCTAACCTCGCAGATCTCTCTTAATGGATGAGCTTTTGGTTTTTAACAAACTTGCTTTTGTTTTCTTGTATTCAGACTAACCGCTAGCCCTTCCCTCTAAAGGCATCGCGTACACGGCCGCTGTCTCCGTGGCAGCGGAAGCCAACAGCTAGAGGCGACGACGAGGCCGTGCGCGTGTCATCCGCTGCTGCCTCGATAAATCGAGCCAGCCGCTTCGGGTCATTGCAGATTGCGTTGTTGCGTTGGATCTGCGTGTCCTCCGAAATTACTATTTCATTCGTTCCGCGTGGACGCAGCTCTGTTTTCCGAAGTAGAATGTGTTCTCGTGGCGATGGTGACACGGCATAGAGAAGACACAATTTTCACTTAGTGCAGTACTTGAAGTGCACCGGCTTAAGAGACCGTTTATAGGGTCCTTGTGTATGGTGTCCCTCCCACACGTACACAGTGCTTACTCTCTCCCCTTCTTCCTCTTTCTATTCCCCTACCCCCAGCGTAGGGTAGCACACCGGATGCTGTTCTGGTTGACCTCCCTGCCTTTCCTATCCTTGTTTTTTTTCTCTCTCTCTCTTCTTCACTCAGTCGGACAACGGGATCCATAATCGGTTAGGCAGAAATGAAGTGCTGAGAAGCCCACTTGCGAATTACGAAAGAAAGGAAGCGTATTACCTTTTTTAACATTTCATGTCTTTAATTTGTGCCCCTTTGGACCTTCGGCACGTTCGCATATGTGATTCCATAGTACGCTTGACAAACGAAATTAACCGCCATTTCTCGCATGTTGGGCGGCATATGCGAAGGCTTCTCTGCTAACTTGATCGAAACCGCGGGTCATAAATTAAGCATCAAACTCAGATGGGCGATATCCTAGCTGGAATTGGGATAAGAACAGCTGGATTCGACCATGAAATGTGGCCCGGCCGTTGAGGCAATAGTGAGTTTCAAGAGTACGTAAACCTAGTGGAAAGGCGGCAGAAAGCCCGGTATAGTGTAGTGAAGTTGCGTGGTTCGTCACGTGGCCTGGGCGAGCTACGCATAACGGGACAGGAGCCATTAGAGAGCTCAGGCGGATATAGCATTTTTTTTTATCCGGCAGTATATTTTTAACAGGGGTGGCACTCGTCGTGGTTACATAACAGCGGATACGGCGCTGCGGTGTTGAGCTCGAGGGTTCGATACCGGTCGCGGCAGCCCGCTTTTCGACGATGGCTAAATGCAAATACGCTAGGTGCAGGTTAAAGTACCCCAGATAGTGAAAATTAATATGAAGTCCTCCACTACGACGTGCCACTCAGATCGCGGTTGGGGCACGTGAAACCCCATAATTTAATTCTTAACGCAGAAGGCGTTAGTAAAATAAGTTGTGCGCCTGTGCAATGCAACTTTCCTCACGTTCAATGCGGGGAACATACCACGTTATAAATTGTTCTATATAAAAAAAATATGCTAATACATAGTCTGCCTTCGTATATATCACTTGATTGCCTTCTGCGGAAAGACATGCTACACCTGCGTTAATATGCTTTTGGCACGAAAATGTTAGCGTAATTACCCCCCCCCCCCCCTTTCTGACATTCAGTACCTATTATGTCGCTGATACGCCTCCTGACCTGCGTTCACGCTTGAGCTGTGGTAGGAAAAAAGAAATGACTGAGATCAAACGCACATGTAGCGCGAAGCGAAGCTTCAGTGAAGCGCTCGAGTAGTTGATATGAAAATGTTTATTTTTCGCATGAGTACAGTTTAGCGATAGGAATTAAGGGCCGACCGTGCGAAAAAAAAAAAAAAAACTCATCTCGACTGTTTGAAAAAGCAGCAGGCTCTCACAGCACTGACACAGCTTATACAATCTTACAGAAATGCATAAAGCACAATCTAATATTCCTACACAGACAAATGCAGTCTTATACAGAGACGCAAAATACAAAAGCACAAAGTGTACATTATTGTAAAAATACATTTCTGCCTGATGCCGAGCAAGAACAAAAAGAAATCAAACATACTGGTTTTGTCCAGTAAACAGCACCACACCAAAAACATTTTTTTTTTTGCTGAGGCGAAAAAAAAAAAATAGATTCAAGGACTTCGTCTAATCTTAAGTCGAAATAACTACGAACGAACTAACGAGACGCATAACACGTGTTTGTTTCCATTCTATGCAAAGGGCAACGTCATGCATGTTCACTGTGTCTATTACATGTAAGCATAGTAACAATTCCCGGCTCATACGAAACGGAAAATTGCTCGCGTTTTGAATGTATACGAAAGGCAACGGTTGCGAGGACATTCCTCCGTTGTTTTCTTTTCTATTTGTTTTATCACGCAGCAGCAAGTCTGGGACGCGCTTAACCTGTCGAGTGTGATAGTAGGGGCAATCGGACGATGCTTTTCTACGTTTGTCGCTAGACGGCCTACTCAACGGCAGCTTGCTGCGGCACTGGAGCCACTCTGCTCGAAAGGCACGGACCCAGCGAGCCGGCAACGGCGAGCGGAGACCCGCGCCGAGTAACGGCACCTTCGAGGATGACGTAGGCCCTCGTCGGGGCGCGCGAGCGCCCAACTGCAGGCATAAATAAAGTTTCTCCAATCCAATCCAATTACTGCTGACCGCGCGTCCCAACATAAACCAACGGTTGAAACCACGCGCACGCGGATCCAAATATTCCCGAGTATACCACCTGTCACTCAGCGTGCTGCAGTTAATAGTAATACTAAAAATATTTTCTGAACGCAGACTACCACTGCGAGCTGACTGTGGTATAGACCATACCATCTTCTTCTTTCTTTAAATGCTAGCGCACCAATCGCCAACTATCGCCGTGGCCGGCGCAGTGACTGCGGGTTTTCGATGACGGAGAAGTTGACCACGAAGCCACCAACAAGCGAACTGTAGTGGCACGGCATATATATATGCCAGAGGAAATGGCTGGCTTCCTATCTCGCCCGTTGTTTCTGCCAGTTCCTGCAGTCTCTGGTAAAAAAATTGGCTGCCGCATAAAAGCGATTCAAATTTCGGTCTAATGCCGTTCATGCGTTCGTAGGTTACTTGCGCAGCGCCGCTTCTCTTGCGGGGCTCTGTCGGTAGGTCACCGTGTCGGCGTCGGGCCCGGCGCTTAGCGCAGATAGCGCGCGGATGAACAGATAAAGGTGTCCCGCCTGCATCTGGTTGGGTAGGACGCATCGGCGCGGACGCGATGAGTTCATTGTTATGCAAGTGGCGCCGGGTGCTGCGTGGAGTGCCTCCGGAAGGAACGGAGACAGTTTGGAAAGAGTGGGGGAAGGGAGATAGTTGAGGTTAGGGCCGCTCGCGTCAAGCGGTTTTGTGTGCATACACGGGAAGCCGCAGCAGAGGCAAAGCGGCAGAGCCGGCGGCGCGACGTGCATGCTCATTGGCAAGGCGGCGGCGCCGTAGTCGTTGTCGTCGTCGGAGGTCGCAGATAAGTGGTGCTGCTGCTGCTGACAGAGGCGGAGAGGAGAACGGGAGAGGGCAAACTGGGGGGGGGGAGAGGCGGGGCGGGGAGAGGCAGGTTCGAAGGCTGCGAGGTCGGGTCACTGCACTGCAGCAACGAAACAAGGAAGCGGCCTATCCTCGAGCCACGATAACCTCGTTCGGCATGACCGATACCGGGCACCGACGCAACGCCGCCAGCGCTTGCTTGCTCGCTTGCTTGGCTGTCGACGGCGACGACGACGGCCGGTGTGTGCGGATGGCACATCCTTCGTCGTTGTCGTCGTCGCCTCATTGTGTTGGCGCGTGGGCCGGACGTCCAGCTCGCGAGAGCCCGCTCGCTAGTTCCTCCTATATTTATTTTTTCTTCGGTGTTGCCAGTGTAAAACATGTGTGCCTTAAGGTTGCGCAACGACTGACGCAACTATAAGTTTCGATAACACCACGTGGGCAGCGAACGAGACGATGCGGGGGTAAAACAGTTGACGTTATCTGTTGATTTCGCATTGTGCGCCGACACTGCTCAGTATTGTTTAGTATTTTCTTTTTTACGGGTACCATTGATACATCACTCTATTTTGAATTCAGCAGTATACGGTGCTTCGCTTTCGTTATTTTATTCGAATTATGTTTTTGATTTCCGAAACTCGCAGCTACCGTGATGTTCTGCTGCTCTACAGGAGGTGGCGGATTTGATTGCTTCCTGCTCATTATTTGTGGGAGTGGAATGCATAAACCGCGTGTGTGCTTTGTATGCACGGTGAGGGATTCTAGATAGGTAAAACTGGGGCTGTCCACTACGACGTCGCTATTAGATCGCATCATCATGACCACTTGTAGGATAATTTGACCTTCGCTTACTGCTACTTGCCTGGCGTGAGCATCCTGCGCCTTACAGTTACGTGTATCCAAGTTATTCGTCGCTTGCAGCCTGCACGAGCTAGTTGGACAAATAAGGCGAACTGCTCACAGCCTGACAGGCGATTCCTGTGGGCTATATTGCGGAGAAGCTCGGGTAGTTTTCCGCTTGCCGAAGATTCTCAGAAAACTGATAAGATTGAGCGCCACCAGGTACAGCCGGTGCATAGATAAACAGCCAAAGGAACAACGTTTTCTGTCGACTCTTCGAGTCGGTGACAGGCCGTCGCTGTATGCTTGTTTTGCCAGACTGGGATGTTCCGATGTCTTAGGCGTTACCGCTACGGAGAAATCGTTTTCGTTGTTGTCGGCGTCAGTAAAAAAAAATGGTTGTGATGATCTTCATAATAAATCTCATATGCGGCTCATGAATAGAACATAAAGTGTAGCGAACGTACCGGCAGTGTTATCGTTAGCTTATCGCAAGATTCGCGTAAAATAAATTTAGAACGATAGATTAAACTCGAAAGTCACTCAGTAGAGAAAAGCTTTAGAAGTAACATTGTAAAAATAAAATAGCGAACACAAGTGGGGCCGCAGATTTTTGCCGCAAGCAGAAAATAATTCTAATCAACAGCTTCGAAAGCTTATCATCGATTATCACCTGCGTGAAATTAGCGATCATAAGGTTATTTATGCCATCTTCAAGTTTACCCCCAGTCCCCGCCAAACGTTAAAAGAAAACCATCCGCATGTACGACAGAGGAAATTACGAAGCGATTAACAAAGAACTAGAAGCTTTCCTGCCATCTTTTCAATCTACATTTCATCACCGATCTGTCATCGATAACTGGACAGTTTTCAAAAACAAGATAAACGAGCTAACAAACAAATTTATTCCCTGTATCAGTTTTCGTGCAAATCGCCAAAAACCGGGGTTATAAGACAATCTGAAAAGATTAGAAAGAAAGAAAAAAACGTCTTTACAGCGAAGAGAAACGGAACCCATGTGCAGATGTATGGGATAAATGCTATGTGCAACCGAGGATTCGTATTATAACACAACTCGCTGCGCTAAACACGCTTTCTTTCAAACTAACCTGCCAGAAATAGTAACGAATAACCCCAGGAGGTTTCGGGAAATAATAAACCCGCAAGAAACAAGTGCCATCGCTCTCACCAACACCGCAGGCGAAGAAGCCACTGATAGTGAATGTGCAGACATATTTAACCGTGCGTTTGTTTCCGTTTTCACAGACGAAACTCACTCATCATTGCCCGCTTCGCCTAGCGTAACACTTTCAGCAATGACATCAATCGAATTCACTTCGCAAGGCATCATGAAACTTGTCGACAGAATTGAATTATCATCAGCCGCTGGAGTCGACGAAATCAACCCAAAATTGCTAAAGAACACAAAATATATTTCAGCCATAGATCTTTCATTACTGTTCTCTCAGTCGCTTTCAACAGGAATCCAACCGGACGACTGGAAGGTGGGCAGGGTCAATCCGGCTCAGAAATCAGGTATAAAAGATTCTCCGTTAAACTGTCGTCCCATTTCCTTAACCAGCCTGCCTCGCAAACTCCTGGAACGTGTCATTTATTCACATATCACCGTTATAGATTTCAACAATTTCCTTCTACCGGCTCAGCACGGGTTTCGTAGAGGACTCTCCTGCGAAACACAGTTGACAATCTTCACCTTCGACCTACATTCTAACCTTGACCGTTACCTGCAGACCGTTGAATGATGTTTTTGATTTCGCGAAAGCATTTGACAAGGTGCGACACCAACGTCTATTAATAAAACTCGCCGTTTTAAATTTCCACCCTAATGTTCTAGTATGGATTAAAGAATTCCTAAGTAACCGCTCTCAGCTCGTTTCTATCAACAATCACAGCTCCGGCACTCTCCCTGTAACATCGGACGTACCGCAGGGATCTGTGCTCGGCCCGCTTTTGTTCCTCATATATATTAATGATCGTGAAGTATCGTGTAAAATCCGTATCTTCGCCGACGACTGTCTAATTTATCGTACTATTACTAACACTTCGGATCAAGCTACCCTTCAAGACGACGTTGACCGCGTTCGTGAATGGTGCGGCCTCGGGTTAATGACGCTAAGCGCTAACAAATGCAAACTGGTCTCATTTCATCGTCAACACAACCCCTTTATTTTTTCCAATGCAGTTGCTAACTCGCCTATAGCAAGCGTCCAGTCATTCAAGTATCCTGGTATCACCCTCTGAAGTGACCTTTCTTGGCGAACACGCATTACCGCAATCATATCATCTGCCAAGCTGATCTCTAGAATACGAAAGCCGCCCCTGCAGGAAGCAGTGCATCAATCTTCGCCCCACTGCGGTGCGCAGGTGTGGGCGCGGCGCGACGAAAGTTGCGTGCACAACCATTCACCGTTTCCCAGAAATTGCTCGCGGTGGCGTCTTGCGTCGGCCTGTTGCGCGCGCGGCCGCGTGCTAAGAAAGTGACGCGTCTCCTCCCAGAGCCAGTGCCTGTGCGCGGTGCTGTTTATATGTTATTGCGTCAGGACGGGGTTCTTCCCGACGCTCCGAATCCCACACCGCTGCGTAATCGCGCGCTCTGCCTCTGCAACGGGTTGCGGTCCTTTTCTCGCATG
Organism: Dermacentor variabilis; assembly: GCF_050947875.1. Taxonomy (NCBI): domain Eukaryota; kingdom Metazoa; phylum Arthropoda; class Arachnida; order Ixodida; family Ixodidae; genus Dermacentor; species Dermacentor variabilis. Next base: position 30,021,183 of record NC_134570.1, on the reverse strand, counting down.
CCTCTCCACAACGCGCCCCCCCTCTCTCTCTCTCTCTCTGTATACATAGCGGGAAGTCCTCACGCACGTTACGGCGCCGCTTTGATGCTCGCTCAGAAAGAAGGAACGGCCCGCAGGAGGCAGTGGGACGAGGAGGAAACCTTAGCTAACCTGACCTTGGCGGGCGTCAACGTTTTGCGTGCTGCTGCTCCTTTCCTACCCCCACCCCCCCTGGTTCACCCTCTCCCGTCTGGCCGGCTCAGTGTCAAGGTCGCGCTACGCTGAGCAACTGAGGCAGTAGTGCCAAGGACGACCCAGTAGCACGCTCGCCGCCGTCATCCTCGCCGCAGGCGATGTGCCGTTCCTCTCGAGCAGCTGTAGGAAAGAAAATAAGAAAGAAAAATGCAGTGAAGGGGCGGGTTCGATGAGGCTACGCCGGGTCATCACGCTGATGACGAAGGGACCATAAGCGACTCCCGAGGCGGTCGCGCTTGGCCTGAGGATGTCTAGACGGAGCAACCCCCCTACTCCTCATCCTCTACGGCTTGAGACGAAAATGACAAGAACACAAAGATCAACACAGAAGGAGAAGCAGCGACTTGCGTCTTTGAAGAAGCACCGCTACGCACGCACGGATGACTATCTTCAGCGCTTCCTCCCCCATCCCCGTCCCCCACCCCTTCTTCTCTCGCGGGCTTAGCTCAATGCCGACTTAACTACTAACCCAGTTGGGGAAATAATTTTTTTCGTGTAATCCTGGCCTGTCGTGGCGCGTCTTTCGCGTCGGGGTAACGCGTCTGGCAACCTGTCTGCTTCTTTTTTTTCGTAGCCGTCGTAGTTCATCTTTATTTTTTATTTTTTGCTTCACGAAAGCGGGACGAGCTTTATTTATGGCTGGGTTGGTTACGAATTCCTGTTACCGGCTACCCCCCCCCCCCTTCTCTCTCTCTTGGTAATGTCAAGAATGTGGTTGCGCTGCGGATGATCGCTACCTCCACGCGCGTTGCAGGTTGGGCCGCACAAGGTGCTTCTCTATGAAGCGGGAAAGCCAGCTTGCGGGCGAAGCTTCAGTCCTCATCCGGAGATTAAAGACGAATGCCACGTGTTTTCCTCTTGAACCAAGCGTTTCGTGACGCACGAACGCGGGTCTTATTAACTTGTCGCTTGGGTTCTGTAAGAGGGTCCCTGACAAAACTTTGGGAAGTGGCTGTACAAATGAGCCAGCATGCGATACTGTGGGTGGCTCAGTTAATGTCTTTACTGATATAGGAAATATTCCCGACATTTATTGGCTTTTAAGAGATGATAAATTGCTGTGGGGAAGCGCAATTGTCATAAGATGAAATAGCGCTGTTACAGTAACGAAACACTAATACCATCATCATCATCATCATCATCATCATCATCATCAGCCTGGTTACGCCCACTGCAGGGCAAAGGCCTCTCCCATACTAATTGTGGCCATGTCGTCCCTGCAAACTTCTTAATCTCATCCGCCCACCTAACTTTCTGCCGCCCCCTGCTACGCTTCCCTTCCCTTGGAATCCAGTCCGTAACCCTTAATGACCATCGGTTATCTTCCCTCCTCTTTACATGTCCTGCCAATGCCCATTTCTTTTTCTTGATTTCAACTTAAATGTCATTAACTCGGGTTTGTTCCCTCACCCAATCTGCTCTTTTCTTATCCCTTAACGTAACATCCATCATTATTCTTTCCATAGCTCGTTGCGTCGTCTTCAATTTGAGTAGAACCCTTTTCGTAAGCCTCCAAGTTTCTGCCCCGTAGCTGAGCACTGGTAAGACACAGCTATTATACACTTTTCTCTTGAGGAATAATGGCACCCTACTCTTCATGATCTGAGAATGCCTGCCAAACGCACCCCAGCCCATTCTTATTCTTCTGATTATTTCCGTCTCATGATCCGGATCCGCCTTCACTACCTGCCCTAAGTAGATGCATTCCCTTACCACTTCCAGTGCCTCGCTACGTATTGTAAATTGCTGTTCTCTTCCGAGATTGTTAGACATTACTTTAGTTTTCTGCAGATTAATTTTTAGACCCACTCTTCTGCTTTGCCTCTCCTGCAGGTCAGTGAGCATGCATTGCAATTGGTCCCCTGAGTTACTAAGCAAGGCAATATCATCAGCGAATCGCAAGTTACTGAGGTATTCTCCATTAACTTTTATCCCCAATTCTTCCCAATCCAGGTCTCTGAATACCTCCTGTAAACACGCTGTGAATTGCATTGGAGAGATCGTATCTCCCTGCCTGACGCCTTTCTTTATAGGGATTTTGTTGCTTTCTTTGTGGAGGACTACGGTGGCTGTGGAGCCCCTATAGATATCTTCCAGTATCTTTACATATGGCTCGTCTACACCCTGATTCCGCAATGCCTCCATGACTGCTGAGGTTTCGACTGAATCAAACGCTTTCACGTAATCAACGAAAACTATATATAAAGGTTGGTTATATTCCGCACTTTTCTCTATCACCTGATTGATAGTGTGAATATGGTCTATTGTTGAGTAGCCTTTACAGAACCCTGCCTGGTCCTTTGGTTGACAGAAGTCTAAGGTGTTGCTGATTCTATTTGCGATTACCTTAGTAAATAGTTTGTCGGCAACTGACAGTAAGCTGATCGGTCTATAATTTTTCAAGTCTTTGGCGTCCCCTTTCTTATGGATTAGAATTATGTTAGCGTTTTTCCAAGGTGCTGGTACGCTCGAAGTCATGAGGCATTGCGTATACAGGGTGGTCAGTTTCTCTAGAACAATCTGCCCGCCATCCTTCAACAAATCTGCTGTTACCTGATCCTCCCCAGCTGCCTTCCCCCTTTGCATAGCTCCCAAGGCTTTCCTTACTTCTTCCGGCGTTACCTGTGGGATTTCGAATTCCTCTAGACTATTCTCTCTTCCATTATCGTCGTGGGTGCCACCGGTACTGTATAAAGCTCTATAGAACTCCTCATCCGCTTGAACTATCTCATCCATATTAGTAATGATATTGCCGGCTTTGTCTCTTAACGCATACGTCCGATTCTTGCCTATTCCTAGTTTTCTTCTTCACTGCTTTTAGGTTTCCTCCGTTCCTGAGAGCATGTTTAATTCTATCCATATTATACTTCCTTATGTCAGCTGTCTTACGCTTGTTGATTAACTTCGAAAGTTCTGCCAGTTCTATTCTAGCTGTAAGGTTAGAGGCTTTCATACATTGGCGTTTCTTGATCAGATCTTTCGTCTCCTGCGATTGCTTACTGGTATCCTGTCTAACGGAGCTACCACCGACTGCTATTGCACACTCCTTAATGATGCCCACAAGATTGTCGTTCATTGCCTCAACACTAAGGTCCTCTTCCTGAGTTAAAGCCGAATACCTGTTCTGTAGCTTGATCTGGAATTCCTCTATTTTCCCTCTTACCGCTAACTCATTGATCGGCTTCTTATGTACCAGTTTCTTTCGTTCCCTCCTCAGGTCTAGGCTAATTCGAGTTCTTACCATCCTATGGTCACTGCAGCGCACCTTGCCGAGCAGGTCCAAATCTTGTATGATGACAGGGTTAGCGCAGAGTATGAAGTCTATTTCATTTCTAGTCTCGCCGTTCGGGCTCCTCCACGTCCACTTTCGGCTATCCCGCTTGCGGAAGAAGGTATTCATTATCCGCACATTATTCTGTTCCGCAAACTCTACTAATAACTCTCCCCTGCTATTCCTAGTGCCTATGCCATATTCCCGCACTGCCTTGTCTCCAGCCTGCTTGTTGCCTACCTTGGCATTGAAGTCGCCCATCTGTATAGTGTATTTTGTTTTCACCCTACCCATCGCCGATTCCACGTCTTCATAGAAGCTTTCGACTTCCTGGTCATCATGATTGGATGTAGGGGCGTAGACCTGTACAACCTTCCTTTTGTGCCTCTTAAGTTTCACAACAAGACCTGCCACGCTCTCGTTAATGCTATAGAATTCCTGTATGTTACCAGCTATATTCTTATTAATCAGGAATCCGACTCCTAGTTCTCGTCTCTCCGCTAAGCCCCGGCAGCACAGGACGTGCCCGCTTTTTAGCACTGTATATGCTTCTTTTGGCCTCCTAACTTCACTGAGCCCTATTATATCCAATTTACTGCCCTATAATTCCTCGAATAGCACTGCTAGACTCGCCTCACTACATAACGTTCTAGCGTTAAACGTTGGCAGGTTCATATTACAATGGCGGCCTGTCTGGAGCCATTGCACTAATATACTTAGTTTTTTTTCTTTTTTGCTCATGCCACTTCGCTCGGGCGCGAACATTACACGAACGTGCGTAATTTCAACACATTTTTAAAAATTTTTGTTTGATTGCTTTGCAGTGCGGATTTGTTTTTCGATTTCTGTACGTACTTACTAGCGCTATAAGATTGCGCGTATTGTATTTTGACAGAAAATACTGGAAACATCCTTTGGAACAAATGTGGTTCGATCGGTACTGCAAATTCCAAATCGAAGAAAAAGTATTTCCAGTGCATCGACTTTCCACTTCCCTCAATTGACGGCGGATTTCAGTCGAGGGAAAGGGTGGCGCCCGTTTTGTATTTACGCTGTGAAGTACTGCGAAGGCCGTTGTGGTCTACCTTTTTGAACTTGCGTAAAAAGAGAGATTGAGATGAGATAGCTAGATATATTGATTGATATGTGGATTGGTAGATCCCCGTCGGGTCGACCTTTATGGCGTTAGAAAATTATTGACATCAGTTATTTGTCGATATTGCAAGCTTTGTCACAAATTCTCATTCTGCAGTCTGCAACGGGGTTTCATATTTCAGCCCTAAAGTCGGCGTTGTGACACTACATTTCGCAAGTGCATGGGATTGATTTCGAGAAGGTCGATAGCCCGTTAATGCAAGGTTGAGCACAAAGCTTAGTCAGGGTTCAGTTTACGGCAGGGATCATTGAATGTTTTATTCGGTTTCCGCCTTTTTGCTTGCCGTGCCATATAAAGCAGCACAGATAAAATGCAGGATAGCAATTAATTTTTTTTAACTGTTTCGGAAAAACGTGCGTGATTTCTCGGAACACATGTTGCCGGTATTTCTGATTGATTCACTGTACGTAGTTTCCGGCGCGTTTACTGCTCGCTTTACTCCAGTTGGCTCGCATGAATTGTTTGTCTCGAAGCGGTTGTCAGAACTAGCGATGAATCTGTGCTGTCTCAGTAGTTCCGTGCAGCAGAGCCAAGGCTGCCAGGCCCGCAGAGGCAGATGCTCTCGCCGGCAGCAAACCGCGTTTGCCCACCTGTTCCGTCGAGGTGCTCGTAGCTTCCACATTGATACAGGGAACAACTGCGACAGAGCTATAGCCAGGTATCTTTTCATACTCCTTGTGAACGTGAGGTGCGTGTAAGCCAACCAAACGGCTGCTGTGTTGTTGACTGTGCGTGTATCGTTTACCAGAGAAGCGAGCGTATTTTGCGTCTGTAGCGGTGACTGCATGCCGCAGTGTTACATCCAAACACTTAGAAAGTCATTTAAAGTACCGCATCAGTACCTCAAAGGGACACTAAAGAGGAACATTGCACACGTCAGAACTAGGTCATTAATTTCAGTGTATATTCTCACATTTCGGTCGTTCTTTCTCTCTCTCTCTCTCTCTTTAGCAAGAAAGGTTTTTGAGAGCCCTTGCATGGGCTCTTTGCGCGCAGTCTAATTGCTCTTCAATGGCATATAGCCAAGTGTCCCCTCCCCCGTTTCCTCCCTGAAATTTGTTTTAGTACGCGGCATGCCCAACCCTCTCCTCCCTCCAGCTCGCCCTCGTCGTCCCCAGTCAAGTGAGTGCCCCCGACTCTCCGAAATACATTTCTGGTTGCGCCACTGTCGGTATTTCTTCATAAACGCTAAGGTGTAGAACAGGACAAACGCTTTAAAAATCGCATGACCTCACCAAGCTAGTGCAGAAAGTCTAAGGTGACGTGTCTACCAGTCTCTAATTTTTCTGTCGTTTCCAGCTAGCGACATGTCGGATCACGCTTAGACTGATCTGTTTGCTAACGTATAGTGCACTGTTTAAATTTCCTGAAAATCGTCTCGGGATTCTTCCTTCAGTGTCCGTTTAAAAATGCGGCGTCTTCTCAATGTTAGCTGCAGCTGCCATTGTAGATAGATACCTGGGCTTACGCTGTTCTTACGCTGTAGCTGTTCGTAAGAGCAGGTGCCAACCAAATCATGGCGTTTGACGTATTAAGGGCTAAGGTGACGGGCACTTAGGAACACACACACACAAAAAAAAAACCTTTTGAATTCAACCCTTGATTGCATGCCTTGCGTGACGCTAAACATGAAGTCTGAGAGTTCGCGTTAGTCATGTAAACTGCCTGAATAATTTTCTGGCCAGGATATTCCGCAGGAACTTATTTACATCTAAATCCGGTTCACAGTTCGCTGGTGTGTGTGCGTGTGTGTGTTAACGGCGGATAGCGCGTTACAGCGGCAGCTTCACCACCACTCTTCACACACAGCAATGGGTCTTTTGTTATTTTTCTAATAGCCATGCAACGTGAAAACGGCAAAAGCTCAACTTTTTGGACTGTACGATATTTCTCTTTCGCGTGTCGAAAAACCGCACCGCGTCAACGGTCTGGCTGTCGAAACGGATTGCATACGTCCGGCCGGAATAGCTCACGTACGAACGGAAACTGCGGCGTCGATGTACGCACATCTGACTTTCCGCAACTTGCAGCCGCTCTGGAGTTCCTTTTGTCCATCTTTTTTTTTTTGTTAGAACGCAAGCTCATAAACATATTTCGCACTAAGGTTTATTTTGTGTTGTTGGTACTTGCGTTCGCCGTGACTGGCCACGTGGTCACAGGAACAGAAAATGCGCGGAATGACAGTGTTCTAAAACGTGCCGGCCGAATCGGCAATTCCTGCTTTTTTTGTTCTTTGTTAGGTCTTTAGGCTTCATATATAGCGCGTTTTTATTCCCGTCATCTTAAGTTCGAAATGTTGATCTACCAGTTCGGACACGCATCGCGTCGAAACCCACTTACGCATCGAAAGAAACGCTTTCCTTGCAAATATTTTTGCGATATATGTAGCATAATTAGGGAGTCTTGGGTTTGCGCGCCTTAAGAAAGAAGACGAAAAGGGCCCGGCGTACAAAAGAACGGAAGCAGAGCGTGGGGCTTCGGGAACGCAAGAAAGGTTTGGGCGCGCTATTTCTAAAGCTCTCTGCCGTGTTACACAGGCAGATTGTGCACCGCATGGTATAGCTAGTGACAGGTTGCGACTACGCATGCGTGTTTCGCTGAAAGCGAGGAGAGTTTAATAAAATCTCTGTTCAGCATAAATATAGGCTGCGCGCGTTCATTCCCGGCAGAGTTCCAAGCAATTGAAGAATCACGTGGACCGTTGTTACTCTTTGCCATTAGTGTGTGTGTGTGTGTGTGTGTGTGTGTGTGTGTGTGTGTGTGTGTGTGTGTGTGTGTGTGTGTGTGTGTGTGAGAGAGAGAGAGAGAGAGAGAGAGAGAGAGGAGGTTAACGAGACTGAGTCCTGTTTGCTACCCTACACGTGAGGAGGGGAATGCGGAGTGAAAGAGAGAGAGAGAAAAAAGATGAGTCTATACCGCACTTTCACATACACTAAGTTAGGCGCAGGATGTCTATAGTCGGGCACTCAAGTCTGTTGCCTTCAGGTAGTGAAGAAGCCCTCGAACTGCTATCTGGGCTAATGAACTGTGAGGCCAGGCTCCCAAGATCTTTGCTTTTGTAAGTGGCCTGTCGTCCAGTCTATTCAAGGCACAGTGGAGATTCTGACGTTGGTTATCAAAGCGAGAACAGTGGCACAGAAGATGACTGACGGTCTCTTCACACTTGCACTTAGCCATTAGTAATATATTCGGATGCATGCTGCTGTACTTTTGCTGCTCTTGCTGTTTATTTTCAACGCACCTTTGCGACTAAACTGCGGGAACCGAAACATATGAGCATTGCTGTAGCGGTGAAACAAAACCTGATGCGACAAACTTCTTCGCGCCAAACGCGCAGTGTTTTGGTGGTTCTGAGTCGCAAGATTTATCACATAGGGAGTGACGGTGCCGCGTGGTGTTCATTGCTCGTCACGACAGTGGTTCCACGGAGTCGCACAAAATTCGCGGTCACCTGAGTTGCACCGGCGCGCGATTAATTCCGCTCACTGACAGAGGTTGCCTTGTCACTTAACCAACTTGAGCTTTAAATGACTCATCAAGAGCACACCTGCCAAGTACACCTGCAGTGGCAGTGCGTTTTCTTGGCTTTCTTTCTTCTTTTCGTTCTGTTCCTTTTATTTCCTTTTATTTGACGGAAACGCGAGTTTAGCGCATGCAGCATCCCACGAACTACGTGTTAATGCCCTCGTCTATGCCCTCGTGGTCAAAGGATCTCTTGACTCGTGCTGACTCAATGGTTAAGCCACAGACGTTTGTCTCTTTCAACCTCGCATCCTGTCACGGCGCGTATTTTGCACGGTCGGTTGGAAAAAGCAACACCATTAAACTTTCCACGGAAAGATATCGAGCAGTCCTCTACCGTTTACGGGCTTTAAACTCTAGCCTTGGGCTAAATTTAGAATACCGTACTTGGATGTCACGTGAAAGCAATTTTTTCAGCTCTTTCTTTTTTTTCAACTGTCTCACCGAGAGGGGTGTATTGACTTGGTGGCGTTGCTTACAGTGTGCGCGCCTGTCAGTGAGTGAGTGGTGTGCGGGCTTGAAAGAGAGAGATAGTGAAAAAAAAAAAGACGTGTATTTCATTCCGCGATTTATTTCATTTTATGCAGTGGCTTCCATTCCCCGACAAGCATTCATATAGACCAACACGTCGAAAATCTCGAAGCAACGAAGTAAACTCGACGTCTCTCCCAATTTAACGAAATGTGGGGGGAGAAGATGAGTAAATAAATAGTTGCAGGAAGCCTACTGTGTTCAGGATGACTCGAAACTTATTCACGTATTGCTCTACAGTAAACGCGTTGCCATGTCGTTTTGAGGCGGGCAGATTTTGTTTTACGAATCTACTCGTTGCACGGTCTCGGTATTGCAAGCTCTGCGATGGCTTTATCCGATGCCAGCCATGCGGCAGCGCTGAAGGAAAGAAGGAACAGAATGCGCGCTCAACGAGCTCATCGTCTGTGAGTGTTTCTAAGTGCCTTCGATTTAACGAGGTTCCCCACTTAACGAAATCATTCTCGACACTCATCGACTCCGTTCAGTCGAGGTTCAACTTGTAACTTTTGACAGACATAGTAGAAACCCAGGCGCTCAAAGATAGCCCAGAACTTTCCGGTGATGAAGCATTCATATACGCCGCGTGTGAACCACTGGGCGTAAAAGCAATAAATCATCCGAGCCGCGCTCCTATAGGCGAGGCAGCGTGACATCACCGAGCGGCTCAGTTTAACCATGGACAAAACCACGAACAAGAAAGCCATGCAACAAAGAAACAACTCCGCGCTCTGACTCGCGCTGCCCCGTACTGACTCTTGGTTGAAGGCTCGCGCGTCGCAGAGCAGGTGCGGTTTTCCAAGGACGCACAGGGCGGACTGCACCTACGCGCGAGTGCAAACTCGGGTCGCACACTCGCGTGTTCCAACGCAGACGCGGTCGCCAACCTCGCTGCAGTTGAGTCGCCGCTCGAACTCCGATACGTCACAGCAGTTAATCGAGGTCCAGCTGGAGCGATGGCGGCGCGTCTATAGCGGGACCTCTTTTTTTTTTTTCGTTTTGTTTCTTGTTAAAAAATGTTTCTTTCGTCTCCGACTGTCGGTGTCGGCGCTCTTCACGCATTCGCCGACCAGCTGGGCGGGACACGGCGTTCCGCTCTCGGTTCCGATCCATCCTTTCTCCGTCCAACGATGCTGCCGCACACAGCGTACTGCCGTCTGTAAGTGGGGCCCGTTCGACTCTAATCGCCGCTGTTAAAGTTGTTTCAACAACTTGTTTCGGGCGAGTTGGTTCGTCTTGAATACAACTTGAATCGGCGCTAAGGGACGAGGACACGAACGAGACACAGACAGCGCCCGACCTGTCGTGTTTATTTTCTTGTCCAAGTTCTCGTCCTTTCGCGCTGCTTCAAGTTGTGCTCAAGTTGTTTGTGTCGCGTTACGGCTGGTTGCCGTACGCGAGGTTTGTTTTACAGAGCTCTAGCTTTTCTTTAGGTTCCTGCAAGGCGTGTGCTCTTGCGCGTGCGGAGCAAATGCTCGGGCGAATGCGAAACGAGGGGAGCAATGGTTTTGATTCGCGTGAATGCGCATATATTTGGCATAGACTTGACGAGCTGGTTACTGCGCAACCTGCACCTGAGTATTTGTAGAGGCAGGTCCTGCAGAACTTTCGTTGCCCTTCAGGTCTTTTGACATGGCTAAGAAGTATCCAACGCACGTACCTGGGTACTGAAGAGAAGATGGCTTCCCGATTGATGCTTTTGCGCGCTTGCTAAAGAAGAGACGGTGTACGTTAGATAGAGGAAACTAGATTTTGGGTTAATTTTGACGTTCTGTATTTCTTTAACGTGCACTCGATGCTCGATGCGCCAATGTCTTTCTGTGCAACCCATCACCACACGCATACACATTCACACACCATTTCACCATTACGCGGATGGAAATCCGCGGAAATCGAACCTGCGACCTCCTGATCATACGCAAAACAACTATTGCTAAGCCACCGCCGCGTGAGCGTGAATGTGTTTGTAACGAGTAACATTGCAACTGCCTTCCTGCGAAAAAAAAAAAATGGAGCTGTATAGCTGTGAGAGGTTGTTGCATATCTGTTGAGAAGTGACGATAGCATCAATTCACCTGTTCTGAATATGGCTCGTTAATATTTTCTGACATTCTTCATCGTTCTTGTGGGTGTTTATTGCTCAACTGACGGATTTTTTGGTATCCATAGAACGTCCTTTCTTGTTTAAATGATATTGCATCCCTTACTGCCCTATTTAATCTCGTTTCTTCGAACGTATTTGTCTTTATTGCGGCAGAATGCTGTCAGGAAATACATTCATTTTCTGACTCGCAACCCTTGAAACGTAGATATTATTTTTTGTGTGTGTGTGTGTGGAACACCACTCTGCGCAACGCTTGGTGCCAATGACATAACGTACGTTATGCAACTTGGCCTATCTATACACATGCGCCTGCGAAACGCGTCTGTTTTGAAAGCGCACCCACTAGCCTGGTTTCGCTTTTTTACCATTCTTTTTCATGAAAGGTTGCCAAGAAAAGGTGTTTTTTAACCTTGAAAGCTATTCCAAACAGAAAATAGAGACTCAGGGGTAACTTCTGCACATGGGGGCGTCTGCATGTCACGTCTGCTTGTAAGAAAAAAAAATCAAATGCAGACGACGCGCTCTCCAAAGGGCAGCTGCTCCAAGACGCAACCGGAAGCAGACGACCTTCCGCAACAGAGGCGGGGTTCGGCGGCAGACGTAATGTCCGCAACACAGCACAACAAGAGGCCTCGGTCATAGAGCTGCGAAAGTCTCGTGCTCAAAGATAAAGTAAAAAAAGAAAGTACCGATCGCAGGAGAGTATAAGGTCACGCGAGAGAAACGCACAAACGACAGCGCGATAAGGATAACAGCGTGCGTTACGCATGCATATAAGACTCGGATCACAATGGCTCCGTGCCGGAATACCCCTCCACCCTGCATTCCGGTCAGCTTGACCAACCGAATCGCCCCATGGCCTCAGGGGCTTACTCTCGGTGTTGTAGGAGGGAGGGTGTTGATAGAGAGAGAACTCCAGTTGGGACTGAGCTGGCGTTGAAGAATAGAAAGTATATAAAAAAAAATCCTGAGAGGGAGGGACTGACCTCAGAAGGGCGCAGACGACATTGAAATGCCGCCAGTGCAACACAATGCCGTCTGCTTGTGCGTGTGTGAAAAAAGTAAATAAATATATAAAAACGGAAAGTGTGGCGCTAAACTGCATGCTGGAGGTCGAAGAAAGAAAAATAGCCAAAGAAGGTTCTGAAATATGAATTACGCAAAGGAATAAGCTTTACGTCTGCGGACTATCTAGCCAAACCCGGACGTGGAGAGAAAAAAAAAAAGTCAGGTTCGCTAGGGGATACCTGAGGCCGACCTCTAGGCGACGGAGGCGTTCTTTCAGTGGTGTGAGCGAGTGCCCGAGAGGGTGGGGGGGGGGGGGGCGGTGATTCGGAACGGTCCGTGAGTGACGGCGAAGGCTGTGTGAGAGTTCGAGTCCTCCGCATGACCACTGTCCGTGAGCAAGCGCGGAGGCACTGACCGTATAACAATAACGGCAGAGATACAGTGCGCGTGCCCGATTCCCTATGGCGATTGCGTTCCCCCGTCTCTGACCGGGCGTTTATTCTACTTGTTTATTTATATTTTGTGTGCTTGGGCTGCCGAACAGCATTCGGCTTTTGGGGACCAGTGCGCGAAAATGGCCCGTGCAATTCGGCTGAGCGCCTGTTAATCGTTTTCGACTTACGCTTCGACAAAAAGCGGAGCTCTCGCGCCATGCCGAGCACATCGTGGTCCTTATTTTCTTCTTTTTTTCTTCCTTCTCCGAGCGAGTAACCTTTGTTGGATCGTGCATCGTATCGCCCGCAGGAGGCCGGTGAGACTTGTTTGCTCACTGTTGTATTCTTTAAAGCGACATCCCTTAAGTGATGTGCATTCACACCGGCGATTGACCGAGGTCGCGCGCCTGACCGCGGCTCACGGCTACCGATGTTCACATCGACAAGCTCGACTATCGCGTCGCCGCACCGAAATATCTCGCATTCAGTGCCCTTCACGTCTGCTCGGATGGCTCGCGCACTACCATCGCCACGTCAAATAACCGTCAGTGTATTCCGACGTCGTGCTCCTGCGCCGCCGATTAGTTCAGCAGCTTTGCTACTTCCGTCGCGGAAGTGATCGAAAAATCGTGCAGCGAGTGACTGACCCGAAGCGATTGCTTTTCGAACATTTGCGATCGTCGCTTTGCGATCAATTTGGTGGCGCGATCGCCTCCACTCGCCGGTATAAATGCGCCCAAATTGGTCCCACGTTTTGGCGACTCGAATCACGTGATCGCACCGCTCCCCTCCTCTTCGTCTCCTTCCACGCTTTGAAACCTGCTTGATCTGCAGGCGACGTGCTTTATTGTTTCGGTAAGCTTCGAGGTAACCTTGACTGAAGCATTGAGGCTAACCATATTCAGAATATCCTGAGCGGGTTGCCTTCAGTGTTACGGCGCGCGCTGGGGTGACACGCTTGGGTTGACTTTTGCGTTGATCAACGAATCTGCGAAATAAACACACGATTGAACCCTTCACTTCGTGAACAAATCACTTCCAACAAAGCAAGTGGCACATTCAATCCGCTACCCGTGGACTGTTTGTGGCAGCGTTGGAGTATAGTCGTCATGCCAGGGATTCCTGTGAAAAGGACGTGTGCGGGACCGGGAAGAACCGCTCGTGTCCGCTGCTTGCGTGCTACAGAAGAGGAAGTCTTACCTCTGGTGGCTCGAAGAACGGGAACTGGGCCAGACAGGAGAAGGGCGCAGCAGTCTCTTTTCTCGCGCGAGAAAGATTCTTTTTTTTTAAGTTCTTTCCCCAGCTGTCGTCTTGGTCGTTGGTCCTGATCTCTTTCTGACTCTTCTGTTTCGACAACAGGACGCCGACCCTCTTCGATGGCATCTACTACCGCTGGTCGTCCGTTTGGGAGCCGTGCTACCAGAGAGAGGGCTACGGGCTACATCCGTCTGGTCGTGGCGTAAAAATCGCTCCTTCTTTTTCCCCTCTCAAAAGCAGCACGGCGGTGTGTTTCTCAGACACTGAACGATGAGGCAATAAAGCGCAAAAACGGGGAAGTGACCTAAAAAAAAAAATCCTGAGAGGCGCTGAAAATTGAGAAACTGTCTGGAACGACAGGCAAAGAAAAAAAGGTTTGGCGGGGGAGGAGGGGAGGTTGAGGTTGGCTCGGGGGAAGCTGAGGAAACGCGGTTACCGACCAAGCGGGCTGGTTGCGCCAACTGGACATAACCATACGCCGCCACCACCAACGCGATGACCTCTGCCCTTCTACTTTCTTTTTTCTTCATTTCTACTTCGTCTGCCTATCGGAGGTCAGCTTCCCGGATGCGGGAGAGAAAGAGGAAAAAAAATATTGTACGGGAGCAAAAGGCCAGGAGAGCGTTCAGAAGGGTGATATTACAGAAAGCGGTGGCGGACCGGTTCCTTCCGAGTTGTTTGCGACTCTCAGACGAACTGACCTGTGTGTTGTTGGTGGAAGAAATAAAAGAAGAGAAAAGGGCGTTAAGAAAAAAAGCCCTGCAATTTTTCCCGTCTGGCCGTCTTCTCCGGGTTCAAGCGAGCGCCACGCAAAAGCGGCAAAGGGGGAAAGAAGGATTGGGGAACTCCTCACCTCTTGACCTACAACTTGCCCGTGGGGAACCCCACCGGTGGCGGTCTGTTCCGGGCCACTCCTTTTCTGTCTCCCTTCTGTCCATTCTTTATCTTTTTTCCCCATTCTTGGCGTTATGCTTCTCCCTTCCTGGAGGTCCGGACGGTTCCGTTTGAGGAAGACGCGCCACTGAAAGTACAAAACGTAGGAAGGAAAAACGGCCCCCGGAAAAGCAATCACCAGTGGAACGGGGAAAACTGCAGTGTCCGGCAGGCTGCGGTGAGAGGTAGGCGGAAAAGGACCGGTAGGAACGGTCAGGCAACGACGAAGATTTTAAAGCAACCAAAATGAATAAAAGACAACTGAGAGTTCGGCGGGTGGCCCGCGGACCCGGTCGTCAGCGCACACTCAATCTGTTGTCCAACTTTGCGTCGAAGCCGCCTTGTTTGCGGCTGGTTCGTTGAAAAAAAAAAAGGGGGGGGGTCGCAACGGAGAACGCGCGCAGTCTTATCCCAACGCTTGCACGCAGGATCTGTTTGGTCCGGCTGGCCCGCAGCGCGGGCATCCGGGGTCCGCCCCCTTTTCGGGCCTTATTTAAACTTTTTTTTTAAACCATAGACAGGGTGGCACGCATTCTGGTTTCTTCCTGCTGGTTTTCTGGGTACCATCTCCACCTGACCTGCAGGAGGGTAAGAGAGAGAGAGAAAAACCTTTCGGTGCATCTGCTGCGCGAATTTTGACCGTTTCGCGTTACGTCGGACCACGTGTTGCCCCGGTGAGCAGCAAACTGTTTTTCCCAGTCTTTGTGTACTTTTCTTTCGTTTTCAGCCCATTGCTGGTTTTATGCAGCCGGTGGTCGGAAAAGCAGGCGACTTCGCAAGCACATCTCATGTGCCTCCTTCCCACCTCTGCCGACCTATACCTTATACGCATGTTGTTCTGGACTGCTAGACAAGCGGTGCGTTTAGCTTGACGGTCACTCGTTCGAGAAATCTTGTAGGAAGAGACAAAAAGGAGGACTAAACAGGAACGAAATTGAAAAAAAAAAAAAAATGGGAGGCACCCGGGCTGCTGCACCGGCTTTCTTTCTTCATCGCGCGGTGATGTACGTCTCCCGAAACGGAAGCACTGCTGTCCCGCTTTGCGCGCTCTCTAACTACTATTTCGACAAACAAGAGTTTTTGTCGGGTACGATTGGCGCCTTCGTTGTTGTTGCGTGGCGGGGTGTTCCTCGATCTCTCGTCGCGGAACTTGGAGGAAGCAACAAAAACGGAAGAACGAGCGCGACTTGGAGGAAGTAAAACGTTGCTCGAGCCGTCGTCGGTCGTTGGTGGCGCGTGCTCTGGCAGAAGCTGCGAGAGAGCACCGTGCGTGAAAAAAGTCGGGCGGCGGCGGCAGCATGTTTTGGTCTGCCGCAGCTACTTGTGCAGCCGTGGGTGCGAAGCGAAGAAGAGGGGCCACTAGGTGCAGCCATAAGGGTCACTAGGTCAAAAACAAGCCGTCGTGCCACTGTTTTGCTCGCGCGTCCGCTCTTTTATTTTTTTCCCCGTCTGCTTCATCTTCGTCTTCTACTTTTTCGTCTTCTTCCTCGCCGGTGCTTTCAACTCCTCCCTTTGACTCTGTTCGCTCGTGGCCGTTTGTGGCTCTTGCGTGCTACGACGTTGTACTAGACATCAAAGTGCGTACCGGACATTGCTGCCTGTGTGTGTGTGTGTTTGTGCGCGTGTCTGCGTGTTTCTTGGCCGGCGGCGGTAGCGGCGCGCATCCTTCTTTGGAACTACCGCCGCGCGAACGCGTCTTCCTCCTTGAAGGTCGTCGCCGCCGCCGCCGTGAATGTAGGTCTTGTTTTGGGCGGTCGGTGCTTCCTTATCGGTTCTCGAGTAGTACACACGAGCGCCCTTTCGACGCAACAAGGTGATCGCACCGGTTCTGTTCTTGTGTTTTTGTCTCCGTGCAACAAGTTGTTTCTGTACACGCGTGTAATCCCTCCGGCGGAGCTTCGCCCTCGCCCTCTTGTCCTTCTTCGTTACCTAAGCAGCGTGCGACACAAAACAACGGTGTTGTTGCTCGATGTACCACAATAAGTTCTTGACTCTTGAAGCATCGGATTACGTGTACGCTTCTCGCGCATGTTGACACTGCGGTTCTTTGCTTCGGCATTCAGCTTCGCACCGGTTTGTGTGGCACTTCTGACGGCAAGATTCGGGAGCGTGGCTATGCTTCGGTTCTCGCCTCAACGATGCGTTCCTTTTGGTCTGGGCGTATCTTGTTGCCTTACTTATTACGGAATTTCAGGAAGGATTGGCGCCAAGAGTTTTTTTGCGGATACCACTCACCCTACGTATCGATGACAACCCACGAATAATTCATGTTCCGTGCACATGTACGCACGTTCCGACTGATGCTATTTTATGGCTGTGCCAACTCACTTCTGTTCGCCACTTCTAAGCCTGTACCGGCGCTGTTGCTTTGGTACGCTGAGGTGGCTTCACCGAACGAAAGTTGGCGGTGTCTGCTGTTACGAGAACAGCGTATCGGAGTATTTTCATTCGAGCTAAATTTTCTTCTGTGTGCGTGGTATATTCTTTTCTTCAGAATAAATCTTTCACAGCTTCTTGCGATGTTCGTTAGAAGGCAGCGTGAATCACATTACGCCTTTTGCAGTTGCGCCATTAAATCGGTCGCGATGTTCGATGCGGTCATTAAACTTCAGCTGGTTAGCGTAGCTTGATCGCTGCATGTTTGAACTCGGTGACTTCATGTCGGCCGAGAGCTGCCCTGACTAAGCGTCTAATGGGCTTGATGAAAGGAAAATTTGTTTGCGAATTGGATGGTTGTCATTTGAAGGCCTCCCCCAGAGCCGACGTGATTGCCTGCGTTATTTTTTTTTTCATTCTACAGGTACATTAACTATATCGCGTGTTTGTGTGACTCTCTGTACGCAGTCCAAGCCTCTATCGTAAGCCGTATTCACGTGTCATCGACGCCCGTTGCACAAAACGGTGTAGAGGCCGCACACATATCTTGGACTTCGCATATGGACGGTCCAAGGAGAGGTCGGACGCGCAGGAACACAACTGGAACCTTACTTATGTCGCGCTGTAGGAGAACAAACAACGCACGCACCGCTCTGCGGGCAGCCTGCGCGCTCAGTAAACCTCATCGTAGTGTTCTTCACTTGTAAACGCATGTCGATGCAGTCTCCACAAAATCTTATTTCGCTTGCCTGCCTCGGCGACTTGAGTTGCTGTCGCGTTAGGCTAGCCAGCACCGAGTTGCGGTTTCGACTCCGGCCCTCGGCGGCCACGTTATGACGTGGTTCGAATGCTAAAGCGCCCGTTCATTCAAGTTCAGGCGCACGTTTGAGAAGTCTGCGTTGTCAAGGCTAACCCCCGAGCCGTCCAGCTTCCTCGCAGCTCACCGTACAAATTTGGAACGTAAAAGACGGTAGTTGGCGTTTCGAAACTTTTATGCGATGGTAGTCAACGACCTTTCGAAGAAAACGGAGCCGTCGCGAGCCACAGCACGCGACAAGCTCGCAGCACGTGAACTACCCGCGGCGCCGGCGCCTTTCGGCGCAAAGCAATCGTGAGAGGCGTAGGACGTATCCTCAAGAGTGTGAGTTGGGCGATGGGGGTCGGCTTTTCGGGAAGTCAGAAAACACGCTGTGTGACGAGAGTGCATGTTCCTTTCTTAGCGTTTTGCCTGTCAGCACTTTCATTATTCCACAAGAAGCCCCACTACAGAAGCGTTCTCAGGTGGACTTGTTGTTCGTCGCTTACAAGGAAACCGCGTAGGAATACGACAAAGACAGAGACGTATAAACAGCGCTGCTAGAAACGAGTTTGTATTATACCGTACTGCGCACCGCCCCCGGGCACGCTTGCGTGTAGCTGCGCACTGGTCCAGCGGCGTGCTTTTTTGTCAAATCTTGGCATTAGCTTCAAAGGCCTTCGTGGCTGCACACGCGGTCACCGCCATTGCAAGCCTCCTGCTCAACTGATCATTGACCCCTCCGTCTCGTCACTCCCTCTAGCTTCCCAAGCACGACGCGCGCGATCCTAGTGGGCGCTGGATACAACTGCAGGCATGCGTGACCTTTCCGCTAGTTAGAGAAATGAGCGGACACACACAATTTTTTTTTCTGGCTTGTCGTTTCGCTTTGACTGCTGCCGCACTGTGCTACCGCGAAGCTGTGGAGGCCAACTAGACGGTCCTATTCGTCACTTAACGCGAAGAGGCGCCAGTGGGCACCTGGGAAGTCTCGTAGCCCTGCCATCCAGGCGGGTGCGCGGATCGCGCACGAGGTGATGGCCCGCGAACTTTCTTCACCGAGGCTGTACGCTTTCGAGCTGAGCCAGACGAGCCGGAACTAAAGGAAAGCGTAGAATCGGTCGCTGCAGTTCGTTGAACTCTGGCACAATCGCCGCATCCCATTCCTTTGCTGCACGAAGGCCTTCGCGTTCCTTGCTGCGAAGGTGTGAGCTCCCACAGGTCATGCACTAACTTTTTTTCTCTCTCTCTCTCTCTCGGCTTTCCCAGCACCGCGGGAAGTCCACGACGTTAGCTTCGCTCCGATATTTTTCATAAATCCGTGCCGCGGGGGGCAGAGCAGTGCACCACCTTGGTAAGGGATTCTAGGGACGTGCGTGAACAATGGGCTGAACATGACGCGGAAAGCGCGTAAGTCTATAATTTCTAAACGCGGATCTCGAGCACGAACCTCTTGGAAGAACCGCCCAGCCAAACAACGCGCAGAGAGCGCACATGCCGTTTCAAAGAAAACGCCGCGGCTAAAAGCCACACGTTCGTAATAAAAGAAGAAAAAAAAGGTATCTGCTCTTAAATAACGTTTTTCGTTGGGGGCAACGGGTTCCCTGAGCGATGTATACGCACTGCGTGCCGAGGTCATTCTCACCCTTTTCCGTTCATTCCTTAAATATTAATTTTTTTTTCTTTTTCGGCTCGCTTCTCTTTCGTTGGAAACCATTTTCGGGGATTCCTTTGTGTATCCTCTAGTCTACACCGCCCGGTGCGCGTGCGAGGTGGTATACGAGTTTCTGCGCGCGGCGTGTTTAATAAACCACCGCCTGTCATCCTCCGTCGTATACATACGTTACGGGCTTTCCCAAGAGACAACCGTGCACTGAAGTCGAGCGAGAAAGCGAACGTGTAAGAAGTCGAGGAAAGAAAAGAAAAGCCAGGGCATTGCGCGCGGCATACGGGCCGGGAAACAAAGGGGTTCGAATGGTGGCGCGGAGTAGTGCATCGTAAACTTTGCTCTGACTGGAACGTGGCTTACGCATTTCTCGGTGCCTGGCGTTTCTTCTAGCACATGCACGTTCTGTATGCGTTTTCGCCTTAAAAGAAAAATGAAAACCGTAAAAATTCCTGAAGTAAATGGATCTGCTCTTAAAGGTGGCGGGTGCCTGTTCTCGGACTAGCTTGACAGCGTGCGGCGTTATTTACGAGACTACGAGCGTCCGTGGGGCCGTTGCTCTCTTCCTCGCGCCTCTTTTTCCTTTCCCAAGCTGCGTATCTTTTGTTGTTCTTATAGTGGTTGCAGTTGTACCAGTATATATACTGCGTCGTCATCTTTCCCACAGTTACGCGATGTTCCTGGAAACACATTCTTTCTCTCCAGAGCGCAGTGGATCCGAATCTTGACCTACGTAGCAATCAGCCCTTCCCCCGCTTCCCTGGACGTGTGTGTGTGTGTGTGTGTGTGTGTGTGTGTGTGTGTGTGTGTGTGTGTGTGTGTGTGTGTGTGTGTGTGTGTGTGTGTGTGTGTGTGTGTGTGTGTGTGTGTGTGTGTGTGTGTGTGTGTGTGTGTGTGTGTGTGTGTGTGTGTGTGTGTGTGTGTGTGTGCGCGTGCGTGCAATATTTCTTCCTTCATCTCTTTATTTTTTTTAACGGCTGCTCTGACCTCACAACCTGCAAGCACTAGCATAGAGAGTATGCGTATACCGCGAAGGCAACGAACTTGGGATTTTAGGCGAACTGCGGCCGTAAATAAGCTACACGCGAACCCTTGCGAGTGAAAATCTCCGAATAACGCCGAACAGCCTTCGGGCACATAGTGTAGTAATTGCCATCAGGCCAATTTCCTTTGGTCTGTTGATAGACTGCTGATAGACTGATATGTACATAGATATTACTCGAGCCTGCAGGCCTTGCATAGGCATTCTGTTGACGTATACCCTCTGTAAAGCGTAATAATGAAACGTCTATAAAATGTTGTAAAACTACGCCGTGCATAGGCATTCTGTAGAAGTATTAATAAAGCCTCTATAAAGCGCAATGATGAAACGTCTATAAAACGTTATAGTAAAACTACGCCGTACATAGGCATTCTGTAGACGTATTAATAAACCCTCTATAAAGCGTAATAATGAAACGTCCATAAAACGCTACAGTAAAACTTCGCATTTTCTAAGCACAACTTAACTGAATTCTCGTGAAGGGTGGCACAGAGGACTGAGCGGTACAGTGGCCTACCAGGGCGCGGGGTCTTTGCTCGCACGTGATGCGTTGCCTCCAACGAGAGTTATGGCGTTTCTCAGTTGATCCGGTACAACCGAACTGTTGCTAACGCCATCGCCTCACCTCCTCCCCCGTTCGATCCTTACGGCGTTCGGTGGCACACGAACCGCCGGAGAGGTGTACAGAGGACCGCTCGCCGGCGTCTCTCGTATATCGTCTGCTTTTTGTGATGCATGGACGGAGAGAGGTGAAAGTCGGTGGCCGTTCGTCCTGCAGCATCTAATACAACGCCACGAGGAAGACGACGAAAGGATCCATATCCTCGCTGGAAGGGGGGGTGGGGGAGGAGGGAGGGTGCGTGCGCGCTATCCAAGAACGTGCGAACACACACACACTCCCGCCGCGTATGTGAACGACACAGCATCTGTTCGTGGACGAGTTTGTGCGCGGACAAACGAAACGACGCTGTCTTTGCGAAGCTGGGAGAGAGAGAATGGCCGTTGAACGCATAATTCACGCCGCGCGTAGCACCTCTTCAGCGAGACGCCGAGTTCTCCAGCGGGGGGACGAACGAGTGGTGTAGTACAGGCAACACCGGATGAAACCTGTTTTCCCTTGTGGTATTACCAGACGCGCGTTAGCACCTTCTTGGCTTCTCTCGGCTTCGTTGTCGCCTTCGTTTAATTAGCTGCTCCGCCTCGCGTCAGCCACCGTAAATAAGGCGGCGCTTCTCTATTTTTAGCTTTCGATGCTGTTCCCCCATGGGGAGCGAAAGAGAGGTGTTCGCCCTGCTCGGTGCCGGCCACCAGCGACCGTTTTCAATCTGGCGAGTGGCATATGCGTATGCTATAAGTAGAGGCCACTGAATGAGGCGGGGCTGTTGCCTTCTTGCAACCCTTTGTCGCATTCGGCGGAGATGGCTCATTTGCAGCGGCACCGTCAGGAAGATCTGCACGCACCGGGAACACGAAGTCGACCGGCGTTGACTTTGGGAGGAGCGTGTTTTCGAGAGATGGCGTTTGTGTGTGGTGCAGTTGCTCCTCTCTTGCAAGCCGACGCGCGGCTGTGTCTCGTCGATAAGCCTCGGCCGTTTCCGGACTCCGTGATTCCTTCCTCCGGTGTTCGGGCTGTCACCCCTCCCATACAAAAGGTCCGGAAGCCAGGAAGGGAGGGGGGAGTGTTTTGGCCTGAGGAGCGTAGTTGTTTAGGAAAGTACGCGTGGTTTCGAGTACCCATTTCTGTGGCCCTCTTCTGTCTTGCGTCAAGGCAACATTTGGTGGCGGAAATAGCGCATTACTCGGTGATTCTTCTTTAGAACGCAAGAGTGGACTTTGTCGCGCTTCGAACGCGGAAGTTCACCTCGAGTTCCGCTGTGCTAACGCGTTTCGCAGGCATTGCTTTTATGTCACACTATAAAAAAAGTTTACGCTCTTTGGCGTGTATATGTGCCACACAAAAAGAATCATCTGCCTCGCTTGCGTTTCCTTTCTTGAAAACGCCGCGCCCGCTATTTTCCTGTCGGCAATGCTATGCCGTGCTGATAACGCGCATGCCGTTCGTTACTGGGAAGTGCCGGGCTCGCAGCGTTAAAGAAAGGAAATGCGGACAAGACAGATGACGTTTTATTGTTGTGTGGCAAGATATGACTCAAAGGGTGTAAACTTTTCTTATACTGCATCTCTCGACAGGCTTTTTCGGCGACGGAGGAAACTTTTCTCGCTGAAGTGTTGCCCACAAGCGCGGAATGAATAGATATATCGGCAAAGTCGAGAATTTTTCGCGTTTACGTGCGCCGCCTCGTTCAAAGGGCTTGCCTGCATGCATACGCCCGAACTCTCGATGGTGCTAATCTTCACCAGGCCATCAATCCGAGACCGATGTCTATTGCAACAGGGTCGATTTCCAAAACTTGACTTAATATCCGTGACGTTCTCACGATACGAATGATTCTTTCAGGATGCCAGGTCCTAATCTTTGGGATACCAGGTACTCTTTTGGGATACCGTGTACTTTTTGAGAATACCGGGAATTTCCACTATGTCCAGGGAATATTTTGTGATATCCAGGACTTTCACTGTTCGGGACTCTTTCACGATGTATGTTCGGGACTCTTCCACTAGCTCAGGATTCTTTCACGATGTTCAGGAATTTATCTGGATGTCCGGGACTTTTTACATATCTCGACAGCATTTCACAGGATTTATCAAGGACTTCTTTCTGAAAATCCGGAGCAATGAAGTCCTCGGCGTCTCTCAGAACTGTCCGTGACACGTTATCCTTCCATTCGCGCCACCCCGCGCCCCGGTCCATTGGCGCCTATACTCTGAACTGTCGATTTCAAGTGGCGGCTAGTTGAATCTCGTTCTTGGCATGCGTTCCGGCGCGTGCTCGGGT
Source organism: Dermacentor variabilis (assembly GCF_050947875.1). Taxonomy (NCBI): domain Eukaryota; kingdom Metazoa; phylum Arthropoda; class Arachnida; order Ixodida; family Ixodidae; genus Dermacentor; species Dermacentor variabilis. The sequence continues at coordinate 29,997,957 of NC_134570.1, read as the reverse complement.
CGGCGCTCATCTCACTTCCGCGAGTCAAGAAGAGGTCGCTCGCTGTCGTTGCGTCACGCGGAGCCGGCATTCGATTCTCGGCCCCCGCTTCGTTCCCTCCGGAAACACACGACCGCGCGAGTGGCCGTCGGGCATTCTGCGCGCACAAGCCAGCGCTAAGTGCGAGCTTGTTTGGGGACGCGGCGAGATGGTTCGCGAGAAAGCTTAGATGAGAGACGTGCGAGGGTGCGATGGGATTGGGACGTGGTGGGGGGGGGGGGGGGCGTAAGCGTGTTTGTGCGCCAGGCCTGCCGGGGAAGACTGGGAGGACTCCTCGATACGCAAGTCCTCGCTAAGCAAACGCAAAGTCGGGCGACGCCAGCGAGTCTGGGAGAGCCTTGCGAGCCGCCGTCACACGAGGCCTTACTTTGAGCCGGTCCTCTTAGTCAAGTGATGGTGCGAGGGTTTCGGCTCGAGAAGAAAGCGCGATCGAGTCGGTTGACGCGGCTTACGGCGTCCGCTCTTCCAAGGCACGCGCCTCGTGCGGCGGGAAGAAAACAACAAAATGCCGCGCACTCGAAGCGAGGCGCGACCACTTATCCGAGATTTTTTGGCACGCGCTTCTCCCCCGCAAACCCGGCGCGCGGTTCAGCCCATAAAGTGCCGGCGGCGAGGTCGTCGCGTGCCGCTCCTATCCGGCCTATAGAGCGCGCGCTGTGCATGTCTCCGTACACAGCAGTCTCGTTTCCTGATCGGGCTCGCGGTTCTCGGATTGCCGTGGCGCATCGCGCGCGGCTGGCCTGTGGTGCCGGCACTTTGCTCTGCTTCGGATGCATCATGCATATTCTGTTTCATTTCGGTCTTGTTTTACTTTTTCTTTTCTTTTTTTGAACCAGCCTCTGCAGCTACTCTGCATCTCCGGTTGCCGCCGCTGTGGTGACTCGTCGGCGAGGCTGTCGACCTCGCTGAAACTCGGCCCTCGATCCTCCGTCGTCTCTCTTTGGCTCTTTGCTTTTTCTTTTTTTTTTTCTCGTCCCGGTGTCGTCGTCTTTTTTCAGCGTGGCGCTCTCGGCGCCCATTTTTGGCCGCTCGCAACGCTATGCGAAGTCGCGGGTCGCCGACGTCTCGAAAACGATCGAAGGCGGTGCATTCTGGGGGACGGTTTCGTAAGCAGAATGCGGATATCGTTTGGTTCGGGTTTGCTTGCTGGCAATGAGACTCTTAAATGGAGCGTGATTATGCAGATCCGACTCATACCCTTCAATTCTTGCCTCACCGTGGCAGTTAGTGGCAGTTAGTTTTCAGAGATTGCACACATTGGTGTGATCGCCTCTCTTTCTTAAATGGTCTGATTGGCGGTTGTCCAAGCGAGATTCGTGACGGCATTCGCTTGAACTGCCGTGGTCCTGTAGGCTCGGGGCTGTAAGCGCAGCTGAATAATCACGCCCCTTCTTGATTTACTGATTTAGCGCTTTAAATCTAAATGCGTACACACGGGCTATGCGAGATACCGTAGCAGCGAGCTGTGCTATTCTGGCATTCTTTGACGTACACCGATATCGCCGGCGCACGAGCTTCCTGGCATTCCGCCCCTGCGAAATGCGGCAGGGAATCGAACCTACCACCTGGCGTTCAACGCCGTAGCCTCAGCGCCTCCGCGACGGGGCATTCGTCCTGCTTCGGTCAGGTGGTGCCAGGTCTCGAACAGCAAGACGCATGCACGGGAACGCACGGGTCATCCTCGAAACCGGCCGGCGTCTTGTGGACACTCGCTGAGTGGGAGGGGTCGCTCGGATGCTTTGAGTTGCGGACACTGCTCACCGCCTTGAGATTTTTATTTCTTTAACAGCGCGGCGATAACGCGTGGCCCATATCTCCGTCTTTATCGGCCGCCAAGACAAGATATTTCGGGGATGGGGGGGACGAACGGGCAGGGAGACTGTTGGTCGGCGCATTCACACGCACACCGACTGTCGCTCCTCTTGCCTTTGCGGCAGCTCTTTCAGAGGGTGGACAGATAACTGACGCAACTGAAGCACTTTCCGTTTCACCTAAACCGAGTTGTTTTCTCTTGAACGACGCCGCAAAGACTCTCGGTGGCTATATACTGTACATAGCGTCTTGCTTTTGAGCACGAGGTCGGGGGTTCGAATCCCGGCCGCATTTCCATGGGAGTGGAACGCAATAACGCTCACGTGCCGAGATTTGGTTAACCCCGGGTGGCCAAATGAATCGGGCAAAAAAAAGAAAAATAGACAGTATACAAATAAAAAAAATAATTTTTAGATTATTTGGGGAATATATACATGAAAGCATTGCACTCCACAAGCGATTATTTATTTATTTATTTATTTATTTATTTATTTATTTATTTATTTATTTATTTATTTATTTATTGGACATGTTTAATTTTTGTCGGCGGTTTTTCCGCAGCATTTGGTTGCCAAATCAACAGACCTGGCTACTCCATTATTCAGCAAAAGAAGCTCTCCGAGGTTTTATTAACCATATTTCTGTGATGCTTTGATTACTACCCACCCCCCCCCCCTCTCTGCTGACTGCCTCGCAAGCGTGCAGTGCGATCAATCGGACCTGTTGCTCTTTATAGCGGGTCCTGCAGGTGAATGGCACGAGCGGATTTTTTCAGCGTCCAGCGTTGCGATTGAGAAAGTGCCGCGCCGGCTTCTATTTTTCTATATCTGTCGCACGCCCGCCTGACTGGGCGTACAGGAGCCCGGAAACAATGCAATCTGAAGCGGGGCGAAACGTAAAGCGTGTGCCGATCGCTTCCTGCATGCGGGCGACGGTGTACAATAACCCGCGGCTGCTGGCCGCAGTGGCCGCATGGTGCGGTCGTTCACCCCTGTGTTTTTTCTTTCTCTCTCTCTGTCTACGCGGGCAGGCCTTCAGGCGCGAGCAGTATGGTAGCCTGTGGCCACGTAATGAGTGAGCGATGTACCTGTCGTCGAGGGGGCGGGGAAGGGGCTGAAGTGGATTGCGATCCAGTTTAGTTTTTTTTGCCGTGTCATTATATAAATTCGTTGTCTGGCTCGTCGTCTGCAGCTGCAGGTTCGAAACGAAGGCACGCGATGGCTCGTGATTTTACCGCGAGAGGAAAACGATGAGGCTTGCCTGTTACCCTTCGTTGACAACGCGGCTTCAGGGCTAGCGCGCAGCCAAAAAAATTAGGGTTTCTAACAATCGGGGACCAGAACTTCGTCAATGTGCTTGTGAATATCTTTTTTTTTCGTGATCCCTTTTGATTTATGCAAAAGAAACAATATGAAGCGGGCACAGATAGGTGTTACAATGTACGAAATCCGGAACACCACAAACGCGAATGGATGATGATGATGATGTGGCCATCTGCTTTGAAACTGGGAGTGGCACATGCTCCCAAGCTCGCTCTTCGGCTGTGTTCAAACCGCTAAATATCAGCAGCTGCGCTTGTGCCGACATCTTGCGCCGATTTGTTCACCAGAATAATTTTATTTAAGCGGCTGTTCTTTCTCGTCCAAGGAACATAGGACGAAAAAGAAATAAAACATCGCGCTGTTATGGTTTTCAGACACATATTCATACCGACCAGGCCGTTTTCCTGGCTTCGCCGAGGTCCATTGCGTTCTAGATCTTGCGTTTCAGTTACGAGACGCGATGACGTCTCGCGTGTATGCTGTTATTTGTACGGTGATCAGTGTAGGCGGTAGTTCCTTGCATGGCTAGCTGTCGCTATACTGGGTGCTTCGTGTGAGTGACGGGGATTTGCAGGACCTGAACTGCGCTTCCCCAGCGTTACGCAGACATACGACACTGACTGCTTGAATACGCGAGCCTCCGCGCCAAGCGTCGCCATATCTAGGGGTATTTATTCCGCGGTTCCAGCGATAGATAATTTGTTCCAGCTTAATCGTCCAATTCGTCTTCCACCGTACCCTGAAACACTGTCATCACTCTGCGTAATGCGTTAGTCTGTAACAGACGCAGAACGATACGAAGAAATGACAGGACAAGAGCGACCTGTCACGTTTTTTTTCTTTATTTGCTATTCCACGTCTTTCGTTATCGGGTCGCATTTCGGCGCGCGCAACTGTGCTTGCGCACGGCGACACCTAGATACCTTTTAGAAAAGTTAATTGTCCGCTGCGAACAAGTTAGCCGCGAGAACGCTCTTTTCTGTCCTGCCGTTTCGTCACGTCGATTGGCGTCAGTTGCTTCAGAACAAGTGCGAGCCAAGTATACGTTCGCAAGAAGCAGTGGCTCGGTAATGGGGCCCTTAAAACGGCCGCAAAGTTATCTCGAGCTATCCGTCGTTGTAAATGAAAAATATCGGAGGCACAACCCTTTTGAAACGCGTGCGCAAAATCGATTTAGAAATCGGGCACAGCACCCGGAAATATTGGCGTTATAATGCGTCGAGCTGCCTCTGACGTCACGAAGCAGCGCTTTCCTCGGACAGCTCGCATTTTTTCTTCGTCGCCGAAAGTTCCGGCAATCGCTGAATAATTTACCGCACGCGTCTTTATAGGAGGCAGAAAGCCGGAGAAGTCGCGCTTAGCGTTTCTCTCTCTCTCTCTCTCTCTCTCTCTCTCTCTCTCTCTCTCTCTCTCTCTCTCTCTCGGCTCTTGCTTATCGGAGGGTCTTACGCAACCTGACTCCCCGCAGGCTTTGATCGAATTCAGTTGCGTGCACGGAGCCGCCTCGTTTCCGGTGGCCGGTGTGTATATATGCTGTTCGGTATCGCGTGCTGGTCGCTCAGCCGTGCGCGGCACTCAGGATGCGAGTAACGACGCTGGCGATGGATGGTTGCGTGCAGCACGCAACGACCGCTCACCCGCAGAAACTAGACAAAAAGAAAAGTATCGAAATTGTGCCTTACTTGTGCTTCTGGCGCTGTTTAGCTTGAAAAGGAGTCATTATGAGGACCGAGGAAAATAAATCTAAAAGGCGACGTAGATCATTCGTGTCGTTTTAACGTGCCCCTGTGTGACGCGTACGCCTGGAGAACAGAGCGAATGCGGCTAAGTTGCGACTCCTTCAGTGATAAACAACGGCTAGCTTTCTTCAACGGAGCAACGTTGGCTCTTGTTGCTTATGAATGGAGAGATAAGAAAGCTTGTCATCTAAATATATTTTTAGATTATCTTTCTGGGAGTAACTGTATATGCCTCATATATATTTCGTCCCGCTTTCGAGAGTTCTCTGTGCACCCAGAACTACTATGCGTTTCACTCTGATTGGGCACAGCCAATGTAAAACGCACTCCATCGCGGAGCACGAAGACTCTAAACACGGAGTTACGGTCAAATACGAGACAAGAATTTGCTCCGGCATAGAATTGCGAGCAGCAATTGCCCTTAAGTGCACGCACAGCGGACATCAAAGCTCATCGGGAGGCGCGGGTTCTGGAAAACATCACACGCAGAATCTTCCGTGGGAGTTACATAAACTACGCCTAACCATTTGCTACCGATCACCTGCTTATTCGTCGCCGCGTGCTGCCGTGATTCGTATAATTGCGAGAAAGAGCGCGAAAGAACCGTGAAACGGAGAAGCGCGGTTGTATCACCGAAATGTAAAAATGTTCACTGATGTTATATGAAGGTGCGTGTGAATGATGCCTCTGGTTCGTAGAAGATGAGCACTCGCCGATGCGTGCTGTAGTACATGACGCAAATGAAACAGTGTCACGATTGACAGACCTCGTGCGTAGACGTGGTGGACGACGCTGCCTCTTCTCGATGCGAACCATTATCAACCGTACTCAGGTGGCGGTTGCGTATGGCACGGCCTTCCGTCCACTACCTTGAAACTAATCTGCGATGGGGACGGAGTGCACCGAGTGCTGATAGCTTCGTGTGCGCCATGTCCTCGCCGCTTAGTTCGCGTTGAAGCGAGAGGCGAGAACCAAAGTCCATTCGTTCGCTGCTCGGGTTGTATCGTGAAAGTTATCTATCGGATTACGTGGCGGACGGACGGGTTTCCTCGTTGGTTACGCGCAGAAATTTATTTATTTATTTATTTACAATACCGCGAATACCCCTCCTGAAGGGGTTTTACATGAGGGGTGGGTGAGCATACAAATTTACCATTTGCAGTAAGCACTGAAATGAGTTAGGAGAGAAAGAGCAACGTAGAAAAACCCGATGACTGCAACACTTTGCGCACCCACAAATAAAGGAATAGAAAAACGGGTAAAAACACGAAAACTTATCAAATATGACAATCGACAAGTGTTGAACGTAATGTGTACAAAAAGCGGCAGTGACCTTTTTCTAGGTATGGAACACGGTGAGTAAAAACAGGCAGACATCTCGATAAACATATTAAGATGTCGACAGAAACACGTTTAAAAGAACACTGCAGATAATACGAGCAGATGACGCGATCAGGCAAGTGATTCAATGGCGAACCTAAAACTCGCAGGATCATGAGTAATGACGCTGACTGGAAGATTATTACGATTGACTACTGTTTCATAAAAGGAGGATTGAAGTTGTGCAGTTGTCTGAGCATGTGGCGGGTAAACTGCTTTATGGTGGCTGATACGGCTTGAAAGACTGTTTAGATAAGGGTGTTGCAGAGGGAGGGTATATGGTAGAGCTTATGATAAAGGCAAAGTCTGGATGTTTTGCGGCGCCTATCTAGTTTGGGAAGATTAGCCTTTGATTTTAAGTGATTAAAAGATGGCAGTGGAAAGAAGCTGCCAGTTCATTGTAAGTCATGTGCGAAGAAGTGCAAGCCGATATTTGACAAAACGAAGGTGTTAGGGCTAACAAAGGACCGAAGGGCACGTGAAATCTTGGAAGCTTCCTTGATAAGACATGGCCCAGTTACGTGCATCAGCGAACCGTCAGTGTATCTTTTCAAGAAAGAAGTTGAAGAGAGAGAGAGAGAAGAGAGAGAAGGGAAGACGGAAAGGCAGGGAGGTTAACCAGACTGAGTCCAGTTTGCTACCCTACACATGGGGAGGGGAATGGGGAGTGAAAAAGGGAGAGAGAGAACTTAGGTGTAGGATGTCTATAGTCGGGCACTCAAGTCTATTGCCCTCAGGTAGCGAAAAAGCGCTCGAACTGCTTTCTGGGCCAATGAACTGTGAGGCCAGGCTCCCAAGATCTTCGCTTCCGTAAATGGCCTGTCATTCAGTCTATTCAAGGCACACTGGAGAGTCGCACGTTGACTATCGAAGCGAGAACAGTGGCACGGAAGGTGACTGGTGGTCTCTTCACACTTGCACTTAGCGCACATTGGTGAATCCGCCATTCCAATACGATAGCTGTAGGAGTTGGTGAATGCTACTCCTACCCACAGCCGACACAGCAGATAGGGGCTTGCCGAGGGAGTGTTCCATGGTCACGCGGTTATGATTCGGCTTGGGCATGCGCATAGTTCGAAGCGGCAGCATTGTGTGATTTCAATAAGCTAGTTGTTTGTCAGCGTTCGTCCTGTGTCTTTATCTACCTGCGTCTCGTTCCTAGCGCAGTTTAATTTCACAAAAGAAAAGTAAGGGAACACACCAATGTGCGGCTTTTACTTTGCGTGACACTCCTGCAGCTTCGAGTGCCGTCCGAAGCTACGCCGTTCCTCGTTGCTCCGGGGCGTTCCGTTTCCCTCTGCTTCGGAGTCCACGTCCCGTGACGTTTGCCTGTAAGGCGTTACGCCTCTCCTTTAGACGTCGAGTCCGAAGGTACACAAGATTAGCAGCGGTCGAGGTGGACACGTATCTCGTTCATTGACCCCTTGTGGCGCCCACGCGAGCACCTCTGTGACACTAAACGGTGCCTGGACCGGATCGAACGCGCGCTCAGTCAAGTGTCGTTGCCCCGATGGAGTTGACCGAAGAAGCTGTAACTGTTATCGCGAAGAGAAAGTTCCAGCAGCTGAGTCCTTCGCCGCAAGTAGGCGTTTGTAAAGGTGTTTAAATCATAGTTCCGGGTATACACAGAGCGTCATCGCTTGGCGGGTTGTGTTTAGACTGGCTCTGTAGGACACGTTTTTAACAAAGAGGTGAGCTTACCACACTGCTTAAATGATTATCGCAGCAGCTGATAATCATTCAAGATAGTAAATGTGATTACTATCTTGAATGATTATCAGCTGCGGCGATTGGCAGCCGGGCGTGTATTTACGCATGGAGAAGTCCTTTGTTCCTTAATTGCAGCTGAGCAGGAAGATAGGCTGCATCAACGCCGGCTATCCCAAGGCTCGGCTAACAAACCAAGGCCGTACGTATTTCCCGTATTGTAACAGGCACGCACGTACTTTGACAAAGAAACGCAGAAAAAGGAAATCGAAACGTATATTAAGACGATAACTAAAGCTAACCACAAGAAACGTCCCACGTGCACCCGCGTTAAAGTTCATGCCCACTTGCACTGAAAACGCTATTTTTTACGCAAATTTGTTTCGTTTGCCAAGCGACAAGGAGTAGCCGGTGCCACCATAAAGGCGCCAACCTCTCCTAACATTCACTTCAATAAAAAAAAAAAAACCGCTTAGTACACGCACAAGCACGAATGAGACGTCGCATTAGGCGTAACTAGCGCAACACTTCGGCGAACGCGCCGTCGATAGTGCTACAATGGAACTGTCGGCGTTATGCATCGCGCGGAGCTTAGTCTCGTTTATTTCTGTAGCGATTGCGCATGCTCCGAACATTAGCTACTGGCAGCTTCGTCTGGAAGCCGAAGGGTTGTAAACGGAGCTTATTGGTAAATATCTGTGTGAATGAAACCTTTGGGACAGCGCGAAAAGATCCCGACAAGAATACAGAACACGAGTGCAGAAGCCTTCTGGGTCTTAAGTTTTCCAGAAGGGTGACCAGGAGCTCACGATGGCGAAATGCTTGAATGCCTCTCTTCACTCTGTCAAAAAAATGTCGTCGTCGACTGCCCTTCACTCTGGCCAACCAACAGCAGACATTACTTTCCCGGAATCTTTATGTCTTGTTGCCAAAGTGTCCACGTCCTTGGCGTACCGCATGCTTGCACAGGCACGCTGTACGGTCGCAGCGTTAAGCTTTAGGTTCAATTCAAGGTTCGAACAGTGGCGAAACCTTATCGCATTAATTCTTTACAGCACGCCCTCTGCGGCTATAATTAAAACGCTGAACCCCGTTTCTGGCGCCTGTCATAGCATCATGGTTGGCTTTGGTGCGAAAAAAAAAAAATCAGAACCGCATTGGTTCGCTATAATGTAGCCGAGCCTTTGTTCCATGACTTTGATATTATTTACGCGAACCGCCGCCAAAACGTAACGAAACAATGAATAAGCGAGAGAAACTATTTTCTCACGTGTTCAGAAGCAGTGCACTAAATGTATCAAAACAACGTTTGGTGCACTTTATAGTTGTTTCTTCTCTGTTCTTGCCTTAAACACTGTATCAGCTGCCAGGCAAAGAGGTCCTCGGCTCGCTCTCTGCCGGGGCCTGATCGGACTGCCATTTTATTACGTTCCCGACTCCATATTTCCAGCCTAAGGGGCCAAGGCCTTTTCTTATCAATCGACTGCCGTCCAGATAACAAGTTGCTTGAATATCGAATGGCTGCAGTGGAACACTAGCACATGGGTGCCTAACGTTCAGTTCGAATAGTGTCATGTTCTTTTCGCTCACGGTTTCTATCTCGTCTTTTACTCAACGTCTTGCATAGCCGTACTCACGCGAACTCATCATCCAGGCTTAACTTCTCTCGAGTTTGCCATTAAAGCCTGCTCTCGCAATCAAATTTGCCGCTTTGTCTTGCGCATAAAATTCCTCGGTTGATATTGTGGTTACCCGAGGAATGGCTTGGAAGTTTTGAGTTCTTCAGTCACCAGGGGACCGCGTAACCCTCGAGGAAGTTTCGTTCCCGCGCTACTGCTCCATTGCAATGTATGCGCGCACGCGTACGCAGCAGCTCGTACATTCTTCCAGCCGGTAGCTTCTAAAGGAATTTCGGGGTGGGCAGGGTCGCGGTGCGTGTACCACACGGGAACTGCCACACGCCACGTTTACGCGGTGGAATGGGGAGGGCAGATGGAGAGGGCGGACTATTTTGCGCGAGGAGGACGGAACAGCCCCTCGGTAACACTGCATCACCGAGGGTGCGGGGAAGAGGGGAGTTACGCACCTCTGGCCCGGACCAAGAAACGTAAGGTGACGACCGTACCGAAGCAGCAAGAGCTCGGGCTGTTTCGGAGGAGGGCAGCGTTCTCTCCTCCTCGTCCGTCATGTAGTGTACGTCCGGGTGTGAGAGAGGAGGATGGGAGAGGAGGACAACTGGGTAAGAGGAGGAGCGAAAGAGCATGGCGGAGGAGAATGGCTGCCGCCGGGCGCCACGGCGGAGATTGCCCGGTCATTGTGTCAGTAGTGCGCGCGCCGACGCGGATGCGAGCGGTGCTTGCGAGGAGCGGCGGCCAACGCCTCTTGGGGAGCGCTGCTGCGACGAAGACGACCGACCGATCGAGTCACGCGCTTGTTGCGCCCCTGTTGCCCGAGCGCGCGCGTGTGTGTGCGCGCGCCCTGTTTTAGCGCCGCTAGTGTGAACGGTGGTGGTGTCTTTGAGGCGCGCTGACTTTGACGCGTGCACCATGGGGCCCGCGTCGGCCGAGGCGACTTCGGTGCAAGTGCCGGGATCTCCGCCGCGCGTGCTGCCAGGCTACGTGTCCTTGGTGCTCGGCAAGGGAGACGTCTCGAGGCTGGACATTGTGAGGCATGGATGCGGGTCAGTTGCTCCTTTTGTGCTGCGGTTCCTTTCGCCAGTGGACGGTTGTTCTATCTCGCGCGGCATTCTTTCTTTTCGCAGTTGTGTTCTGCCTACGACGGTCATTTCTGCCGGGGACAGTTCAAGTGAGCGCTCGCAGAGACTTTAGAAACGCAGGAGCTGGGGCTTGGCACCGATCGTGCGATCGGCGATTTGCTCTCACATTGTCAGAATCGGTAGGAACGGTGAAATACTTGTTTTAAAAGGCTGCTAGGTAGCGCGAATGCAGCGATCGTTAAAGAGCCGACGTGCAATATTATGATGTGAAATGCAAGCGATTGAACTTGCGTTCTGGAGATGCTGGTTTGCATCGTCAGAATGTCGTTCGCTTTGCTGTCATTCGCTGGTGATTCGTGCGGCTCGCTTTGACCTGCTGAGGGTAATTATTTTGTTAATTTGCGAAAGCGTGTTCTTTTCTATAGTATTGGCCCGTACTTCTCGTACTAAGCGCTGTTGTGTTTAATATGTGCCCGTCGCAAGTGTTGTACCAGAGGACGCCGCTACAGCGTGATTCGCAGGTTGCTAAGTAGTTATGTTTGTTGCTGGCAGTCAGAAACATGCCAACGAGACGCCCTGGCATCATTTATTTGTTGAACTTGTGCTGATGGTAATTAGACTGACTTCCAAAGCCCTCGGAAAAGGTTTTACCATAATGGACGTCAGTCTTGGTATCCCTGTGCACGTCAGTACCTTGTCACTGTTCTGCTGTATTCCGTGTCATTCAAGCACCATTGCATGAAAAAACTACAATGTAGCGAATGTTCGTGCGCGATCGTAACTGTGCGGCATCTCGCGCGCGACCGCTGATGAGACTCCGTAAGCGGTGCGTAACATTGGCTTCTCTGTGAAGCTACTAAGCTGTGTGCTGAAGGTACCCTATAATTCCGCAGGTGAAAATGCCTTAGATGACTTCTGCAGAGTTAAGTAAGACTTTAAGGACTTATACTAAAAAGCGGTGGCTGCAGGTATACGCTTCGAGCGTCCGCATAATTGCTATTGCAACAAAAGTCATTGCTAGAAGCTGAGGTTGCTTGGCTCAACGGCTTCGTAAAGACGTGACAAGTTGCGAAAACAGCCCTTTATTATTTGATTCTTGTGCGCTGAAGCTTTCCGCCTAGTCCGAAAAGGGAATTCGCCCTGTGGCAGCTTAACAAAAGTTATTTAAAAAACTGACAGTGCTTTTCCTTCGTTTCTCTTCACAGCGGCCTTACATTCTGTCGTAGCGTTTCAACCGAAGAATTTCCAAAAGACTGCACATAATGATGTCGAAGGAAACCTTCAACGAGTAGCTTAACTTGTTCCGACGCAGATAACTTCGAATGACTGTTTTGCATGTGAAGTAGGTTGGTTAAACAGCTATCGGGCTCTTTTCCCCCGCACATTTGCGGTATATCTTACGCATCGTTGACTTCCAATAAAAGTCCGCTGTGTTGCGTTCATTGTATTGACATTATCAACTTTTCTAACCTGGATTCAGATAAACTTAAATGTCTATTTTTGTCTTAAATTTGTTCCGCTGTGAAAGACAACGGTGTATTTACATCGCAGTGTTTATCATAAGCGTGCCGAAGCTATGCTAGCGTATAACTGGACGGTGCTGCCGACTCTCTTTCTGGGACGTCCGTAGCTCAGTTCTCCGAAATTCAATTGCTCCTCGCATGCAATGTCTAAAAAATTCTGGCGCAGATATCTCCTTGCGTTGGCTTCCTACATTTTCGTGACATTTGAAGAACTTTAGAGCTCGCGAATATGTGGCACCATGGAAAAACCTATGTTCGCCAGAAGAGACCTTTTGCTTTCTCCGTACAGGTATGAATTGTATCGAATTAACCTTTCTGGTCGTTTTACGTAACTTCGAACATTAGCAAGAAGCGTATAGGGGATGAGCGCTGTCTTCTACGCTGTTTTTTCCTTCACAGTATAGGTTGTTTTCGCTCACAGTGTTGCTGTGCCCGTTGCCCTCTCTCGTTGTCGTAATATATATTTCGTGGTGGCGTATCTGTGACAAGTGACTCTGCGTTTTTTTTTTTAGATTTTAGTCTTGTTTATAGATAAGTGAACTCGGTCTTCGTGTTACCGGAATCAGGCGATGATGTGGAAATTTCCGGCAGAAATCTGTGTTTTTCTTCTGAATAGGGCTGAAACTGCGTGCCTTCAGCTTCTCCGCGTTCCGCGGCTTGAAATGTAAAGCCAGAGAGAGAGAGAGAAAGCCACTGGAACGACTGCGACGCGTACCGCATTTACGCAATAATACCGCCTGGTTAATTATAGTAGCGTCAGCGAAGTGTCGACGTTACCCCGGCTTTACGACATCCAACGGATTATGATGAATGGATTGTAAGGAAAGCGTTAGTTCTGGATTAACATTGAGCTCATTTAACATTTAGCCAGTCTTACTACGAGAGCCTTTCGCACTGCCGTCCCATTGGAACGTTTCCGTACACTGAACGGACGGCACAAATTAAAATTAAAACGACTGTGGTACATGTGGGAATCGGCCACAGTGGAAACCAAGCATAAGCAGCAAGGAAAATTTAAAAGCAGCTAAATTAAACTATAAAATTTCCCTGCGGTGTGCTTTACATTTAAATGCAACAGCTAGTTTGTATTCAAACCAACATGAACGTATCAACTTCTCGGGGGAAAAAGTGTGACGCGTTAGGGGAGACCTGTATTGGCAAAGAAATTACTTCCAAGGCCTTCGTGTCAAAATTCGCCTGTAGCCAGACCTGAAATGCTTATTAAGTGTATCCTCTAACAGGGGATCATGCTGCCAGTAGCAAACCTTGGTAATTGCAGTCACTAATATTATCAGAGAAACTGTGACATGTGGAAATTACTAGCGGGAAGGAAAGTATATTTTAAGCACATTGGTTTGCATGCCGCTGTACTTGTCGCATATTCTGGACATGGCCGGTCGCGAACACGAGGCGCGCAAAATGAGGGAGCCAGGAGGTTGCGTTCTCTCTGTATCCTGCAATATTTTCAAAGTGCAATAAGCCCTCGTATTGCAGTCATCGGGACATGAATGGCGGTTCCTTATAAACGGTATTTCATTGAAAGCAGAGAGGTGCCAAACGCGCCGTAGTAACGCGGAAAGTGTGCTCCTAAAGTACGGAGGCTCGTAAAGCGTGCATTGAACCAAAACCGCGCTCGACAGTAGCGTCATAAGTGAAATTCTGATCGCGCCCTTCGTCAACCACTTCGTCTGTCGTTTGTGATCTTGTAATGCAGCCACAGGGGGCGAAGACCTGTGACGCCAGGGTACGGAGTTGTATTCGCAATGCATTTTTTGTTTGTTTTACGGATTGATATATCATTATTACTGCTAGGACGTGACCCATACGTCCGTCCGTCACAAAGCGAAAAGCACCTTGCCATCATGGTCATAATGCTCTTTATCTCTCCTGGCTGTCGCAAAGTGTTTCCGAGTGCGCCGCGTTTAACCGTATTGTGTGGCTTTTCCTCTTTACATCAAGTAGCCGAGTCTGGCGCCACTCCACGTCTAATAATAATATGTGAAATGCATGGGCACGTAGTCGGGACCTCGTCGAAGTTCGAGTAAAGCGATTTCGCTTTAGCGACGGTTTGCTGTATGCGCTGCGCGAAGCGATTTGACCTCGCAAAACTTCGCATTAAGCGATCTTTCTAGTAAAGCGATTGAGTTTTTAAAAAAGCGACCGGTAGACGTTTGAACGAGACGATTCCTCTCTCTATCTCCTCCGCAGGTTGGAGAGCTCTTCGAGCGGCGGCTGCCGGCTGGCGCAGGGGACCAGCAGCGGCGCCAGCTGCGGCGCCGGGGGCGGCGGCCATGGTTCGTCGTCCTCTGCCGCCGCCACTGCGGCCGCGGCGAGACCCGTCGAGCTCGCCTTCCGGGGCCTGAGCGTGTCCTGCGGCAGCAAGGCCCTGCTGCAGGACGTCTCCGGCCTCGTGCGACCCGGAGAGATGCTCGCCGTCATGGGACCCTCCGGTGAGTGCCTCGCCGACGGGTCGCCTTTCAGTCGAGCCGCTGCTGCTGAGCTGGCCCGTATAGTTGGTGCGCGACAGAGGGACATGGCGGCAATGCAGTGCTGCACCTTTCAGGACCTCCCTCTTTCCCGGGATGGTCGAAATGAAGCCGGAGCTGTCCAATACACAGCGTCTCTTTTAGATCTGGCGTTCACTTGGGGACCCACTGTTGCTTTGGGACTATAGTCTTGAGGACGAGTTAAGGACCGCACAATGAGCGATGGAACGAAGAATGCTAGACATAGCGTTAAGAGACATAAAGAGAGCAATTTGTATCAGAGAGCAAACGGGTATAGTAAAGATTCTAATTGACATTAAGAGAAAAAAAAATGGAGCTGGGCAGGTCATGTAGTGCGCAAGTTAGACAACCTCTGGACCGTTAGGGTTGCAGAATGGATACCAAGAGAAGCGAAACGCAGTCGAGGACGGTACAAGACTAGGCGGAGCGATGAAATTAGGAAATTCGCGGGCGCTTGTTGGAATCGGTTGGCGCAAGACAGGGCTAATTAGAGATCGCAGGGAGAGGCCTTCGTCCTGCAGTGGACATAAAATAGGCTGATTATGATGATGATGACGACCATGAATCGCGTATAGGTACGGTTTGCAAAGCTAAAGGAACAAGCGTCTGCGTGGGCTATGAGGTCCCGGTCTGTTGAATGTCAGTCGTCTCGATGAAACAAGTCTGTGCTGTAACGCAGTGTCACGCTTAATTGTCAGTTGTCGTTTATTATAGCCGCACCAATATGACAAATTTGGCTACTACGAAGCCTGCGTTCTTATACTATACCGTATCTGACAAAAAAGAACGAAAAAAGATGGAAGCTCCCTAACGCAAGTAAACAAAAGGGCGGGGTGAAATTATGTTTTGCGCCGAGGAAGTCTTGTTCCATTTGCTTATCGTCTGGTATCAATGTCTCTTGAAATTGCAGCTGTGATGATGTTTTGCTCGTCACTTTAGCAAGCATCCATTCCGAAGCAATCGTATCGCTGGCGCTAAGTCTTCTATTGGACCCCCAAATGAAACCTTAACAAAATCTAACCTCGCGTAAGGTTAGGTTTTTTTTGTTTTGTTTTAAGGGCACCGCAGCGCAGCGGCTAATGTCTCCCGTCTCTTTTTCGAACTCGTCTCCGGTTCCGCCGTGGTGGAAGCAGATTGAAGATCCTCGCAATTATCCAGCAGCAGCAATATAATTTTCCCCTTTCTCCTCGTTTTCTTACGGCTAAGTTTCGATATTGCTGACCTGGAAATTCGCCCTCACCCAGCCCCCCTTTCTCCTATCGTTTCATAACAGAATCCATTCGAGAGAAAATTGAATTTTTAGCCCGTTGATGAAGTTTCGCCGGATGTCTGCAAATGGGGGCGGAGGCGTCTTGGGATACCCGCGATATGATTATTTAATCGATTCACGTCTGCTCCTACTGACCTTGTTAATTATCGGCGTCTGCTGTCGTACATATGGCGTGATTGTGTTATCGAATCATCCCCTCAACATTCAACCCCCCTCCTCCCTTTTTTTTTAAACCTCCTCACGTGCTCAAGATAAACGAAAACGGCAGTAATAGCAAAAGATAGTCAAATTACAGCGCACCGAGCGCAAGTGGCAGATCAGCGGTCTTTCTTCTTTTGTGCAATGCAGTAGTTCCGTGGTCGTAAAATATATATAAAAAAATACTGAGCACGTAGTTGCATATCGCTTGACAAGAGGGGAAAACAACTCTTAGATCTTTTAGATGTCGTGATTCGAACTCGAGTAACCTTGTTCCCTTTATTGTGAATGTTTTATCACCTCACAAGATGAAAATTGTAAAGACAACACATTCACTATTAGATAATGCAGATATTAGATGAGGTTGACAAAAAGAAAAAAAAAACGGTCTCAACGATTGCTGGACACGACAAAACCATACACTCTGTAGGTAGCTCGCATAAGAGCATACTCACGATAAGCCTAATACTGAAAGTCGGGTGCAATAGCACAATAAACGTCAGATTGCAAGCCTAACGCAGGCGCAATAATATCACGTAACTCGCGTTTACATAGAAAACAGCGTAAACTTAAGAGGCTCTAATATTACTTTAACGATGACTTGACGCTCATATCTCAGTGCCCAGTCATAGACATTTCAAGGTCCAACCGTAGCAGGAATTTTCGAGCTACTCGCATACCCACATACAAGAAGGCAAAACGGGCGCACACCCACGCGTACACACATGCGCGCCTTACCCGAGCGATCGGTTTCTGGAGAAGCACAAACGCGCACGTAGCGGAAAACCCCCCGCGAACCGTTTTCCCTTTCAGTTCTTTTTCACTGCGCCTTCACGACAATTCCACTACTTACTACTACGCTACTACTACGAGGTCGGTGGGTCAGGGAGCCCTTTCCTTCCGAACAACTAGGCGGAATCCGTGTCTCGCGGTCAGGCGGCGGTACCAGGATTCGGCGAAGAAAGTGCGGGCGCGTCAGCGGCGTCTCGAAAAGCGAGGGCGTTTGAGGGTGGGAGGGGAAGGGTCCTTCGTTTTCCGCGGCGTAGAAAGCGAGCCGGGGCCGAAGAAAAGCGGCTCCCCGCTAGCAAGCGCTCATCTGTGTCCCCCGTGAGGCCGGTCATAATGCTTCCGCGCACCGCGGTCTTCTCTCGAGCGGCGATGAACCGCAGGTGCGCGCTGGCGCGCGCACAATCGCGTCTGCGCGCGCAATGGTTTGTCCTGCCGTACCGTCGACAGCTCCCCGGGCAACGTGGTGCATGCCCATACAGCACCGCCCCCCCCCCCCCTTCCCCAACACACACACGCACGGACAGTCTCTCCTTCTCTCGTAGTTTTCCTCTCACTCTCTCTTGCTTCTGCTGCTTCGCCTGCCCAGCGACGTATGCGTGCTGGCGCCTGCGCGTATAATGGCCTCCTCTCGGCGGCGACGGCGGTCGTGCGTGCTGTCCAGACAAGCCATTCTTCCAGGAGGGCGCGCGCGCCGCGGGAGGTGGCGACGGCGCTTCTCCTACGCGGCGCGTGTTGTGCGGGAAAGCCTTTCTTGCGCCGCGCGCCGACTTCCCGCCGTTAGCCGGAGTAGAGACGGACGGGCGGTGATTTAGGATGAAGAGAAGCGCGAAGAAAGAAGGTGGGGGATAAAAAGCTGGGGCTCTGTTGCGCCTCAATCTTCGTCTTGCAGTGGCCGCGAAAAATGCTGGCCGCACAAAAAAAGAAAGAAGGAAAGACGGTGACGAATCATTGGGACAACTATACGGCCCTCCGTGACATACACACGTGCGTGCAGCCGCTTGTTGTGTATGGCCAGCGAAGAAACGCGGGATGACAGAAGAACATCGTACAAGTCCAGGGCCAGCGAAGCGTTTCTGTAGGCGCCGGTTAGACGGATGAGGCTGCGTTTGCCGAGGTAAAGTGGCCCAGAACCACGCTCCTTCCCCTTTTCGAGAATGCTTTCTAGGAAAAAGGCCCGCTAGGTTGCGCTGAAGGACGCGGGACTCTGTTCTGTCAGTCAGAGCCCCTTTGTGGCGCGGAAGCTACGCAACACTAGACCTCGCTCGCAGCTGTGTGAACTCGGAGAGAACGGAACGCCGTTGAAAGCTATTGTCGTAGTGTAGCATGCCTTGAACAGCGGTCTTGTAACTTTCACCTGCGGTTGCTTCGGTCCTTTCCCGGTCTGGAAAGGTTCGGTGGCATTTGGTCACTAGCAGACAAGGGCCGAAGTTGCCAACAGCGCGTTGAATGGGTGCCGGATAGCTATTTAACGTCTTCTTCTTCATTGTTTCTTGTGGCGCGCCGCACAACACAGAAATCAGGTGCATACACAGGAAAGGAAAGCGGAGAGCAGAATAACTACGAGTTTATTTCGAAGCAGACAGGTGCATAGATAGGTGGTGAAATGACAGTGTTCTAGAAATGAAATTTAACAATCTCGTTCAATTTCCTCTTTAATATTACTCTAAAGTGTCGACAGATTTACCGTAGGCTCCGGGACAATCGTAACACGTATGATTGCGAAATAAGTTGAATAGAATAGTGTCCCTTTCCTGTTTGTAAGGTTGTCAGCACGTATCGGTGATCGAGCGCTAGTAGACGATATCTCGGTCCGACTGAAAGAAATCGAATTTATTGGGTCATGTGATGCAACCGATAAGCGGTGGTCTGCTCGAACAAAACTGGTGCCAAGTAATGATAATGAGATTCGCGGACATCAAGACGATTTGGTTCACGCTGGACGTTACAATAGGAAATCTCCGGGAAATGCCTTATGTAGTGCACTCAAGTTAGCTGAGGACATTGTTCTATCGCGTGGTTGCCGTTTAACGAACGATTAATACTACAAAATGAACGCACTATTTGTATTGATGAAGGCAGACACGTACCTTTAACACGGAGCATGGTAAAATCGTTGGCAAATGTCGGATGTCACGTTGCCGCCTCTTTTCCCCGAGTTGCCGCCTTTTCTCTCGCTATCTCAGACACGCATGAAAAAAAAAAAAAAAAGATCGCGCCCGTACGTTGCCTTCCGAGTTAACGAATGAACGGGTGAGGTCATCGTGAGAGAGAGAGGGGTGGTTGTAAATGGCGACAGGGCGAAACGCAAGCGCGCCAACGGAAAGGCGGTTACGAAAGCGCTACGAGATGAGGTTGACTGAGGCAAGTTGTGGCCTTTTTTCGTTCTGTTGCGTTTGTTCTTTACTCTCACTTGAATTCTTGGCGCTGTGGGTGGCCGATTCTTGTAGGTGCATCGGCAGCCTCCTCTGTACGCTCGATCGGACGCCGCCTCAGAGACTTTGATCTTAGGAGCATTTTCGAGATAAGTATTCCACGGATGGTGCCTGTTATTCCCCCCATTTTTTTTTTCTTGCGTTCCCCAACCCTTCTTTTCGTTTCTTCTTTTGTTTTGTTTTCTTGGCGCACGGCAGATGTTCGCGTAAGTTTTACGTGAAAAAGAAAAGTCAAAATTAAAAAAGAGTGCGTGTGTGTGGGGGGGGGGGGGGGCGAATTGTAAGGTTCCCTCGAAAGGAAGAAAAACTGGCGGCAGCAGCATCGGTCGAGTGTTTTCTCCGGCTGTTCCGCGACGATGACGTCAGTGCATCGCAGCCGGATGAACTCGTCGGGCGCTGACGTCAGCATCCGGTTTACTACGTGACTTGCGTGGACTCTCACGTTACCGCTCGGCAACCCCCCCACGAGCGGATTAGAGATGCCCGTGTTTTCTAAATATAGCGATCACGCGACATTCTGAATGAGAGAGAGAGAGAGAGAGAAACAGCAAGGCTTGAAAAGAGCCGTTGGAGAACTTGCCGGGAATCCGTCGTCGTCGGCTACAAGCACAAATAAAATTAAAGAGGAGGCTTTGTAGCGGGAACGCTGAGCGAACGCGTTGTCTTCGTTCCCCTCTTTTGACGCCCACGCTTGTGGGCAGCCCATAACGCTTACGAACGTCAGGCAGCATTCTTCACAATGAATGTTCGCGCGTTCAGTTGAGTTTCGGCCGGGGCTGGCATGCCTCAAACATTTGGAAGAGAACGTCCCCGATTTCAAGCGGCCTTGCGGTCTCTCGGATAGCGCTAACCTATCCGCTCTCGAAGCGGAAGCATGGGAAAACTCGCCGAATGTCTGCCTCAAAAAGAAAGAAAGAAAAGAAAAGGGCTCTTTCATAATTTCGACGTCTCGGCGGTCGTTAAACACAGACGCGTCATTCTGCGGGAATGCAGTGTACGTGCTTCCATGCAGTCCCCTCCACTTCCGTGCCGTTAACAGCAGCTTGCCCAACGGCGGTTGTTGCAAATGACAAGCAAAATAAGCTCGCGTCTGGCGAGGGACGAGGGTGCGGGATAGCAGCGAAGTCTGAAAACAGAAAAAAACTGAAAGAAATGAACGCCGAGCAACTGCCATCGTAATAACGGAAACTGCGTCGTCGTTGAAGAAAATAATGCATATGGCATCGCAGCTAACAGAAGGCGGCACTGAGAGGTTCGGGAGGCGAGCGCCAACATTTTAGAGGAGGGAGGACAAGAGTGCGTTGTGGGTTCGAATCCGCAACCCGGCGGAAAAAGAAAATTTAAATAAATTTAGAAAGAGAAAAGAGGAGGAAAATCTAGGTCAGCGGTTCCCCCGCCACCCCGTGCGCGCAACGAAGAGGCAGCGAAAGTCAGCTGCGTCATCGCAGTTCTGTCGGCCTCTCTTGTGCAGACAGCGTGTCTGAGGGGGGAAGAATGCACTAAAAAAATATCAGATGCCTGTTTCTTTCCGTTTTATATTAGTTATTTTGTGAACCTGGGCAAAAGCAAAGAAAACGTGGCATCGGTGTAGTACGCGCAAACGACGATCCTGTATAGACACAGCAGCCAACACACACACACGCAGGCAAGCAGACAAACACCACAGGATCAGCAGCAGACGAGAATTCGGCACACACAACCCGGGCGTCGTCTGCTGGCCTCCGCCGTCGACGCCATTTTCTTTATCTGAACGGCCCTTATCCGTCACGGGCTCCTTCCTGTAAACCCTGCGCGTGCAAGCTCGCGCGCGCGTGCTCGCCTACTTTACCGTTGTTTGGCGGAAAGAGGAGGATGGACGGTAGTGGGCGCCCAGGCAGATTGCGATGGGAGGCGCGCACAGTCTGCAGGCGGGCTAGGCAACCGGCACGGTGGTCGTCGCTGTGTAGTCGCGTTATTTTTGTTTTCCTGTTTGTCGATGCGGCGTTCGATAGCGGGGAGCGGCGTGCCGGCACTTTCGCCTTCGAAAAGAAAGAAGCAGCGGGGGCAGCGGCGCCCGCGCGCTCTTCGCAGCCGCCGGTCGACCTGATTCTCAAACCGTGGGGCAGCCCCCCTGCAATAGCGTCCCCCCCCCCTTTCCCCCGCCTTTCCTTCTGCTCGTAGCAGACGAACCGCTCCTCTGTGTCGTCTGCTTCTCTTACCTCGCGAGCACGCGCGCTGAAAGTGAACGGAATCTTTTCTTCTTTTTTGGCGCTTCATGCCCCCTTCTAACGTTCTTCACCGCCATTTTGTTTGTTTGCTGTTTTTTAGACGTTGGAGAACCAAAATAGGCGATAGCGTCTGAAGGGGGAAGTAAAGTGATGAGGGGGATAGCGTTGAGAAGGGTGGGACGGGAGCATGGCGGCGCGTGCTACGAAGCTGAAGAATCCCGCACCCAGCACAGCGGTCCCGACAAGCGAAGCGAGTCTCCTTCGAGACCGAACGGCGCCCGACAAGAAGCGACAACAGGCGCCTTCGCTTTCCCATTTTCTCCTTCGCATTCCATCGCGGTAAGTGCAGGGAAATGGGGACACCCACCTCCGAAGGACGACTTTGCGAGGGAACCCGAGCGTATGCGAGATGGACTTTTCGAGGTGCGCGGACACATAGGAAGTTCAGGTGTCATCCAATGAAGAGCGCAACTATGTGCCGTGTGCATGCGCTTTATTATGCTACGGGCCTTTCGAAGAAATCGTGAGTGACGCGGTTGATAAAGAAAAGGTAAAAAGAGAACGCTTGAAGGGGAAGCCTTCACCCGTCGCAACTCCTCCGTCGGCAGCCCTGTCTCGTCGGTCCAGACAGATGGCTGGCGACAGAGCAGACGGAGGAGAATGCTTGAGATTGAATAAACACTGAGTGTAAGAACGCGCTGTTACGACGGTGTCGGGAAGGAGAAAAGCGGGAAGCTCGCTCGCTCGCTTTCGCGTCGTACCGAGTGCTACTACTAGGCTTTGCCTATACCTTCCGGGGGCCCGTCGACCCGGCGGGGCTTTTGTTGTGCAGATGCCACGCCCTAATCAAAAGGTGCCGCCGGGTCGGAAGAGAGGAGCCGTACGATGAGGAGGCTGGGAGGGGAAGGAACCGGCAGAAGGCCCGTACGTGTAAACTAAACGCACCGCTCCGAGAGTTGAGCCCAAAGTTTTTCCGACACACTTTCTACCGTGGTCCTCGCGAGCGACTACTTCCGCGTTTCATTCGAGCCTTCAATGGCCCCCGGTCCTTCCTGGCATCGACCCCTGGCTTTTTATTTTATCCATCTTTGTCCCCTTGCTTAACTTTGCTTTCACTTTGTTCGCTTTTGTTCTGCGGGATATCCGGCCCACGAGACTCTACGGCGCGCTCTAATAAATTTGCATACTTAATCTAGTGCTTCTCGCCCTCCGTCTCTGCCTCTTCCTCTAGGAAAAATAATGTAGAGCTGGCATTGCGTTACGAAAGTAGGCTAACTCTTCACTTAAGCGTTTTCGCACGAGACACTATATGAGGTACACATACACGTTGCTGCTGCCTCGCTTCTTTCCATAAAGTGGGAAAGAAAAATGAAACGGGTCACTCATCCCCGTGTACTTGTGCGGGGAACAGCGGGGAAAGCCAGGTCACTTTCCCTTTCATGTATAGCTCACTTTCCCCTCCTGTAGCGCGTTCTTTCTCAGATGTTCGCATAGCACCGTCTCCATGTATAGCAGCATATGGTCTTCCGCGTGCTTTGGGACGGAAGAAAAGGTGCCTTCCCCCATGTATGTCTTCTTTCTTCTCTCCATTTGTTAGTTACTCCCGCAGTCCCGGCTGGCTGATCGAGTGCGTTCCTTTTTCTCCATCTTCGACCTCATTCTCATGGACGCGACGGTACGCTTACTGGCTCGCACAAACGAACACTACTGAGCTCTTCCCCCTCAGCCCAGTTCCACCTAGGAATATATAGAGGGGCAAAAGGGAGCCGCGCATCCTCTGAGGCCCTCTCTGGACTCCTTCTGCCGGCATCACGCCCAAGACTGCTTTCTTCTGCGGTTCATTCCCGCTAATCTCTCCCCTTGTTCGGCTTCTCAATCAACCAAATCCTCCTTACTTGTGACCCCGCCCCGAGGAAGCGCACGTGCCCTCTCCAAATCGCGTTCTTTTTTTTTTCGTTATTAAACGCGCGCGCGCACACACTCTGAGCGTCGTTCGTTTCTTGATTTGGGTGCGCTCACGTGACGGACGAGCGAGCGGTGAACGGCGGCGGGCCGGGACGTTACGGGAAAATAGGCGGTCGGGCGCATCTCTCTCTCTCTCTCTCTCTCTCTCTCTCTCTCTCTCTCTCTCTCTCTCTCTCGCTTGCGCGCGCGTGTCTTCGCAGTTTGTTTCGAGAGATAAATGCGGTATTCGCTTCCCCGTTCTAATTTCTCCCCCTCCTCCAGCTTCCCTGGGTCGTGGCCGACAGTGAAAGTTTAACGAGCAGCGGAGAGCACGCCGCCCTGCATAGTACACTGCTTCGAGAAAGCATGGATGGGAGGGTGCCTGGGATAGAGAACGAAATCCGCCGAGAACGACGGAAGCGAAGAATAAAGGAAACCAATTATCCGAGAGAAAGTAATCTGACGCGGCGCTTTCCGCCGCCGACCATTGCTCGGAAGGGCGTCGCTCGCGCTGCGGCAGTTGGTTTCGCAGCGGTTGCCCCAGTTTCCAGCCGCCCTGCTCCTCGTTGAATTATCTGCGCGCGCTGGCACCACTGCTGGTCGCGCCAAGTGTGGCAGTCACCGATTCGCCATTTCTCTGTCCTGGCCTTAAGAGGTCAAGCGTCTCAAGCTCGCTTATTATATGCTCTTCCAGCGAGGGTGAGAAAACATCCCGTATGCCGCAGCCGCTGGAGTGTCCAAACAAACGCGTGACCGACATGCGTGTCGAAAACTTGTTCGTCATATACCGTCGCACTCGCTTAATCATTGACTCTTCATGCTGCTTGTGGTAGATATGTCCGGATGATACGTGAGATAATGGGTTCTGACGCAAAGTTCAACGTTGCAAATGAACCAAAGCACAATCAGCGATCTGTTGCATTTCCCGGTCAAAGTAGTGACGCGAGATGGGGAGAACATGCGGTGAATGTGGACCAGAGGGCTATTTGAAGAAGTGGTGGTACGTTATTGTCTTATTATAACGAAGGAAAAATACGGGCCTTTACTTAATTACTGGCGGTGCGCATCGATTCTTCATTTGGTCATTGTCTATCTATGCCTTCCTCGTTAGCGGTTTGAAAGGACAAGACAGCCGAAGGCTACAAAGCCCGAAACGAGGCGCTCTTTAAGCCTGGGTTATAACCAATGTCTACAGGCCGCAGTTGCTAGATATCTGCGGAGTGTGTATGTGTGGTGCGTACAGGAAGTTTAGTCTGCAGCCTTACTTTCAATGGGGTACCGCAGCTTTTGTAGAGTTTACGCGTATTCCGCGCGCGCTGTTATCTCATTAAGGACTTCATTGTGGAATACCAGCATGGCCGAAACTGGCGTCCTTTTGGTGACGCCTCCTCGCGTATATATTCGTCCTTGTTGAATCTCTTTCGGCGCACTCGCGATGACAATGTTATGAGGGAAAGCCTGCTCTCTACACCGCTCCACGGCGTTTCCGATCTTTCCCGCATTTGTGTCAAAATGGAAACGCCTTCTATTCTTACACGTGATACCGCGCATCAGTTGACCTTGCTGCAACATCCCGTGAACGGATGTTGAGCGTCCCTTCGCGGTGCCTGAAACGCCGAGCCCCAAACACGGCTCCACGATTCGCTACTCTCTCTCACGCGGTGCAGCGCGTCGCTCAGGTTTACGTGCGATGCGTTTACATACTGTATACAGCGTACCGGCTGCGTCTTTCCTCTGACAGGAGCGGAGCCTTTTTTTTCCCGCTTTTTCACCCTTTATACTACATCTCACGCGCAACTTTGCGTTCATCGGCCCTCAATTTCTTTCCCCTTCTATTTCGTCCCCGAATTTAGGCCTTTTAGAAGTTTTCTTTACCCCTACCCGTCACGCAGTCTACCCCATTTCCGAATCGAGTGTGACCTTGTCCCATTTCTCTATCACCTCCCCCCCCCCCCCGAGATGTGCGTGAATCGGTTGCACGACTCGTTCAATTCTCGTTTGCCTCGTCGTTATTATTATTTGGCCCGGCTTTCCGGCCAGGCAAAAATCGGGACTGGCTCCAGCCGAAATCCAAGGTTATACACTCGCTCGACAACCGTTCTTTCGGTCGTGCAACTAATCTCTGTGTCTGTTGCGAGCGATGCTGTTGTAACCTCGGTGTTCAAGGTTCTCTTTTTTCCTGAAAAATGGGATCCTACCGACCGGACGTTTTCGCCCCATTCTTATTTATTTTTTTGTTCATCCGAAAGAAGGGTCGTGTATAGAGAAAGGACGAACGGGGTGCGTTTCGTGGAAAAAGTTGGGAAGAGGAAATTGGAAGCGGTTGTGGTGCATCAAGGTCGGCGGCGTAGCGTGTAGAGGAAGAAAGGTGATGTCGAGTGGGAACTTCAGAAAATAGCGAGCCATTGCATTAAATATGAGTTTTTTTTACACGTGTCTATTTTTTGGTGCTGCCTCGTAGCAAATACGTGAAAAATAAGTCGCAGCTGTTTCAGGCCGGCCCGGTGCGGTGTATAGCAGGGACTGGAACAACCGGCGCTTTCTCCTGGGCAATATTTCTCGCGGAACACATGTTTTAAGTAAGCACGGCAATTCTAATTTAACGGATCGCTATGTAGGTCGCATAAACTGCTGCAGATTGAAACTTTAAATCTCAGATTAGAGGCTCTGTGCCTGTAGGCTTCGCGGATTTTTTTTTTTTTTTTTCACAGACCAGTGTCCCGTACACTCTTGCGGTCGACTTCTGCAGACGCTGCGCGCCAGGCATCTCATTCCTCCTCCTTGTTTCGTTTTTAAACAACGACCGCACTCTCCCCTCCCATAAATACCGTTTAAATACTCCCCTCCCATCGGCGAGTACGGCTCGCTATATACCCTACGCGTACAACAGTACACGCGAATGGAGCCATTCATCTCTATGCGGCTTGTTGTTCCAAGGGGCCATCAATCAGCCCCGAGGCGTGCTAAAACAAGCCGTGCAGCGCCCCGGGGCAGCGCGGTAGCTCCGCTATCAGCAGCAGTGTACGCCTGGTTGTGTTGTTGAACAGCTGGTTCACTCGAGCCGAACAATCCTTCGCCCTTGGCACCGTACAGGGGCTGTGCGCTTGCAAGTGCGGGCCAAGCTGCTGTGCGCTCCCCTTGCACCCCTCCCCGTGCGCTGGGTTGTGACTCCGCCCCACTCGGCTCATTGTGCTTTCGTTCACGATGCACGCGACTGTGTTTGCTTCTTTGCTGTCGCTTTCTTTTCCTATTTTTCTTCATTAGCGTCTGCGCAGGCTGTTGCACACTCGCTTCCCGGGCGTTGACGGCGAATGGGTCTCGAAAAGCCCCGTTTACGCACGTTCTCGTTAGCCCGCGGTGCAAATAAACGTCGGATATCTGGCTGACAGAGTCAAGATGGCTCGGCTTCCTCTTTTCTGTTCCCTTTACTTCTCCTCCGTCGTTTGATCTTTCCTTTTTTGCGAGACTGGCTCAGTGTGCTGGCAATGGAATTTGCCTTGGGATGATGCGTCGTTCTCCCTCGCGATTTAACGCGAGGAGTTCGCTTCTGAGTGAGCCCGCGCGGGCATTGTCGCAATATGCCCAGCGTGTCAGCTTTGCACTATTCTCTTTGTCAATCAGGGGCTCCCTTCTTCGGTGCCTCTCACAGGCCTTGGTACGTTAAGTTTCATAGGTTGTTGCTGCTTGCGCTGTTTTATTATTAAAAAAAAAAAAACTGTCGCGGTGTCTCTTGCACCTCGCCCGCACTCTCATTGCGCACATGCTCGCTGAAGAGCCGGTTGTCCGTCGTCGTCATCATCATAATCATCATCGTCGTCGCCGCATCTTCATCATTATTATTATTATCATAATCGCATCATAATCGCATCATCATTATCCACATCATCAGCAGCAGCCGCCTCCTATTTTATGTTCACTGCAGGACGAAGGCCTCTCCCTGCGATCTCCAATTACCCATGTCCTGCGCTAACCGATTCCAACTAGCACCCGCGAATTTCCTCATTTCATCGCACCACCTAGTCTTCTGCCGTCCTCTACTGCGTTTCCTTTTCTTGGTATCCATTCTGTAACCCTAGTCGTCCAACAGTTATCTAACCTGCGCATTACATGACCTGCCCAGCGCCGTTTTTTTTTTCTCTTAGTGTGAATTAGAATATGATCATATCATTTATGATCGTAATGTCCACTGCAGGCGGGGGGGCCTCTCCCAGCGACCTTCAGCTACTCATGTCTCGCGTCAGCTGTGACACCATCCGGTGCCTGCAAGTTTCCCAACTTCATCACCCCACTTAGAGGCCTGGCAGCTTCGACCCCGCGTCCCTTCTCTCAGCACCCATGCTGTAACTCAAATAGATCACCGGTTATCCGCCGTTCGCATTACGTGGTCTACTCAAGCTCCCTTTCTTACTCTTTAACTCAAGTAGAATAGTGACCAGACCCCTTTGGGCTTTAATCTACAGCGCTGTCTCCCTGTGGATCAGTTTGGTGGGGGCAGGCCGCTCCACATTAACCTTTTCTTCCGCTGTAGCACATTTCGGCAGTGCACTCTCCTTAAGGAGATGGCATCCCCACTTTTCAACTAGTGCCAGACTTTAATGCGCCCAATAGAGCGAGAGCGTGTGGCGTACGTGGCACTTGTTCAGCGCACTGTCGATGCCAAGTCAGCCAAGTCAAGACGACTTCTTAGTCGCAATACGCTGTCCAACGCGTGGATGGACGCGTTCAGGGAAAGTAAGCAACGCCAACACAGCAGGGTTCTAATTTCTTTTTACTGGAGCTGATTCATGTTCGAAACAGCACACAAAACAAGAAAGGCAGCACGTTGTCTAGCCTTTGTTCCATCTCATATATTGCGCACGCTGCTTCAGTCAAAGCTGAACCCCGAGTTATGAAGCAGAGGCACACTCATCGTTTACGCGTCTGTGCACGCGTTTCATACGCTTGATCCTGATAATGCGCCAGTGGCAACTGTTACAAAGGTTGGCGGTGACATTGGCTTGGCCACACTGCGCCTTGAAAAAAAAATGGCTGACGCCGCAAAGAGTAAAACCACGCCAACAAATGCTCGGACTGACGTCATATTTCTCAGGGAGGGTCCTGTAAACTAATTCAATTAGTGGCTTTCAAAAGAAAATTTGGTAAATTTCTGTCTGAGTGGGAATCGAACCCAGGCCTCCGGGGTGCGATGCGAGCACGCTTCCCTTAGGGAGCCTACTTGCACGTATGCTCCATAGCTTCCCTGATGCCATGGCTGCTCCACGGTTTTGGCTTACTAAGCGTGTGCCTAGTGCGTGCCCGACTTCACACGTCACGTGGTCACAGAGACGCGCTCGTGCCACTGCTCGCTCGTTCGTCGTCTTCCACCGCTGGTTCCGATGCCGCTCGTCATGCCAGCGTTCTCGTCCTGCCCCTCCCTCTGCGAAGGCGCCGACGGCACTGGCCCTAAGTACCACCAGGGGCGGCGATTTCGGTTAGCTCTGTTGTGCGCTCCGATGGACAGTTTCCAAAGTTCTTCATAGACGTATCTTAATCGTGACAGAAAGTGTGCCAAGTGTGCAAGCAGGCTTTCGCCTTAACGTTTTACAAACGTGTAACACTCGCTTACTTATATAGAGGGGGGGGGGGGAGAGGAGGGAGCAAGCAGTCTTGTAAGGCGAGTTGTTACTCCCCTCGCGCGACGGGGGAAGCCAGTGGTAGCCCGGCTCGACAGCACGGCACATCACTCGACGTCGCCGGGAAAGACGGCTTCTCCGTTTGGCAGGCCGGGGCGTGCTCTTTCTTGAGCGCCGCCGCGCAAGCAGCCGCCGGGGCGATAAGTCGAGAAGCGGGTCAAGGACGGTGCCGCAAGCGCCTCCCCCCCCCCTTTTCCTCTCCCCACTTCCCCCATATGCGGGGGATGAAAGAGCAGCCACCCAAAAGACAAAAGCGCGAAGCAGCCAGCGCCAGCGCGCCGCTTAGGACGGGTCCTCTACTACGGCCACCCGGCCAAAACAGCCAAAACATGCCGCCTCGCTCGCTCGCTCTTGCCACTAAGATCCCCCCGTCCTGCAAGGAAGGAGCCTCTTCACGGACTACCATACGTGTGTGCGTTGCGCGCGCCGCTTCGTTTTGTGGCGGTGGCGGCGGCCGCATCTGCGGTTTGCCGACCTCGTTTCCTCTTTCTGTTGGTCGTACCGCCGCCTCCCGGTCTGGTGCTCACCCCTCATCTTCCGCTGTGTCGCATCCTTCCTTCCTCGCGCGCTGAAGACAGCGGAGAGAGCATGCGCCGACTCTGCCACTCTGCCGTTCAGCGCAGGGACTCGGCAGTCCCACTGACCCAGACGGCCGGAGTGGCACTTTATAAATATACAGAGTACCAAACGAGACAGAAGTACGCAGAGATTCGGAGGCATGGAGGTGGTCAAACAAGCGGTATCTCGGAGGACTGGTGTTTATCCCATCTGATTTGGCTGAATTATTTCTTATGGACTAGAAGTGTTGGCTTGTAAGCACAATATGTTGCCAGTTTCTCCTGAACGTCGACTTTTTCAGTGAGTGAACGATGATCATGATTGGTGAACGGAAACATTTCAGCTATTCAGAGCAGTTCGCAACCAAACGCGCGGGGTGGGGGTCGGGGGCGCTCACTTGCAAAAAGAAAAAGAAAAGAAGTATCGCATTCCTCATAACCTGACCTATAGATTGTTGAAAAGTCTATTGTCTCCGTTTACGTCATGGCAATAGCGGTTATCTAGAGCCACCTCTTGTTCAACAACTGTATATCAGTTAACCGTAGAACGTTTGATAGAGGCCAGTGTCACTCCTGGACGAAGACAAGGAATTTCTTTGTTGGTTCCGCGCGAAGCTCATATGCTGCTCCAGGGTCCAGGTACACGTGAAGACCCTGTGTGTCTTCGAAGGCGTCTGCTCCAACATCTGCAGGAGACGGTCACCAGACGCTGTAGGCTCTGCCCTGGAACCAGTCCTAGACGAGACAAGATTCTAACCCCCGTATTCAGAAATGCCTCTCAACTTGAATCCCGCGCTTGCATAGGCGGAAAGTTTTCATTTTTCCGGGGGGAGGGGAGGGAGTGGCTGGGGCCCGACTATCTTTCCGAACCTCATATATATATACAGTTGAAGAAACGAAGGGGCACACTTACGAAAATTGCATGTTTAATGGTTGAACGTTTCGGCCTTGGCACGGCCTTCGTCATAATAAACACAGATACAAGAGCGCAGCCGCGTTTATGGGCATGCGCACGTGGGCATAATCAGCAGTACGTGCACGTGTACACTTGCAAATAATAAAAGAAAGTGTAGCAGCAAGTGTAACTTAGCACGCTAAATGATATGTATGAAATATCATTATAATGTCACAATGATTTTACATGAAGTTACAGAATTATACCCGTTGCGACATAGCAAAACTTTTGCCATGTCGCATTTGCCATGGTGTAACCTTCCTTCGTGTAATTGTCGTATGCTTCGCTATCACTAATACTGCTTCGCCTTCCCGGAGAAACTGCAGCCTGTGTCTTTCTTTTTTTTTTCTGTGAGTCAGGTTATAAGCGGTCTTGCGCATGACTGCTGTCGATTCTGATTTCGAGTGAATTCGGCTTAACGTCGTTTCGGTTACTGAGTGAATTATACAAGGTGCCCCAACTATCATGCACCAAGACTTAAAAAAAAAATAGCAGTTGGGTTACACGAAGAAAATCTAGTGCATATTGTTGCCAGTACAGTGGCGTAGCCGCCAGTTATTTTTCTTTACTGACATTTAATTCGGTAATTGCAATTAATTATAACTCGAGAAGTACTGTCCTGATTATGAAAGTGTCAATGAGGCATCTGTAGGCACCCCCAAATGACGTCCAACTGCTGCGCTTTCATCGACGTACTAATTGCGAGCAATTTTTTCCGACTGGCAAACAAACCTCACGAAATATATATATCACAAAGCAGGGCCCTCAAATAAGGTGATTGAAAGCAACTGCATTGTCTGTCGCAAACCCGAAGAGACAGCGCATCACCTTCATAATGGTATGGAAGCAGCACCAACAGCAGGTTTCGCGACTTTGCAGCTAGTACTTCCGCTTTACGTCTCACTTATTGCGCTATCAAGGCCGACTGATCACATTGACAACAAGATCCCTTGATAACGCGGCCGAAGCG
Organism: Dermacentor variabilis; assembly: GCF_050947875.1. NCBI lineage: Eukaryota > Metazoa > Arthropoda > Arachnida > Ixodida > Ixodidae > Dermacentor > Dermacentor variabilis. Next base: position 29,966,218 of record NC_134570.1, on the reverse strand, counting down.
CCGCTCTGACCACTAACGAAACGCTAAAAGCAATGTAATAGGCATAGCATGTTTCAAGATCACGGCTTTGCTCGCACCGCGTCGACAGAGTGCGCGCGCAAGCTATATTACGCGCCAGAAACTTGCTTCGGACCAAAGCCAAAATTAAGGTGACGGTTTTAGTTTTCATGAGAGTGTATACGTGCTGCAAAAACAGGTTCACGGCATAAAATAAAAGCGAAACAAACAGACCGGGAAGTGACCCACGTGTTGAGAAAAGGCAAAACGCATGCATTGAAGAAAGTAAATAACCGAATTGGCAATCGGGACGCCCCCCCCCCTCCACACACGCACACACACACGCACACACGCACGCACACACACGCACACACAATCAGATTTCAGTGTGCCCTCATTATCAGTGAATTCGCAAGATTTCAGAATACGGGGGTAAGAGCTGCCAAGCTACGAACTGATGAAACTGAATCATACACTAAGCTCAGTGGGTCTAAGCATCTGCCCCGATCAAGGAGTTCGTTTGACGTAATAGTTCTGCGGAAACCCGCAAGGTTTCCTTTGGGTTTTCCTTTGTAGCAATTGCTACGATTGGGGTGGATGTCTCATTTTCCCTTCGTTAAGAAGTTCGTTCTAACAACTCTACGCACTTACGGCGGAATTAGCGCTTGGCGGGAAACCCGCTGTAGCGGTTTAAACGGTCGCCATAACTCTTCCGCCATTTCGCGAAAACACTTTAAAAAAATAATTCATCACACTACGCAACTACGTACTTTCGCTGGCAGCTTTTTTCCTAAGTTAAATGAGCTCTGCACGCAACATTAAACTGTCCGAATGCAAAACTTGTGCCACCCTGTTCAGCCGTCGTGCGCGGCTTGTTTGAAGCCTCATTATACAGTAATCTTTGAGTATGCGGGTTTCGCAAAAAATTGGGGAAAAAAAAAATGGGCAGCTCGTTAACGCTCATCTTTACTTGCAGCAGGTGTATACCGCAGATGAGCGCACTGCTGTGCACGAGGTCGCGGGTGCGGTTTCCGACCGCATTCCAAAACGGCGAATCATTGCGGGAACACATATTTAGACGTATATTTAGATATACCTTACACACTTTAGAACGTACATTTCGGGAAAGGGGAGGGAGGCAGCACGTGCCCGGTGTGCCCTCTCCCTGGCCACGCCCCTGGCCACGATGCGTGGACGAGCTTGGCATGCCGCTGGTCAACCAGACGCGATGCCCTCACCCAAGGAATGCGAGTCTGTTCGGTCGCAGCTCAGCGGGTGGCGTGGCTATAGCACTCCCAATTTTTATTGAGACGAGCGAGCGTTGCAGCGTCGTCACGCCCTATCCACATTTCCGGCGCCCAACTGTGTGCGTGTGTGCGCGCGCGCCATATGTGTGCGGACGAAGGACATATGTCCTTCGTCGGCTTGACGAAGGACATCCATCTATCCGCTCGACGTTAAATGGTGGGCGCGAAACATTCCCTCCGGCTCGCCGCTGGAACGCTCGTCTCGGGGCGGGAAATCGCGACATATGCACTTAGCATATGTCCGCGGTCACGGACACTCCTTTCGCGTGATTCAGTTCAGCGGCTTAACCGTTGTGTGTGCAGGTCAGCCTGTTTCCTTTTCGTTTTCCCCCGCCAGTATTGCCACCCCCCCGCCCCCTCTCGAGCTTTAGAAGCAGCGCTTTGAGAAACGAGATGTCGCTCAGCGCGCACAGAGCGGCACACAAGGGTTCTGCCCGAACACTTCCGCCACCTGAGTCTCAATCGCGATGTGGTACAGCGTCCGGGGTCATGTTCGATACCGCTCATCATTCTAAACGATTTTGTGAATAGTGATAATGTTATCTGTAGGGATGTGCCAATATACGAAATCCCTAATACGAATCTAATAATGTATCCTATTCGGTTCGTGGTCAGTTCGAGAATTCACTACTGGAATTTGTCGAATATTCGTTTCTTTCGAACATAGTGGATAACAATTAGCGCTTACTGGAGTTTTGAGGAAGAGGGAACGATAGAAGCGAGAACTGTTCCGAATTGTTGTTTCAGGAGAGCAACGTTTGCTGCGCAGAGGCACCAATTACATAGAGAACGCACGGGGCAGATAACTTACCTCAGTTATGTCCATTCATTCAACAAGAATGGCTTGCGTTTGTGTAGCCTGTATAATACGAATTCGTGGTCTGGACTTGTGTTGGTGTGTCCTGCCTCACCTTGTTTACACCCGTTTAAGATGATGTGCGCCGCTGTATCCAGTATCATACATCTTCTTTAGCGAACACAACACTGGGTGTGCGTCTGGTGACGCGCTGTTCCCTTGTGCATCACTATCATTTTCATGTACAGCAAAACAACTGCTTTGCAGTTATTTCGAGATGTTATTTTCGAGCTCCTTAGTTGCCCGGGGGTTCAAGTGTGACTGCTATTACATACGTGGCGAGATAATATATGTAAGATCCATTTCTGAAGGCAGTGTCTTTCGTGGGTCGATCTCGAAGAGAGGTGAAGCGTAACGACAAAGCAGCAGCTGCTGCTGGTGATGATGGTGACAACGACGATGGACCTTGCTATTCCGAGCTTCGCTGATGATAATGATAATGACGTTTGTGATGACTGTGGTGGCGATGTGATTGTAGTGATGATGTTGGTAAGTTGATAACTGATCGGAAAAATTTGTGATCCGATTCAACCTCTACTTGACGTCGATCAAACGTTGTCGCTCCAGCGCTGCTCTCACAATTAATCATGGGGTTCGTGCGCCCCATCGCGATCCCCTACACTCGCCCAGGCCGGAAGGCAGTCTATCGTCGAGTTCAACTACGTGTTAACGTTACCTTCCAACATTTCTTTATTTATGAACCGAACTGGACTCCGCAAAAACTTCATCCTTTACTTTGTTTAGAAATGACTAAATATTCGATTTCGAGAGCCGAAGGTTGTATTCCTTGAACATTCGTATTCAACTCGGAAATTTTACTATTCGAACTCTCCTACGTATTGGTCTCGTGCGAACAAACCCCACATTACACGCGAATTCGGAAGCCGTCCGCCGTTCGTGCGTATAGCGTGTCGGACACAACTCAAATAAATTTCTCGGCACTTTCACACGCCAGCTCTCTCAAACGACGTCCTCGATGCGAGCGCCTGCAACTTGTTACCCGCTTTCGGGCGTGCTTCAAGAGGGGCACATTTACGGGTCACACGCACGCACACACACCCAAGTCACTATCGGCAAAAGACAAAAAAAAAAAAAAAATCGCGCTTCCGGTGTGCCGTGGAGTGTCACACCGTCGTTATTGATGGAAGCTCTGGAAAGCGCACGTGTTCGACAGACAGCTTGCAGTAAAGACAAGAGACTAGGATAAAAAAAAAAATCTGACAAAAAGCTCGCGTTTTTCGTTGGAAAGTGAGACGTACGTTCCGAGTGGAGGGTAAACACGGAAGGACGGCTGGTGCTGCCCACCACGGACCGAAAGGTTTGGTCTCCCATGAAGAGAGGAGCGGGTGACGGTTATGGAACACCGACGGCAGACGAGCGGCCCGGGCACATGTTCGTTGGCATCGCGGTGCGTCGTCTGCTAGCTCCTCATCTCCGTTTCTTTTTTAAACGCGGCCGTCTCGTCCGTTTTCTGTGAGCATTGGCAGCAGACGAGCTTGTTTGTTTCACTTGTGCCGCTTCATGGCGCCTTCCCACGTCTCATTTCGAGCGAGCGCTTCCTGGTGGCTTTCGCAATACATTTTTTTTTTCTTTTTCTTCGGATGTTTCCTACGTTGCACGGGTCGGGGTTGTCGACCTCCGCTAGCTGCCAGGCGACGGTGGTCGCATCGACCACAACTTAATACCCTTTGGTTTCTTCGCGAGGGCAGAGGAACACACTTGTGACTGGAAAGTACTTAACACAGACACTCTTCAACCTTGTCTTGCGTCTCGCGCCGCGGCGTCCCGGCTATAACGAACAGGCTTAGCTAAAAATAGTTCGGGTGTATTTCAAGTCATTTTATTATTGCCTGCTACGCGTATTTTTTTTTTCAATAAATGAATTCCTTCCTTCTTCACTCCACTGGAGATCATTAAAGTCTGTAACAGATGCATCACATAAGTTCGTTTAGGCGAGTTCGTGCCTTGAACCGATTCCAAGTGTCACCCAGAATGGCGTTCTTGATGCGCGTAATTGCGTAGACCCTGCTGCCCCTAACTTTCCCACTGTCGGCATGCTGCCGCGGTGCAGCACATTTGCTGAAACTTCGGGTGAGGCCGCTCCTGGCATTCAGTGGCGGGATGTCTTGGTTGAAGGGCTTGATTCAAGCCCCCGAGTTCCATACAGCCAATGAGCAATCCGTTATGTTATGAGGAAGTCACTTTACGGGAAAATTGCGCGATCAGCTTCACAGGTTCGATATAGATAGTAATTAGTTTTAGCCGAGCTCGTTATATTCAAGTTCTAGTGTGTTTCCATGTCGTCAACTTCGTGCAGTGCATCGAGAACTTTGGGTCGCGTCATCAAAGCAGGAAATTGAACCAAACAGGGAGAGAGAGCCTGGCTGTTTGCCTGACATGCTACTCCAGGTGCTGACTGATGATTATGATATATACAGTGATAAACACCTAACAGCAAACACACACTCTCTCACTCTCTTTCTCTCTCTCTCTCTCTAGACATATTTGCAAAGTTTCCTTAAGGCTCGTGACCCGCAAGAACTTCAGCAGCGCTTTCGTGGCTCGTAACGCACTGGCATGGTGCTTTGCCATGGGCCGACAGGGTGCTGTAGTGCCAAGCTCGAGTCCCGTTGAAGGTGTAGCGACGCTTTCAGATACCCTCTCGCTGACGCGTAGTGGTGGCAGTCGCACAGAACATGTTGCAGGTCTTCAGGGACGTTACATTCAGAGGTCCGCACTGGAATCCGTCCAGAGGGATCGCTGGAGACGCCAAGCGTGTTCAGATACCAGTGTCGCCGCGTCTTTTCTCGAAAATGTACCTAGGCCATTTCTCTCGAAGTGTCGTGTCCAGCTTTGGCAGCGTGGTCAGCCTGGACGTTGCCTTGAGTTCCGCACTGGGCTGGTAACCACTGCAGCACAACGCTTTGATGCAGTTTGAAGGCTTTACTGCATAGTCGCCTGGTGTCCATTACGAGTTGTTCCTGCATGCGTGGAGAGTTCAAGGACTGCAGGGCCGCTCTGAGTCGGTGAAGATGGCCCAAGACTCGGCTCTCTGGTCGATGATGTAAATCAAAGCGGCCCGCAGTGCAGCTAGTTTAGTGCCTGTAGTTGAAGTGAGGCGGCAAAAAGTGGCAGACATAGTAACACTCGCAGACGGGATCCACACACCAATGGCAGATGATGTAGGCGTAACGGAGCCATCAGTGTAAATATGACGCTGAGCCCTGTATAGCTGGTATTGAAATGCTCTAGAGAAACATATGTCAGCGCTGGACCAGGAGTATTTCTCTTGCTCTTGAAGCCAAGCAAGAAAGGGACAATGGACCACTATGGAATCGTCCACGGTGGTTCCGGTTACCAGGAGCAACACGCGGCGCTACCGTGATTGCTTCGTGAAAAGTGACCCGCCAACTTTTCTCTGAAAACTGTACTGTGTTCTTCAAACCGTACGTCTTGTCGCGGAAACTGCCGTACCGTGTCGCCAGGAACACGCGAGTCCGCGCCTTCAGTACTGGTGTACCTATACCGCAAGCGGGTTTCACTGCGCGACGTTGTTGTCGTGTGGCAGAACTTGTTTCAGGAGCAGCGCAAACTTGAACTGGTCGGAAATGGAGGAGCTGGTGATATGCGTGCAAGCTGTGTGTGCGCTGTATGCGCGTACTTGAAGGCGCAAATGTAAAGACACTCTTTTTATCGCACGCATCGTGTGCGTCGCGCTCGCAATACGATACGCTTACGGCTCGTCACTTCATCACTGCCGACTCTCACTCAGTTTCTATTTTAGTAAACAGCGTACAACACACCAAAGGCATATATGCCTCGTGCCGGCCTATTAAATTCTACTTCTCAATGCATCTTGTTTTCTTTCTGACTTGTAACGGGCATCTCGTGTGGCTTTCCTAAACTCGTCTGTTTTTAGCCTCAATTTGCCAAGGGTTTGCGATTGAACATACAATGCTTCGTTTACAGTTTGCTATGGGTCTATTTTCGAACCTTCCAAGTCATCGGTACAGAAATGTGAATAACCTCATTCTCTTTCGGTGCTCATGCAGGCTCTGGCAAGACAACCCTTCTGAATGCCTTGGCTGGTCGCATCCGCATGGACTCTGGCGTTGTTCTACTCAACAGTGAGCCACTCAACAAGCAACTTCGCAGGCGCATCTGTTATGTCCTCCAGCAAGACATATTCTTTCCAGACCTCACACTCAGGCAGACACTCAATGTAAGTGGCTTCATGCTGTTTGATGCATACTGGTTGTTTTGATGGGAAGCATTGCTGCATTTTCCTTTTTTTACAAAGACAAGATTCACAGGATTGAGGGACACTGTTATGAGGTAGCTGGATATAATGATAACTAATGTTACATACCTACCGTTATGATTGGCGTGAATCACCCAGTGCAAATTGGATTATTGAAAACGATGCCTAACTGGAAAGCACAGGGTAGATCCCAAATTCCTATGGGTGTCTCAGGTATTTCCCGGCATGAATAACGCACCACAGTGATAACGCACCCCTCTGTTTGTGTGTGCGGGACGTGGTGGGTGAGGGATGCCTTTCATGAACTGTGTGAGTCAAGAGGAGGCTCTCCTTTCTCGAATCGAATGGGACGCACGGGTTACCACAAGCGAAGGCAAGCACATGCAACATTGCCTAAGAGAGAGGGAGCAGCCGCCAATCACTGACCGGACTCGGTACATACCATGTGACGTTGACGTTGGTTGACATGGGCAAAATCCCGCCTACGAATTTAGCCGTCCTTTTTAAGCAGCCCCGCAATGTATCTTTTTTGTTATGCTCTTCTTTTTTTCCTACTTTGTTACCATGGAATGAACAGTGCAAGTCTCATACTAGAAATCATTTCGCCCTTGCTTGGTTGCGTTAGTCTCTCGGATGCCTGCGGCCTGCCGACAACACCTTGTTACCTAGTAGTAACACCAATTGAGGTTCAAGTAACCGATGTCGCAGCACTATATACAGCTATTAACAACTGTTGCATGATAGAGGAAAAATGAGGTTAAGCGAACCAGTCATAACAATAAGGATGACATGTAAATTATGCACCTTCTGTAAGGCACATGCATTCTTTCACATTGATGTTGACATAACTGCAACATTTTTTTAACAATAGAGTATACATACAAGTTCTATCTTGAAAACATGCATGTGCATATAATGTGCAGACATGATGCATAATTAGAGGCAAAAAAAGTAACAATGATCAACAGATCAAATTGGATGTAGAAATGGAAACAGGAGACATGACAATGCATAACTCAAGCCAGTCACGACATTTTGATCCTCATGTGTTAAAGCATTCAAACTTGCTCAGAGTGGCCACCTTGGGATTGCCTTATCAGAAGGGGCTCTTCAACTGAAGGAGGATGCAAATCCCTGTCCTGTCTGTGAAGCATATTCCTATCTTGTCATCTCTCTCTGATTGCAAGTGTAGTAAGATTCAACAAGCTATGAAAGTAAGAATTATGACATCCCTTTTCCTTGAACGGCCGAATGGATGAAAATACAGACTCCAAGTCCACCTAGTGTATTTGCCAGAGTAAGGAAAACAAGAAACAAACATACAAAATAATACAAGTAAACTGTTTCTATATTTACGCTAGGAACTAGCACAGGATAGATCAGGTGTGGCATCGAATATCAGAATTTTACTACAGAATGCTGGCATTTTTTGCACGTACACTCGTTGAGGAATGTAACACACCCTAAACATGCAAAGAGGATTCTTAAAGGGCCATCACGAATGGCACTCGTGTTTTTAATGCTACCATAAAGTATGTCTAGCAAACTGCTGTAAAACTTTTACTTTGTTCAGAAGGACTCCAAAAAGCATGTGAAAGAGTAACAATTTGTTACAAATGCTTGAAGTCGATATGCAAATATCCAAACTTGATATTCCTCCTGCAGTGTGAAACGTGCTAACAAAAAAAAAATTTCTTCCAGTACACAGCACAGTTGCGGCTCCCCGAAAGCATGTCGTACCATGAGAAGATGGAACATGTCAACCAAATCATTGACGTCCTGGACCTCTCAAGGTGTCAAGACACAAGTAAGACAGCAAGCCTTAACTTCTTAAAACAAACCAGGAGAAAGAGAAACTGATTTGGCATATTTTTTTATACAAACTACCTTTACTGTGACATGACTGGGGCTGGAGCAGGTAATGTGCGACCTAATTTTGAGAATATTGAAGACCTTCCATAGTGACTCAGTGGCTATGGCACTGTGCTACTGAACATGAGGTTGCAGGTGCGATTTTCTGTGGCTAAAGCCACATGAAATTGGGGCAGAATAATGTATACTTAGACTTAACTAGGTCATGCTAAAGAACTCCAGGGGGTTGAACCCCTGGAGTGTCCATTACAACATCTCTCGTAGTCCTTGGGTAGCTTTGGCATGTTAAACCCCATAATATTGTTTTATTTATGGATATAGCATTCAGAAATCTTTTTCAGGTATAATTGACTTGGTATTGTAGCCCCCCTGGACCGTGGGGACATTTGCTCGATTGAGAAATGGGAATTGGCTAATGAAATATGTCGTTTTTCTGGCATGCATGTACAAACAAGAAAATGACATGACAAGAGGTAACTGCATGTAAAATTTGTAAAAACTTAACACTGTGTTCTGCAAACAAATACAGACATGATTAATGGCCAAGCTTAACACTCAGAATAAAAGTGAACGCAATCTGTTCTTAATGTGGATGCACTGTTGGACATCAGTTGTGGCGTATGAAAGAAGTGCTTTACTTTCAGAGAGATTCTGGAACATTCTGCATTAAGATAAGTGCTGACAACTTTTCTGCTTGTATCTTTTTTTCCTGCACAGTAATAGGCGACGTCATGAAGCGTGGCTTGTCTGGCGGCGAGAAGAAGCGTGCGAGCATAGCCTGCGAGCTGCTCACGAATCCCACTGTCATGCTCATTGATGTGAGTATACACAAGTGACACTTAATTTGTGTTTTTGTTTTTCTCTTCAGTTAACATGCCTATTTCCTCCATTTCCAGAGTCTGAAATCTTGTAAACTGTGATGATTTAGCAATTCGTAATACTGCATCTTCAGTAGTCTTCAACGGGGTTCTAATTTCTAGAAGCGCAAACCAACGATGGCACTCGCAGCATTACACAAATGGCACACACACACATACTACGCTGACTTGGAATTAGTGTATGCATAATATGGAGACTTGCAATTAAAATTTATTGATGGCGCATGTGATCTAAATAACACTAATGTCAAACTATTAAAATGAAGGGACAATGAAATAAAAAAGAAAGCAGACGAAATGATAAAGTAAAGGACAATCTCCACTGCCTACTGGTTTACAGAGAAGGTACTAAACAAAACAAACGTGAGTCAAGTAAATGAAGTGGATGGTGTAGTCAATCTTCCAGGAAGAAATTCGTTAGCCATTCACTTTTTCATTTCGTCTGCTTTCAGTTGGGACGTTACACAAAATTTGACTTGGAATAATTTGATATGGGATGTTAGAGCATGTTGCACTGCATAATGTGCTTAATAGCTATGTTGAAGGTTCGAGATATTTTTGTAGACCTTGGTATTTTTCAAATACATTTTCTATTTTTGGGTGGTCAGCAATCGTTAAGTGGGTGAAAAGGTAGAGTGGATGGCAGCGAAAATGTGGCAACAATGTGAAAAGCACAGCATGATTATGAAACACAGCTCTAACTACAGGACCATAGGAAAACTTATATTTTGCCTCATGACACGCAGCTCATAGTAGTGTCATGTTGGCTAACAAACACATTTTCCCACCTTTTTCATGCACATATTTGTGCTGCCTTTCTCATTCTACTTCTGTCCATGTTTGGAAGCCGGCCTTTCAGTACCATGAAAACACCAGACGATCGTCAGCATCTGTGTTGCTTGTCTACTTACATTCTTGTAGCTAGTGCTGTTGTTTAGAACGTTGGTGTTTAATCAACTAGCCTAACTTTCACATTCTTGTACATGCACAATGTCTCAGCTTGCCAACAATTTCAGATCATAGGAGTTGCCTACGCGGCCTTGAGAACCCCTTTAAACTGGAAAACTTGTTCAATTGGTGCAGGAACCCACCTCAGGTCTGGACTCCAGCACAGCGCATTCACTCATGTCGACCTTGAAGGAGTACGCCCACAGAGAAAACAAGACCCTCGTCATTACCGTGCATCAACCCTCTAGCCAGATATTCTACATGTTCGACAAGCTTCTCTTGCTCTGCAATGGCCAGGTTGGTGCTCCTAAGCTTGTCACTGGTGTTCGTTATTATTCACAAGAAAGCAGCAAAGCTTATTGCTGTGTGCTTTGTGACTGAGACAGAGTGCCGAAATCTTGGCACCCACTGTGGCTGCTTAATGGCAGTGGTGCTCTGTTGCCAAGCATGCGCTTGTCCATTCATTTCCCGTTCACTGTGGCTCCATCCCAATCGAGGCAAAATGCAATAATGTTTGCAAATTCATATCTCAACGTGCATTTAGAAAGCTCAGGCGGTGAAAATTAATCTGGGCAATCCTGTTACAGCATGTGTAAAATGATTCTGAAATAAACAGATTCTCATTGTCATATCTCCCATTGGCGAGAGCTATCACAATTTTTCAATCTAGTGAGATAATTATGGAACCTTTGCTTTGCAGACAGCCTACTATGGTGACGTCAACAAAGTAGTTGACTTCTTCAGCAGCATAGGTCTTCAAATCCAGCAGCATTTTAACCCAGCTGATTTCATCCGTAAGTGTCTATACTTTCGTGTTCAACGGCCTTGCACATTTGATAATCTTGAGACTGATGTGCTACTGCTAGTAATCGTCAAAATGTGTGTTTTCTAATCGTCGAAATGTGTGTTTTCCTTGAACATATTACATAACATTTGGCTACATTGTGGTATCTCTGATAAGTAAGATGTTGCTTTTTGCTAAAGCCTCCATTTCTTTAAACATCTCACAAAAATAGCACATTTTGTTCAAACTGTGTATGCAGTTTCAAAGCAGGAGAAACATGAACGTTCACTTGAAGGCGTTTACGTTAATATATGTTGACTTTTACACGTGTGATAATTGTGCTCTGGTAAGTGAGATGTTGCTTTTTGTTAAAGCCTCCATTTCTTTAAACCTTGCAAAAATAGCACATTTCGCTCGAACTACCGTATTTACTCGCATAATGATCGCACTCGCGTAGTGATTGCACCCCTGACTTTTGTCGTCAAAATTCGAATTTTTTTCCTTCCCGTGTAATGATCGCACCCTGAATTTGTTGCAGCGATATGTCGTGTGCCAAGGCTAGCTAATGGTGATCGCGCTTTCCATCTGTCGAATGCTACACGAACGACTTTGAAGACATACCAAGCCGTCTGCAAACACCCAACATTCTTAAGCAGATGCTCCATTTCATTCCTTTCATCACTTTCTGCACTTCCATTAAAAAAAAAAAAAGCTACAACCAAACTTGCCTCGGCTTTATTATTTGTAGGCTTCATAATGGTTTTGGTCAACGACAACAACATAAAAAGCGCCTTTCGATTCTTCTCGTCTGCACTAGTGGGCACGTGACAAATTGCGAGCGGCAACTACAGTGGCCACGTTTACGCTGATACATTACAAGTGTACCCTATTAATTCGCCGACGCTTGTAACGCAGCTAATATATTTGCCCACCCTTAGTGGAAATGTGCCGTATTAAGATAGCAGTGAAGACAAATGCTGCAGTTTCTGCAGCATGCCCGCCATGTGTTTCTATTTCACTGCCAGCTAAGCGCGCCCATCTCTGTTTCCGTCCCCTCAAAGTGTACATGGCTACATTATTGTCGCAAACTTGCCGATATTAATGATATTATTCATTACTGATATGGAGGAAACTGTTTCAATATGCGTAATTTACTTGTGAGAAGAAAAATAATCGCGTTCGGAGCGTTCGGCTTGCTCTGCCGGCCACCATTTTTGTTTTGGTGTCCCGCACTGACAGCGGCAGATGGTGGCAGCCGCCTGCTTGTCATCCCACAGCAAATGCGGGATCAAAAAAGAAAATGTTGCTTCTTGTGGGAAATTTAACCCGCGCAATGATCGCACCCTTAAATTTGCGTCAATTTTTTCTACAAAAAGGTATGATCATTATGCGAGTAAATACGGTATGTATGGAGTTTCAAAGCAGGAGAAACATGAACGTTCGCTTGAAGACATTTACATTAATATATGTTGGCTTTTATACATATGATAATTGTGCTTACTGCCCTGTAAAGGGGTAGCTTCTTTGTTGATTTCTGTTGGTGTCTTAATATTTTTCTTCAGAGTTGTGATCACTTAGTTGATCTCATTTTCGCTAGCTTGACACATTTGCAGCTGTATTTAGGTGTTGTTTCATATGCATGATGGAACATTCGCCTGGCGATATGACTGATGGCCATGTTGCAAAGTTGCAAAGCTGTCCATAATGTAACCGAAATGCTTGACTGCCTCTTGGAGTGAAAAACCTGCATTTCAGATTCTACATGGACAGAAAATTCAGAACAGTTGAACTGGATGTCGACGGGCCACATAGTTTCATTTGAATTGTCAACATCTTTAATTCATTTAAAGTTAACCTTGTACATATAACTTCAACATATAAAACATAGTCCAAACAGAATTATGAGTTGCTCTACAGCCAGGTATGGCACACCCCATCATGTCCAAGCAAATATAGGACCTGAACAAGAAAGCAAAAAGATACTGACCTTGTCACCTTGAGCATATGGCCACTTGTAGAGATGCCATCTTGTAGAAACACCCACAGTCATGCACAAGACCCTGTATATCACATGTGGGCAAATGTATTTGGCCAGACTTTTGAACTCCTGGAAGGCCAAAATGTTTAATTTAGCCAAAAACCTTGTTTATAGATTGTGGGGTTGACCTTAGTGGGGTCTTGTAACTGACTACAAATAATGGTCTGATTATTTATTTGGGCAAGGGAGTTTGTTGCCTAGAAAATTCACTGGAAACAAGAGCTTAGAAACCACCATTTCTAGTGCCTGTCAATATCTGTGACTTGCCCTGTATCATTGAGTACGATTCGCTATGTACTTATTGGTGGCCGAAACATCTTTTTCAGTTGAACAAGTGAAGAGGTCACCCGAAATCCAAGAGAAAATTATCCTGAGCGCGCAAGAACTAAAGTAAGTATATGTAGAAGGACTGAGTGTGACTGATATCATCAAAGCACTCTTTGATCATTATTTCAATTCAATCCAGGGTTCGACAGAAACCAGTCTGGTCGGGAAAATTCATGGCGGGAAATATCGGGCGCATACCTTTTTCAACGATTGGTTGGCGCTTTATATGTCCTGCCATTATTTCAATCCATTCAGATATTTGTGTGTTAAATGTGCCCCCGACCTCAAAAGTTGTCAGTCTGGATTGGTGAAAAAATTTACTCCCAGCCAGCTTGCATCCATACAACTGAAAAGCGAAGTGTTGTGTACTTCCCTTCTGAATCGCACTCAATTGCTGAATTCATCTGAGAGGTAAATAAAAAAAGAACAATGAACTATGTTGCAATTTCCATACCCCCAAAACTTTCATGGTCGGGTGCATATATCTGGCACAAGCCATCATTACTCTTGGGAGTGATAAACAGCCCAGTCCTTCCATGCTGTCAACATGAAGATGCATCTGACTGTCGTGAAGAGAACTGCCCCACAACAGCCTGTGAAACCTTATCATCAGCTCGTTGTTTTTTGTTTTAATGGTCTTGACGTCACACTTAGCAATGGAGTGGCTTAATCGTTTGACTCGTTCTGATATTGATATGCATTGCAGATGACATTTGCTGTCCAGAAATGGACGGCTTGCTGCTGTTCAAATCAACACTGGATTCGAGCCCTCGAGACTAGGTCACATTCATTCACGCTTTTGCTGGGCCATGCATGGTTACTGGAATCAGCACTAACCCATTTATGTACCGGCAGGAAATTGGCAGAACTAGCAGAAAGAAAAAAAAGAAAAAAAAAAGAGAAACGAAAAGAATCCTGTCAGCCCTGTGCAGTCCACAGTAAATTCGCAACAGCCGCACCCTGAATAGCTAAAAGGCCTGCATCCATACCTTCACACTTTGACTAACTGCACTTGCTCGCCTTTCATGCAAGGGGAAGGGGCTGGTGAGCGGACTGTTCGCTTTTCAGAGAGGCTTTAAAGATGGCTAATACGGTGGAGCCCTGTTCATACATTCCTCGCTGTTGCGTTGTCCCGAGCTGCTATATTGCGTTTTTGCAGTCCAAACTTGAAGCCCATTGACTCCTATGTGTTATGGTCCAATTAGATTTGTTCCCATTCTGTAAATGCTCCCGCATTTTATATCGCGTGTGAACGCGGCAGTCACATAAATTTAGCGGTGCAGAGGCAATTTCGCTCTTGATATGATGATTTGAAGATAAATGTATATTGTTGGTTCAGCCAATTGAGCCCAGCCTGTTGCCCCACTGTGAAATGCCGAAAGTACGAGATTGTCAGTCCCAATAAGCACGTCTCTGCACAATCGTATTTGCCGTTTGTGTGAAATTGGCTTTGCCACAATAAAGCCATGTTATGCAGTGAAGCATACAGAAAATATTGTGCTGAAGCATATTAACACTAGAAATGGGCCACTGTTACGCAGCATTGTATGTGTTGTTTAATTACACATACACATGCACGCACCGTCTCCAGTCACAGTATGAGCTCCGAGATCTCTAATCGCTGTACTAGCAGCCATTCAGAGCTGTTTATGACATTGCTGTGGCGATTTGGGGACTTATTCAATGTTACATTTTCCCAGCTGTTAACCTTCTTTTTCCTGCACTTCCTAGAAAACCAGATCAACTGGGTTGTGCTGTAAAAAAGGAGCACTGGTGCCTTTTTGCCACCTTATTAGATAGCTGCCGACTTCATTATCACAGTATCGGGCTTGAATTCCTCAGATGTGCAACAACTCGTGAATTTTACTGCCATTTGATGTGATGAATCCAAAACGCAAGCCAAATGGAGTGTGGTCTGTGGGCATGGGGTGTGTTGCACTAAATCATACACAGGCTGGTGCTCTGCTCAAAGCTGCATTTTTATAGCGTTGGCAAGGGCTTTAGGTGACTGTATAATAGGAGACTGATGGTGAGGAGTTTTGCTGCATCTTTCGAAGAAAGTGGCAGCAGAGGACCAAGCTGATCACATGTCAAATTAAGAAAAGTGCAGAGTGAAAAAAGGGTGAATGGCTGACACAGTGCACGTCCAGCTTTTGGTTCATCATTGTGTGGCTTGTGACAACTGCACCAGGCTGATCATCATGTGCTACGGCAGCTTGCGATACCATTTGATGACTACGTACAATTTTTGTGATGTGTAGAGGACCCTTTGTCAACAGACCCTAAAACCAAGAAGTTGCACTTTATTCCAACTTGTTGCATTACAAGATTGTATAGCTTATGATTTGTCATGCATTAAAGGAATTGAGGCCTTATACCATGTTTACAACATTGGCTGCCTTCTAATCAAACGGGAAGAAGAAAAAAAAAAGAAGTGGCATTCAAAATTATTGCCAGTGCTCCCTTTAATGTAAGGAATGTGTTGCACATTTGTTATTCTTGTCGACAGACTTGATGACAGCTGCCAACTATGACAGTGACATCATCTTGAGTTGAGGAAGGGCTCAGGAGTGCTGTTCATCTAAAAATTCGAATATATATCGGCATGCCCACCACCTAAAAAACACGGAACGATTTCTACAGACATTACCTACAAATTTCCCTGTATTTTCCGACCTTAATGTAGTAATTAGTTAATAAATAATTTGTTTGTTGACCTATCCACAGCTGGAAGCATCACTCCAGAATATTCAAAATGCAATTGTTGATCTTGTGTTAAAACTTAGAATAGCATATATGATAAATTTGGAATTAATGGGTTAACAACACCATGTCGTGTGCGCATTTTTGGTCATATTCAAGTATATCATTTTTGAAAAAATGGAAATACTTTTATCATTTGTGTCCATTTGCTATTAATCTTGACAAGATTGAGCTTCACAGGGAGAACAAACCTTGAAGTGTTCAACAGTGGTCACATAAGATATGTCTCGAGACAAAAACTGAGGCAAGAAGCTTCAGAAGCATCTCTTGTTCAACCACTGCCAATCAATTACTATTAAGTACTGAAGATTCTTTGACCTCTTCAGTAATGTTATACTCAGTCCTGAATTGGTCTGAACTACACTGAATTGCCTAATAAAGCGGAAACCATATTGTTTGATTTTTATAAGGAGCTGTTTCAGGTTGTTGCGAGCAAGATATGCGGTCATTGCAATCAGGTGCCATGTTCTATGAGACCAAGTATCAAGCACCATCTTTTGTGAAAAATTTGAGTTCACCCAATTTGATGACACAGGGGTGTGGGTTTTTAGTGCCGTCTCCATTAATAATGCAAGACTTGGTGCATAATAATATGCAAGCAAACAAACCTGCAGACACAGTAGCTTAGCTTATATAACATAACAAAGTTCTCAACTTGGGTCACTGTCAGGATGATTAGATAAAATTTGGGCCAACAGGCAGGCAGCCCTTACTAAAACAAGCTGAAATATGTGGCTCAACTTGGCCATGAATAGCTGAAAGCAAATGGAATGACCTACCCAAAAGTTCTACCTAAAAATATTGCTTATTTGATCGTCATATTTTGTACTCTATTATAATGCTTATTCTAAGAGATAGCCGATCTTGATTAAAAAAAAAAAATTGGGGGCAAAATGGTCAAGAGCTGGATGTGAAAAATTCGCTTCAATGCTATGTTGCACTATAAACAATGTGGTCTAGTTTTTGGTTACTTATCTTGTGTAGTGAGAGATAAAGGTGGAAATGAAGGCACCAGTCCAGGCTACCTGTATGTGGAGGGGCTGATGAATTCAGGAATCTTATGTCAAATTGCAAGTTTTCGAACCGGCAAAGCTTAAATGCGAACAGGCCCCCAAAACTGCAATAGTAGCTTTGGATGGACAACAAGCTCATATCCACTTGTAATGAATTGGTTACTCTGGTCACAGCTGCAGCATTCCATCATTTCCATATTTTACATTAAGCGGCATGTAGGAAAAGCATGATGCTGTGACATTGCAAACTGTTCGGTTTCTGTTCGACAGTAATAAGCTAAAGTGACGCTGTGGTTTTGTCTGGGAGCTCATACTAATTGGCAATTGAGCTAGGGTAGAGAGACTGGTGATGTGGTAGACATACTCGTAGCGTGGATTAAGATGTGAAGGTTATGAAAAAGTAGACTGAAGGATGTTTTAGTGGAGCTTTGTTATGGGCTAAAAATTTCCATACACCTGCATGCTTGTCAAGTGCATTAAGACCCAAATGTTTGCTGGATCATATTGCAGTGGGATGCTGAAGAGCAGCCGAACCACGACATGAAGGCAAATCATATCCAGTCTTTTCTCAAGTCGCTGCCAAGCCACATTGTGCAACTCCCACTGAAAGCTGCATGAACTGCCTTTGGTTACGAACCTGAAATTTCAAAAACTGTGCGTTAGGGGGAGGGAGGGGGGGTGTATTGCTCTGGGCAGTACATTTCAGGCTTAAATTCATTAACACTTTTTCGTTCCCACTCGTATGTTGTCAACTACTGGACCGCAGTAAGAGAACTGGTTTGATGCCTCAGCTGATCCCAAGCACCTTGATTTTTCCACAGAAAACATCCAGACTACCCAAAGCAGCTGCTTGAAACTAGCGAGGTCTACCACAGTCCAGAAGACGTGGAGAGCCAGTGCAACTACAACGGGGCGGCTGCGAACGTCGTCAATTGCCCGCAGTGTCACAAACATGTCTGGAAGACCTTCCAGCACAAGTATGTCCATTTGTCAACAATTTGAACCTCTATATAACCAACATGGATATAAGAAAGTAAATTTAGAATGTGTCTTTTTTTTTTTTTGCCAATATCGGCATGTAATAGATATATGGTTACATATCAAATGCAGCGAAGGTATTTTTTTGTTCGATGAGACTTTGTCCTAACGAGGTTCAACTTTATACCAGAAAACTTGTGACCATTCTTTCTTATGAAGCACAAGCTTCCTAACTGATCTTTTGTAACTGAATAAAGCATTACATAAAACGTTTGCTTGATCCAATGATGTGGAAGAAGACACACTTATAGCAGCCTAGCTCAGCAGTAGGCATATGCAAATTTTCTCTAAATTTTTCGACCTGCCACGGTCGCTTAGTTGCTGTGGCATTCTGCTGCTGAACACAAAGTTGTAGGTTAGATTTTTGGTCACCGCTGCAGCATTCCAATGGAAGCGGTATGCAAATACACGTGTGTACCATACCTTGGGTTGAAGAATCTGAGGTAATCAGAATTAACCTGGAGTTTCCTTACAGTGACATTCTCTGTAACTAAAGTTAAGCTGCATAATTCAATTCAATAAACTCTTCTGTATGTATTTATTGCAAGACCACGTAGCTGTGTACCCAATATGTATACTTAGCACAGCACAGATACATATCAGAGTAAATGACAAAGGAAATCATTAGGGTTGAGATTTAGACTTGTTGCTACATCAGCTTCAACATTTTCCAGTGTAGCACAACCAATTAAGGGAATATGAGACCTCCACCCATTCGTAGCACTTGCTACGAAGCGCAACCAGTAAAAGGACACAAAGAAGAAACGGGACACAAGCCCTATGTATGTCTCTTGTCTGTCCTGTGTTCTTCTGCTGGTTGTGTTACACTCAGAAACCTTCAGAAATTGTTAAATGCAATACACATGTTTCATATACTCATACTATGTGCACAAAAACACAAAATACTTGGCAGAAAAGAAAAATAAGAAAACGAAACAGAAATGAAAGAGAAGGGAAAGGAGGACTTTGCACTTATTTTGTAGCGACATTATTGCTGACATTCACTTCACAGGCACGCCGAGGAGGACTCGTGTCACAAAGAACTTCATGGGGACAACCAGCAGTATGTCTGGGCTGTGTCGGAGGATGACAAGCCAGGCACAGAAAAGTCCAAGCAAGTGGAATTGCGAGTAATGCTTGACCCCGAGAAGAAGATCCCCACAGTGTACAGCAAAATTGGTGCGCCACAAGTTTCAAGCATGCTCTTGCAAAATGTGTGCTGCTTGTGTTATGCATTTGTCACGTTTGTGCCACGTTTTTGTTGTGCCTGTGTTTTCCTTGTAGTTTTTCACTAGTGCATGGGGCTGCACTGAATGTACATTTTGCTACCACATGGGGATGAAAACTGAGCTCCCATCTCATTTCCTTTGAGCTGCATGGCTTGCAAGACCAGTTTTGCATTTCTAGGGCTAAATGTCTCTGCTGAATTTAGCCACAAAACCTTGCAAAACACCAGTGCTTGAGAATAATGTCAGAGAATGCAATAAAATTCTTCCATACCTTGAAGACATTGCATAACTACAGATGTCACGATATTGCCTGCAAACATCTTTCATTCTTATAGCTGACTTTATTATTTCTGATACTGTTCTCTTTGGAATCGTGAGTGCAAGTTTGTTGCCTGTTGACTGAACATGATTTTAACAGGTGTCATTCTCCTTTCTGCAGTTGGCAGGTGGCCTTGACTGAAGCTTCTTATTTCAGTGTAGAAAATTACTGCTGTTAATTTAAATTCTTTGATATTTAGTTTGATTAATATTTCATGGTTATAATGTTTACTGGCTTTAGGCTGTGCAGAACATATTGTTTCATATTTCGCTGGCTACAAGTGCAACATGAATTGTCTTTTCTTCGGAACCAGAATGGAGCTCAAGTTTGTAGAAATGCGAACACTGAAACTTTAAGTGACTTGGTATCTGAAAAGAAAAGCAATGAGCTGGAAAAGTTAAAATAACAGTTTAAAGGCACATTAATGACATTTTGCACCATGATCAAAAGCATCAATATTATTGAAAAAAAAAATCCTTTTGATGCTGACAGCTTTTTATATGCTTGGAGGCCTCTCTTCATTTACCAACTATGTATAGCTAGGCTTTTCATTTATTTCATTGAAACAAGAAACAAACATTATGTTAGGTGCCTTACTTCAGGAAAAGAAAACCAGTTAGCAGGAAAAGTTAAATTTTCGAGGGCTCAATCATGGCACTGTACACTAGAATGAATAGTGACATTTTAGAGAAAAAAAAACATTCTGTTGGTAGCTCTTTGAAAATCTTGCTTCGTTTACAAGCTATGTATAACCAGGTTTCTAATTTATTTCGTAGAAGCAATTCTAAGAATGTTGGCACAGCTCACTTGAAAGTTCATTTTCTTCCTCTCCGCCTTTTGCAATGCAGCCATTCGTGACGACGAGGACTCGGGTCGCTCTTCGTGGTCTGAAGTTGGCAGCTCTGTGTTCAGCAGCCAGGATGACTTGGGCCATGAGCAAAAGTGGCCAACGTCCTTCTGGACTCAGGTGTCAGTGCTGACGCGGCGCAACTTCCTCGAAGCCAAGGGCCGCATGCTGTCCAAGCTCAACTGGGTCCAGACCATCGGCCTGGGCGTCGTGTGCGGGCTCATCTGGTTCCAAGTGGACCGAACTGAAGACACCATTGCTGATATTAGGGGCTGGGTGAGCGGTTTTTTTGAAGAGCTTGGGTGCCAAAAGCGGCTCCATTCTGCAATGTGTTGTCTGTATTTATAAAGAAACACTAAAGTGTGTTAGAGACTTTAAAGCAGGAGACCCACAGTATACAGATTGGTGTGATTCAAAGTACCACATCTTGTAACAGTGACAACTACATCGAACAAGTTTCACTTGGGTTTCATTGCATTCGAAGGGCAGAGCAGTCATCTTTCAGGATGCCTTCGCACCTTGTGAAACGTAATGTCCACTCTGACTACTCATTGGAGTAATGAAGAAACGGTCAATACGTTCTAAGAGTGCACGGTGTGAAAATGACTTTTGGGATGTGCGTGATTTCATTAAGTTTGGCTCACTTAGTCAATCAATGCAGGTTGGCAGTGATAGTATCCCCAAAAGTGATTGACCAGTGATACTGCCCTCGGGCACTAGGAAAGCCAGTAAGCAATGTACGAGCAAAAGTTGAGTAGCAGCACCATTTCTGGATTTCGGAAGCAGCTCCTCGTGACATTGCAGGTTACAACAGCAGAAGGTTGAGGTTAGTTTTTGTTGCCTCATAATCAAGTCATGGTTTTTGCACTTAAAACCCCAGAATACTGTTATTATTATTAGAGCTTAGTTATTCATTGTTTGGTTTGCAGTTTGGAGGAAATTAGATCTGACCCCATATTTAGGCCTTTTGTTCAGGAAAAAGACATTAAATTTGTAAAGGTGCTACAAAATCTGCGATGTCATTCTATGAACATTGTTGTAAACTACACGAAGTCTCCCTTCATCTGCGATTTTCTCCTCTAACAGCTTGTTTCTTTTCCATCATGCAAATAATGGAAATTTAGTTTTAGAAGAGTAGTGGCACTGCTTCATCTTGGTAAAAAATACTCAATAACTTCCTCTTGTTTTTCTACTTAGCAACAGCAGATGTCTTTCTTGAATTGGTGCACAATTTATGTGTACAATGGGACATAAGTTAGTAAAAAAGTGTCTGGGCTGTTACTCTGTTAACACGGAATTGTGTACTTAATAATTATAATTCTCTCATCTTCTGATGTCCAGTATTTTAAGAATATTGCTCTGAGACCTAAAACATAAGTGGCGCTAAAATCGGGCCTAATATAACAAAGCTTGTTGGCTGCTCCAGGTTATGTGCCATATTTGTTTACTACACCACGAGCAAAAACTTTTCCGGATCTTTATTTTTTCTACGTCCACTGCACACATACTTTTCATACGCACTGAAATCTTGTTTACAAATCTTGGTTTAACGAAAATGACACAAGGTAAATAACTTCATCTGATGAAATTTGTGACACCGTTGCATGATCTGTGTTCTTCAATGTGTATCTGTAAAGAGGAAAATCTTGTGAGCCAGGAACAAAATCGAGGTTCTTAACACCTAAATACTACTCCTAAACACATGTCAACTTGTGAAGCTCTCCAGATATCAGTGATACTACAGTTGACAACACGTAATTTTCAAAGGGCATGCACACATTTTTAAAAAGAACAGACTATGACTATTTTTTGTATGTTATAATAGACACTCTTTAAGTCCTTAATACAATGCAATTCTTTGTGCTCCTTGACAAGTCTACTGTGTTGAATATTCTATATTGTTAATCATAAAGCTGTCCTTTTGGATGTAAGACAGCATGTACTAGCAAAAGCTGAATTAGAATTCTTTTTAGACTTGCATTTACTGGAGAAGTCACTGGCTTCTTTCTCTGCCCTTATAGTGGTTGCTACACAAAAAGAACTTGGCACCTCTTTAACAATTTCTTTGTTTTGCAGATCTTCTTCAGCACAACATACTGGATGCTGTTTGCGTTGTTTGGCGCACTCATATCTTGTAAGAATATTTTATACCTCCCTTTTCCCTGCTCTTTCCCCATCGTCATAGGATTCCATGTGGCTAAAAAAAGAAAGCTTTTGTTTTGTTCAGCTTGTGAAGCCTTTGTTTGTTTCTGCTTTTGTTTGTTTGTTTGTTTGTTTGTATCGTCATACGTTTGCACCCCTCCAAGCCCTGCATGGCCATAACTGCTTGTGCATTCATGTATGATGTGTCCTGTCACATACAGTCAGTCAACTGCAAAAGTTTATGAACTATTGAGTATTTACACAGCCTGGACAGACATATTCAGCCTGGTAGTATTCGGATTTTCAGCCTGTTATGGTAATATTAGAACAACATAGTGTAAATTCAGCATTCTATCACATCCTGCAATTTGTAAACTCAATCGGTAAACTTTTGCGGTTGACTGCAGTCTGTGTCAGAAGTTTGCGGGGATATGGTTTCCCCATAAGAGCTGAATCTCTGCTAAGGTTCGGGCAACCTCTGTGAGTGAGTGGAACACAGTGTGTTGGAAATGGCTGCTGCTGAATGCAACTGTTAATTCAAGGCCATCTGCCCAGTGTTTACAGACACTGCAGTAATATCTTGTATTGAATGTGAGGTTTCACTCGGAGCCTTGATCCATCTAATTCACTTTCTGTATTATAATCAGGTACCAGATTCTTCCAGAGTTTAAGCATTTCACTGTATTGCATGACCAAAATAAAGTGCTTTTCTTTCTTCAGTCACATTATAGGCAGACAAACATTCTTTTCATGGAATCAGACTTGTCCGCCAAACTATATAACACGGTTTGACTTATATGCTCAATTTTTGGGAGGCCTTTTTTTTTTAATCCTGTACCACATAAACTTTTTACACTACTGCTTGTATAAAGATTGGTAGCTGAATGATTTTGTACACTTGTGTCATGAAATCGGCATGAAAGACGGGAACACAAAGAGAGGAACAGCAAGACACTCTCAATTCATGCCGTTCAATTGTGAGAACTGGGCAGGCCTGCCCTGATGCTCTTTTCCACTTCGTGTTTCATCTTTCTTGTTGTTTTCTTCACAAGCAGACATGGCAATATTTAATTTGTTAGCTTTAGCATAACAGTCACATACTGGGGTAGATGTATGCTGGAAGACAGTCAGGAATAGAACAGCTAGAGGAGGCACTCCATGCCTCTGAAAGAAAAAAAATAGCAGGCACTGTGAATGATCCTATGTGCTCTCTGTTAATGAAACGGTGAGTCTGACCAGTGTTGCAAGAAATTAGGTGCACACTGAAAAAAGGCCTTGGTGCCGATCATGTGCCTGAACTTGTCACTTGGTGTGCAGCCTGGATGCATAGCAGTGACATAGCCGGGGGGGGGGGGCTACCAGGCTTCAGCGCCTCCTCCCCCCCTGTAATATTTCCTGCCAGCGCCCTGCTCCCTTTACGCCTGGCATGTTGCCTATAAACAAAAATGCATATCCTTTGAACCCCTGCCCTAGACAAGTACAGGATGGTACATGCCTTCAGGTAGACCAAGGGCTTGCTCAAGGTAACAGTTGTGTTGTTATACACCAAGCATAGGAAACTTAACAGGGAATAATGAAGTCTTGGCCCTCCTCCCCCCTCTGAAATGCAACCTTAGTGCCACCCCCTCCCCCGTGAAAAAAAAAAGTGTGGCTACGCACCTGATGCACAGGTCATATTGCATTCGATGCTGGTGTTGTGCCATCAACCAATAGAATCAGCATTGGCATGGGTGTGCCGAGTTAAATGCCTCCCAAGGCCTGCATGATTCGTGCCATGATATCATGCAAGAAGACTTGGAGCTCGTACATTTCAGCGGAGGATGGGGGCATTGCATAGCAAATTATAATTTTTTTCCAAGGCTGCTTGCGCTGGGCCTCTAGCCTTGCTGTGGGATGTGCCCGCTTATTTTTATGCAGGTACTCTGCTATTAGAACATGTTGGCTAGGTGAATGCGAGAGCCAAAGCAACTTCTTGTCCCACGCATGTCTGGCAGGTGAAATTTCACCCGAGGCATACCCAAGGCTGTGTGCTGTGCAATTGTTAGGCTAGAATTAGTTCAACACATTTTGCTACAGTCATTTAGGTGTCCTAGACACACAAATGCATCTTTCTTTTTTCGAGGGCTGTAATTTGGGGTGCAGATTTCATGCAGAGGCATCTCATATGCAAGAAAATATGGTATTTAGCTTACGTTATCTAGAATACTTTTCGTTGATCATGCATGAAACATTAAGTATCTTTTCTTTCTCAAGAGGACATGTTACTTTGCACTGCTACTTTGTACCCCATGATGCCCACAGAAGTGTCGCCTTGTGAACTTTTCAGTTCCTCCCGAGCGTGAAGTAATCAACAAGGAACGGGCGTCAGGCGCCTACCGCCTGTCGGCCTACTACCTGGCCAAGATGATAGGGGAGCTGCCGCTGACATTGACACTACCGTCTGCATTCCACCTCATCGCCTACCCCATGCTCGGCTTTCACAGTGCACAGACGTTCCTCAGCTTATGGGGTTTCCTCGTCCTAAGCACAGTGGTATCGCAGGTGAGGCTTGCACGTAGCTCCTCATCATACAAATTAACAAGTCATGGCACTTTTGATGATTCGTAACAAATGTTGCTTTCAGATTTCGCACAAAGGTGGAACTTCGCAGTGTACGTTTCCTTTAATGCAATATTTGAACACCGTATTTACCTGTTCTTAAAATAATTACAACTACACATTGTGCGATGCGGGAATGGAATAGTACCTATTGTCTTTGTGAATGAAATCGATCATTGTCATTGCATCTGTTACAGTGTTACTGTGCACTGTGTTTGTGGTAACAATGTCGGATGGTGCCACCATTCTGTTGTTGAGAAAGCCTACACTTCTTGGTGCGTCATAGCCACAGACATGTACTTATTTTTCTAAGAAAACAAGCTAGTGGTACCTTCAAAACATGGTAGTGCTAAATGAAAAATATCACGAAATGCCAATTCCATGCACAAATGAGCTATCGGATCAGTGGAAAGAGCCACTTATACATGGCTTCATTATTCATGTAACATCTCGTATGCACTGGCACTTATTAGGCTGATTGCCTTGACATCATGCCCTAATAATTCGCCACCTTCAGTAGTTCAGCATTCTACAGTGATATCAAAACTGCCTAGAGAAGACTGACACTGCAATTCTTATGACAATCATTAATGTGTTTTTTTTTTACTTCCTTCATGTATAGTACAAATGCACAATCAAACCTACTTATAACAATATTTAATTCAAGTGCCACGAAAATTCCATTGTTACAACCGATAATTGTTATTACCGGGTTGCATGAAAAAAATCTAAATAGGGGGATGGCAGAGCTGTTGTGAGAAAACTATAATGGCGGGGAGGCCAGTGCCCCTCCCCACCACCTTCCTCCATCCGGCTGATGATTGCATTCACTCATTTAACTGCTTCCTGGGCGCTCCATTCGCGTGTAACAAGCCGCGGCTGTCGGCGTTAAAGAATGACACAGCTATAACAACTGGCAAGAGGAGTCACGGGTGGCAAGCGTTATGCGAGCTCCACCTAGGTATCGCTTTGGTGGCCCCAAAAGGGGCCTTTTAAAACATGTGAGAAGGTTGTTGCGGCAGCTTGTTAGCTTGAGAAATCCAGAAGAATCACTGAGGCAAGATTGCCACAATGCTCTTGCCACGTACTTCTCACTGGCTTGCATGAGAAAACCCCATGTCCATCAGTCTTGCATGCTTTATATGAAGCTTGCCGACATCCCTCTCCAAGGCAGGTGCTCCACGTAGTGCAGCGGAAGGTTCCTCACGAAAATGAAGCCCCGGAGGGACTGAATCATCTGCCTCGCGTCGAGTCTGCCTGGCCTACCGCATCATTGCTGCCGTCGTCACCCTCTCTATCTGATGCAAGCATGTTCATGATGATTGCCTCATCAGTTAGAAGCGCTTAGTTTCCAAACATATAGCCATGCGCTTTCTTTTCACCGGAAATGTCGTGCATTGCTGATGATCAGCGGGTGGATCAGCCATCTTTTGTTTCGGCAAAGAATTAAACGAGGCGGAGAAACCATGTGGCCAGGAACGATTTCGATGCGACCAACAAAGACGAACGCGAGCAATTAAGCCACTTGCAGATCTGCGTTGAATGAAGAGCCAGTGAGCAATCTGGAAGCAGCACAGTTGGCGTGGTCCATTCCTGTTTCAGAAGGTGGCACGGTGTAGAGCTATGGGTGCTGCCCGTTCGTGTTCGGAAGGGTAGAAGGGTGACGAGAGAGAGGTGCACGGGGAAGGCTGGAAAATGAGCTTGCGGCTGTTGGGGTAGCGGCCATCGTTCAGCAGCTCGCATTTCATGTTTTCAAGAATTTTGCATTTCACTACCTTTCAGCCATACTTCATCGCTATAACAGATAATGTGGCATCAGGGCATTGTAGTAAGCACGTTATTTCACCATGCAAAACATATAAAAGTTGACAGTGCCGCAGCTTCCCATTGTTATAACCAATATATTGTTAAAAACCGGTATTGTTATCACTGTATATGTAGTTATTTGATAGAACCGCTGCTGAAGGACACAACAGCAAAAGAGACAAACCTGGTGCTATTCGCAAATCTGTTTAATCTGGGGAAAACACACAATGCATGCAGCTGCATGCATGTGTATTACAGGCAAAGGAGACGAGATATGACAAAGAAGTATTAAAAGCAAGGCAACATCAAACCCAAGCAGACACAACAAAACGTGAAACGAGAACATATTCACATACATAATGACAGGTACCCTGAAGAGATGCGTATGTTTTCATCACCCCAAATGGTCTTATCTGTTTTTAGCAATGAAGAAATTGTGCTGCTGCACTTTTTTTAAGGACTTAATGTTAACTCGGGGGAGGAAAAGGGATGACCATTTTCCATCTCAGCAACCGACAATGTGGCATTGAAAACAACTGCATGATTGGAACAAGTTGTCCTCATTCATGTAAGCCAATAAATTTCTTGAAGAATGGCAGCTTTTCATTTAGTATTGCATGTTTCAATGGGCCAGAGCAAGCTTTAGCTCAGGCCAATCTGTCTGCCGTTGTGTAAATAAATATCCCTATATATATATCTCTCTTCATGTTACCACAATCACATTATTAAGGTGGTGGACACCGTTTTGAAGCTCTAGACAATGGCAGTGTTTTGAGAGAGGCCAGATGTCTTTCCTTCTTTTTTTAGCAATCCTTTTCTCTTACCCACACAGCCTTTGTGACACAAGATTTTCCAGGAACCCCTGTGACCATATCACTGATAGTCTGTCTGTTTGGCTCCCCAGATTTAAGTCTCCTAAAGTACTGCATCTTAGAGTTCCTGAGCGTGTAACAAACAGCTGTAAAATGCAAGACTAAATAAAAGCCTGCCATTTTAGCAGAAATTTAATGGCTCACATGAACGAGGATGACATGTTCCAAGCATGCAGTCGTTTTCAAAACCACATTGAGTCATTTATTGAGAGGAAAAGTGATTTTACTTCATAAAGAACCTTCTAAAACAACAGTAATTTCCGCCCATGTAATTTCGTCTGCAACATTGCATTCTCTTCTGAAGTCACTGTCATCAAACATCACTCGGGTTGGGTAACACAGTAGAACCTCGTTAATATGGTAAAAAAAAAGCAAGAAAAACATAATATCCGGGAAAATTTAGAGCCGAAGTCACTAAAGAATGTTACAGTTTTACCCAAAGCAAACATTCCATTCCCTTCGGGCCAAGCACTTCCTCGTTTCAACATGCTGTACCTTCAAACTTAGCAGATCATGTGACATCTAACTGTGTACATTGAAACTGCCAGGGCTTTCTCTGCTCACCCCAACTGCATGCATGCACACGGTCGCAAGCAACATATTTGGAACGAGTGCTTCCTCGTCTTAACATTTAAATTACGCTGTGATCCGCTGTGAACTTTGTGATCCAACTGTACGCATTAAAGCTACCAGCTTTCTATGTTCACCCCCACCTGCACGCATGTGGTCGCAAGCAATGTGTGCGCTTGGCTGCAAGTGTTCATTCATATCACCTCCACCATTTACTGCACGGAAAGATGACTTGGCATATCGGCTTGCTGGTGTCCTCTCGCCTGTCAGCCTTGCAGTAACTTGATCAAGCGCGTGCTAGGGGAAGTAGGCAAGCTTGCATCTCCTCCTCTAGCCTGGCTGTGCTGCACATGGCTGGCAAGTGCAATGGTAGAGCAAGCAGCAAGATCGCTGCTACCTTAACGTGCACAGTTCTCTCGCGCTCCTAATGTTGGCAGTCGCCTAATGTCAAGTTTTGGAGACTCATTGAAGCGAGAGGCAGCACAAATCATTCGCTCCCATCTGCCGATGGTCTTCATCATGCCAGCATCATGACAGCGAGTGTTGGTCACTGAGTAAACTCTGTTCATGTTTACTTGCTTGTGTGTGGCACCATGCTTGTTAATTTAATAAGTAGGTAAATCTCTACGGCAATTTATAGAACTGATAAAACGATAAACCTTACTTCGCGTAGCTGTCCAATACAATAAAACCTTCTTCGTAATACAGTAAAGCTGTCCAGTACAGCTGTCCAATACAGTAAAACCTTCGAAGGTACTGGAGGCGTACAGCAAAACATATTCTTCGAAGCGGTCGCAAGTATTGGCTCTCACGTATCAAGATGTGGAATCAGCTTTACTTCGCTCGCTGCAGAAAGCAAACGCAGCCCACCTTCCCGTCAATGGAACGATACTGTGGGAAAAGGCCATCAACTTGTCTCTACAACTTGGGCACGAAGAGTTGAAGTGTAGCAATGGATGGTTCAGCCATTTTAAAGAGCACAATAATTTGACCTTCGTAGCCGCCTGTGGCGGGAGCGGCAGCGCAAACGAGACCGTTGTTGACGACTGGAAAAAACACACTTTGGCTCCATTGTTTAGTGAGTACAGTGCAGACGATGTGTACAACCTTGACGAGGCAGCCCTTTTTTACAAGATGCTGCTCACAAAAACCTTCGCAGTGAAGGACACCACGGTCAAGGGTCGAAAGCAGGGCAAGGAAAAAATTACCATTCTGTTTGGCGCGAACATGTGCGGTAAACACAAGCTGCTGCTACTCGTAGTTGGAAAGAGTGGGAAGCCTCGCTGCTTTAAAAATGCACGGCTGCTGCCTAGGGATGAGCTTATCTACCAGCACAACAAGAAAGCCTGGGTCACAGGTACAATATTTGAAGATTTGCGTTCGGCAGCTTGACCGCAAGTTCGCGGTCACAGGCAGGAATGTACTCTTTGTTCTTGATAACTGCCCGGCACATGGTGACATCCCATACCTGAAAGCTATCAGGATGGTATGTATTTCTTCCTCCGAACACCACGTCGACCTCGCAGCCAATGGACCAAGGTGTCATTCACCACACGAGGAAGATTTACCGCCACCACCTGTTCAAGCGCATGCTCCTTTGCTACGACAACGGCAAGGAGCACTCCATTGACCTCCTCGGGGCCATATGTCTTATTGTGTATGCATGGAAGCAAGTGGAACCCACTTTGACCATGCAGTGTTTTGAACATGCTGGCTTCTCGAAGGAAAGCACTGTCAGTGCTGGTGCTGACTATTCATGTGCACTCGATGAAGGAGCCGAGTAATGCGACCACATCAATGCACTCTGCGCAGAGGATAGCAAATCCGGTGCAGTCGGCTTCGCCGAGTATCTGAAATTTTGAAAATGATCAACAAACGTGCTACTCAGACTTGGAGAGTGAAGCTACCGCTGATGCGACCATGTGCGATGACAGTGACAACCATGCTAACGAACCCTCCCGAGCACCCCCTCTCGAGGAAGTTATCGGATCGCTGAACGTTATCCGCAGTTTTGTTGAGTGCCACAGTGGAAATTCTCAAATGCTGCAAGTAGTTGACCAACTAGAAAACATGACCCTTGGAGCCTCGAACTACAGGACGCGGCAAACCAGCATCTCTGATTACTTTAAGTAATCCAAAGATCGCTGAATAAAGGTAGCGCATTTCTGCAGCAAAATTTGTCTGCCTGGGTTGCATTTTTTGTGTGTTTGGTTGATTCAAAAACCCGCTTAATTTGAAGATTTTTTGCGGTCCCGATGACTTTGAATTAACGAGGTTTCACTGTACTTTGCTATCGTTATAGATACTTCGTCTTTCAGGTGAAGTGCGGCTTTTTCATTAATTAATTTTCGCTAGTTTGTAACAACTGATTCTTTCATTGTAGCACAGAGAAGGAAGGGGCAAGGGCTATACTGTAGTGTTCTACACTCCATAAATGATGCGAGGCAAGGAGGGTTTTGAAGTGTGGACAGAAAGTGGATAGGACCAGTGCCCATGTTCAGCAATGACAGCTGTGTTTTGATGTAAAAGCTGTTCTTAAGAACCACAAATATTTTCTGGTTTGCTGTCACATAGTGCAGCACACATTCTCACTTTGTCTGCTTGTGTACACTCAATTGTTCATCCGATATATTTCTATGGCACAATGCTCAATAAATTTAGCATAGTTTTAACTCATCCAGAGACTGATTTGTCGTGAAGTTATTTGTGCATTGAATTTTTTTAGCGGAGATATGCAAGCTAGCCCATCGAGACATACAGCTCTTCAAGTCTTTAATCATCTCAGGGGAGTGCCAGCTGACACAACAGGCAGGAGGTTATGTGGCACAAACTATGTCGAGCTGAACAGAATAGCCTAGCCGATGATGCTTAGACAAGAGGATGCTATGCACTCGCACACTTACCTTCAATAACTTCACAGAGGCGCTCCATGATATTGCACTGACCGTCGGGTAGGTCAACACTCTCCTGAGAGTAATATAAACAAAGCTGTACAAGTTGGTTGTTACCCTCCAAGTTCATATACGTTGCATATGACTCCATTTCATTTTGTCTGGGGCTGTACAACTGAGTTGTTTCTCCTGTGCTGTGTGCAGAGTGTGGGGCTCTTCATCGGTGCCACCTGCACCGACCTCCAAGTGTCCGTGACAGTGTCGGCACTGTACTCTCTGTCCACTATGCTCTTTGGAGGCTACTACGCATCTTCCCTGCCGCACTGGTTACGGTGGCTGCAGTACTTTTCCATGGTACACTACGCCTTCCAGAACATGCACATAGTTGAGTTCAGCAGTGGGCCGGAGGTCAGGTGAGCCACCGTCTAGAAGCTTGGTGTTGTTAGTTTGTGGTGCTTATTGTTCATCGTGGTGTCATTGTTTGTTGTTGGTGTCAACGTAAATTAAGTAATGAAATAGTTTTTTTTTATCGAAATGCTGCCACATGTGATGCAAGTATGGTTTTACAGCTTATTTGCTAGTTGAGCAGTGATAAAGTAACTGCAATTCAGTAGCAGTAAATCAAGCTGTAGAAATAATCAGAGGCAACAAACTAGTCTTTTCACAAGTTAATTAAACATTCTCTGCTTTGAAACTGTGGTTAGCTTACAATATTGGAGGGCTGCTTTCTCAATAATTAGCAATGCCACATTCTTTCGAGAGGCAAGGTATAATGGCACCAAAAGCCATTTTGCAGTACATTACTGCCAAGCGTTGACTGTTTTATGATGTTTACCAGCGCTACACTAAACTGATTAATGACAGGATAGAAGCATATGTATATATCCTCTTCTTATGCATACGCATGTCAAGCAAAAAGAACAGGCACGTGCACATCAAAGGCGATTGCGCAAGAAATCAAATTCGGCATCATGTAATGAGATAGAAGGCTCACTTATACACTTAACTCTATTCTTCCTGATAAAGAAAGCCTCAAGTGCAAGCCTAGAAGAGGTGTTGCTGCTCCTGCCCAGAATAGTACTCCCAGAAAAACGAGCGTCACACCCACACGCGGTATCATGAGCCACCATATGTA
This sequence comes from Dermacentor variabilis, assembly GCF_050947875.1. Classification (NCBI taxonomy): domain Eukaryota; kingdom Metazoa; phylum Arthropoda; class Arachnida; order Ixodida; family Ixodidae; genus Dermacentor; species Dermacentor variabilis. The sequence continues at coordinate 29,933,727 of NC_134570.1, read as the reverse complement.
CGTCCATATCCTCCGTTTTTTTTATTTTTTGTGCATGTTTCCTTAAATGGTCATTCACGCAAAGCTTGGTTTGTCCATTGCACAGCTGCCCACAAGGGTGCAAGGGAATTGCAAATATACAACCCCTCTGGAGCACTTGACAAAGGGCTTCTCATGCCTCGTGCGGCAGCCCCGCCTGCTCTCACAGCAAACTCGAGAGCACAACTTCGAAAGCTTGTTGGGTGCAACGCTCTCCACAACGCAACACCTCTTCTAGGCTTGCACTTGAGGCTTTCTTTATCAAGAAGAATAGAGATAGGTGTATATGTGAACCTTCTATCTCATTACTTGATGCCGAATTTGACTTCTTGAGCAACTGCCTTTGATATGTATGTGTTTTTTCTTTTTGCTTGACATGCGCATGCGTGACAAGAGGATAAATAGGTATGCTTCTATCTTCCCATTAAACAGTTGTTAGTGTAGCACTTGTCTTTGTCCATCTTTCTTGTCTCTGTGGTTTTTATTTCTATAAGTTAATGCTTCACTTATGGAAAACCAACTAGCCCAACCATCAACTCTTCTATAAGGATGTGTGGCTTTCTTGAGTTTTTTTTTTTGTGATATGCAGCCTCTCCACTTTGTTTACTGTATGCTCAATTTCAAAAGGACCAAATCTTTTTTGTGTGTGTTCGCAGACCACGGAAGTGCTCACATTAGAGCTTTTTCTCTAAAACAATATGTGAAGCTAGCTGTTTGTGCCACTGCTTTTGAATGTTTGCATGCTAGGCACTGGTAGATAGTAATGAAGGACGTTTACCATCATTTAATTGTTAGTTGGACAAAACTCTGTCAAAAAATACTTCTCTTCAAGCCATTTGGTTGCAACAGGCCTGTCTTCCACATACATTTGCCTTCCAAAAGCTGTTCCACATTCACTGCCATGGCAACAAGTGTTGCTGCCAAACACTCCCATGCCTAACCCATGCACAAGTGCACAAGAAGGGTGCCGCAGTAGCTTAATTGGCAAAGCACATCATGCATGAGGCAGAAGATGTAGGTTTGGCTCTTGCCTACATCAAGTTATATTTTCATCCACTTTCATTTCTCTTCCTTAATTATTTTTACATTTCAATTCAACATAATTAATTTTTTCTAGTCTTTCTATGGCTTCATTGTATGTTTCCTTCATATGGCTGTAACTAACGAAAAAGAGCCCAGATCCCTCATCCTTCATATCCTTTTATTTGTCTAGTTCATATATACGTTATGTAAGAGAGAGTTCCTTAATTCAATCTTTTTAGGATGGCTGCATGGTCATTAATTTAAGCAACATCCAATAGTAGGTGGTTCATTTCATGTGCATTATAATAATAATAGTAATAATAATAAGGTTTATTTCCATCAAAACGATGTAGCTTTTCTTGATCTTGGGACCAACAAGATCTTGGGACCATGGCCTCGCATATCGCAGCTACAAAAGGCCACAAAAGCACTTCTGCGATATTTGAAAGCTACCGGATTGACTCAGCGTCTGTGATCCGGACTGAGTGACCGAAGGATATCGCCAGTAGACTTTCTCTTCTTCTTTTAATCTTTCCGTCCCCCTTTCCCTTTCTCCAGTGTAGGGTAGCCAACCGGGCTCAGTCCTGGTTAACCTCCTTACCTTTCATTTGTAATTTGCTCTCTCTCTCTGTCTCTCTCTTGATGCTGTGATGACGTTTTCTTTGGCCAGCTTGATTTGCTCTTAGTTCCTGTTGCAAGTTTTAATACAGTTCGTGGACACCAAATTTTATGATATTACCACACCGCTAAAGGGCTGCCCTAATGGCTATTTGGTCCCGTGAACTGTTCGCAACATGAAATTTTTGTGAATAGTTCGTTATTAGCAAAATTCAGTGCTTGCCAAAACTAAGTTGTCCGTGATTTTTACAAAGTGTGGGTCCAGTAGCAACACACAGCACACTGGCCACATTTTAGTGACAGATTTTTTTGACATGCTCAATGCCACAGCAATGGACAAATGACAGTGCTGTTTCATTTCTCTGTCAGTGCCTTAAAGGTGTCTCATCAGACTTTCCCATAGTGTTGTTTAGGTTCTTGCCTCTGTTTTCAATCATAGCTTTTGATACTGCCGTTTAAAGGATTTGAATGCTAAGAATTCACAAGAAAGCGGAGTCACAACTTGCTTAGAGCCAAAGCACCCATTATAAGGGCCACCCATTATGAAGAGTTGTTTTGAATGAATGCAATTTGATGCTCTCAAGGCACCCTTCATTCGAATCGATTCCGCATTTCCTGTGTAGTTCATTATAAATTGAAATCACATGGCAGAACCTAGTTCTAGGAAACCCAACAATTGAAAAGGACTTCTTGCTTGGCCACTTAGTGCATTAACTTTTAGGAACAGATCAAAGCCATGCAAGAACGATACCACATGTGGATGGAGTGAGACTGACGCCACATTTTGGACTGATTTCTTTTGGGAAAGTCACTTTCAGATTTCACTGATAGGCTGAACCATTTAGTGCAGACATGGAGGAAGATGTCACTGTGAAGGCACATTTGTTTTCAGCATTAGTGTCACGTCCTGATGTTGAGTGCACTTGCAGAATCAAAAGCAATGGTGTTGTGAGCTTTGCCAACACACTTATATGTTGAGGCTTATATTGAGGCTGCATGCTATGTGGTACATCAGGGAACAATGAAACTTTTGCTGCAGATGGCCTAGAGGATAAAGAAACAGAAATGTTCCCTCAAAATAACAGTTGCACTATATCACTGTATGGATGAATGGATGAACAAACATATTAACATTTTATTCACTATGAGCAGGCATACAACTTTTATGAAGACTCTTTCAGATCTTGGCTATTATGTTAGTGCTCATGCCACTAACAGACATTTATGTAACTCTGTGTAACATCTACTTGTAATACAGACACAATACTATAGTTTAAAAGACATGCACAAGTAAGCAAACTATCTTAGGAGGAAGCCTATTCAAATACATGTAAAGCGCAGAAACGCTTTTCTGAGATAACCACTAGGCTGATTTTAATGAAATTTAGTGCATTTGAGAGAGAAAGTTAAATTCTAGAGACTGCTGGAAGTGGAATTTTGATTTATGGCTTGAATTCTTTTACAAGTATTTTTATATAATTGTGTGTTTAAAAACATATGGAAGCCCATGGTTTACAAATTTGTGCCTCTGCAATCAAAACAGACATCGCCCGTCTGTAGATTGCATCCAAAGTGCAGCAATTTGATACATTAATTTATCTTATGTGAATTTGTTACAATGTTTACGACGGTTTTGCAAAAGTGCTACTGTTAGTAGTGTATTTGATGATGTACATTACAGCGAATTTGTCCACTTGAGATGTGCTATTAGATTCAATTTAGAGAATTGCTTTATCATTTTTCATTGCCGAGTTACAGAACTGTAAACTTCATAGTTTCATTTTCTTAAAATTTACGATTTCTGAAAATCTTTGTAGAAACATCGACTTCTATCGAATCCACATCCAACAGTCGCTACATTTTAAGTTTTTCTGTTAGAGGCAATCAAGCTCATCAAATTCAGTGCAATATTTGCCGAGAAAAAAGAATTATTCTTTCCCATGTATTTAGATAGGAGCCCCTACTTAAAGCTTCCAGCTAACACAAAAAAATTCAGCCATACATATCGTTTTGTAGATTAGTGAACCCAAATAGAAATGTAAATTCCTTATCAGGAAGAAATATATCTGCCTTTTTCATTTATGCTGTATCTGCTAATTAAGTACATACATCTTAATATATCTGACAGGAAAAGAAATATTGAGTAAGGTCGTACTATGAAGTGCACATGATTAGCAAATGTCCCTCTGCATGTAAGGGGCCGTCTGTGTTGTCGCATACAAGGTTCTTGAATGACTATAGATTTCTGTTATGCAACATGGCATGTGCTGTTTTCACAGCTGTAGCTGCTAAGGCACTTTATAGCAGAATCTTTACAGCTGCTGTAGTTGTAATGCCCTGATAATGATCAAAATCGTGTAATCTCAACAATAGCTTATAAATGAACAAATTAAGAAGGCATCCTACTATGTGCAACCTTGATATAATAGATAAAACAAATGATAGGATGTAATAAACATACTTTTGTGTCGAATGTGACTTCACTGTAAGGAGGTTGGACTGTGTTCCAAATCTGTGGCATGCTGCTACGGAAACTAAGTAGCATGTGAAATTTTTTTAGGTGCAGTTACGGTAGATTGGACACGTGATTAGTTTGTACAGAGCGTCCATGTGAATTCCATGCTGTTTTTTACTCTGCAGGTGCTTGTCACGAAACTCCCACTTCACAGCCTGCAACACCGGGGGCAGTGTCATTCCTGTTGAGGACATCATAGGTGACCATGGCATGCCACTGCCCATCTGGGCCAACACTTTGGTACTCATCAGCTTCCTCGTCTTCTTCCGTGCACTAGGATACCTTGTGCTGCGATACGTACATAAGCCCAAATAGGACAATCTTGGCTTAGTAACCTAAGGACAAGCTTTAAGCCGCCGTCTTGATGGCAGTGCGGTGCCGTCTTTTTGCACACAAGGACCACAAGCCAACAAACTTTCTATTCATTGCAAAGCACAGAGAACTGCGAGAGATCGCAGGACAAAAAAGAAATATCTGCAGATCGCCTCATCTCTTCGCTTTTCATCGAGCATCGGCAAGTTGCACCGACTCTTCAGGAAGCTTCAACACACTTTCCTAATGACCAACCATGCAGCTACAGAGAAGTCTTACTGGGAGCGTAGCTGCTATGCTGCCATCTTCTTACCTACAAAAGCCTTCAAGACACGATGCCTGTGAGCCTCTTCTACATGGTCTCGAGCCAGCCTGTAACTGATATTGATCCAAGTGTGTTCTTTAAGGACTGCTTGAGGCGAGAGACTGCAAAGAAGGTGATGGTGCACAACATCCAATGTGCCAAAAAAAAAAATGATGAGGACATTTCCAGGAGGAGCTTTAGCCCCTGCGCAGGCAAACCCTTATGCCCACACGAGAAGATGCCTGCACACATAGTGCACGGAGGAACTCTATGATACAATGGATGCTTCTGTGGACACTTGAAATGTTGTGCCGGTCTGGTGGTGTGGATGCTGTGACTACTGCTGCGAGTGATTGGTGTGACTGTTTGATGAGTGTGAAAGAAAATGCATGTGCGTTGTGCCGTTCTTCGCGGCGCCGTTGCCAGCGAGCAGTGGAGCATCCTCTGAGGCGCAGTGGAAACCACTTTCATCACCACACGTACACACGCAGCCACCTACACGCAAATGGGTGAATGAGATGCCCCGGTGATAGTGTTTCCCGGGGACAAGAGTCTCTCGCTCGTTTGTCTCGAAGCCCTTCTCTCCCCCTTGCGCTTCTACAATTTGCCTGCCGAAAAGAGGGAGAGATGGAAAAAAGCATTTGCCTCCTCAGCTTGTCTCCCTCCTCTTAAGGCCAAGAAAGGGATTATAGCTTTGTTCTTGCCTCCCTGCTGATCCCCATTTTCTCCCTTTGTTTACTCCCTTCCCCTTGGCTGAAATGAAACTGCTTGTGTTTTGTTTTTGCACGCTGTGGTATGGATCTCACGACGGCAAACGCCATGGCGCTAGCAGTGACATACCAAAGAAAATGTGTAGCAGATGCGCAAGTTAACACCTCGCCCTCATCCCCTCCCCCCCCCTGCGACAAACGGTGAGAATGTAGAGAGAGAGAGAGAGAGCGAAAGCGAGTAAGTACTGCCAAAACCTGCTGTTTGCTGTTTTGGAAAAACTTAAACACAGAAAGCTAGAAAAAAGGAAGAAAAAAGAAAGCACATTGTACTATAGTAATATCGCCTCGCACTTCATGGGACTACTGCTGTGAGTGAGGCACCAAGTGAGAAGAAAGGAAATCTTTCCATTTTTTCTCTTTGTGTATGCCACACTGCCCCAGACAACACATAAATACTCTTGTTATTTTTCTAAGGCTGCTTTTTCCCGGCGCTGCTGGGAGGACAGATGTACTAACTTAAATGCTGCATCTGTCAGCCTCTTTGTAGACTTCGGGGTGCACACAAATGTGTTTTTCTCTTCTTCTTCTTTACAGTCTGAAGAATGCCAGCATACTTAGTCTGGTATCTTTCCTTTCACCAATTCACATTGGGATGTGTGCGTTTCTGTGAGACCTCCTTTCTTGTCTAGCTGTCATGTTCCCAACTTCTTTCTGCTGTTTACCGAGAATCGCCTTTACAACTCGGCTAAATATTCGCCAGGTGCAGGTCACTTGGAATGCTTCTAAAACATTGACACTTGGTTGTGTCTGAGCTGTTAGCTGCAAGCCTAGGATAATCCTGAGCAATGTGGTCATTTTGTCATTCGCATGTGATTGCAGAAGTTGTGAAGTGTGTTAATCTTGCACCTATCTATACAAGGTGTACTTACTGCCAGTTAGTGAGACAAGGGACGTGTTTCATGCGACGCTTTCCAGACTCTCGCAGATTTAACAAAGTAACTTGTGTCACTTTCTTACATTGTGGTCACTGTCTAGCATTGCTGTTGCGCGAGTGTCATTTTTTTCAACTTCTGCCTTCACAACAAATGAATGTGTAGAAGTTGCATTCATGAATTATTAACATTGTTGCAGCAATGATTAACCCTTTAAGGACACGTTTTAGTGTTCCATAAATATTGTACGTAATATTTACAGTTCCAGAATCCATGTAGTGGAAGTTATGCCAATCAGAATTAACTTTCCCATACATGGAACTTAGGAAACATTTTTATTGCACTTTCGCTCAGTATTCCAAAGGACCTGCACTCTGTGAGCAGCCGCGAAAATGTTCCATTCACATTTCTGCCATGGTCTGGTTTGTACGAAGCACATAGCAGACTTCAAAGACATAAAATTGTCAAATTGGCACTTGTTAAACCGTAAGTGTACCAGGTGTATTAAGCAAACTGACATGCAGTTGCTGCAACACTTCATTCCACAGTGCATGCACATTTGTACGAGACTTGGCTGTAGACGTTTTTCTTATTGCCTTTTTTTTTCTTTTCTTGCTGTCCTGAGTCTCACTTTGCAGATATGTGCAATTGGCCATTGTTGTGCATGGTTGTTATCATAGAGAGGTTACACTGACTGCCAGTGCTCAAGTGCTTGCAAGCAGCTGAGAGAAGGAGACAGGAAGCGTATAGAACTAGTTTTTTCTTTTCCTCTCCTTTGCTTATGAGTATATAAAAAAATGTTATTGTAAGAGCTAGTTAATATATTCATATGAACAAACTCGTTCGTCGATTCCAGTCCTCAGACAGAACTCTTGAGCAACTTGCGTTTTTGACTCTGGCAGCCAGTGAAAGCAAAAACTGTGCTCTCAACTCCTCTCGTATTTGTTGTTGTTTTGACCGTGGGAACTTTCTCTGCACGCCACTTGTTGCTCCCAATGGGCTGCATCTTTCCACGCCGCTAAAATTGTTTTCTTCGAACTGTGATCCTCTTGTGTTTGACTCTTCTTGCAAAGTGAACAAATTTTTCCCCACTTGTCCCCTCCTCATTCTAAATTTGCAATTGACCATTCGCTTTGCTTCTGATGGTTCCAATGCAGGCATGTACCCTGTACCACAAGAAAAAAAGAAGAAAAAAAAACATCCGCCTTCTCACTCACACTTTTTTTGTTGTTGTTGGTCTGTCCCGGGCATTATATCGAATGAACTAAAGACTTAAAACAAAAAGCTTCTGGCACTGTACGGTGCACGGACGCTTTGTGTCAATGTTGCCTGCCACTTTCTGCGACTCTGCCCTTTCCGGACCGCACAACCTAATCTGAACTTGTTTTCGGACTCCTGCTTCGGAAATTGTTTCTACCGATTCCCTCCTCCTTGTCGCATCCCACCTGCCCCCTCCCCCACCCCTCTTTGTACTGGAGTCCAACTTGGTGGCCTTCGAGTCGTGAAGTGCATAACCACAATTTAATAAATTATTTTGGAGTTTACTCCCTCTCCTTATAAGTTTGTATTTAGGTTCTCTTCAAAGTGATTATTCCTCAACCCCTTTGCCCATGCCATGTATCCCTGCCCCACCCACCACCCACGCCTTCTCATCTGTGTTTTTTAACCCTTCATAAGTCAGTATTTCCTCTCTTGACCAAGTGTTTGTAAATATTTTCACCGATTATTAATGTCCTTACGAATTAAATGTTTCATCTATTTTATTATGCACGGGTGGTTTTCGGAGTCAATTGATCTGTGTTGTTGATTTCCCAAGTTGAAGAGAACAGCGCCTTCTTACCTACAATTTTGGAAATAGGCCATTTCCCAATGTGTTCGTTGTTGCAGTCTGCTGCTGAGCATGAGGTCACAGCTTCGATTCCTGATTGCAGTCGCTGCATTACAATAGCGGAGAAATGCAAAAATACTCATGGTGCTTAAAGGTACACTAAAGTGAAAAATGATTTCTTCTGCATTGGTAAATTACCGTTCTACAACACCAAAAACACCACTCTTACAGCGATAAGACGTTTGGTAAGCCAGAAAATACGGGTTGCGACGCCTACTTAAGTTCCCGCACCTGGGGGCTGTGACGTCTTGGATTTTGATGGCATCTTCTAGGGCCTACTAATTGTATATAGCGGTACAGATTGACTACATTGTGTTCTAAAGGAACCAAATATTAAACAAGGCAAGTTTCGGGAACCTTTATTCAGCCAACGTGGCCCAAATGCGAAAACATACTTTGGAATCCCCGATTTCACGCTGACGTACCGGTGCTGGGGTTTCGGTGCGAAATTCAAATTCTGGTACTTGGACCTTCATTTTCTCATCTAATAATCGAACTATTTCTTCGAAATGACTGCCTGCAGGGTTCTCAAACAATGCTTCATTAGTCTAAACTGATTTATTGTTTCGCTTTAGTGTCCCTTTAAGATGCACTTTAAGAACTCCAGGTGGTCAAAATTAATCTGAAGTACAACTGTCATTCCTGTATTTATAGTGCTGCTTTAGCATGGTAAACCACATAATTCAGTCAAACAATCAATCGGTCATCTGCTGCATGTGGATTTTGCGTGTGCCACCAATTGGTATTTTTTTTTTTTTTACTGGCCAAAATAGTTACGTGCTCGGTATCAGAGTATCCCTGTAACATTATGGTTCCTTGCAAAATTGCACTTCCTGGCAACATCATGGCTGCTCATTACACCGTGCTGCAAGCCTCAGAAATGATTAAGAGACCGACTTGATGTGGGTGTGAACCAAAAACTCCATGGCTTTGAAGCGGGTGCTCTACCGCTTCTCCACATCCGCATTTCATTTATGGTGAAGTTTCATTATGGGCCTGCTCTCACAAGTTCACAAAATCGCTTTATAGGTCTCATTAACAATACCATCTGAAAACATAAAATTGTACTTTCCTTTTGTGGTTGACGTGAAAGGCCAACCAAGCAAGCTTCTTATCTTCTTCACATCTTCTCCCAGCTGGCAAAAAAAAAAAAAAAAAAAAAATTGCCATACAGTCCTTTACCGCAGAGGAGCTTGCTCATGAGAGGGTGCTTTCGGCAGCAGCGCGCCGTGCGTATCTTTGAGCATATGCTTCAACGAAAGCGAACAAATACGAAACCATTACTGCTTCTGCCCTCCTGTAAATGCAACTGGGTGTTCACTAACGAAAAGTGCTCCATTCATGCTGCAAAAATGTGGAACGGTAGGGGAAAGCCGTGTGCAGTATAGTTGCGTGCAAAAATAGTGACTGGCACATTAAGGAATGGAATGAATCGGACCAAGTTCACGGATCGCTGCTGCATGAGGACTACCCGTGTTTTCCGTCATTTGCAATGCACGGCTTTCCTCGCTAATCTCCGATGAAAGGACTTCAACCCTGGGACGTCGGCAAGAGTGAGTACTCTGTTCGATCGTTACAGTGGCTCTGCGAATAGCGCCGCTTTCCGGAACAATAAGTTTCTCGCACTTTAACACGTACATCCACCCCCCATTCACACGCAAAGAGGCCCGCTATAACGCCAACGCATCAACAATCGGTGCAGGGCACACCCTTGAATCAATGCGCCGAACCATGTGTGACGGCGACAGCACCGATTACATAAGAGTATTAGAAGCAGAGCGTTTCGTGACGGTCCACAGGGTAAACGAGTGACTAGGATAATACCATATTTGCTGCGAGCTATTACAATGTACAGAGCATTCCAAGCCTTCTGCGCAGGAAGAACAAATCTATCGCATTTGAGCACACCCGCCATCATATAGTAGGCAGAAGATAAACAGTCGGAGAGCTCACCGAGAAACGTTGCTGAATCAGAAATATGACACACTGCTACTTCAAAGTGTTTGTCGAATAAAGAACGAAGAGCAAAACGCAATGATCGTGATTTAATTCACAAGCGGAAAGTTTGGAGAGCTTGCAATACATTTCAAGCGCTGCTTACATAGTACAAGCATCGTAAACATTGCACGCGCTGTTTGGACAAGGTGTAATGAGCGCCGAAAACGCTTACGTGTCTGAAGCTGTGGCCAAAGCTTCGGGCCGTCCACTCAGTCGCCGTCTACGATATATCTGCCGAAGCGCAGTTAACAAGCTGCGCCGGCGCCACGCACATCCATGGTTAACACGGATGCAGTCGCCAGCCCTGACGTCACTCTCGAATCTCAGTGACGCCGGAAATTTGCGTGCCATCTTGTCGGGCAGATTCTCCCCTTTTGTTTACATTTCTCGCCCTTTGCGCGCAACTACACCGCCGGGTTGCGTAGTGTTCCTGTATATCATATATACAGGAACACTACGGTTGCGCGGAAGTGCGCGCCCCGTAGTGATCCGACCAACGGATCCAACAGCGGTGTTAACCATCTCGATCGATACCGTTCATACCGTTGCCCGAGTCATTTCGTCCAAGTATTACTTTCTAGGATGTGAAGGAGTTGTACTGAACTCCGCAAGTCGAACTGCGAGACCGGTACTCCTCTCCTTTTGCCGGCTTTTCTGAAAAATTGAAATTTCTGCATTCTCGCTGCGCTGCAAGAATGCACAGGCGATGACCGGCAGCGCACTTTACGCACATCACAACCTATGGCTGGCCCCATCTGCAGTCTACGAGAACAAACGCGTAGGCTGGTCGCGGATTTACAGGAGTCGCTTTGCTTTATTGAACAAGTTTCGGGCGGCCGCCCACCGGCGAGATGCGACGAGCCACGTACAGCGCGTTTAAATTTATCTGGAACGGATCGTTGCGGAACGCCAGATAACACATACGCGCAAGATGACGATACACCATCACGAAGCACTCGCTGTCTTCTATAATCAAGTCGACAAGCTTCAATCCAGATCAAAACTTTAGCAGGCATGTTAAGAACAGACAGCTTGAGTAACAGCAATGTGTGCGAGACCGAATCAAACGCCTTACGGAAATTCAAAAATATGCAATGTGTAAATTCTATTAACTGTGTGTCGCATGAAAATCCGGCTCTGAAACCATGTTGCCTTGGGGAGAAAAAGCTTTAATGGCTCATCAGGTTGGTGCAAATGATATGCTCTGAAGATTTACAACACACGCTTCTCAGCGAAAATGACCTATAATTGGAGGTTAATGTTTATTTCGTCGCTTTTATAAATGGGTATAACATTCGTTGGTGGCAGCGTCTAGGTTCGTCGGCGGCTCGTAGCTTTGTGCGCGCAGTGTGTTCTCGGCACTGACTTTGCGTTGAAGCGATGGACAGCACGAAGATCATTTCGCTCGCTGCTGCTGCCACGTTTACTCACGCCAGCGTTTTGACGCCGAGTGTCCGCGGTCATCGAGTGTGATGTGTTCTTGTTTGCTGTACGCCCTGACACCATATGCTTGTTAATTTAATCAGCAAGCGAATGTTTACAAGTTGTTACGGCCGATAAATACTATCCTTACTTCCTGTGACTCTCTGCTAATTTGCTATCGCAATAGATGCGTCGCTTTTAGGGCGAAACTGCGACTTTTTGCTGTACATCTGCTTAACCTTTATTCTCTTCCTCACAACTGCTCATCTAACTTAGATGCACCGCTACCTATACCTGTAACAGATCCGGTCGTATGATCTCGTCCCTGCTTTTTTTTCACCAATACTCTGAACGTCTCTTTCCTATTTCTGCTACTGAGCGGTTGATGCTTCCATCCACTTTCATTCCAAGCACTCCTGGAAGGTGTAGGTATATCTACGTGTCTCACTGGGCGAATACTTTCGCATTTTCTTAGGATGTGCTGAGTGGTCTCCGGATTTTCGCTGCAGCAAACAGATGCCTCACCTTGTAGCGAATATTTGCTCCGGTATGCTTTTGTCTCTAGGAAACCAGCTCGAGCCTCAAACAGCAAGACACTGCCCTTTGTGTTATCGTACAGATTTCCCCTTCTAATTTCGGTCTTCCCATTCTTGAAAATCTCCATGACCCTTTTTGCGCGTCCGTTGAGAAACGCCAACAATGTTAAAAAAATAACTGCAGAATCTACCTGGTTGGACTAGCCAGATAGTACGTAAGCATTCTTTCCAGTCGCTCATCTTGCAAGCGTACTTTTCTGATGTATGTAAACGAGTCGGGTCGTATGATGGCGACGTTTCATTCATTCATTCATTCATTCATTCATTCATTCATTCATTCATTCATTCATTCAAATTATTAATTAATTAGGTTTAATTATCGTGCGACTGTACGAATTAAGTAAACGTCGCCATCATACGACCAATGTTTAACATTGATCTTCGCTTCTCAATTGACATTACTTGAGTTGTAATCAATAGACGCCCTAATTGGCAACCCAGGTGAATAAAAGAAGAAATGCAACTCCACCACCGCATTCCGTGGCCTCGAAAGAAAAAAAATAAATAGTTGCGTTGTAACTTTAATTTCCTTGATCGTAAAACTGCAGTACGAAACCGACCTTGCGATTGAAATAAAGCCTGTCAAGTATTGCAAAATGTGCAGATGTGCCGCAATATCAAGTGGAAAGTACAGAAGAGTATGACATATCTATCTTGATTGCTTCTACGCTCGCCTCCAAGCTCTGGTGTACCTTAAGCGTTTGCATACTGGCTCTGTTCAAGCCGAAACCCTCACTCAAAAATTCGTGGCCGTAATACTTTTTCTTGTATGTTCCAGTGTTCAGGTGTAGATCTTTGGCGTTGCTTCTGACTCGTGCATCTGACCGAACTGAGAACTACAAATTTCACCGTGTCACCCGAACCGTAGTGCACATGGGTGTTCCAAGGGAAGACGTATCTTAAACATTGCTTATGGGAACACATTCGTTCAGTTGTATATGACTGGAATCACTAGATCATGTCGGGCAGCAAATTGCGGTGCAGCTGCTTAGCTCGGTCACAGGTGCAGGGCTGCTGAGTCTGTGTCCTTTTCGATCACTCGAGATGCATGTGCCTGCCCACAACAGGCTTCACCAACCTTGGCATTCCTACCCTCTTTAATCTCAACCACTCCCCCACATATTTAATGGAGACAGCATGCAAACCATGTTACAGACTATTATATATTTACATCATTTTGGAAAACCTTGTAATCAGAACGCACCTGGCTATTTTTTGCATATTTTCCATTTGCAGAAGTAACGTCGCCTTCATCTTGCAATTAACGATGTTTATTTGGTTCTGCTGCATCACCTCTCTGATAGGATAGATAAACTTCATTAAAAGAGTAATCAGAATAATCGCTATTGTTCGAGGCCCCTACTCCAGGGCTCCGCTGGCTCTTGCCATCTTCTCAGCTCTCTGGATCCGCTTGAGCTGGTCGTCGAGGCCCGAGCTGGACAGCCGTGCCTCCCATTGCTCCCTCGTGGTGCTCGTGTCGTGGTATTCTATGTTGTGTAGCGTGCACTCCGAAGTAATGTGGTATAGGGTTGGTGTGGCCCTGCACCACGGGCATTCGTCCCTGTAACCTGTGGGGTGTATGCGATGTAATGTGTGCAAGTTCGTGTAAGTACCTGTCTCGAGCCTACGCCAGGCAGTGGCATCCTCTGTCTTTAGATTTCGAGGGATTGGTGGATATTCCATGGTGGGGTACCTCTCTGATACCCACCATGGTACCAACTCGTGTGGGTCTTCGCAATCTGCGAATGAATGTCGGACACACACAGTAAGCAACCTTTCTCTCTCTCTCTCGCTCTTCTTTCTTCTTTTTCTTTTTATGAATGAATGCGGCTCTGTTTCTCCGGCGAAATACTATACATACCAAAAACACTAACCACAAGACACTCGCCAGAGTATCGTGGTCATAGGAGGCAAGTTTTGCTAAGCGCTTAGTGTTCGTACGAGCTTAAAAGCCTCTGATCAGCAACTCAAGCTTTAGACCACGTGAGGAGCCTTCAGCAGTTGCAATTTTTCTTGAACTAGGGACAACCGGTTCCAAAGGTACGTCAACAGACTTGAAGCAAATAAAAGAAAGTTTCATGTGTACCGCTCTGTTTTTTCGTAACAAACAAAAAGCAAAAAAACTATTTTAGCTGGCTTCTCCACAGTGAAACGCAAAGTGCAGAGAAAGTCGCTTCGAAGGGTACAGTACGCAAGAACGTGGCGAGGAATAAACTGGAGATGTTGTCAGGGTAAGTGAATTGAATAGCACTGGAAGTGAGTCACTTAGCAAGATCGTTTTACTCTAGGCAAATTCTATAGCGCGCTGCACGCAATCACGCAAACAAACAGTCATCGTATGAGAGCAAATGACGTGACTGCAACAATGATTCGTCTGCACAAAGTGATAAATTAGAGACGATGCCGCGCTCCCATAGACAGCAAAGCTTTCAGAGCGTTCCTTGGTGCTGATGAATGTGACCATGGTCCATTAAGTTCTTTGGTGTATGTGTTATAGGAATAATTATCAAAGCTTCTTTCCCTGCGCATGCGTTGCTTTGGGACGTTAAAGGGGCACTAAGAACGTATATCAAGTTAAACGGCATTAGTAAATTGTAGACTTCTGCATTAGTAAAACGAGCTCTCTTACCGTGACGAGAGGCCGCTCATCGTGACATCATAAAATTTTGAGCGTTGGTGTGGGTGGTATGAGCGGAGGGGGGGGGGGCATTGCCCTTGCCGGGCGCTGTAGGTTTTCGCGCCGATGCCGCTAGAAGCTCTAGGGGCGCTTCCGCTCAGGGCGCTTAGAGATACAGATAGAGAAATACAGATAGAGGAGCTTTGAGGAGGAGAAACACACACACACACACACACATACACACGCACACGCACACGCACACGCACACACACACACACACACACACACACACACACACACACACACACACACACACTTTCATTTGTTTATTTCCTATTTTCTTTCCTATTTGTTTGTTTCCTATCTTCTTCTCCTCTTCTCATCTTCTCATTCCCTCCTCCCGAAAGAGTAGGCAGGCGTTGTGCCCCTCTTGGTGGCAGTTGTCAGCTTGGTCCCTCCCTGTTTCCTTTGTGTGCTTGTATGTACATGTTTCCATATAATAATAATAATAATAATAATAATAATAATAATAATAATAATAATAATAATAATAATAATAATAATAATAATAATAATAATAATAATAATAATAATAATGTGACTGTTTGTCACCGCCTCGTTACAAAGGGGATAGCAATAAATCATCATCATCGTCGCTGAGGTGCCTCGATGCTGTTACGATCAGCCAGCGGGGGCAGTGACCTTCTAGCCTCTCCTGTACCACTGCGACGAATGGCTTCGTGAAGTCCCCTCGGACAGACTTGCGGTGACAACAAGGCGAGACGCGTTTGGCGGATCGAGCGTTGTAATAATAAAAAAAGTACTGCATCATTCTACGCTGGTTTAGTGTTTATGTCTAGTGTACCTTTAAAATACCATCACTCTATCAACCACTTATGTGTAATAATCGCGGTTGGTTGGCATACCTCGCTGCTAAGAGCGCTACTAAGAAAACGATCACACGTAGGACTTTTGGACATGGTGCCTGAAGCATTCTGTCCAACTTCACCGCAACGCTTAAGCGTAACTCAAAGGACAACTTTCTTAAAAATGATATGTCGAAAAGTCTCGTGAATTCCAACAACTTTGAGTTATCAAAGTTGACAGGGTACGCCTTTTAAATTACGTGCATACTTACGGCGCTTAAATGTAAATTTTCTGCTGTGTTATAGCAGTGTTTTAATCCTGACCAAAATTCTGCTACAGTGCAGCAAAGACCAAAAGTGAAAAATGAGTAAGTTGATATGGAAGCATGGCTAAACTCAGAGCGCTTTTCTTTCTGTCTTTTCTTGTTCCTTAGCTTGTGTCCCAGTAGTACGCGCTATGAATTTAGCCACGCAGCGAAGACGCTACGACTAACCACCGTAAATAGGCATGTTAATAAAAGGGCGTACGTCTATCGACGTTGGTAACTGAAAGTTGTTAATATTCGGTCGGCCTTCTGAACTATCATATATATATTTTTAAATGCTGCCATTGAGTTACGCTGGCACACTGTGGTGAAGTTCGACAGATAGGCGAAGAATCAGTGTTCAAAATTCCTGGACATGGTACGCCATTACTGTAGACGGCATATCGTTCGACGGCATTTAAGAGGGCAACATATAAGCGACAATTAACGCGCGTTAAAGCTCTTAACTATGCCTCTGTAACTTTATTATCTTTTTGCACTGTCCTTACTACCTGGAATTCATCACCCGAGCTCCGGATATCTCACGTAGAGCGTACTTGCCCAAGTATTCTAGGCTACTCTACCCCAGGCACAGATAGGTCAGAACCATATCGCTGCCTTTTCAACTTGGACCTGGAACGGAACCAATGCGAATCCCCATCCAACCAAGGAAAAAAGAGGAGAAAAGAAAAAAAAATAGAGAGAGAGAGAGAAATAGAGGGAGAAAAAAATAAGTATTGTTTCTAATTGGTGAGAAGTGAGCGTGATCTATCGAGCGAGCGTGAGGCAACGACAGCGCGAAACGAGGCTGGCGATAGAAATGCCAGCACAACTTTTCTAGCGAGACGTCCGCCGATCCTCACGATCTCTCTGGTGCCATCGCTGCAGCCAAAACTCGTCTCCGTACTGGTGGTGTTCGCATAGTTAAATTATTTCTTTGAATGTAACTCAGATGACCTAACACAGTTCAACCTAAAAAATAAGGAGAACAGGCTGTTCGTCTTTATCTCTGGGCATGGAGACCACATTTGCGGCAACTAAAAAACGATGAAATGTTATTTCAGTAAAAGCTACATTTGTATTGCAAATACTAAACTATTAACTGGTTTGCTTAATGATTCACAATTAGAAACTCGTGCCACCCTATCATAAAACGTTTTTCCATGCTATTTTAAAGTTTACCGCGCCTAAATAAGAATTTTGAGGTGCTAAACTTAACTTGACAAAAATCGCACGTTGTGCATTACAAGGCTAACGGCGCTAAAGGATAAAACAATCCTAACGGCGTTTGCCTCGTTACATTTGTTTCATGCTGTATTTTAATGCCATTAAATTATTTCTCAATGATTAGGGAATGTGGGGCAAAGAAAGAAGATGAGCAGGTTACAACGAAGGACGACAGTCAAACTTCAGCGATAGCGTCCCCGCAGACCAGTCGATATCTGCCGCCAGAGACACCTATTGCTTAGCCTTGTTGGTAAATAGAGCGACAGAGAGGGAAGGGAGCTAACGCAGGGAGGTTAAATAGACTTTGTTATGTTTGCTACCGTACACTTGGGGAAGGAGATGCGGGACGAGCCTTCACTGTAAAGCGAACAATAGCACAAGTACCAGCATTATATGCCTGATGAGTGCTTTATTTTCCCTCCTCGTGTTCATTCTGCCAACAGTCATTAGCAAATACTGTGCATTAAACTGACTTGGACCTGCAAAGTATGTCCATTAAATGTTTTTACAGTGCGCTTTCATCTGCCAGTAAGCTTACTGCTACCTATCATTCGGGGGTGTGAAATGTTGGACGCTATAAGTGGCTATCTGACTGATCTTTATTTTGCGTAGACCATGGTTGCACTCATTAACTGAACCGTTTTCAGCTGCGCTGCCAGACTATGAAAAGGGGGACCTCGCCTCTTGTCATTCTTTAGCATGTTCATGGCAACAGTGCATTGTCCCTGAGAAGTCAGCTGCTATCACAATATTGTCACGTGGTGGTGACGTTGAAGAACGCAGTAGCAGTACTGTGAAAGACAAAACTAACTTTTATTGGGCGAACCTGTGCCCACAAAAACAGGCTACACTTATATAGCACAACGATAGCGGCGAACACGGTCGGCGATCGTCGAAAATCTGATCAGCGGGTCAAGCGCGTCGGCTTTTATACAGCAATCGTCGAATGTTCCAGACTAATCGTTGGGACCCGCGTGCCTTCCACAAAGTTCTACACCATTCGCGTCACGCGATGAAATCAGATAAAACAAGGTTCGGCGACAACAGACAGCGGATAGAAGCATCGATAACTTTCCAGAAACTTCGGATACATGCAGGTGCGACCCGCGCTGTGCGATAACATTTGTTAGGCGGTGAAACGTGGTCGCCCGATAAAGATAAGTACACGTGTCAATATAAAACGTGCCTATTGGCTGCTATGAGTTTATCCTGAACACAGATTTTCACAGTTAATTATGTCAGCATTAGTTATGTGACCGAAGCCAGCCAATGAGGACGAACTGCTGGCAAAATCTTCAAGTGACTCTGCCTGCAGAGTGTCTGCTCCCTATATTATGTTAGCCACCCTGCTTTGTCAGTGTGCTGAATTGTTCTTTTTTGACGGAAATTTACTACCGAGCCGGACAAGATATTGCCGAACCATCACTTTTAGACCCGTACACATGGTCACTTCTTTATTTTATGATATTCTGGACATGACACACATGTCTAGCTTAGATTAGCAACATCAGCTTAACTTATGCACGGAGTTGAGTTGCTGCATATGAGAAAAAAAAATCACTGCATAGTTAATAGGAATTAGACTGGTACGAAAAAATTATTTGTCTTTATGGCTTGTTGTATAAGTGGTGCTGTTCATTTGATGCACACAGTCACACGTAAACACAAATGTATGTGTACCTTGCATTTACGTGCATGTGTGTGTGAATAAAACAGCACAACTTCTAATATCAAGGCACGTTGCACCAACTATACCCATTAAAGATGTTCTATGTGGTATTCAGCTGATCTTATTGAAATTTTATCACATGGTGCAGTTATAACATTTCATACCTATGTAAACCAATTTAGGAACTATATTCACTGCATGTGAGAATGCATATTTTAGGCCAATGCAGTACCTGAGGTATCAGCTTTTTATTTAGCTTATGCCACAGCTTATTAGAGGGATCTTGTTGATTATGCCATCCAAACAACTCATATAAAGGTTCGTGTCTAGTATACCAGCAGTGAAATACTGAATGCATTGCAATTCTTTGTATACTAGTGAGATTAATTCCACTGCTCATTGTTCTGTCATGTGTTGTTTTTTAGTCACGCATGGTGACAGTATTTGGCGTCATGAGTTCTAGGCTAATTTTCACATGGGCCTTTCAAAGAAGTGAAATCTGCCTCTTCAACAGTCAGTTTAGTGGAAAGTCACCGCTGAACCAATAGCTCAAAGACCAATTCCTGCATGTTTTTCGCCAATCGGGTAGTGTGCGGAAACTATGTGTGACACATCAATTCAGCTACACCAATAATCACACAGCTAAACCTGCCACACGTAGGTAAGTCATTGATATAGGCAGAGGAAGATGTGGCACGTATGTAACAGTTACTCATCCCTTGAAATGTGAATGACCCAAACCTTCGCGAGCATATCGGTCACAACCTTCCAGTAGCACAAGTGGGAACACTTGTGCTATCACAAGTGAAAACAAGTAGATTAGTACCACCATCTCAGCTAGTTTGTCGTGATTACTTTCCTGCAAGTTTCTTGTTTATATTGTATAGGCTTCCTACTTTATGAATTAACAGCTTTCACAACATTTACTGCGCTAATGAAGGCACATCACAGATACCAGTACTGAAGAAGGTATATACAAGTAGGGCAGAGAACTTATGGGTAAGTCAAAAAATAAACAGGTAAAACTATGTCGAACAAACTATTTTCACATTAGAAGATATACCACCGGCAATGAATGCTCATTCAAAACGTGCAATAAGTGCCATGTGTGAAATATTGAGACATGTGATGACAAAAACCTGTTTGCCTTTTGAATATTGACATAAAAAAGATTCCAGTCTGTACTTCTGTGTCGGGAGGTAGAACATCAAAGGAGAGGTGCAAAACGGATTTTGCTTGTAGTAGTCCATTACGAATGCGCTACTCAAGTTGTGCCAAACATAGCTATCTGTGTGCACAACATTGGACAAGGCACCATATGTCAGTCTGACACATCAAAAATCTTTTCCATTGAAAATTATGAGCTCTAAATGTGAAATACATGTTGTTTTCAGCTACAAATAGTACGTATACATATTTAACCTGCAACAAAAATAGCTGATGTGACAAAAAAATGTGTACACCTTAGTGTTATGTTGCTTTTCATGGTGTCTCAGTTTGCTTAATACAGTTTTGAATTTGTAGATTGCTTCACATGTTTATAGCTAAAAACCGCAGAAAACTACTTGCAGTGTGACTGCGAGGTCACACCACGAGCATTTGTGTGGTATCCTTCCTGTCCATCGATGTGACCTTTCACTATAAATGTAAGATGTCACACCTTCAAAGCTGAGTATCCACCCTTACATTTCAAACGCTTTTTTAAATGCTCAGCAGTTATGCTTATAAGCACATCCTGAGAGCAAATCTACACCACCTTAATTTCAGCGCAATGTGAAGGGATGTTTGTGCATAGCCATGCTGTTCTAGCGTGCCTGCAGGAATACAGCATTGTCCAGTGGCGTTGTATAGTCCAGGCATAACAGTGAACGACTAGTAAACAAAGCGGCTGATAATACTAAGCTGACCCATATGTAGGAGCATTATATTATCTAACCCACATGCAATGTTGCTTCCAGTGTACTGAATAACCACACCTTTGATTTGCCAAGTTATATTACTGCACACACACAATGCTGAGGCAATGTCTGTACAATGGTGAGCAATGCATCAAGTAATGAAAGATTACTTGTGATGTGTGCATTGGAATAGTAGATGCGAATGTATGCCCAATTCACCAGTATCCATGCTTTCTTCTGGAAGAATCTTACATTTGGCACAGTGGCTGAGCCACTGCGGCCTCTTGACTGCCAATTTCTGTGCTCTCACAGTGCTAATGGGGGTATCATTCATTCGGCTACCCGAATAGTGAATAGGTAATGGAGCACAACAATCTTTCAATTTTACGCAGAACACCTTGTGCATTATTCACAAAACTGAACCTAAGGAACTATTCGCTGGTTTTTTATGCAAATAAAAAAATGGCAATGAACGTTTCCTCACTTTTCGTGTGGCCCTGTCTTCCGCCCTATGTGCCTTCATTTCATTGTCATGTGCACCTTAAAACAGCAACTAATTAAGAAAGACAAACACAAAACTACTAACTACATCAACCGTTTCACACCCCAAAAGGTCACTGAACTCACTGCTAAGCTACATTTGATAATCTCGGTTTGCTTTCAAATAAATACAGGCACTGGCCAACTGTTTATGTTGTGCTATGCATTTTTCATTTTCCTAAAATATGGATGTGCATGAGCTAGCTAGGTTGTTACTGCATAAGTACATAAACAACATGCAGCCCATG
Organism: Dermacentor variabilis; assembly: GCF_050947875.1. Classification (NCBI taxonomy): domain Eukaryota; kingdom Metazoa; phylum Arthropoda; class Arachnida; order Ixodida; family Ixodidae; genus Dermacentor; species Dermacentor variabilis. Next base: position 29,912,021 of record NC_134570.1, on the reverse strand, counting down.
CCCAGCTAACTCATATAACCTGAGTAGAGCTTATTTTTTATATGTAGAGCAATCAAAATAGAACACGCATGTATGATGCTGACAGCATCAAACAGTCTCAAGTCGAACATCCTTGTTTGGTGCCATGGGTGAGAGAGGGAGCATGCGTGTCAAGGTACTGCATAATTTTGTGCGCTTTGGTAATGTTTGTACATTGTTGAAATGTTAAATTATGTATGTTAAGTAGTAAGGTATCAGTAATAGTAAGGTAATAGTAATAGTAAGTAATAGTAATAGTAATAGTATTAATAGTAAGGTAAGGTAGTAAGGTAACATATTGGCCACCCAGGCTGGCAAAAAAGAACGCAATTGTTCGATTTCACTCAAAATAAGTTTTATTATCAGCAATGTAAATTATATGCTTTCAAATAAATACTCCCCTTGGAAACATCTCACGAGTATACATATATCTGCATGAGGCCACCGCTATACATACATATTGCTTTAAGCCAGTCATAATGAATTGTACACTCACTGCTTAACCTTCAATTCCTTGCTGCATGAAGTTAACCACTTATGCACAATCTTTTTGCACATGGTGAGCACTTGTGGTGGTGGTGAATTGTAGCAACAGGCGGGTTTAGCCTGGCGATCAAGGCCGGCAATTGCTCCACCCGAGCGTGTCTTATACAATATCACTGCGGTTTTTCACCATATGTCCATCAAACCATCGAATTCGATGAGGAGACGTGAAGTTTCATTGCGGGCTATAACTGATCCCCAACTTCATTCATCGCTGAGCACATCATTTAAGGTTATATTTTGTTTGGAAAGTTTACAAGCAGCAAGTATTAAATTTCTAAGGTGCATGTTTCATGCCTCATTTTTGGTGCCTTTATATCTTTAAAAGAAAAGGCCTTTCATGCATCCAACTGCTTTAAGCACTCTCTTAAAATTGGCAGAGTGAAAAAAAAAAAAGCACGAGCAAGCGTATCAGCAAGCTGTACTCGGAGCCTCACACGCGTGCTCAGTGGTAAAAAGGTGCGTCTTGGCGGCCTACGCAAATGCATTCCGCGACAGATGTGCATGTGTTCCGTATTCTTGCAAGCTGTCACTAGCACTACAGAAACCTCGCCACCGCGCTTCCGGTGACACTGTCAGTTTCGTGTGACGCAGAACGCAGCACGTTGGATAATTAGAGAGGTTTTGTTCAACCAGCCAAGGCAGCGCGCACTGAAAGTAATCATCCGAGAATACGTCGCGTGCTGCGAGGTGATGCGATTGCAATACATCTGTGAAAGGTGGCGCAGATCAGACGACTGTGCAATGTTTCGAAGAAGGATGACGGTGCCAATGCAACACATACGGCTGCAGAACAGAATGTGGCAGTCTGGAGTCGCATTTTCACCGGGACGCGGAAACTTGAAATCACATCTGCCAAAATATGCCAGTGTCGTCCGCTGTCAAAGGTCGTTGCCAACCTTGAACATCTTTGCTCCACCGAACGGTTGCCAGCTGTCAACAGGCCGCGTCGCCCAATAGGAGTGCGTGTGCGATCCGCTCGTGCGGATTGAGCGCGCATCGAAATTTGCGACACCATCCGCCTTTTGGGCGTCCGCACGCGGGCGGGCTAGGGCGGAACGGACGGGCGAATCGACCACGTACAGGCCCTAAGTCCGGCACTCAAGTGTGTTGCCTTCATGTACTGCAGAAAAGCTTGTGTGGCTTTCTGGGTGTGACGCCAGGCTCCCAGGATCTTTGCTTCTGTACAAGGCCGGTCGTCCAGTCTACTCACGGCACACCGGAGAGTGTGGCATTTTTGTCGAAGCTACGAGGCGTGTACAGGTGCTGTGACATTGCACACTCCTCCGCATCGGCCCGCGTCATAAACCGCGTTAAAAACCTTCGCGAGAATACACGTCGCGCGTTGTTATCGGAATCGGCCCACGGAGCCACCCACCACTTTTGATACACGGTCGTTGGCATGGTTCCAGTCTTCTGGGCCAAACACCCGCTTGCGCAAAGTGTGAGGTTAAAGCCAGAGAAAAACATGGCCTAAAAAATTCCGCCAGAACCTGTATCCCGGTAAATGACGACGTTAATGCGATTAGCGTTCAAACAATGTAGCGACACACCGTACTGCCAACGCCGAAACCCGTCATGTGTGCGAGGCTTCTATGCAGCCGCGCTTCTCTCGCGCGCATGCCACCGGACACGCGGCCCCATCTAACGGCGCCGCTGCGAAATCCTGGCACGTCGCATGCCTGGATACATATTCAGACATTCTTGTCTGAATATGTCGCGGGTTCGATTATGCCTAGCACCGGATACATTTTAAAGGATTTTTTTATTATTATTGAGGCGTGGCACCTACTTGGTGACTAAAAAACCACCGTGGTTGCTTAGTGGCTTTGGTATTGCGCTGCTAAGCACGCGGTCGCGTGATTGAATCCCGGCCACGGCGTCCGCATTTGAACGGCGACAAAATGCAAAAAAAAAAGAACATCCGTGTGGTTAGATTTAGGTGCACGTTGAAGAACCTCAGGGGGCAAAAATTACGCCGAAGTCTCCCACTACGGCGGGCCTCATAATCAGATCGTGGTTTTTGGCACGTTGAACCCCATAATTGAAGAAAAGTACAAGTGATCCACATCGGCGTGAAACAGGTTTACTGATGAGCTGCACATTCCCTTGGCTCTGCACATTCCGTTGGCTCTGAACTCACTTTCTATGACAGCAGCATTCTCTCAGAGTGGAGATCAATAAAAGACGGAATTTATCAACATTAGGTTACTTCAAAAAAGGTCACGCTCAATGTACTTGCGAGTTAGTTTAACGCGAAATGCCAAGAATAACGAGTAAGGAGACATTTTAGAAAGGAGGTAATAGAATAACAAAATACCACTGATTAGGACAGTCTGAAATGGTACGCAAAATAGCATCTCCCTTGCGGAATAGCAAGACAGAAAGCAACAAAACTCTTGCAGCATTGTAGCAGCTTTGCACTGCATAGCATTCGAAATGCGGTAATATATTCGCGCAGCCCCCTGCTTTTCTTATACGCGCGCGCTGCCGCGTTACGGCGCACGGCCACCGATATTCGGCACACGCCATCCAGGTGTACTGCACCCACACACACACACGCGCGCGCGCACCTACGTAGAGCGCTCCATCGCGAAG